>NC_139022.1:93528367-94128367 GCF_964662115.1 Mustela nivalis
TTTTATTTAAGCTTTTTAATGGACATTTTCCCATATCATTCAGTATTCTTGGAAAACCTGCTATGCTGATGGTAGTATAGATTTCCTTTTACCTATAATAAAATGATTAATTTAGCCTTCCTTTTAATTGTTGTACATTGATCTTTTCCCCTTTTTTCTCTGTTATGAGTATGGTTCATCGAACATATTTGTAATAGAAATCTTAATCCGTACCTATGACTGATTACTTAGGCAAAATTCTTGGAAAAGCCATTACTGGGTCAAAGAGTTTAAATGTTCATAAATCTCTCAATACATACCATATTGCCAGATAGTTATTGAAACAGATTTGAATCTTAAAGATATTTGCTCTTTAAAGAAATATTACAGCAAATTCTTTTTTTTTGTAAAGCAAAAATTTGTCATTGGTATATAATAAAATCTTATTTTTTTTAGCATGTCATCCAATCAGATACTTTAGTTTTGTAGATGGGAAATTCAGGCCCAAAGTCCATTAAAAAGACAGAGTAGCACAAAAATCTATCTTTGAAACCTGGCTGAAAGCAGTTACATTTACTTAATTTATCAGTTCAGTAGAGGAAACAGTTTGGGACAATTTTGGTGGAGAATATTTCAATATTTTATTTTAAATGTAATATTTTTTGACTCTTACAAGTAGTGCCTCTACAGTAAAAGTAAGAGTCATTGTATTCCGTCTGGCTCAGGTAGCAAGAGCATGCAATGAAATTCCTACTGCCTGGACAGTGGTTCTCAAACAATGGCATACAGAAAAAATGCTGCGTGTTCATGTTTTAAATGTAGATCTTGGGCTTCATCCTTAAGATTGATTCAGTAGCTCTGTGTAAGACTGAGAACTATGCATTTTAACGAGCACCCCAGTTAATTCTGAAGCTGGTGGTCCAAGGGGACCCTCCTAAGAATACCAGGTATGATAATAAAGAATTCTGACTTTGGTGTTTTGACAGCAGCCTTGCATCTATTCTGTAATTCATTGAACTATTCTCTGCCTCAATTTCCTTATCTACAAAGAGGATTGGGAAACTTTAGTTTTCTCTGCCTGGGATTGTTGTGAGGATTAAGAAAACTAGCTCTGCAGAAGATTTAGCACAGTCTTAAGCGCATAGTAGATATTCAGTAAATGCTATTTTTTTTTCTTTAAGTGGATAATGAAGACCCTACATAGTGAATTCACACCATAAATAGCTATTAAGTTCCTGTACATAGTGTCAGAACTGTATTAGGTGCTGGGGATACAGAAATGAATATATTAGAGTAATTTAATTCATCTGTTTTATGTAATAAGTTTTCTGAACAAAAAAATCTGATACAGAAACTTCAAGCACTATTCAACTTGTGGCTACTTCCTAGTGAAGATTAATGTATCTGAAATTTTGGCTCCTGATATGCCGAACATTTTAAGTTGTACTAATTTGGCTAAAGACTCTGCTTTGACTAAAATAGGATACCTTAGAGCAAAAGTCAAATGTCTTAAGAGAGAATATCAATATAGCAGCAAAATCTTTATATAATCCCCAAGGAAAAACTCTCTCAAAGGCCCACTTACTTCAAATCATATTTAGTTAAACTACATAGCTTAGACATTCCCCTGAGTGTCAGTGGAATTTCTCCCAGAGCTGTGACTTTGTCAAGCCAAGTTACCCTCCCTCCTGAACCATGGAAAGAGACAGCTATTCTTGAGACATTGTGGTATGTCAGCCATTAAACTGGTGACTTAAATATACTCTCATTAAACCCTTTTAAAGACCTTTCTTACACCAAGGACCTTGTAAACAATATGTTGGGAACAGAACAATAGCCTTATGGGGTTTTCAGGCAGCCAAAAGGCTGTTTTGCTCGAGTGCAGAAAGAAGCCATTGCTGCCAAGTTTTTGTGGCTGGTACAGGCTGTTGCTCTTTAGGAAGAACAGGGGACAGGGCTGGCCTGATTGTCCTGCTTGCTCCGTGCTAGGCAGGGTAGCCCTTCTTTCATGCCCTTTTATTGACAGTTGTTTTACTTCAGTAGGATCTAGTTGCTTTTATGGTAGCTAGATTGTCCTTAATTGGTTTGAACTTTGTCCCCGTTTCATAGCAGGAATTCTTACCATGGAGTTCACAAATGGGTATTAAGGATCTGTAACTCCCTTAAAAGAATGACAATAAAAATTTACAAGGCACGTAGTGTCCTACAGCGTGCTAAGCAGTTTGCTTGCTTTATCTCTTTTTAAACCTCATAAATGGCCCTTCAGATAGGTTCTGTGTTTACTTCCATTTTGAAGATGAGGAAAATGAAATTTAAGGAGGTTAAATAACTTGCAGAAGTTCTATACCGACATAGCATCAGAGCGAGTTGATTACCAAGGCTACCCAACTCTATGATCCTTAGGCTTAATTACTAGGCCATACTGAACTTTCTGGAATTATGTCCAAAGGTATGTGTGTGTGTTTATGATTTTTTCTGAAGCCTCTATTTATGAAGATTTTCAAGTCATTTTGATTCGTAAAGGTATCTCTGATCTCCAAAATTTGAGACTGCCTGCACAGGTTGGCTGTATGTATGAACTTCTATTAGAACAGCCAGAGCAGAAACAGTCTGTTTTGTAGTCTACACTTGGGCTGTCTGTTTAACCACTTGTATAGTGGAAGATCTGCAGACCTGGAGCTGAGAGCTAAGTGCTTCATAGACATGTGCGGCTCCCTACCCTACCATTTGACCACACCTCTCCTTAGGCCACAACACCAGGTTTAATACTAGCTTTCAGAATGAAACTTAGGCCACACATCAAATATCAGAGAACTAGAAAGATGCAGGAAAATAAGAGGTGAGCTCAGGGACAAAGAATTTGGAGCATACCATTTAGCTTGATCTTATCTTGCTAAAACTGACCTGTTACCCTACGCATAGATTGGAATATGCTAGTCAATAATAAAGAATTTTCAAATAGTTGATAGCAGTGAGATTCCTCTTTAAAAAAAAAACAAAAAACAAAAACAGTGTCAAAGTCACATTCTCTCTCTGCTCTAACGAAGGCATGAACACTGTAAAAGAAAAGTCTTAGAGTCAAAGTAATCACAGAATTTTTTTATGATATAAACTATAAATATACTAACACTTCCATTAAATATAAAGGGGGAGTGTCTGAACGGGGGAGATTGTATGTTAGATATCAGTATCAGTGGCTGGAAGGCTTTCAAATGACCATTTCTTTAGTGTTTTGCTGGCCTTACGGTGCGTGAAGTGAGCCAAATTAAGACCATCTGGGGGACACCTGGGTGGCTCCGTTGGCTGAGCATCGGCCTTCGGCTCAGGTCATGATCCCAAGGTCCTGGGATGGAGCCCCACATAAGGCTCCCTGCTCAGTGAAAACTGCTTTTCCCTCTGACTGCTGCTCCTGCTGCTTGTGATCTCTCTCTCTCTTTCTGACAAATAAATTTTTAAAAATCTTTAAAAAAAAAAAAAAGACCATCTTATCAAACTATCAAAGAAATAGATGGAATATTCAGGTATAGTTAAAGGGGAAAGAATAAAAAGAGAATTGACATTTACTAATGTATCATTTTGAAAACACTGTGTTGGTGCTTTTACATTCATTAACCTGTTTTTGTTTTCTAAATGTAAGTATTGTATACTACATTTCAACTAGTGTGGAATCTCCAGCTCAGAGAGCCTAAGTACCTTTGCTTAAGGTCCCAGGACTGGCAAGGAACAGAGCTTGTTCAAATCCAGATATGATTCCAAAGCCCATGTGGTTTCTGTTAAGATAGGATACTTTAGGGGAACTAAATAACATCTGGGGACTAGTTTCGATTAGCTGTATCAGTTTTTCGAGTAAGGGATCTAGAGAAGGGGCCCTAGGGAAGCACTAAAGTGTAATGGATAAAAACATGAACTTCAGGCGGGTTACTTAACCCCTCTGAGCACGGTTTCTTTACCCAATATAGTAAGAATCAAATGAGACGATGGATATGAAATGCCAAGAATAGTATGTTCTCTCTTATAATTATGTACTATTATTATAGTGTTATCCTTAAACAAAATCCCAGAGAATAAGAGCAGTAAGGGTTCCCGTGGGCAGTGAACTGCCCACGTGAGGACTGTGTGGGAGGGCTAGCTGCTAGGCTATCAGCTCTCATTCTGCTGGGGAAGGCAGCAGCCAAGAGTAAGGTTAAGGAGAGTTTGACAGATAGGTTTCCACTGAGGAGACTTTCAACAAAGTAATCACTGTTACCAAAGCTAAGAAAGATGTTAAAGACCACAGTTTCTCCCAGGGCCACCAGCTGAGGTTTGAAGCCTTCAGACGAAAGTGTGGGTATATCCATATGCAACAGTTGCAGCTCTGGTACTTATACCCCATGCAGTAGATTTGAATGCTGGGCTCCCAAAATTTTTGGCGTCTTTTACCAAACGCAACTCCAGCAAGGAGATGGGAAAAACCCTTCTTCTGTGGTTCCTTTTCCCTGTTTGCAATTACTTAAACAGTATTTATTTTGGTAACAGGAATACCTGGCTTTCCAGAAGGAACTTAATCTCCACCATTCCAAAGATAACTTCTCTGAGGTAATCTCCACATCAGTAGAGGACACAAAACATTATCTCTATGCAATAAATAGCTCAGGCTTCTAGTTACTCTCAAGGACACAAATCTCACATTACTGACCATCTTATGGTAAAAAATACCTTTGCTTTTACTTCACACTATATGCAAGAGTGGAAAATAAGCGAGATCATGGCATTTTGCTTGGTAGTATTTTGGCAGTTTTACAGTTTTTAACTATTTTGAAACATGTATCAGACTTCTCAGGTGAAGTAGAGCTTTTCTATAGTATTCAAAAGGGAAAAGTCTGATTCAGAGGAACCGTTTCCAAAGTACGGCACCCCTTTCTCCTAGTTTTTTCTCTTGGGTAGTGGAGCTGGGGCAAGGAAGAGGCAGATTTTGTTATTTCAGATGACAGACTCAATGGCAGTAACAACAAAAGTCAAATGACTTGTTTTTCCTACTTCATTCATAAATCCTTGAGAACCGATACTCCATTATGTTTAAGTACAAAACACACACTCACTCCCATTTCTTTTTTCTATAGATTTGTGAGCTCAAACCTATTGCCCGAATACTCATGTGATTACATTATTTAGTCATCCAACTGGACACGACAAGTTTTTAGTGTTATTTTTGTTCCCAGTTTACAGAAGTTATCGGTCTATTTGGCTGAGAAACACAAAGGACAAATATTCTCTCCTTACGCTAAGTAAGCCTTTTATTAGCTAAATGACTTTCTGTGACACAGGAAGTAGTCAATGTTTACAGAATCCTGGTCACATGCCAGAACTGTAAATCTGTTTTCTTAATACTGTTTTCCCTATTTTGTGAAAGAAGAAACTGAGGCATGGAGAGGTCGAATAACTTGGCCAAACTCACAGAGCTAATAAGGAAAGAGAGTCAAATCTGGAACCCAGACAGCCCAGACCATCTATTCTTAACCCTCAGGATATAGTGCTTTGTACTGTTCTCTGAAGAGGAGAGGTGAAATTCTCAGAAACTGGTTATCCTCCACAGGTAGGCATATGTATACGACTCAAACACAACTGTCGAATGACTGCCTCTCATATGAAGTAAACAATCTGGCACATAATGAGTACTTACTCTGTACATGCCCTGGAGAAAATGCATTTCAGATTTTATATTACTGAGTTCACACGCCCACATGTGTGCACACGCGTGCATGCACACACGCACGCACAAGCTCAGCTTTATTGTATGCAGTTCTGTTTCCACATGCCATAGATGAGAAACAGAAGCTCAGGCATATTAAGTAAGCTGTCCAACATTTTCCAGTTAACAAGTGGCAGGTTCAAGCTGCAAAGAATTTCTCTGTCACCAGTCTATTATTTTCCCACTGTACCATGATGCCTCTTCTCCCCTTTCATTCAACTTCATTTTTTAATATGCATTTCTGGAGCATCTACTGTCTGCTAGTGTCTTGTTAGGTGGTATAGGGAAAGCACAAGATTTAAATTCATAGCATCAAGTTTCAAATCCCAGCTCCTTTATTAACTAGCAAGACATTCGATTCTCTGGGTTGCAATATCATCATCCATAAAATAGGGGTGACAATAAAATGCCTTCCGTAGATATCTTATTGTGAGCAAATAAAATAATGGATGCAAAAGCATTTGGTAAATAGTAAAGCATTACATAAATGTTATTTCTATTACGATGACTAAAGTAAGTGGTATGTAGCCACCTAACCTGAAATAGCTGGCCTGGGGCAATTGATAAGGGGAGAAAGGTTTCTGAAGCTAGTTGCAATATCCCAAGATAAGGCTTTATTGAGAACTAAGAAAGATGTTTGGAATTGCGGGAGCAGGAACTGGACACATGTTAGCATCAGTTTAGTACATCTGGAGCTTTGAAGAATAGGCAGGATTTCACAGGTAGAAATGGTGGGAATCAGATGAAACTTCATCATGTGTAAAATGTACTCCAGATCTGAGAAGAGCCTGAGCAAGAGAGAGACTGGAGCTGAGATTTGGAGGAGGTTGGGTTCAGATTTTAAAGTAATTTAATATTGTGATAAAGAATTTTTATCTTAAAAAAAAAAAAAAGAATTGTAATCTTCTTTTGTAGTTTGATTAGCTACAACTGTAGTTATTCAAGTTATCAACATAACACATTTTCTCACCACTTCAACTTATCTTTCTTCTCCTTCGTTCCCTCCCTCCCTCTTTTCCTTTCCCTTCTTTTTCTTATTTCCATTGAACTACAGTACTGCCCCCCCGGCCTTTTCCATGGGGGAAACATGCCAAGCCTTCCAGTGGATGCCTAAAACCGCAGATGATATCAAACCCTACATATACTTTTTTTTTCCATATACATACAAACTTATGACAAAGTTTAGATTTATAAATTAGGCATAGTAAGGGACAAGCAAGATAATAAAATAGAACAATTATAACAGTATCATTGTTATGTGAATAAGTTATGTGAATGTGGTCTCTCTCTCACTCTCTCTCTCAAAATGTCTTATTACACTGTACTCATCCTTATTTTTCTGTGATGATATGAGAAAATAAATTGGCTATGTGACAGGATGAAGTAAGGTGAATGACATTGTGACATCACATTAGGCTACTGTTAACCTTCTGATGATACGTCAAATGGAGGATCATCTGCTTCCAGGCTCTGGTTGACCCTGGGTAACTGAAACTATAGATAGAGAAACCATAGATAAGTGGGGCAACGGACATAGAAAATCCTGAGAGCAGTGTGGAGAAGGGTACAGAGCAATAGGACATGTGAGCAGGGACCCTGCCTAGGAAGTCGGTGTGATATTTTGGTTAAGAACAGCTTTGGATCTGAATTCTTTGTCCCAAGTGAGCACAGACTACAGGAATAGGAGTTCAGCGCTGTGCAGTTGAAAACAGGAATGATAAAGCTCAAAGGGGCCTTGTGGACAAACCTGGTGTTCCTAATTTGACAACACATCAAATCGCTTGGACAGCTTTCTAAAAATACAGAGTCCTGGGTCCAACTCCAAATATACTGATTCAAGAGTATTCAAGAGGAGGCCTCAGAATCTTTTTTTTTTTTTTTTAAAGTTATTACTAGTAAATTATTTTATTTAGCATGTGTGCTTGCAGGTGCATGTAAGTGGAAGGTGGATCAGAGGAAGAAGGAAAGAGAGAACCTCAAGCAGGCTCCCCTGCTGTGCACAGACTTGTTGCTGTGAGGTTTAGTCTCAGGACCCTGAGATCAGGACTCGAGCCACAATCAAGAGTGAGGTGTGTTATTAACCAACTAAGCCAGCCAGGTGCCCTAGAATCTGTATTTTTAAGTCTTTCTTGAGTAGTGTGCAGATCAGTAATTGAGAATGACTGATAGTCATTCTCTTTATGTTATTTGAAATTATTGAATCCCACCAAACTAAAGAGTTGTCAAAAGTCAAGTTGCGCCAAAGTTGCAACTAGTTGATACAGGAGTTAGAACTCAAACTCAGGGCTATCCATTCCCAGCTCAGTGCTATGGCCCAGGGTCAGTTCTTACCTCTCTGTTAGAAAGAAATACATTCCTTTTTTTCCCCTCAAAAATTCCTTAGAGTAAGAAATAGGAACATCTTTGTTTGGCAAAGCTCATCTGTGATGTATTTAAATAAGTTTAACCACATTGTTGTTTGTACGTCCTCCCCTGAGTATTATTAAACATTAACCAAAGGGGTAAGGCATCACAGTGTTGCTAAGATGATTAACAAGGTAACCATAGTGGAGGACCCTTACTATAAACTCTCAAGATTTTGTCACACTATTATTTAGAGACCTGTAAACACATCCATTCATTTCAGCAAAATGTCACATTCTACGCAAAGGTTTTGAACATTGTGCTCAAGGCAGCTAGATAATATCTCACAGTGAGTTCTAATAGGGGACATTAAAATAAGAATTTGTCTTTGTTTCAAGCTTTATGAAATTAAAACTAATCCAATTGTTTAATCTTCCATTGAAATCTTTAATGAAAAGATCAGAAGATTTTGGGTTGAATTATAACACAGTCACTTAAATCAGTGAGACTCTGGGCAAACTGTTGCCCTCCTTCCTGAGTCTCAATTTCCTCTTTGCAAAGGAGGATAAGAATCCACATCCCCACCACCCCCCCAGCCCCACTGCCAAGTGCCCAGGGTCACTGCGTGAACTCCACTGAACAATGGCTATGAAAGGGCTGTAGAAACACTGTGGGACTATGCCAGAAGCCTTCCCTTGAAAGGCCTTCAGGAGGAATTCCTTTGTTTCCCCCAGGACAGGACATCATAGTCCAGCTAGTAATTAGAGACACAGCTGGAGCTCATGGACAAGGGAAATGGCTAAAGCACCCACAGTTCCCTGAGAGATGATTTTCCTGCTGCCTGAAGGACCAACTACATTAGCGGCAAACATGATATCCAAACTAATTACACTCCAAGTGTAAAGGCAAGGGGGAGGAAAACTTTTCTTTTCTTCCCTTCTAGGTTTTTTGGCTGACCTAATAATAATAAATTGACTTAAGACAGATTAACAGGAAAAATACAAATTTAATTTTGCCCATAAAGGAGCCTCCCATGGTCACAGAAGGGTCAAAGAGAAACAGTTGAGGCTTATATGCCATCCTGACCTCAGAAGGAGGCTGTAGGAATTTGGGGCTTCAAAGGGAACGAAGACAATCCACAGGAAGATGAGAAGAACAAACGTTTGCTCTGCCATGCAGGTGTCTTTCCGATGTAGAAAACTGTCTTTGGTTATAACTCTATTCTTGGTACATACTCCCAATCTACATTTTATTTATTTATTTATTTATTTTTAGATGCTTAAGGGGGTATGTTAAAAACTCCTCTTGAGTCTGGTAGGCCTTAATTACTAAAATAATCCACATGCCAAAGTGGCACTTTCTGGGGCAACCCACTCTGAACCCAACCAAAAGACAAGTGTTTGAAGAAGCCAAGAGCCAAGAATCATAAACATGGCTCGGGGTTTTTTCCCCCCTCTTGTCAAATTTAATTTCCAGTTCTAAGTTTTTGTTTTGTTTTGTTTTGTTTTTATTTTATCTTTTTTTTATTAATTTTTTATTTTTTATAAACATATATTTTTATCCCCAGGGGTATAGGTCTGTGAATCACCAGGTTTACACACTTCACAGCACTCACCCAAGCACATACCCTCCCCAATGTCCATAATCCCACCCCCTTCTCCCAAACCCCCTCCCCCCAGCAACCCTCAGTTTGTTTTGTGAGATTAAGAGTCACTTATGGTTTGTCTCCCTCCCAATCCCATCTTGTTTCATTGATTCTTCTCCTACCCACTTAAGCTCCCATGTTGCATCACCACTTCCTCATATCAGGGAGATCATATGATAGTTGTCTTTCTCTGCTTGACTTATTTCGCTAAGCATGATTCGCTCTAGTTCCATCCATGTTGTCGCAAATGGCAAGATTTCATTTCTTTTGTTAGCGGCATAGTATTCCATTGTGTATATATACCACATCTTCTTGATCCATTCATCTGTTGATGGACATCTAGGTTCTTTCCATAGTTCGGCTATTGTGGATTGGTGGGAATCCAGTTCTAAGTTTTATAGGAAAAGATAAGGGTTAAAATAAAAACACATTTTAAGGTTTTGTTTTAAAGTTCTAAAGATAGGAAAAAAGCAAGAAATATACACACACTGAATAAATGCTTATACTCCAATTTGGATTTCATGGAGTACAGGCATCTCTAGACCTATTTTCAACATGTGGTCAAAATTAAAATTTCAAAGTTAGCAAAGTACATAGTCATGTTTGGGGTTTTTTTTCTTCTAAACTAAGTTTAAAAAACCGACATCTATTCTTTTTTAGACCTCTTAGTAGTTTAATGTGTGAAAAAGAATAAAATTTATTTTATAAAATTTATTTTCTATAAACATAAATTTCAAATCAAGTTATCTAGCAGTGTGCTTATTTATATAGGCAGGCTGGAGATAGAGGTTCTATTCACATATTTCACTATGGTGGTACAATGTAGTACTAAATATTTTACAGGCCAGGAATCAAAACATTTACAGTTCCTTTTAAGAAATACTATATTTAAAATTCTGGAATAACCATTTATAGCCAGTTAGAGAAATCTTTGCTTGGGTGAAAGACTGCCCCATTATTACAGATGACCCTGTTTATACTGTCCTTGTTAAAAAAAAGTATAAATCTTGGGACACCTGGGTGGCCCAGTCTGTTAAGCATCTGACTCTTGGTTTCTGCATAGGTTATGATCTTGGGTTGTGAGAAGGAGCCCCATGTGGGACTCTTGGCTCAGCACTCAGCATGGAGTCTACTTAAGATTGTCTCTTCCTCTCCTCCTATCAATCTGTCCCAAAAAAGTTCATGCTCACTCTGCTCGCTCTCTCTCTCTCTCAAAAAAAAAAAAAAAAAAAAAAAAGCGTATCTTTTTTTTTTTCTTTTTAATAGAGGTATAATTGATGTATAACATTAAATTAGTTTCAGGCATACAACATAATGATTCAATATTTACATATACTGCACTAGTGATCACCACAATACATCTCATTACCGTCCATCATCACACAAAATTACAAAAAGAAATTTTTTTCTTGTGATGAGAAATGTTAAGATTTATTCTTTTGGTAACTTTCAAGTATGGGCTATAATGTTATTGATTATAGTCACCATGCTGTACATTACATTCCCATGATTTGTTTATAATTGTTGACTTCTTTCAGTTGACCCCTTTCACTCATTTCACGTATCCCAAAAAAAGTGTTGTCATTTTTTAAAGTTTTTTTTTTATTTTAATTCTAGTAGAGAAGCATGACTTTAAAAAAGTCATTTTTTAAAATGGGTATAAATGGGTATAAACTGGGAGCCAGCAAGTTGGCAGAAATGGATGACTATATAACAGATGTTTGGAATATATAATTGCATGAAAATGAAAGGAATTTTTATGGCTGAGAAAGGAAAATTTAACTTTTTTCAAAAACATAGTTAATGTCAGAGCAAAGAGGTCACAATAACGTTGCTTTCTAACTCGAAATGAATTGACAAGAGGTCAGATGTGTTTAGAAAATAGCCATGCATTTCTCTTAGCTATGGACTTGGCAAATCAAGGATTTATGAAGAGCCTTACCATGAATTTGGTTGTCCTGAGGGAAGAAAGTCCCATTTTAATTTAGAAGCGGAAACTCATTGCAGCTACTAGTCCTGTGCCTTCTCAGTCAACTTCATTCTTCCCCAACGGTACGTGGCACCAGTAGATGGCTGATGAATATTTGCAGAATGGAGAGACTCATTTCTTTGACATATTCCATCACCTTCAAAATGTGTTGGTTGGTTGAGTTTGACCTCTAAGGAGGCAACAAAATGCTTGCTCAACCAGAAATACATTGAAGCTTAGTGAAGGAAACCAAAAACTGAACTCCACTCTATTATTTCAGAAGCTCTGTAGCCAGGAGAATGCCTCAGGTAATTTCTTTTCCTTCCTCTGGAGAAGTACATCTGACTCTAGTTAGTCTAAGAGTTCAGAACAGGAAGGTCTTTAGGCATCTGATTCAACTCACTACATTCCCATCCTGAAGAACTAACTCAGCCCTTATTCCTTGCAAATAAGCTACACAGTAGTACAGAGTAGTTCTGTTCTAGATTTGGATAAGCTATGACATAGTCCTAGAATTTTTTTTTCCCACAGACTCTGGCCCATACTCCTAGAAATGTACACATTCAGAAAGGCATTTTGGTCCAGAATCCCATTCTAAATAACGCAAGTCTAGCTGGATCTGGTACTTGAGAGACCTCATTGACTCAAGTGGAGCATGGCTCCAAATCCTGAGGGAAACAGACTCCTTTCTTCCAGTATCTCTTCTGATTCAGAGACACATTCATGTGTCAGCTTATGCTTGAATTGATTCTTTCCACTTTTCTGATTGGCATCAAGACAGAACAGAAATGGGCTGGCTTTTGCTCTTTACAGAACAAAGAACTGTGTGTAATAATTATAAACTTATTCTCTAACACTCAAACACATGGATGATAAGAAATGTCTTCATGAAATCATGCAAATATGTATAACCAAAGGAAGTCAATGGGAGTGGGGAACCTAACGAAGTTTGAAAAATGGTAGAATTAGAGATAGTAGGTTTCACTTTGGCCTGTGTGAGGAACTTTTTTTAGTCCAGAGGTAGATCAAATGTGGAATGTTGGACAGTTTTACTTCCAGAACTGCTAATTTAGTTTGGTGCAATGTAGTTTCTTATAAGTTACTATACTAACATATGAACACCCAAATCAAGTTTCTTAAAAAAATAAGTCTGACTTTCAAATCACTGTCTAGGATGGGCTTCGGGGGCAGGGCAGCTCTTCTTACTTTCATTCAGGTGCCAGGATCCTCCAATCCTGTGTTTCTTACGGCTCTTCACGGCTTCAGCACTCCTGGCATGCAGCTGGCTGGAGAAAGAGCCCATAGATGAGTGTGTGGGAGGAGTAGTGAGTCCTGAAAGTGGCATACAGTATTTCTGTTCACATTCATGTAGCCAAATCTAATTGCAAAAGAAGCGTGGAAAGGACGGCTTCTTGTATGCCCAGGAACAAGCAGAGAATGGAATTTGGCTTACAGCAAGCAGAATTTGCCACATTCACAGTCCTGATGATTGAATTCTATGCTTTTCCAAGATTGTTTTGACTTTAATCAGGATTATATAAAAACCATTTCAAGGAAATATAAAAAATACCTTTATTCTTCAAAATCATTGTTGAAGCAGATCCCACAGCTTTTTGCCTGTGCACCCCAATGTCTTTAAATCTTTAAAGGATAATTTATCAGCATGTACCATTCACCCAGTTTAAGAACTCACAAAGGAAAGCTAATTTCAGTGTGCCTGTAAAGCAATGAGCTGTGTGCTATTAGGTGTGAGCATTTTATTCTCTGTTGTACATTTTTAAATAATTGTAGAAGAGAGTGCTTGTTTATGACCATGATAGGGTAATATTCCTATAATTACTTTACCCTGGTAGAATAGAAGCAATGATGTCAAATTCAGGTCCCACAGCTCTCTGAATCCCTTCTCTGTTCTCTTCTACCCCCATCAAAGTGGAAAAATCCATCTGTTTGGATCATTGAGGTTGGAAACGGAGTAATATCACTTCTCCAAAATAGATTTAATAGTATGGCTGGTAAATTGTTTCCTGACCTGTTTGAGGGAGAGTCCAGACCCAGAGAAAAACATGGTGTCTGAGTTTTTGTATCCATTACTGGAAAAAAATCAGATTTAGGTTGTGTTTTTAAAGGCAATTCTAGTAGAACTATTATAGTTTGTGTTTTCAGTTATAATCTTGCCGAGACTTAATGTACTTCACTTATTGTATTTTAAATGATAAGTATTTTCACAAAGGATTCATATTTGCAAATTAATTTTTGATAAGTCTAAATACATGAATAGCTAGGAATGAGACTAAACTCCATTTTAAAAGCCCACCCCTCAAAAAGATAATCATACTGTCTGTGAGACAGGTATGGTTTAAAGAACATCCTCTTCAAACCTTCAAAGTGATTCTCATACCCTGCCTGGTGGAATCACTCCCGACTCCCTCAGGACAGCTGATAATCACTCATCTGGGAAAATGCACATGTGCAAGTAGCAAGAAAGATTCTGAAAAATAGGAGTAAGCTTTGAAAATTTGAGCAATAATTACATCAATAAATAAATAGGAAAAGAGGATGAAGAAAAAATAACCTCTAGAATAACTCATCTTTTATGAAAAAAAATCTGGTACTACATTTCCCATTTCAGTCGTTCTGTTGTTTTCCTGTCCTCTCCTGCTCTATCATTGCCTCGATTGAATATCAGCTGGGAAACTAATGGACATTAAGCTCTGAGCCGCTCACTGGCTGGGTCCTTTTTGGGTTTTGGGAGGGAGGGGTATTGGAGCTTTACATAGTAATAGGTTCGGTAAAATTTGCGAAAGGAAGATTTTTTTTTTTTGGTATTATTTTTTTCAAGGCAGACTCTCAAAACGTTGTAACTTTCATGTACCACAAAACCTGGATCCTGCTCCTGACTCTATGGCTGCATTGGTGGTCAGACAGAAAGATATTTTATATAACTCATATTAAAATGCCTTTTGGGGGTGCATGGTTGGCTCAGTTGGTTAAGCGTCTGCCTTCGGCTCAGGTCTTGATCTTGGGGTCCTGGGATCAAACCCCATGTCAGGCTCCCTGCTCAGCAGGGAATCTATTTCTTCTCCCTCTCCCTCTGCCCTGCCGCCAGCCACCGCCCCCTCCAGGCTCTTGCTCTCTCTCTCTCTCTCTCATATAAATAAAATATTAAATAAATAAATAAAATAAAATGCTTTCTGACACCTTTTAAATGCCTTTTAAATGCCTTTACAGATAATTTCTTCAAGAGAACTAATCAATCACATTGATTGGTAGAATTCTTTCTTTCTTTTTTTTTTTTAAAGGTTTTATTTATTTGACAGAGAGATCACATGTAGGCAGAGAGGCAGGCAGAGGGGGAGGGGAAGTAGGCTCCCTGCTGATCAGAGAGCCTTTTGCAGGCTTGACCCCAGGACCCTGAGATCATGACCAGAAGGCAGAGGCTTAACCCATGAGCCACCTAGGTGCCCCGGATTCTTTCTTTTAAAAAGAGACTGATTCCTGGCCAAAGATAAAAATAAAAGTCCATTTGAAGAGAGCCACATAGATAACCATGATAAATAATAAGGATATGATGAATAGTGTTGGATCTAAAGATATTAATGCATTTCATAATACAGATATTTCTTGAGCAAGTACTATGTGCCAGACATTATTTTAGGTACTGGAGATCCATTAATGACTGAAGTAGATAAAAACTTTGTCTATATAGAGGTTACATTCTAATGGGGAGAATAAGATAAACAAACTAAGTAAATAAAGCTTATCAGAGCCTGATAAATTCTATAGAGAAAAAAGAGAAAGAAGCTAGAAAAGGCTAGCAGATTAGAATAGGAACTTTTTTTTTTCCGGAAATTTAATTTTTTTCCAGCATTACTGAGCTGGAAACAATTTAATTTTTTTCCAGCATTACATTCACATAAAACATTGTGTATGTTTAAGGTTTACAGTACAATGATTTTATATATATTTACTACTTTTTTATATATAAAATTATTACCAACATAAGGTTAGTTAGCACATTTATTACTTCACATAGTAACAACTTATTATGTGTGCGTGTGTGTATGCTGAGAGCTTCTAAAATTTACTCTTAACAATCTTCTAATATTTAATACAGTATTAACATTTATAGTCACTATGTTGTACATTACAGTCCTGCACTTTCTCATCTTATAACTGGAAGTTTGTAGCTTTTGACCACCTTCACTATTTCCCCTACCTTCCCTCTGCCCTTGGCAACTACCAGTGTGTTCTCTATATCTATGATGTGTTTTTTGTTCTCTTTGTTTTGTTTTGTTTTTTAAGAGTCCACATATGTGATCATATAGTATTTCACTCTTTCTTTCTGATTTCACTTAACATAATGCCCTCAAATTTCATCCATATTGTTGTAAAGGGCAGGATTTCCTCCTTTTTTATAGCTGAATAATATTCCATTGTTTTATCCATTCATGGTTGATAGACACTTTGGTTGTTTACATGATTTGACTATTATAAATAATGCTTCAGTGAACGTAGGGGCACAGGGATCTCTTCAAAATAGTGATTTCATTTCCTTTGGAACTATACCCAGAAGTGGGAATGCTGGATCACTTATGGTAGTTCCATTTTTAATTTCTTCAGTTTTCCATCGTGGCAACACCAGTTGATATTCCCACCAACAGTGCACCATGGTTCCTCCCACTAGGAGGCTAGAAAAGGCTAGGAGATTAGGGTGACAATTGTAAATAGAGTAGCCCAGAAATATCTCTTCATGAAGGTGACATTGAGCAGGTGTCTGGGTAGAGAATATTGGAGGAGAGGGAACCCCAAGTGCAAAGGCCCTGAGGACAGGCTGCTCAAATGTGTTCAAAGAACTGTCAGGCAGCTAAGAGATTGAGGCAGAGGGAGCAAGGGGAACGAGATACAGGATAAGATTAGAGAGGCCTCAGGGAGCCAGATCTCTCCTAGAATGCCATGAGCCACTGTGAGGACATAGTAGTTACTATTAATAAAATAGGAAGCTGCTAGAGAATGGCAAGCTCGGTTGCAAGGATCTGAGGATATGTTAGCAGTTTCCCTCTGTCTGCTGCACAGAGAATAAGTGCGTGTGTGGTAGAAGTAAAGGGCACGCTATTAAAAAATAGTGTTGCGCTGTGGGCTTATCAAAGCGGTCTTGGTTGCTCTGAATCAGAGAAAAATAAATACAGAAACCCCCTCACTTCCATCTAGTTAACATGACACTGTTCCTCTTTGGGCTTGCGCTTGCCAAAGCCGAGTTTGAGGAAAAGTGCATTTTGGAAAAATCACAGCTTAGAAGTGGTCTCAGAGAGCTGCAGGTTGACAGTGACCCATTACGGGCAATGCAAGGAAAGTAAAACCCAGCAAAACTTGGCAGGACTGCCTCTGATGCTCAGGTCTTCTCTGCTTTCCCGGTCCCCTCCATACTTTTCCATGTGAGATCAGCAAATGAAAACGGGTGGCAGGGGAAACATGTGCATGCTTACTTGTTTTACTCACAATCACAGAGAAGCCTGAATAACTTTTTAAATATAAATTCAGGGCCACTGACAACAATGAAAGTGGACGTGCCCCGTTATCAGCCGTCTATCAGGTTAAATCTGTATTTATGACTTGGACTGTTTGTTATTTGTAGAGAATTGCTGCCAACAGAAGGCTCAGCCCACACCTGAAGGTTTTGCCTCTGATTCACACCACCCCCTGCTTCCACTTGAGGACCTGTTCGAGATCCTTGGCTAAGCAGAAACTCGTTTAAGAAGAGATTCCTTTAAAATGATCATTGAAAAATCTCCTATAAACCTCAAGTAAAACAATTCTTGGTTTGGATTTTTAAAAAATGTTAGAAGCAACAAACATTTTCCAGAAGACTTGACCTTTTGCCATCCCTTTCAGCAAAAATCTACTGTCCAAATCCAGCTTGTCCCTTCTGGCTTCCAGTCCAAACATTAAATGTATGCTGTCATTTTCATCTGGAATCTTTTTTATTGTCCTGTGTCACTTGGGGGTGTCATTGACAAGTCATAAACAAATGATGTGTATTTCCAGAGATCACTTGATATTTTTACTCATAAATAACCATACACCTTTCACCTTTGCGCCAAGCTTTTGTTTATAAAAAATGATCTGTGAAAACAAAGGGTGAAATGTTCCTTTCTTAAATGCTATTCCTTCGAGCAAATATAAGTGTGAGGCAAACTAGCAATGCATACCATCCTTTAACTGTATAATCCACCACAGTGGCCAAATACTATGTCCTGCTGGGGTGTCCTATTTAAATTTGAGATGCGGTCTTTGATTGATTGGAAAAGAGGGCTTTTTGCTACAGACTCATTTCCATAGATAATCTGAGCTAAGTAAATAATAAAATGGGGAATTTTCAGAAGGGGGATTTCTTTACTCCAAAGAAGCTCTTTGACCTGTAGGGAGATCTCAAATGGGAAATACCTCTGGCATTAATTGGAAACAGTTTTCATAGTCTTTTGGTATTGATAATAATGGATAAAATATTTATCATAAAGAGAAAAAATATTTTAAACTGCTTATCCAGCTCCGGTTACAGTGACATTGAGCTTGAAGATGAACCAACCCCGGCGGCCTCCCTCCCCACCCTCCCCTTGCCCCCTGCAAGTGGATTGGATTCCAGTGTAGAGCCAACAGCATGGGCTGCAGTATACATGGGAGAGTCTGGCATAGGAAGAAAACAGTAATGTCTTTGTGATTCGAGGTCCCCCAAGTATACCCAGTGGCTGGAGGCCTGAGGTCTGAAGGACTGTTTCTGCTCATTATAGTCTCATTATATTCGGCTGGAACCCCACCCAGGTTGTTGGAACCTCATGCCCTCCATAGTTCCTAGCAGGAAATGGTGCTTTCTCCTCAGTGAGGAATATCTTGACAAAAATCAGCTGTCTCCACCCTCTCCCCAGATGTTATCACACTGGAATCATGGAGTTGGGTGGAGACAACAGCAGCTAAAGCTGGAGGAGGGATCTGGCTGCCGAGTTTCTCACCTCACTGCTTCCTTGTGTTTGATTCAGGTGGTTTGGCTGCCCCACCCTCCCGGTTCCCTTCTTCTCTTGTCTCTTCCTTTAGGTTCTTCCCAAAGCAGTGTGTTCAGGCACAGAGAATGACCTAGAAGGAAAGTCCCCCTCAACGATAAAGGGCAATAACAATAAAAATGACAAGAGCTGCTAAATACTGGGAAGGTCCTACCACCAGGCAATGTGCTATGCTTTCCAAACGTTTTCTCTTCTAATCTCTTTCACCGCCCTGGAGCTGGGCACTGGAATTACTCTTATCAGAACTGGGAGCTTAGAGAGGTACAGTAACTTGCCCAAGAGCATGCAACCAGAAAGTGGCAGAACCAGGATTTGAAATTTAACCCACTTTTTCTCTCTCCCAAGTGAATGTTTTAACAGGAACATTTTTGCTCTCTCCTTACCCCCAGCAGGGAGCAGGAAAATCTTTATCATCAACACACCAGTGTTCTTAATACACAGTGACAGAGGCAGCTCTCAGATGCTCCCGGCATTAATGGGGACTTCCAGGGTTCCCACCAGCATACAGCTTTCAGCAGCTGCTAGTTCTCTCTGGGTTCTTCCCGTGGGAGAGCTTCGCAGATGCTTTGATAATGGGACATCTGTTGATAGGGGCTTCCAGCAGTTTCTCCCCTGGAGTCTTCATGTTTCTCAACCTCCTTCAGGCTCCAGCCTAGAGATGCAAGGTCCTGAGGGTCAGGCTACGTGAGGTGAGCTGCTTACCCAGCACAATAGCAGGACCATGGCTCAGAGAAAAGCCCAAATCATGGCCAAGAAGAGAGGCAGAATGTCTCAACCAGAAGCAGGATTGAATATCAGGACAAAAGATGGGAAATGACTCCAGGCAAATAATTGCAAGATCAGGAGACCCTGATCTGTGGTAGCAGTGGAGGAAACTGAAGGGAAGGTGGGTCAGGATAAGTCATTCCACCCACAGGGGACAGTGTGGAGAGATAGGGAACAGTTGGGTTGATTGGTTGGTTTGTCTGTTATCTGTTTGGTTTCTGTGTGGAATGAGGACCACAAAAAAGGACGGGCCTGTGGAGGAAGTGGTCTGAGTAGTGCTAGTACACATGGCCCTTAACAGTTCGATAGTGGGAGGCCACCTGATCATCACTTTTCCTGCTCCTTCACGGGGCGCCATCCACAACTGCATCGGTGTTTCTCCACAGATGCCTTCTGGGTGAAAGCCAGCTCCATTAGGGAATATATGCATCCTTGAACTGCATGAAGGACAGCAAACATGTAGAATAATAGAGCATCTCGCTTAGTTCCATTTGCTAAGACCTTCCACAGACCCACCGACTGCCCTTATTCCAAATGAACTCTTGAGCTCTATAAAGAAGTCCATCAGATGGCTTAAAGCAGACATTCTTTTACACCTTACTGTTGTCTTCATAACTGGAAAAATAGGAAAGGTGGCAAATTCCAAAATGTGGGGACTCATAAAGGCAGTCTCAGAATTAGGCTTGACATGCAAGATCTGTAAGTTAATGATACTTATATATGAATGATCCTTTCAAATAGTTAACATTTGAAGTTCCATCGAGGGGAGGAAGCTAAAAGATACTCTTGTACTTTTCTAATTGTTAGTAGGTGGCTTTGCAGTAGAGACAGACACAGTGATCATTCTCCCAGACTCTGGAATCAAGACAGCTTGAGTTTAAAACCTACCTGCAAACTGCATAGCCTTGAACACTTATTTTACATGGAACCACTACTCCGTGATTTAGATTATTCACTTGTCAAGTGGAAAATATAACGCCTATTTCAGAGGGTTATTGTGGGGATTCAATGAGGTAATGTATGTAAGGCACAGAGCACAAGATCTGGCTCATGGAAAGTGTTCCAGAAGTTTTACTGTCATTATTATCATTATGATTACTGTTACCACCATCATCATTATTATTCTCCCCAATTCTTCCATTACTTTCCCAAGCTTCTGCTAATCTTTTACTTAGACTCTATCTCTTTGGCCATGAGTCACGAGAAGATTCGTTACATGAAAATGTTTGCCAAAGAGTGTACTTAGGAAGTTCAGGGTTGGTCTCTTTGGTTCAAGTATCTAAGGTTAGGGTTAAACTTCACTGCCTTCTTGTTTTATTAATAACGACTTGACATGGACTGTTTATAAAGTTGTGTTTGAAAAATAAGTATTTTATGTGAACCCACCTATATTTTCAGCCTAAATTAACTCCCAGTTAATTTACTATTCACTGAGAGAAGCAGTACTGCCTTGATTTGTCCCAAACCTGACTTCCTCAAGGAAGCTCCTTAGTTCTAATTTTTGAACAAAAGGGCATCTCAAGTTTTTTTGTTTTTGTTTTGTTTTAAATAAAAATACATGATAAAACACCAGACATTTCTTTTTTTATCATTCTCAATCTGTAAAGCTAATACTAATACTTACTAGTTAATATAATTATACCAACCTTTGATAATCACTTCCTACAGATTGTGAGGTTTTATTGTGAGGGTATAATCGTTATGGGGTGGTTTTCATGAGTATAAAAAATAGTTTGGGCCTTTATTTACAGTAGATGTTCCTTAAGGTGGTAGTCTCCATCTAGTGGACAAAATATTATATTACATCTTACATAGAAAAAGAACAAAGCCCCTATAATATCCCATACCAAGCATTTTATTGACTTATTAATAAATTTTTGGTTTTAATAAGTAGCACTATTATAAAGACTATTAAATATTTTAAGATACTTAGCACTATTTTTTCCCAAAACTTACAATGAAAAGTTTGAGAAGTTGCTTAACTTAATTGGAAAAATTGTAATAGTAAAAGAATTTACTGATTTTGGAGATGGTATTGGTATTATTCAGTTGAACTGAGAAAAACTAAACCAGGAGTCACTCCTGTATCTCTTATATTTCTACTTATGGATAGCAGTGAAATATATTTTACCTTTAAAACAGTAAAAGCATCTGAAGGGAAATAGACATAAACGTTCTTTTGCGTTCACATTACATCCTTCGCATACTGAAAAGCTGCAATGACTGTGTCTCCAGAGAAGAAGTCTCCCCTTTTTCTCTTCCTATTTAAAGGACTTTAGTGTCTTTCAGTTGAATACTAAATGCCTTCAAAATCCCTCTTAAAATACTCTTAGGGGTGCCTGGGTGGCTCAGCAGGCTAAAGCCTCTGCCTTCGGATCGGGTCATCATCTCAGGGTCCTGGGATCGAGCCCCACATTGGGCTCTCTGCTCGGAGGGGAGCTTGCTTCCCCCTCTCTCTGTCTGCTCCTCTGCCTACTTGTGATCTCTCTCTCTGTGTCAAATAAATAAAATCTTAAAAAAAATACTACTATTATATGAAAACTTCTTAGAAGTCTGGATTAAACACAGCTTGGATTGATCTTATCACCTTTATTTTATCTCAGTTTGTTCATTAGAGGTGCTTAATAAGTGCTTATTTAGTTAAGCATATCCAAGAGGAGCTTGCCTGAGGTCCTGAATAAATCTCTTGTGATCGGAGATCCTTTCCTCCCTCTGGCCTTCCTCAAGAATGCCCAAAGTCCCACATGCATGAAATTCCTTGTCCAGGGAAACAGATGTCCCCTGCTTGCATGTCACAGTTGCTAACATACATTTATGGTTTACTAATTATTATTATTATTATTTTTTTAATATTTTACTTATTTATTTGACAGACAGAGATCACAAGTAGGCAGAGAGGCAGGCAGAGAGGAGGAAGCAGGCTCCCTGCTGAGCAGAGACCCTGATGCGGGGCTCGACCCCAGGTCCTGAGCCGAAGGCAGAGGCTTTAACCCACTGAGCCACCCAGGCGCCCCTATGGTTTACTAATTATTCATTAGAGCTGGAAAAGCTTTAGGAACAGTAGATGACTAAATCTCGTTATCTCAGTAACTTTGGCCAATTAACTTTTTTTTTTTTAACATTTTATTTTTTTTTGTTTGAGAGAGAGAGAAACAGAGATAGTGAGAGAAGGCACAAGCAGAGAAGAGAAGGGAGAAGCAGGCTCCCTGCTGAGTGTGGCACTTGATTTCAGGACCCTACCCAAGGAAGACCCTTAACTGACTGAGCCAACCAGGTGTCCCCAGTTAACTTTTCTAGGAGCTGGTATCCTGTCTATAAAACAAGTCTATTCAACTCAAAAACCTCTCATTGTCTTTGGTGACCAAATAAATACATCTATAAAGTGGTGCAATCCTTCAAAAAATTTAAATTGGAAAATTTGTTTATGAATGGCCAAGTTAGAATATGAGTTTTTCTTTCTTTTTTTTTATTAGATGGATTAATTTGGAGTTAGAATATGAATTTTTCTTTTCCTTTTTTTTTTCTAACTAGATGGATTAATTTGGAGTCCGTGTTTCTTATTTAGTATAGACTCACAGGTGATTTATGAAACATCAAACCCTTCACTTCTACATTGGCCTCCAATCTTGGAGTCATAATACTATTTATTAATAACTCCAATGGAGAAAATAAAAGAATGTTTTTAAATTAGTTAATAGTTTACATAAAGTCTGTAATGGGAAAAACATTGATAACAACTAAACTTGAAATCATTTATTTATTTGTTCAACAAATTTTTAAACCACATACTTACTGAGCTATCTGAGCTTTTATAGTCCTCTCATAAGAACACGTGACTTGACATTAATACTGGTTGATATATGACTAGGAAAGCTCTCTATAGAAAGTTTATCTCAATTATAAGGACTATGACATTAAGAACTGTGCATTTGTGAGTTTGTCTTTCCCACTTCTAAAGTCTGTATTGCCCAGCACAATGTCTTCTAGTTATTCAGTCACCTACACGAACTGCTTAGTAAAGATTTCTGAGTTGCAATGTGAAGTGCTAAGAACACCCAGAGTCTCCATTCTCAGAGAACTCACAGTCTAAGAATAGAGACCAAGTAGTACACATTTTTAGTTTGTTGAAAATGCGAGGAGAGGGAAGTTGTCTTGGGAGCATAAAGAAAGGCATCTCATAAAGGTGTGGGGGCATCAGTGCAGCATTTCAGGTAGAGTCTTCAAGGATGAGCAACAATGAGGACATTGTTAGGTACTGATGACCTGATTGAGACAAGGAGGTCGTGGTTCATTAAGTGGAACATAAAGTGGCTGATGGAAAAAGGTTGCAAGTTGAGGTTGGGAATATGGTTGTTATAGCTGAAAATGGAAAGTTCAGACTCTGTCAGTCTACCCAAGAAATTCTGACTTTATCCTGAGCACAATAGTGAACTACTGAAGGGTTTTGAGCTGAGAAAGATCATGGTAAGATTTAAACTTTAGGAATACTCTCCACGAGGTACAGACTGGAAAATGGATTCAAGAGACTAACTTAAAGGCTCTATAATAATGTAGGTAGGAGTTGATGAAATCCTGAACTTAATATATTGGATTTGGGGATGGAGGGAAATGAATCCAGCATAAATTCATGTTTGGATGGGTGTAGGTGGGAAGGGGAGAGAGCCCAGGTTTCGGGAAGTGATGATGTTAGGCGTATAATGGCAACTTGATGAATTGAACCCAAATCATTACAGGATTACTATGTATTTGTTCTTTTCCTAGAAGACATTTAGTAGAACTATTCTAAGTAGAATGGTTCTTTAGTAGAATGTAGTAGAACTATTCTTTGCACAGTGGTTCCTTTTAAACTCAAGTTTAGAGAGACACAATATAAACAAAAGTACCTTGATAAACAAAAGTACCCTAAACTGAAGGAAGACAAGAATATGAAGTCATGTGTCTTTTTTTTTTTTTAACTTTTGTGTGTTTTATTATTATCATTTCTTAATAGTAGTTATCAGCTGTCAATGTTCCCACTTTGACTTCCTGAATTGAAATCTCCCTTTACTATAGTATGTGCAAGCAAGCATTCATAGCAATGTTATTCCTTCTCCTTCTTTTTACAGTTTTGATGTGGACAATGGCACATCTGCGGGACGGAGTCCCTTGGATCCCATGACCAGCCCAGGATCCGGGCTAATTCTCCAAGCAAACTTTGTCCACAGTCAGCGTCGCGAGTCTTTTCTGTATCGATCTGACAGCGATTATGACCTGTCTCCAAAGTCTATGTCCCGGAACTCCTCCATTGCCAGTGATATGTAAGTATAATGATGAGCAAAAGGAAGACGGAACTTCTATAGAAAATCAGGTACATTTATCTGGCCAGTTGGTGACATAATAAAACCAATGATATTTTTTTAACCGCATCATTCTCTATGTTTGAAAGAACAGTGAGTAAAATTACATAAGCTGAAGATAGATGGTAGATTTAACTTGAGTACCTTGTCCCTCTTGAAAATAAACATTTTCCCAGAGAATACAATATCTGAGAAAAGTGAGAATTAAATTTTTAAAGGAAACATTTATACTTACAATATTAGCTTATATTCAGGACCTGAATTGTAGCTACCTAGCTACATGAACATTTTCTGATATTTCAAAATGCTTCAAACTCAGTTGAAAACTGTATGATAGTAGACTGAATAGCAGCTTGAATATATCTCAGTGATGTACGGAATAGATGTCTGCACTGGTTTGCCATATCACTTGAGAGATATTGGGAGGGTTTTGCTAAAATTTAACCAATTTTGGAATATTAATCACTAAAGGCAAGCATGGAAACATTGGGCAGATTTGAATGTCATTTAAGACATGGCACAGCTTGGAGAATAATTAAAACTGATAAGCAAGTTTGCAGATCCTGTACAATGCATTGTTAACTCATTTTCTCAGAACACTCCATTTTTGTGTTTACTGTAGTGTTCATTAGTTTTCTGATTTCTGGAGGCTCCTAAATAGGAACGTACTCTTACTCAGTAGCTGTGCTATTATTTGTAACTCTGCCCCTGTATAGTCTCTGTCTCCACTTTCCTCCTCTTGCATCTGGACGTTTGTTCAATAACACCATCTTTCATGACACCATCTCAAAAACTCAGTACAAGTTGCAGTTCATCATATAGGAATTAGATGGTCTGGGGTCCCTGAGGGTCCAGTGTTATTCTTGGTTTGCCAACAGATGATCAACATATGCCTGATAGGTATAAATGAGGCTCTAGAAATGAAATTGTATTTTACCCATTTCTCGCAAGCTGTGGTTCTGGTTGTCATTTTATTAATAGTACTAAGATGATGATAGTATATTTTTTTCAGGAATGAACAACTAAACTGCAGGCATTTTCATTCAAATACTGAGTTACTAAACTCCAATTTTGTAGCTATCTCTGTTTGAGGCCCTGCAGGAGATACAAGCAAACTACAAGACAGGGTTCTCATCTCAGTTAACTTGTCTCACCACCTTCCTTTCATGAAGCACAGATCTAGACCACCTTTCCAAAAATGTTCAATCTACTTTTGCTTTTCTCTGCCTTTTTGACAATGAAACTTCTTCAGTCAGTTCTGGGTCTCCCCATCCTCCTGCCTCTATCCCACAGATCTACATCTGTTGTCTCTGGTTCCTTACCATGTTGTATTGCCTTGATATTCTGAAATCTATTTTCCATTCCTATTTACCTCAGAAGATCCATTAATTTAAGTAATATTTCTCAGTCACCCATTGGGTAGAAGGAATGGTGCTTGTCATTAGAGGAAATACAAGGTACATCTCATTTCCTGCCCTTCATCACTGTGTAGTCTCTCTTCCTTCCTGCTCACAAACCTCCCATTCTCCAGCATCTTTTGTTACCTTGCAACATATTTCCCCAAAGTATGGTCCCTTACCTCTAGTCTGTGCTTTGGAAAACTCTTCTCTATATGGGTTCAACTATCAGCTTTCACCAGATGACATACTGTTCAGTATCTCTGGTGCTACAACCTGAGTTGAGCTCCAGATCAGGAGCACTTAAATACTTTCTGGGAATTTATATTTTCTAGTCAACTTTTATTCTCATTATTAGTATATATCCATCATTAACTCAGTGTATAATGTGGGCAATGGTGTCCATTCTTCTTCACCCCAAAACAATGGCCCTTTTCCCAATGGCCCTGTCCTATGTTATTTTTTTCCCGTATTCTCACCTTTTAAATTTGAGATACTCATTTACTCATTCACACAAAATGTAAACTTAGTGAGCAAATATGTTATATTCAAAGCTGCCAATCTGCAGATAGTAGAAGGGCTGACCTTTTAGACCATTATAATAAAAAAATGGTGAGCACCGTCCTTGAGGCACACTCAAAATTATGGGAGCGGAGAGAGGAGAAGGACGGTTTGCCAGGCAGGGAAAGGCAACTAAGAGGGGCAACATTTGCATAATGTGAGGCCTAGAAAATCATGGCTCACTTAAATAATGACAGTCTGGTTGATGTCAATAGTGAAATGTGGCAGGATAGAAAGAAGATTTGAATACAGTCTATGGGACCCAAGAGTCTCAGAGGTTTTTAGCAGGGATTTGTCATGCTCATATTCTTATTTTTGTTGCTTCTGATTATCCTGTTGTTAAATGATTATCGAGAGTGAAGGATCTATAGGCAAGTAGATCATTTTGAAATCTGTAGAAAAAAATTTGGCTAAACATAATACAGGCTCAGGTGAAGGAAATGGAGGTGGGATGAAGTTGGTCTGGTGGCAGGAGGCTTAGAAAATGGTGTGTGCTTGGGGGGAGGGGCAGAGAGCCAAGGGGTAGGAGAATCAAAAAGAATGCTGAAGTTTTCACCATGAACATGTAAGTGAGTGGTGACATTGACATGAGGAACACAGGATAAAGAGTGGACAACATGATGGCAGATAATGGATAATGAATTTGGGTTTTACCTGATGAGGATAGAACTCTATGGAAAGTGAGACTACAGTTAAAGGACAAGAACAGAGAGCAAAAATGACTGTCCAGAGGATGAGGAGAAATTAGAAGAACCAGTTATCTTATGTAATTGCTAGGTTTGGGTTGACAGGCAAGTGAAGATAATAGAACTAGAAGCCCACTGGGTTGAGGGGTGAATTCAAAGCAGAGATATCAGCAGATGCAAGCTTCTTTTTCAAAGTTGACAAGTTAAAGGGGGAGAGAGGACTAATGCTGCTTCAGGGAGAATTAAGTTCAAGGAAATTTTTCTTTGAATTCAGGACACATGAACTAAGGCAAGGAGGGGACATTAAATAAGGCACTGTAGCTGCTGACAAGAATAGACATCATGAGCTCAAGTAAAGGGATTAATTTTGGGAAAGTCATAGACAAGTGATGTCATCTATTTTCTAAACTTTTAGTAAATTGATTCTTGGATACCAGTGTATAGATTATTTCTCTTAGACCCTCTATTAAAGATTAAATATTCCATGCATTTTATGAAAAGTCTCTATTTCATATTTAAGTGGTATTTTCTTTCCAAAGCAAACTTACAAGGGTGATCTTATTTTTTCCCTATACCTATTCAAGAGTTTCTTTATCTGATTGGATTCATAAGAATGAAAAATTTAATCAGCCTTGATACAACTCTATAAATTTTTGAAAAATAGTGTCTTGACATGTTCAGCTTTCTCATTCCCTCTGGGTATTTACATTGGATCAATATGATTATATGTTCCTGGAAAGCATACTTTCTGCCAGGAAGATCAAGTTTCTCTGAGAAGCAAGGTGAATAGAATAAATAATTGCCATGTTAGTCTTTAATCTGATAGTACACATACCTTCTATACATAAAGGATTATGCCTTCTCTTCATTTGACTCCACACGTGGCCACATGTAAACTTCTATTTTCTTATCTCACCTAGTTCCTGATAATGCTAGGAAGATTATTCAGTGTCTGTAATTCAACTATCCTTTACAGGGAATGGCATCACCATATATCTTAATCACTTTTGATGATTTTATATTTATTGTTCCAGTTAACGTTTCCATTGAGCGTACCCCTTAGAAACCTCAAGTACAAATAGTAGCAGTGAAGGTCAGTGATTATCTATGTGAATAAAATGTTTTGGAGAACTTTTAAATGCTCTTTAAGTTGAAATATAATTGTTTAATTTATTGAGAAAGTGAGATGGAAAATCATTGCTTCTTAATAGACAGGATGTCATCATCCTCTCTTCTATAAATAGATACTAGTTAAACAGTGGAGACGTCAGGAGAAAATAAGACTAATAATGGGCATAATAACCATCATTGACTGTGTATGTCACCCTTCATTTGGCAAGTATTTCCACATCTGCAATCTGATACTTTGATATTTTGCATAGTCCTATGGATAGGAACTTCATTCTGTTTTATAATTAAGAGATCCAAGGTCTTTAGAGCTTAAACTTTTTTAAAAGCACGGCAAATATTTTGATCATTTCTAGAACATCATCTTGGTAATGCCATTATAAACAAAGTGCTGGGAACTGTTGTAGCACAAACGGCTAAGAAATAGAAGTCTTGGGGCACCTGGGTGGCTCAGTGGGTTAAAGCCTCTGCCTTTGGCTCAGGTCATGATCCCAGGTCCTGGGATGGAGCCCCACATCAGGCTCTCTGCTCAGCAGGGAGCCTGCTTCCTCTTCTCTCTCTGCCTGCCTCTCTGCCTTACTTGTGATCTCTGTCTGTCGAATAAATAAATAAATTAATTTTTAAAAAAAAGGAGTAGAAGTCTCTGTTGACCAAATGCTTTTGACCAAATGGATTATTTGACATTTTGAAAATTTGGCTTTTAATTATATTTTAAGAATAAAATTAGGGGTGCCTAGGTGGCTCAGTGCGTTAAACCTCTGCCTTCAGCTCAGGTCATGATCCCAGGGTCCTGGAATGGAGCCCCACATCAGGCTCTCTGCTCAGTGGGGATCCTGCTTCCTCCTTTTCTCTGCCTGCTTCTCTGCCTACTTGTGATTTCAGTCTGTCAAATAAATAAATAAAATCTTTAAAAAAAAAGAATAAAATTAAATAAAAGCTCAAATTTTTCAAAGACGCAATAAAAAATATGTGACTGACTCTTGGAAAATATATACAAGTCTATAGGATGAGGCTAAACTTAGCTTCTAAAAAATTGGCTTATATAAGGCAAAAGAGAAATTTCTGGAACTTCTGCTTGGAAGACTGCCACTTAGTTTATTTCAGTGTGTCCCCCATAGCAAGAATAATAAGAAAGAGGAAAATTTTAAGTATTAGCATAAGTACAGTGGAGATATAAATACATGAAAAGCGAATTTAAACTACCACTATTAGTAAGAAGTATTTTATAACTACAGAATGACTGCGTAGCAGAAGGTTGCCCAAATGCTGTCATGAAGAAACACGAAGAAATCGCAGAGTAAATGAATAATTACATAAAATATATGCAGCTGTTTCCCTCTTAAATTTCCTCAGAATGCATTTAAAATTGTTTTAACTTCTGAATGACACTTACTTCTCTTGTTGCACTCCCTCCAGTAAGTAATGTTGTTTGTATTTGCAAATACATGGATACCCTGGAAAATTTAACATAAGAATTATCAGAGACAAGACCAACAGAATTTAGTTAAAAAACAAAATTATGAGTTTATTGAAGACAAGCTGCCTGGCAAACCAATTTAGCACTTTAGTTAAAAAGTTTTTCAGGTCACCAGGATAACAGGCCCTATAGTCCCTTGCTTCTGCTGAATAAACATTAACATAGAAAATCCAGAGGCTAGGAATGTAGCTCTTTATGCATACTTAGATATTTATATATGTAGAAGATGGGAGGAAAGGTGCAGAATGGACAATGAGAAGGAGGTGAGTAGACTTGACGTAGCATAGAAAATGGGGCCCACGTGGCAGTCTAGCTCATTAGTCCCCAGCATCCTACAGAAGTTCAAGACTGCATTGATCATTCCACTGATTAGCCACATGTGGACATTCTCTCAGGTAATGGGCATTATCCCTCATCCACTTCTCAAATTACTACCTTTTCTTCAGCAGTTAGCAACTCCCTCACTACCTCTTGAGCCCCTCATGTGAGTTCTTCAGTCCTAGCCATTCTTCCTCACTTCTTGAGTAGAAGGACACTGTACTTCCTCTAGTCCTGGGTTTGAAAAAGGAAGGATGATTGTTTATGTGTCTATTCATCTCTTCAGTTACAGGTTACATTATTCCTGCTTGGCCTTACTAGGGGATCTCTAGAAAGAAAAATAAGGGGCACCTGGGTGGCTTAGTAGGTTAACTTCTGCCTTTGGCTCAGGTCATGATCTCAGGGTCCTGGGATCGAGCCCCACATGGGGATCCTTGCTCAGCTAGGAGTCTGGCTCTCCCTGTGTTCCTCCCACTGCCTGTGCTCTCTCTCCCTCTCTCTCTCAAATAAATAAGCAAAATCACTAAGAAGAAAGAAAGAGAAGGGAAAGGAAGAAAGAGAGAGGAAGAAAGAAAGAAAGAAGAAAAAGATATGTTGTATTATAAAAGTTCTAGTCCTCCCAGGATCTGCATGAAAAGTTTATAGCCCTGCTGAGCTAGAGTTTAGATCTTATTACACCAGTAAGTCCATCTCCTTTCTTAATCTTAATTTACCATTTGAGAATCCTGTAACATGATCTCAACATGGAAAAGTTGGGAATGGGTCATGGAAAGGTGTTATGGCCACATAATCTCTGCCCTTATTCCTGAATTTTCTCAACTAAGGAGTTCTCATCCATCACCGGTGGGGTGAGAGTAACAAGACCATGGCCAAGGTTCTCAAAACATGTGCTGAGGTCCCTGGGGCACCACAAGAACTCACATGGCTGCCTGGGATATATTAAGGGAGACATCAAAATATCTGTCAGTCACGTGGGGAACCAATAGCTAGACATCTTTCCCAGTTTCAACTTTAGGTCATTACTTTTCTTTCTGTGATACCATCACTTTGCCAAACTGAGTTTTGGATAATTGCTGTGATCAAAAGCAGGTGCTGCACAAAAATCATCATGGAATAGGATAGAGGGGAGTCAGTGTCTGATCTTGTTCCAAAGGGAGAAGTTGTGTAGTCCTCAGCAGGCACTGAACTGTTGTGACAAAACCCTATTCAACAGTTTGGACTTAACTACTTAGTATTTGGAACTATTCAGTATTTCTTTTGGCCAATGGCATGCCTTAAACAATTGCTGAGAAACTAAGAGTATTGTGAACTGAGGAAGTCTGAGAACCTCTCTGTTAGGGTGTTTATACATGTCCTTAGGATTAGAGCTAGATCAAATGTCTGTGAAGAGAGATTGTGTCAAGAGAAAGAAAAAAAACAACGTTACAGATTCAAAGCCATGAACTTCTTAATGAGCTCTAGAGTAGAGAATTTGTTCCATTTCTAATTCTGTTGTGACCCAAGTAGACAAAATCTTTTAGTATTGTCAGAAGTCAGTGTAATTTTGATAATGAGCCAGAGAAACCAGGCTTTTTTTTTTCCCCCATTCCCAGTGGGTTGACCACTATTACTATTATTACTATAGAGATTTGAGACAGATACTAATACTAACCATTAAATACCAAGAACTCTATTGGCCAAGTATTCTTGGCTCATCAGTTACTATAATACATTCTTCGCTACTTTTTTTCTTCTCTTTTTAAAAAATTCCATTTCCAGTCACTGAGGTCATTTTATTTGTCTCAAGAAACCAAAACAACAACAACAAGAAATAAAACTACACAAAAAACAGGAATCCCATGAATGCTAAAAAATAATACTTATAAAGTAGTTAAACATATTTCTTCAATCTTTGAATTAAGGAATTAAAAATACCAGTCAAGTACACATATTATATGTTTTCAATCTCGTGCTTTTAAAAAAATCATAAAAATAAAATGTTAATGTTCTGACATTTTGAATGATCATGTTTGTTAACGCCATAGGGTAAAACTAAGGAGTTGAATTTAATGTATTATTCCAACAAGAAGGTGTCAGTGTGTTTGCGTGACACTGTACTGTGTTCCAGTCTTTTATTTATTTATTTTTTAAAGATTTTATTTATTTGACAGAGAGAAATCACAAGTAGGCAGAGAGGCAGGCAGAGAGAGAGGGGGAAGCAAGCTCCCCACTGAGAAGAGAGCATGATATGGGGCTTGATCCCAGGACCCTGAGATCATGACCTGAGCCGAAGGCAGAGGCTTAATCTACTGAGCCACCCAAGTGCCCCTTTTATTTATTTTTAAAAATGTTTTATTCATTTATTTAAGAGATAGATAGAGCACAAGTGGGGACGAGCAGAAGAAGAGGGAGAAGCAGACTCCCACTGAGCAGGGAGCCCAACATGGGCCCGACCCCAGGACCCCAGGATCATGACCCAAGGTGAAGTCAGCCGCTTAACTGGCTGAGGCACACAGGAGCTCCTGTTCCAGTCTTTTAAATAACTAATTAAGTTATGTGTTCTAATCCCCCTTGATTATTGCTGTCAAAGTAATATATCTTGAGGTTTTAGGGGACATGGAGAGGTAAATATTAGTCTTGAAAAGTTCTTAAAGCAGGTGGAAAAAAGAAAAGGAGAATGGATAACATTAAAAATTCATTATTTCCTGGGGTATGTGGGTGGCTGAGTAGGTTAAGCCTCCGCCTCTGCCTTCAGCTACAGGTAAGTATCCGACTCCTGATTTCGGCTCAGATCATGATCTCAGGGTTGTGAGATCAAGCCCCAGATTGGGCTCTGCACTGGGCCTGGAGTGTGCTTAAGATTCTCTTTCTCTCCCTCTGGCCCTCCCCCTCCATCACACTCTCTGTCTCTCAAAAAAAATTCATTATTTCTGTGACAAGATTATTCTTTTACACCTTCAGGGGACTTTGCCAAATATTTAGCATGCAATTTCCCTTTTGAATTTCCTCCATATCCTGTATGTTCCTTGGTGTTTGGACTCTAGTTGTAATTGTGGAGGAAAAAAAAGAAACAGAAAAATAAGTCACCTGAGTATTCCTCAATCCCCATACCTAAGAGAAAAAGGCACTGTGAAGACAAGCTATTTAAACTTCTAAATGTTTGATTATGCAGCTATACTTTTACCTTGGACTTAGTACTAAACAAAGTGTAACATCCACTTTTTAAAAAATTGAGACGAAAGTGTAGCTTAAAAAAAAGTGATCACCCCACAATTCTGTGAGTCATCAGACTTCTGCCGGAGAGCAAACTTAGATCAACCTTGGTCAAAGAGAAACTGACTTATTTTTCAGTGTGTGCGAAGAACACAACCCCTCAGAGAAATTTGTAAGTAAAATAAACTAACTAAAATTAGGAAATTTTGAAAACCATTTCAATAAGAAAAATTAGCCCAGTAGTCTGTCCAGTGTTGTGAGTGCAGAGTGGCCCTTGGTGAGTGACTCGGGTTGAAATTATTGGCTCCCCTGTAAGGGGACTTGTAAGGGACAGATGGGCATTATGAAAGAAATTCTAGTTCTTTTGCTTGTGGACCCCAGACCTGGTGGCTCTCATTTCTTTCCTTAACCCCATGCTTTTTCTCCTGTGTATTTAGGAGGACTAAAATGAAACCATGCAGCAGTGTATTAGAAAATGAAAATTACCTAAATATTAAATTTTGATGATGGATGATAGGAATGGGCAGTTTGTGACAGGCTTGGAGAAGGAAAATAATCCATTCCTGAGAGAGGGGCCCAATCTGGGTCTTCCACCACATTCCAAAAAATGAGTGTATTACTTAGTGTGTTTTTAAATGAGAGTGTCATGCTTTTCCTCATTCAGCAAATATTGACAGTGCCCACTCCATGCCAGGGTACTGTCTGAAGAAGCTATGGGCCTGTCAAAACAGTATCATGCATTCCTGTCATTTTCTTTTTGTAAGTTCTAAATAGAAAAGGAGACTTACCCAGTCAATATTAAGATTCCTATGTGGATATACTCCTGTTTTCACTACCATATCAATGACTTTTTTGCTTGTCAGTCTTAGTTCCTTGGTGAATTGTTCTCAATGTCTTCTGTACCGTTGTCTGAGCCTTATAATAAAAAGTAAATGTTTACGGGATGTCTTTCTTGAGATAAGATGTATTAAGGGGTATGTGTAACTATTCTCACTAAACCCATGCAGTATGAGATATTTAAAGATATACTATTTAAAGATATACTATTACAAAAACAGACAAAGAAAGCCTTCAACCAGACCCATGTTTTTTCTTCAGAAAAGCCAAATAAAGAATATCGAACACTGGGCTTTTCTATCAGATTCCTGGCACTTCATTGTGTAGCTCAGGTGAGATTTGCTAAAGAAATAGTGCAATTATTCCACCTGTCTGTTGCGGTTTCTCTCTGGTTTTGTGTCAGCTTTTCATTAATTGTCTTGGGATTTCAGGGGTTTTCTTAACCTTGGTGCAGAAAAACATGTTGTCATTGATTAGTGGACAGTTCTGTCTAGACATCTGTAAGATGTCAGTTTCTACAACTTCTCACTGGAAGCAGGCAAGTGAAAAGCAGAAGAGAGAGTAGCTTTGTGCACTCTGGCAAATGTGGGAGTTGCCCTGCGACAGAGAATCACTGAAGCAATTCAGTCGATGAGGTCGTCTTCTTTTTTTTTTTTTTTTTTTAAAGATTTTATTTATTTATTTGTCATAGAGAGAGAAGCGAGAGCAAGCACAGGCAGACAGAGTGGCAGGCAGAGGCAGAGGGAGAAGCAGGCTCCCCGCCAAGCAAGGAGCCCCATGTGGGACTCGATCCCAGGACGCTGGGATTATGACCTGAGCCAAAGGCAGCCGCTTAACAAACTGAGCCACCCGGCGTCCCGAGCTTGTCTTTTGTAAATGGTTATGAATGGTCCCCAAACCAAGACCTTTCAGCTCATTGTTTCACTTCTAGGGAGAACAAGGCTATACGCAGATATTGTGTTTCCCTGTCTCAATGTCCAGTCCTTCTTTGCTACTTAGACAACTTCAAGCTGAATTTGTTCTCTGCACCAGGAACAGTTGTGTTTGTTTGACTGGTTATTTTTTCTCTGTTTGATTTTTGTTTTTGTTTTGTTTTGTTTTGCCAAAAAAGTCAGAAAACAACTATTACAATTTATGTGTTATCTATAGGTCCCTATGGCAACTTTTTTAAGTGCAGTAGAACAAAACTGTCATCTAATCATTATTATTTGCAATTATGAATACATTTCTATAGAAACTAAACAGAAGGCAGTTGACAAAAAGAAATATTTCACATTAAATCATAGAGTTAATTGCATGTGTTGACACACACGTCTTTTTGTATGTAATCTTTATGTTTAATACACTGAGTATCTATTCATTTATTCCACCTGCTATAGAGATGAGGTAAAATTTCTATTTTACCGTGTCACTATTTCTTGGTGTCTCTTTTGTTTGTTTTGCAGTGTTGACAGGTAGCCCATCTTGTACTGTTTATCGAGGAAAGGGATTCGTCGTTTACCAGGCAAATGACCTGTCTAAAATCCAATTCCTCAAACACAGGAGCAAAGTGACAAAACACTGTTTCAAAGATTCTGGAACAAACCTTGCATTCATCAGTTCAAGTTTTGTTTCATGAGGTCTACCATGTTTCTTCCTTTGTGGCTAGATTTCAGTAAATTCTTTGTGGAGTGGAGTATATACCATTAGTTCTTGACAAGTAATGGTACATGCTTAAAAGAATACAGAGTAGGAATATGTTCTTCAAATTGTCTGGCATCCATAGAGGCTTTATAGTGATGGAGAATTCTCCCAGGAAATGTAATGCTTGGTCTCAAAATGATCATATTAGGAAAAGTAATGAAACTATCATAAGCTCAATTTTATTTTATTTTTTAAAAGATTTTATTTATTTATTTGACGGACAGAGATCACAAGTAGGCAGAGAGAGCGGAAGAGAAGCAGGCTCCCCACTGAGCAGAGAGTCCGATGTGGGGCTCGATCCCAGGACCCTGGAATCATGACCCGAGCTGAACCCACTGAGCCACCCAGGTGCCCCCATAAGCTCAATTTTAGAAATCATAAAATTCTGCTCTGCTCAAAAATATTGTGCCTTGCATGTGATTGAGGATATGCTTGCACACACACACACACCCCATGAATTAGAATTCAGGTATCTTGACCCTGAACATAATGATTTTGATCAACGATTTGGCATTTGCTGGCAGGTCCAACAGCCTTTTGATGAGAATGTAATAAATAAGTAAAACAATTAAGCTGAAGTTTCTATTTATCCTTAAGGGACAGAGAATCTTGATGGGCTTCTGGACAAATCTTTTAACTTAAAGCCTTTGCCAAGCAATCAGGAATTTTTGTTATGTTAATACATCATTCTTTTGCCTCCACACTTAGAGTAGATACATTTTTTTTTTTTCAGTTAGGTTAAAGATTGTCTTCCCTCAGAAGACTTGCAACTGAAGTTCTCTAAAGATTACTCAAGAGTTGCAGTGGTTAAGTTGATAGCCATTAGCCGCATGTGACCTTCACATAATTTGAATTAATTAAAATTAAATAAAAGCAAAAATTCAGTTTCCTAGGCACACTAGGCACATTTCAAGTCCTAAGTAACCACATGTGACTAGTGGATACTGGTTTGGACAGCAGCATGAATAAAGAATATTTAGTATTTCCATCTTCGCTGAAATTTCTCTGGATAGTTGCTATTTCCGAGTCTAGGACTTGTACTACTATGAGGCTGCTGACTAGTCTGAATTCATTAAGCATGCAGAAAGCAACACGGTGTGGTAGAAATGAAATACTTATTTTAAAAGCCTGCATTTAAATCCAGCTGCACTACACATTGCCATGCCTAGGGATTTCATGACCCAGTAAGATTTCCAAAAACTACCCAGGAGACTGACCAGGGGTTACAGAAGTACATAATTTGCCACGTAAAGGACATTAATAAGAAAATCCTTGTCAATATGCACAATCACTTTATTTTTAAAGGGCATTTTCATTTCAATAAAAAAGAAAGGGCATGATCTCAGAATGAAGGAGAATTTTCAAAAGCAATCTGTTTACCTTGTTTGAAACCTCACCCCATGGTCCATGTTTGTTTTTATTTTGACAAGTTCTGTTGGGTGAGTACCAGCTCTCAGCTTGGCATTTGGAAACCATTGAACTGTACCACCTGCCAAGAGCATGACTTCAACTGACTTACTTAGGTTCCCTGAGCCTTGTTCCTTATCTTAGAATGGGAATATGAGCATCTTTTTAATGCACAGTCATCAGAATTAAATACTTTGTGCCAGAAGGACACAGTGTCTGGCACATAGTCGGCATGCATAAAACGGTACTGTTCTCACTCTTCTCTGTTTGATCATGCCCTTCTTTTTAATCTCCCAAATCCTTTTACCACCTGAAGATCTTTAAAAATTGTTGCATTAGCTCCCCATAAATCTTTCTTCCTAAAACCCATCCTGGAGAAAAAAACAACAGGGCAGGGTCATTAACCTTAAGAACGGGACAGTTGAATGAGATACATTTCTGTGAAAGAAGAACCTGTTCCTAGAACACAAAGTGAAGGTACTTGTGAAAGCTTGCTGAGTCCTCAGCCCTCCCTTCACTCCTCCCCCTCCACAAAGTCCTCACTCAAAGCCATGGAGGTAATTTGTTACATCCACACCCCTGGGAGAATCCCTCCATTGTAGTGGCCTTTATTAAACAAAATAATTAATATGTTTAGTGACTGTATCTATACATACTTTTTAACTTACTAAATTTGGAAAAGGTTTTGATACATAATTTAAAAAGAGATTTTTTTTTTTTTGGTACCATTATCTAACTAGCAAATTTGAGGGGATTGATATCATGTACCTTCTCTAATGATGCCTAAATTTTTGTTTTATGACAAATGAAGAGATAACACTTCAGACTAGAGAATTTTTACTCAGGATGCATTAACTCCACTTCCATTTATCATCAGTGCATGTGAGAAAAGAACATGTGGGTAAAATATTGAGGAGTTTTAAGAATTTGTGGGGTCAAGTACCAGTCTTGGCTGTAATTCTTAAAACGTGAGTAAGAAATTAGCAAATGGTTTAAATTTCAGAAGACTAGGTAACTTCTAAGGTCACATCCATTTCTAAAGTTATATGTATATATAATATATTAATTTTAGGAATTTATTTTTTAGAGCAGTTTCAATTTCACAGCAAAATTAAGAGGAAGGCACAGAAATTTCCTATATATGTCCTACCACACTCCAGAAAGCAGGGTCTGTATGGACACATTAGACAATGTTTTAATCATATGAAATAGTCCTTAAAATGTAATGTTTGCTAGACAGTGTTTTAGTGTAAAGAGTTTTTTTCCATTGAGTCATAAAGGAAAATAATAAAGTAAATTCTCTTTATGCTAATGAGGATGGTGGTTGGTTTTCTTTCTCACAATACCTTTTTTCCCTCTTATTTGAAGTACAGAGGTAGAAAACAAACATACTTATGTCAAGGGAAAGAGAGCCTAGAAAATATCCCTAAGGATTACACACGCACATGTGATGTATGTGTGTGTGCGCACACACACACAAATGCACATTTACATATGTTTATATATATAAATGCATAGGAGCATAAATGCCATCCTCAGAGGACTTCGTTACATTCAGCATGCATACAGTCTTGCTACACTCTGCATATGAACTTGTGGTCTTCAACTATCAGCCAGAAATATCTCCTGGTTAGAAACCAAAGATTATTTCATTTCATTGCATTTATTAATTTATTTTTGGGTGGAAGGATATGCAAATCAGTAGGTAGGTGAAGCTTGTTATGTTTTATAAGTCATTGGTATTTATGGTGATTTTGTTTGGTTGGTTGGTTTTTAAATTTTTTTATTTTTTGCACTTTTATGTAATTTCTGTTTGTTATCTTTATCAGACATATCACCTTCATGAAATGGAAAATGTACTAGAGGTTAGGCATTGTTTCAAATTTGCTTTTGGCATTGATAAATATATTACAGGTACAGATTTGCAGTATTTAACTACAGACCCACCAAAGTTGGGCTGCTCAAATTTGAATCCTGGCCTTTGCACTCCACAGGCATGTGACTTTTTGTGCTTGGGTTTTCCTTTCCTCACCTACAAAAAGACTTTTTAATAAGAGATACTCAATGTAAAGTGCTTTGCACAGTGCCTGGCACACAGTAATCAATAAATGTTATCATTTTTGTTTTATAATCATTATCATTTCTTGGGATTTTTACCATTATTATTTACAATTTTGTTGGTTATTTGTACTCTGACTTTTTAAAATAATTATATTGAAAGCCCAGTTTAAGAAAGTAAAAAAAAAAAAAATAATGGTAACATATTACAAGGCCTCCAGTGCTAAAACTAGTAAGACATTGAATTATTCTACAGGGCATCAGTGAAAAAGAACAATTTATTACTCAAATATATTATAAAATTACAATGCAAGGGCAAAAAAAGGGGTTAAAAGTATTAAGGCTGTTGCCTCCGTAAACTTAGGAACTTAGATGGCCTCATTTGACCTGTTTATTTTGTTTAAGATTTATTTATTATAGAGAGAGGGGGCAGGATGGAGCAGAGCGAGAGAGAGAATCCCAAGTAGACTCACCAGTGATCTCAGAGCCCAGCTCTGGGCTTGATCCCAAGACTGTGTGACCATGACCTAAGCCAAAATCAAGAGTCCACTGATCAACTGAATAGGTCACCCAGGTTCCCCTTATCTGTATTTATGTTAGCTTATTTGTTAAAACTGAGGAAAGATCTGTAAGTTTTTGTGTTTGTTTTTTTTTTTTCCTTTTTGTACTGGTATGGAATACAAATACAAAGGTGCTATTCAATTAGGGTAAACATTCCAACTTGATGACTGCTAATTATAGTTAGCATTATCAAAATACCATAAAATTATATATACAAACATACATAAACGTGGCTTGAAATTTGACACTGAAAAAATTCTAATTGGAAGATACTACCTTATACAATATTGAACAGCTTTAATTTTTGCCTTTATACTGATTTACATTATTTTGGGTTCTCAGTAAAATGTTGAGCATTCCTGCCAAAATGCAAGTTTTAGTAGTTGTGACTTCTGACCACAGGACCAAGTTTTGTGGTAATGGACTACCTGAATTCTATATGGCAGTAGCTTCAAAGAGGAAAATCAGATTCAGGTCTGGCAGAGGTTGGTTTTGTTACAAAGGAACTTCATTCTTTGGGGTTCCATAAATTGGGTACTACTTAGCTTTTTTTTAATTTGGTTTAGAGTGGAGCCAGTTCTAAATTAAAAGGCCAAGTGATATAGGAGGAGCAATATCATCAGGTAAATCTGATACAAATGAAGCATATTTTTTCATTTGTTTGTTTGTTTGTTTGTTTTAGTGGTATAATGTCTACTGGGAGTTTACCAAAAGCATAATGTCTTCTTCATAAGTAATTTTAAAGGGATCATTGTATTCTTTATTTTTTTTTTTAAAGATTTTATTTATTTGAGGTCCCTGGCTGGGTCAGTGGGTTAAAGCCTCTGCCTTCGGCTCAGGTCATGATCCCAGGGTCCTGATACCGAACCCCACATTGGGCTCTCTGCTCAGCAGGGACCCTACTTCCCCCTCTCTCTCTGCCTGCCTCTCTGCCTACTTATGATCTCTATCTGTCAAATAAATAAATTAAATCTTTTTTAAAAAAGATTTTATTTATTTATCTGAGAGAGAGACTGAGAGAGCATGAGGAGAGGTAGATCAGAGGGAGAGGGAAAAACAGGCTTCCCTGTTCTCCAACTGAGTAGGGAGTCTTATGGGGGACTGGATCCCAGGACCCTGTGATCATGACCTGAACCAAAGGCAGACGCTTAAGGAGTCCCTTAAGCCCCAGGTGTCCCAAGGAGTCATTATAGTCTTAAATGTGACATTTGTAGTTTCTCAAGCCTAACATTTACTTTTTCTGAAAAAAACAAAACAAAACAAAACAAAAAAAAGTCACTTTATTTTTTTAAAGATTTTATTCATTTATTTGACAGGCAAAGATTATAGTAGGCAGAAAGGCAGGGAGAAAGAGAGAGAGGGGGGAAGCAGGCTGCCTGCTGAGCCGAGAGCCTAATGTGGGGCTCGATCCCAGGTCCCTGAGATCATGACCTGAGCCGAAGGCAGAGGCTTAGCCCACTGAGCCACCCAGGTGCCCCCAGAGCACCTTTTAAAAAATGATATCTATGGGGGCACCTGGGTGGCTCAGTGGGTTGGAGCCTCTGCCTTCGGCTCGGGTCATAATCTCAGGGTCCTGGGATGGAGTCCCATGTCGGGCTCTCTGCTCAGCGGGGAGCCTGCTTCCCCCTCTCTCTCTGCCTGCCTTTCTGCCCATTTGTGATCTCTGTCTGTCGAATATATAAATAAACTCTTTAAAAAAAAAACAAACCCAAAAAACAAAAAAAAATTTATCTATGGAAAAATATAATTTAGTTTCACAAAATGTACTTGGGAAATATTTTTTATAATACCTTTATTGTCTGAAATCATAGTTTTGTGATTTTAATTTAAAATGGTAACAACATAAAATATTCAACATCCCTATGAATCTGCACTCAGTAAACCCAATTCTTCATGTCCTATTTTAATATTTAGCTTTATCTTATGAATTTTTTATCAAAATAAACATATTTTTCCTTAGTGAGTTGTTTTTAAAGGAACGAAGAACTGAAATGAGTTTGAGTGTTCATACATTATTTAAAATTGTTTTAATTTTAAAATAGAATCAGCACTTAGATTTTAATAAATTTGGATTGATATCTACTTGAAAAATTTAGAGATTATTAAAAATAGACTGGAATCATTAAAAATGTTTTAAAAGTATGAAGGCTTATATAGTTTTTCAGGACTCAATATGTTTAATGTTAAAAGCAACATATAAAATACAATACACGGTATGACTCTAACTGTGTAAGAAATCCTGCTTTTCATAAAAATCATACCTAACACACATGTGCTTACTTGTATCCGGAAGAAAAATGTTATTGACAGTTATTTTTGAGTAGTTCTGCAAGGATTTTTTTTTTTTTGTATTTTTCAAAGTTTCTTCAGTTAATATGTGATTTACATGCAAAATATACATATTAGTTTTTTAAAAGGTCAAGTATAGAAATCTGTTTCCATATTTGTGTATTTTATATGTCTGTACTTCCGTGAATATGGGAGTAGAGGGGTGAGTAGATGCATTCCTCCTGCGGCTAATTCTCGGGGGTTGTCAGATAGCCTAAGTGTTCAGAAACATTTTTATGTACACTCTAGAAATGAGAACATACTTGTTTCTCTACCATTCCAGAAGAGGTGGCTCAAGGGTGAGTTGGGGAATGGGTGATAGTTTTGAATCAAAGGGAAGAAAGACACCAGGATTTCAGAACACCCAGTCATCTGTAAGTTTATCCGTTCCCTAATCCTCTCTGATAAACTCCAGGGGAGAATTTCTTTCTAGTTTTAGAGCCAGACCGAGTGAAGCACGGAAGACCTACAAGTCTGCATGAGATTCAGTTCAGAAAGTAAGCCTTCAGTTTCGCATCAGACGTGCTTTCTCATGCAACTGCTTGTCCTGCTGGCTGTCAATGCCGGGCATGGTCTTTGGTGGCAGTCAGGACTTTGTGGCCCTTAGTGCTTTTGGTATCAGAGGATTAGGGGGCCTTTGATTAATAAAGCAAAACTTTCTTCTGATTAACGTCATCTGCTTTTCCTTCTGCTTTGGCCATCATGAAGTGTGGAGAGGTGGCGGCCTTGTGTGCTTCAACACAATTTTGAAATGAGCTAGTTTACTGATGGCGCTGTTGGTTGGATTCATTTTGTTAGATGACCAGGGGCTTTGCCACAATTAAGGACTCGAGTAGTTTCCGGATCCCAGTGAAATCTCTGTGAGGGTTTGCTTTTGGGTTTTTTCCTTCAGCTTTTTGCTAATGTTTCTGGCTTCTTATTGTAGGAAGAACGAGGGCAGAAAATAAAGTAGTAAGTGATACAGAAGTAGGGGAAGGATGGCCAAAGGCCCAGAAAGTAGTTCTTGACTCTCACTGTCATTACTTTTTTGGGGGAAAAATTTAGCAGTGTACACTGAGCAAGTTCTTGGGAGAGGGGACAGCCAGCCCTCCCTACCTAGACTGGGTGATTCTGTTTCAATCTGTGGTAGCCAGGGTGGGCTATTGAGAACCTCCTTCCACATCCTGAGACTGGAGGTGACTGGCACTGACTGCTGTGACTGTTACCTGGGTACAAATGACCTCATTGCTCACATGCACGCATGCATACATACTACACACACACATGCGCGTGCACACGCATGCACACGTGCACACACACACATAGACACATGCATACAGACGTACAATGTCCAAAATGGAGCCTCTTTTCTGATCTCACCTCCCATCCCATATGACTCCCTTCCCACCTGTCCCTATGAATATACCAATCCATCTCCAAAAGCTATCTTCTTTCCTTAAAGCCATTCCTCTTCCTTTTTTGTTAAAGTTTGTTGTTGCTATATTTGTTTGATTTTTACATAAATGAGAGACAATACTCTATAATCCTCTCCATATATACATATACATACATATATATTTTTTTTTGTCATATAGCCAAAGATTACTTAAGCATTATATCATTTTGAAAAGAGAAGGATAGGATATAACCTGCCCTCGACTGAGGACATATGCCCATTGGAAGAGTAGAAATAATTTTACTGTTACTGAAATGAGACAATCAAGATATTTGGTAAAAATAATTTCTGAGGAATGAAGTATCTCCATGATTAAAAATATAATGGTCTTTCTTTCTGCTTTGACAGGGAAGGGAAGCCAGACTGGTAAATCATCCTAAATATTTTATGTTCTAAATATATCTTTTACAGAACTTAGTAGTAAAATACAATCAAAGAAAGAATTCATGTTTTAATAAGCATTCACACCATTTTTAGTTTAGAGTCATCGAATGTAATTCATGTAAAAAATGAAACTTATATGGGTAAAGTCACTGAGGTTTGGAGGCTGGTACTGCAGTTATCTTTTCTTCCTCTAAATAAAAGAGGTACAAACTAAAAAAAAAAAAAAAAGAAAGAAACTTATTTCCAGGGATCAGTTTCAGATTAATAGTGTGCCTTGGTCAGCGTAACTTAATTCTTAGAAAATAAACTTTGTAAGCAGGCAATTATAAAGAATGAAGTGGAAGAAAAGATTGTCCCTTGGGAATACATCTAGATTTCCTATTACTTTAATTTTGACCATCTGAATAATCTACAGAAAAATCAGGTACCATACCTCCCCCCCCCAAAATGTAATCCTGGAGCGAAGGAGTGCAAAATAGCACTTTTCCCTTAAAGTGTGCTCCTACATTTCCTGCTTTTTATTTTGCACACTTTGAATTTCAAGATCTCTGTGTAATTTGATGATGGCCGTAACGAATGGTCTAATCATTGGTAATGATCCGTGTACTGACGTCACCCATATGCTGCTTGTGTTAAAACATATTTCATGGGTGGTGTTTGAGATCGTTCAGTCCTTTCCAGAATTGTTCATGACCGAGTGCACGGTTGCAATGCTCTCAGTCATGTCCAGGAAGCTTTCTGTGTAGAGTAATTACATTCATTTTTGATGAAAGAGCTTCAGCTAGCCAGATCATAAAATACCCCATGGAGATTTTGGAAATGTTTCTCACGAGTCACCCATGCTAAGAAATACCACGAAAGAACTCTGGGCCCCAGTTCCTCACTTTCCCCCAAGTAGAATCTTGCACAACCTTCCTTGCCTTTCCTGGTTTCTCTGAGACACGTCATGCTGACACCTTGCCCCTGTATCCCAGGCTTGGTGTGGCCAGTGTTGCTGCAGCAACAGCACACACCGGGTAACATTGCCCTATTAGCTACAGCAGCGGGACGTGAGTCAGTTGAAAAGTTTTGCAGGGTTTTTATTAGTGTATGATGCAGTCCCGTGTCCTCTACAGCTGCTAGCCTGTCCAAACTCACACACCGTGATGCGGAACACTCGATGCTCATCACCTTCAAATGTTAGATGGTCCAGGGGCCTCTCACTGAGGCCCCTGCAGTTGCTAGATCCTTCCACAGCATCTCTTACTAATGCCTACGATAAGAAGTCACGAGTAAAACTCAGGACATGCAGCTGGGACTCTGTTTCTACTGTTGTATATCCTGTGCACGTAATAAGTAACAGTGACCTTGCTTGATGATCAAGAAGCCCCTTTTAGCCCAGGCAGATGGACAATGGTTAACATCCCCGAAGACAGTTTTTCAACCCACTGGCTGGCAATAACATGTGTTGAAGAATAAGGATGGAATTACTGTAATTCTCTATGGAAATTTATGATAGTGCAATTTATTATTTAGTACTGATCAAAAGTGATCACAGAGTTATCATAATTTTTAACATGAGATTTGGTTTGTTTTTCAGACATGGAGATGACTTGATTGTGACTCCATTTGCTCAGGTAAGCATGGTTTGGTGAATGGGCAGGTTTCTCACAGATGTGGAAATTTAATTTAGGGGATTAGTTCTGGTTCTTAATTTCATTTTAAGTCAGATGCAAATGCAAATAAAAATTCTGTGGTTCATTTAAGTAATTCAAAGGCAATGCTAGAGAATGTGACCTTAACCATATTGGACTGTTTCCTATAAACCCATAGACCCAAAGAATGTCTTTGTTTCAGATTACAAATCACCTAAGTGATAAATTTAAATGCGACCATATTTCCTTAACTAATATAAACACTGGAAGCAGAGGGCTATATTGTGGGTTAAATTACATTTAGTATAATTAAATACATGATTAGGGCTTGAAATTTAATATTTCAGTTCACCTTGATGCTTTATTTACTCCTTTTTTATGTGTCATTTGTACAGATTTAAGTTTATCTTAATTTGTTCCTTTTAGACATACAAATCATGAAAATACCTTAACCACATAACATAAGTTCTAGAAGGTGATAAAACAAACTAAAGCATTTAGAGTATGTATAAAATGGTTGATAGGCAGATAGTCTTTATATAGGCCAGTGCTTTGGCACCCTAGGCAGCTAGCAACTCCCCAGCTAGAATCACCTAGAAGGCTGTTTATCCCAGGCCATATCCCTGATCAATGGAATTCAAACATTTGTGGGTTGGATCCAAGCACCTGTACTTTTTAAAGAACCAGTATTTTTCCAGGCAAAGTTGAGAGACATTGGTATAAGTAAATGGGAACAGGACGGGATATTACTGATTTAACTGGGGTATAAAACAGGCTTAAAGCCAATACTAACTCTAAAAAGAAATGTTGAATATTAGGTTACAAGTGATCCAGACAGATTATAAAAATGGTAATCAAGGCTAACCATAGTCATAATCAAAACTAGTTCTAGTGCCTCAGGTAGCTCATTTAACTTCTCTACAACTTCTTTTTTCAACTGGTAAAATTAGATGACTTGGCCTGGATAAAGGTAGATGCCAGTTCAAACCTTATCTCTTCCTCTTGCTCAGTGAATGGCCTTGGGCAAGTCACTGAACTTTTTCAGGCCTGGTTTACCCCTCTCCTAAATGAAAGTCCCAAGAGAAACTACTTCATAAGGTTTATAAGATCTTAAAATAATACCAAACTTGTGAAATGCTCGGCACAATTTCTAGAAAACAACATGGATTTTAAGTGTTGTAATTAGTTAAGAGCTGTTTCATCTCAAAAATGTTATAATAGGTTGTTTTTTATATACATACTGGCAGTGTTTGGATAATAGGACTGTGTATAATTCTTCGCCTTTTTCAAATTTCCTGAAATTTTGTGATTGCTATAATTCAGAACAAAACCCTAATGAATCCATAAATAACAAACCATGTAAGAGTGATTTTTTTTCATTACTGTAGGCAATTAGAGATAGAATATGACCACCATATCTTTTAGAAGTTACTGTTTTGTTTGCTTAAGATTTTGCTGGAAATCATAAATTCTTTCTAGAACCTATATTTCTATGTTCAGAAACATTTACAACTCTTCAAAGTTCTAATCACATTTTCGGATAACAAGATCACACAAATTTAGAAATTTTTTAAAATTGATTACTATTGAGGATCCATAATTTTATTTCTAAGAACTGAGAGCCGGGTGAACAGTTAAAATCAGGAAAAATAACACAAGTAACCATCACCAAACATAAAAAAATCATTCCAACTACAGTTTATTCAGGTAGTTATTTTTACTTCTAAGTGAAATCTCTAGATATTGTTATATATATATTGTTATACATGTATATATATACATGTATCTAAATATATAGTAAAAAATGAAAAAAACTGCATGATACTTATCTCTTACTTAAGGTATTATTTCTTAAGTGATAATAAATACTTTTATTTGATAGATTTTTTCTCTAATAAATAGATTAATAAATTTTATTTTGTCCTTACCATCAATGGTCTTAAATTTGTAGGAAATCTAGTCTTTTATATTTTTATCTGCCTCTGCCTCTACTTCTGTTCTTTCTTTCTCTAAAATAAATTTTTAAAATGTATTTTTAAAAAGACAAACTTCTTTCAGAATAGAATTTTTTTCTATAAAAAAGTTTAGAAAAAAATAAAAGGAAAAGGAAGAAAATGAAAATTTCTCATAATTGCAACTCCCCAAATAACTAGTATTGACATTTTGAATCCCTCCCTGGTTTTTTTGTTTGTTTGTTTTGTTTTTTGTTGTTGTTGTTGTTGTTGTTGTTTTTTATTTTTTTTTTTTAAAGATTTTATTTATTTATTTGACAGAGAGAAATCACAAGTAGGCAGAGAGGCAGGCAGAGAGAGAGAGAGGCAGAAGCAGGCTCCCTGCTGAGCAGAGAGCCCGATGCGGGACTCGATCCCAGGACCCTGAGATCATGACCTGAGCCGAAGGCAGCGGCTTAACCACTGAGCCACCCAGGCGCCCCTGTTGTTGTTGTTTTTTAAGCCTAGTTGTGGTTTCCTGTAAAGCTAAGAGAACAGAATCTTGTTATAAGAGAATTTAGAAAGACATCCAATTTGATGGACAGGGCTGAGCCCTAACCCATCCAGGATAGATGTCATCTTCAGAAACGGTCTTACAACCAACCCTGCTTCAGGTCGTGTTCCCATGTCTCCGACACTGTCAGGGTAAGAAATTCTTGCTGGTGTTTAACCCACACCATTTGCCACTTTCAACTTCATATGTTTCCCCCATAAGCTCAGAATCCTTTTGGTCCTCAAAAAAGTGACATTTGTGTAGATGTGATTTAGTTCCATTTTGAAATAGTTTGTTTTTGTTGAAATCTTCTGGTGTTGGGATTTCCTTAGGCACCAAGGCTACATGTAGAGAGGAATCCCAGTGCCATGCCAGGTCATGCTGCCGCACAATTGGCCTTTTCCTCCTAAAAATATAGGAACAGTTTGGCCAGAGCTCATTAGGGGGATTCAGGAATACCAACAGGTCTCAACACTGGTGAAATGCCGGAGACTCTGCTTTGCAATTAGTTGCCTCTGGCCACACCCACCCAAATATGTGATATGACTACCTTGTGAAACTATAAGTCACTTAAAATTCTCATCTTGAAGTACTGACTGTTAAAACAAGTGGAATATCTGACCGAGGAAGAGACAGAAAATACCCAACTATTTTCTTGGATCCCTGGAGAAGCCTCATGTTATTCAAACTAAAGAGATAGGCCTGATTTAAGTCTACAGGGTAAGAACATATAAGTCATTTTAACATTAATCAAAATACAGCGTCTGGGATAATTTTTTAAAAAAATGTACTAGCCTTTAACACTATAGAACACTATTATTCCATTTGGTAATAGAACATTGCCAGTATTTTTTAAATACCTGCCCCATTTCACCTAGCAGCAGCCACCTTGTGGCCGGCCGCAGCTCAATCTCCTGGTTGATGCAGCCACCAGGCGCCCCCTGCTGGAAGCTGGTTATCACATTTCAGTTGCTTCTGTTAGTTTCTCCTTGGATCTTTCATTAAAATAAATGACAGCTAGCATCGTCTGCTAATCAAAGTACTCTTTAGATTGAACTAAAGGAAATAATCAGTATTCAACCTTTGTTTACATACAAGAAGAGCAATTTCATACAGTTTAACCAAAACATAACTTGGAAAGGTTTCTATCAAAATGACCTTTCTATCTTCTAAGTAATCATAATTTGACTCAATTTTTGGGTTCTTGTTGTTGTTTGTTTATTTTGTTTTTGTTTTTCTGGACTAAAACTGAGACTAGGAATTCTTCCTCTTTCTCCTCTCCCCCAGTGCCAGTGGCAACTCTTGGTCTGTGTTTTAGCACCATCTAGTGACCTGAAGTGTATTTGTAATGAAAAACAATTCTCAAAATTCTTTGTTTACTCTTTAAGTAGGGGTTTTTAAAGAGAATGTTGTTGCCACATCTTGTTTGTTGACAGCAGTCTCCTCTTTAAATCTTTTCGAGTAATGGTTACTATAGAAGCATACTTTGCGTTTAGGCTCTATGTTCAGTTGCTTAACTTTTCAATGAAGCCAACTTTGTTCTGTTATTTTCAGTAAATCTTATTGGCTGATAAATTTTAAAGTATTTAAGAAAATCTGAGATGTGTGTGTGTGTAAAGAACATTTAATCCTTGTCCCGAGCCAGTACATGACCCATCTCTGCCAGTTTTCCATAGCACCATCATGATTTCTTTCTTAAAGTGTATATATTTCTCATCATTTCAAGTGCATTTTTTACCTTGACTGATTACACTTTTGCTTGGAGTGGCCAAAGAGAAAGAAATAGCCTTAATTTTCTAACCATTGAGCTGTATAATGGAAAGCCTCAAGGTTCTTTTTGGTTAGCAAGTATTTAAGAGTGGAGAAAAGTATAGGAATTTTAAAGCCCTGACTACAGTTCTTAAGAGGTTGAATTCAAGGGGAGTGAGAACTGCCCTATGGCAAAAGAAAAGAATAATTAAATCCTGACTCAAGGGCTTGAGTAAAACTGCTTCCAGTTCTCTCCCACAGCATATAGAACCAGATGCCTTACTCTGTAGTCTGCAAGACAAGTGAAAGCATGAAAGACGAAATCAGTGCTTTGGTGATGTAGCCACCTAGAATCAATCAACTAAATTTAGGGTAATGTTTTCCATAACATTTGGCTGGAACTTAAAAAAAAATTATTTTTACTTATTTATTTGAGAGAGAGAATGGGCATATCTGAACCAGGGTGGGTATAGGGGCTGCGGTGATGGTGGCAGGCAGAGGGAGAGGATCCCAAGCTGGCTCTGTGCTGAGCTCAGAGCGCTTGGAGGGACTGCATCCCTCCACCCTGAGATCAGGACCTGAGCAGAAACCAAGAGTCAGATGCCTAACCAACTGAGCTACCCAGGTGCCTCTGGTCTGGAACTTTAATTTACACTTCTGCCATTATCATATGTGTGCCATAGTGCGCGATCTAATCATCCTTAATATAAAACTTATAGAGTATTATTTGACTTTTACAAAAACACATAAGGGATGATGGATTTACAAAGTTATTTATTGCAGCAGTGCTTGTAAAGGAAACTTTAGGAGACAACTTAAAAGTCAGTTGATAAAGGGGACAGGTAATTGAATGCCTAGAGGGAGGGGCTGGGAAGGAAATTTCTTTTTTCACTTTTTACTTGGAAATTCTTCATACATGTAAGAGAATATATCTAGTGGCTATCTAAAATATAAAGAACACTAAAATTAACAGTTAAAGAAATAGAACAGTACCAATATTTTTAATACCCCAGAGCATACCTCCCTGATTTCATCTATCCGCTTCCTCTCACAAATAACAATAATTTGGGTTTTTGTCTTTTTTTAATGAGGGGAATATGTTCTACATTCTACCTTTTTATTGTTTAAATTCTGTACCACGTGAAAATATAGATTATGCAAAAGAAATACATCAAATCTAAATTAAAAACTGAAATAAAGTAATCTGATTTAATATTTTATTATAACAGAGTCAGAAAACAATTATGGTATAACTTTCATGAACTAATGTTTCCTTTCAAATGAGCATAGAACTTGAATTACCTGCAACACTATTTCTATTTACTTAGGTACCGAGTATAGTGCACTTAGTATAATTTATTAGAACCTAGTTCTCAGAATTCTGAGGTTAAATTTTGCCTAGAAAAAGGAGCACTTAGGCGGTGCAATAATCTTATTTAAAATGTTTTATTAGTGTATTTGGTCTTCAATTCTTAAAGCATAGCTTAGGCTTTCATGACTTAATGACAGTGATCATTTATCAGATTTATTTCTGCACCATTCAAGATTTCATACCTTATGAAAGACAGCGTGCTCTGATGTCAACAGTTGGCTATTTGAATACTCCGTCATAGGCAGCGTGACCTTCCAGAGCTATGAGTTGTTTATATGTGATAATGAGCTAGGCTTTTCCAGTGCCTGAGTTAATCATGGTTGGCACCTTAGGAAGCACCATTAACTCGTTCAGGAGATAATGATGGAGGTCACCATCCTAGGGTGCAAACGGCATCCCAGTGATGTATAAGAAATAAGGTCAGTTTCAGAAATGTCTGAGACATTTTTGTCTTAGAAAAACATTTAGACTGCCTTCAGTCTAAGTCAGGGCCAGATGAAAACATTCTGGGTATAATTCTGGAACACTGGAGCAATTATAAATTTGCATTCCTCACTCCCCCTTTTTTTAAACCAATTATAGGCATTAAGAAAACACCCCTATGCATGCACCAGATCATTAATCAGATGGCATGTTGCCATAATGGGCTAATGTTCATTGAGTGTTTTCTGTTTGCCAGGCACGTCTTGGCACTTATCATTTCAGATCATCTTCACAACAACCCTCAGAGATAGCTATCCTTATCTCGGGTTATAGAAAAGGAAACCTAGGCACACAGAGATTATGTAACTTGTCTAAGTTCACACAGCGAATACATAACAAAGTCAGGTAGTCTGGGTTGTTATGTAATACCTAATGGGACATTTGAAATCTATGTTTTAGTGCAACTTCAACATTGTCATTGTCACCCAGATTAATTATAGCCTCAATATAGACTCCAACCTGGGGGGGAGACTTGCCCATTTTAGTGGAAAGGGAGGCAAGAAAAGCCTTTGTAAATTTTCTCTCCTAGTCTTACTTCCAATTCTTTTGCCACCTTCTATTTGCACTAGAATTAGAAAAAGGACCTTCAGAAGTAGGGGAACATATTGGTCCTGCCTTATGTGTATGGGTGTGTTGTGTCTATGTATTCACTTATTCAGCACATTGATTTTAGTATCTTCTATGGGTTCACCTCTGTGCACATCAGGGTGGTCCTGTTTTATGTGAAAATGCATCCCTAAGAATCTTATAGTTAATGATTCAAATAACCTCAACAAAAAAAATAATTTCTTTTTATTAGATAGATAGCCATGTAGCAAAGGTGAAAAAAATTTTAAATTCACCTAGCTTTCTGTTTTGGGAAGTCTGACATTCTTTCTTGGTCGATGTTTGAGGAGAATTTGTTGATATATATTTACAATTTTAACCCTTAAAGTAAGAGTTTATTATTATTTTATATTGTACTATTTAAAATTTGCACTAAATGTAACAATGCTCTATGTATATTGACTGGGAATATTGTGATAACTGTTGCTTCTGTCACGGTAGTCATAGACAATGAGGAGAAATGTCTGGAAAATCTTTGCAATCAGGCCTTCCTAGATTTCAAATAGATAGATGTAAACTTCACTAAGGGCTAGAAGATTCTTCAGTGGTATATGAAACTAGGTTGAAAGTATTATCAGGTTTTCTCTTAACAGACTATTTTTTAAATCACCAAGCCATTTTAAATTGCACTAAAAATGGCTGTACTCCAAGTAGCTTAAAGAATCCCTTTTTGTTGTAGGTCTTGGCCAGCCTGCGAACTGTACGAAACAACTTTGCTGCATTAACTAATTTGCAAGATCGAGCACCTAGCAAGTAAGTTATCCTTTCCCCAGGACTTCTTGCTGAACTTTTAAACGGTGTTTTCTCAGTTTGATTGAACTCAGGGCAATATATTAGATTTCTCTGAGTTGTTGCCATGTTGTCTAACCATTTACACTAAGTCATAAGATGTCCTGTTAATTTTCTATAAATACTTTGTAGTGATGGTTCTAATATCAGAAATGAAGTAGTATGAGAAATAAATATGGTGATTGCATCTGTCAGAAATCATCTGGCATAATCAGCCCTCTGCCCAGTTATTTACACTCAGGGTAACTTTATAGTTTTGGCTTACTTCATAAATTAACCAAGGACAAAGAATCTTATCAAGACTTAAAGTCAATCCAAAGTCATCCTCTTAATTCTAAGACAATTACTTGGAGAAACATCATCATACCAAAGATCTTTAATTCTCCTGCTATTACTGAATCTTAGATCAAGAGTGTCCTGGAGTAATTAATAAAATTGTGATTTTTATGATAACAGAGGAAGCAGTTGAAAGAAGGAAAGTTGAGATGGGAATTGAGTATTATTTGGGAACGCTAATAAAAGCAAAAAATCTAAAAAGAGAAAAGAATTTCCTATGATTAAGTGGAAAACGAATTATTTAAATGCTCCTTATTTTGGCAATCTATTGTTAATAATAAACAAAAAGTTACTAAAACATCAACTCCACAAAGAATTTCCAAAAGAAAATTTAAAAAAAAATTTTTAATCAATAGTAAGAGGACAGTGAATAGAAATTTATTCGAAATTAAAACTTATCTAAGTGTATAAAAGAATATGAAAAATCTGAACCTTATTATTATTATCCCATAATAATGCAATTGACCTCCCCAATTCACATTTTCCATGATTAAAAAAAGCTTTGACCATTATTCTGCTTTTCCTGTGATATTGTCATTTTTTCCAGGTAATGAACTTTTGCAGTCCCGTTTCCTCAGTTTCAACATTTCTCACCTTCTTCTCTCCACCCCAAACCCCACCCATTGGAGTAACTATAATTCATTCTTTAAGTTGCATATTAAATATAATTTATTTGGGACCGTCATCCCTGACTGACATCCAACATACACTCATTTCCACAGGTCCCAAACTTGATGGTATGCCTTTACATCTCTGTCCCATAATATCCTTCACACCGCTCCTATGCTAACATAGATCCCCCTGTGCTCCACATACCTACTTACTTGTCCAAGTGCACCTCAAGAACGTCCGTCCGCAGTGAGCCTCACATGTGTAGCCCGGGTGCCTAGCATAATACCCAGCACAGAGAAATAACTCTGCATGTGCTTGTTCGCTAAAAGAGCGAACTGATAATGTAGCACGTGGAATTGGAGGGTTCACTTGAGGTACTTGTTCATTACCAAACATGTCTTCTGTGCTCCATGGCCATAAAATACCACCCTAACCTCAACAGCCTTGTGGGGCTTTTGGCATTTGGTAACTTGTAGGTAAGGTCACCTCCTCTTTAGAAAGTCTCAGCCTCACAGGAGGCATGAGATTATTGGTGTCACTCCCAAACTTTTCAGTCCCAAATATCCAGGAAATTCAGTCAAGACCTTTAAAAGGCAAACAGGAAACTGTATAATGCCTTTACACTTCTTTCAGACATGGTCACGTGGGTGTCAGCATCTAAACCTGTGGTAGGCAAGTAGTTGACCAGACAGGTGTGAAGGCATCACCCTGGCCTTCTGTCTCTGAAGAGATGACTTACAGCCCATTCCTTGTAAAACAACAGTTTTCAACTGATTTACAAGGACAAGACAGATTTTAGAGGGAAAAGACCAGCTAGAGGAGGATAGAAACCCCTAGTTTATGCCTAAATTTGACTTACAGTATGCCCAGTGACATCTAACCAAAACATAGTAGCTGATAGACTTAAGTAAAGACCTTTGTGGTCTCTCTTTGTGTTAATGCAGATTTGTACCTCCTTTACTGATTCAAATCAAACCAACCTCTTCAGGTATCAGAATAGTAGGATTCAGTCTACACACAGTTAAACTCTGCTGTGCTCAGTGACAGTGAAATGGTCATAACTCTAGGCCATCACATGATGACCATGAGGGGATCAGAATTTTCCCTGCTGGATACTTATAGTGCCACTAAAACATTTCCAAGCTGACACATGGATTTTACGCAAGGCATGTGCTACCTTGCACAATCCACCCTTTTTGTTTGCTCCAGGAAAGGAGTCCATTCAGGAAGAATGCAAGCAAAGCCTAGCACCTGTGGGTACTCAAATGTGGATTGCTGACTTTGCTAGCCTACTATTGGATCCTGTCACCTTCCTCTTTCATGCCTTTGAGATTTTCAATTCCAGAATGAGTTCTGGTTTGTTCTTCACAAAATCATTTATCAAATGATTAATATTTTCTGCTTGTCATTGCATGTTGAAATATCAGGTCCCCAGGTTGACATTAAGAGGAGATAACAAACAATAAGTCAATAATTTGGTTTTCCAAAATAGTAGAAAAGTTTAGGACTGTTCATTTGATACTGTTTTCGGATAAAATGTTTCCTAAATTGTCACAGAGCAAGAACTAAATTAAGCTATAAACTATTTAAATAATATACTCTCAGCAAGATAACTATATTATATAGAGATCAGATCTATTTCAGAGTAGCAATTTAAAGCATTAACCTTCCTGTTTTATGAAGCATTAATTAAGTTTCAAATTTCCTTATCTCATTCACTAATAAAAACTAAAATAATTTCATAATCGACTTTGATGCATTTCCAGTCAAACATAAAAACTTCAGTCCCAACTGACATCAATAAACTTAAGAGCAATAAGACAGAGCCAGATACTGACTGGAACCAAGGCATTGAGAATTTACAAAATACTAGATTGCATTTCCCAGTCAAGAGATTTGTCATCTCAGAAGAATAGGTGTGAACACGGCTTTGCAGGGACCTGACATTTGCACAGATGTGTGGCTGTTAGTCCAGTTTCCCCAAAAACATCCTAAAAGTAAAACAGTATAGCAGAGCGCTGGCTCTGGAATCCCACTGCTTTAGTTCACATCTCAGCTCTCTTGCTCTGAACAAGTGATTCAACTTCCCAAGCTTTATTTTCCTCACTGGTAAAATTTGAAACAGTGAGTTTACTTACCTTAAGCTTTCTTTTGAGGATCAAAGTAGAATATCCATCTTAAGAGTTCACTTAGCACACTGTCTGACAACAGTAAGTGTTTAGTAAGTGCTAGGTAAGTGTAAAAGATCACTGTGCAATATTTTAAAGCTTCCAATTGTAAGGAACAACTTTCTAAAGTTGCATTTCATAAGTTATATTCTTTTCAATATAATTTATTAAGCATTGATTGAATACTGGATACATTGCTCTGGGCTCTGTAGAGAATGTTAGTTTTATAGCAGGGGCTTTTTTGGTCAAGGGGTTTATAATCACCTTGTGAAACTTGGCAAACATCTGAAAACTTAGAGAACACAAGATAGAATCTTTTAAGTACCTTTAGTTTATAGTATTTCTAAAGCCTCTGTAGCATCTATTTGGACAAAGCATTAATATACCACTCTATCAAATGCATTGGAGATGGTTCTCAGTGTGAGGAAAGAGAAAGGAAAGGGTTTCAATGACTTCTTTAATTGTAATACAGTTTACAAGGAGTCATTCACTTCTGAGAATTTGTGCCAAAAATAAAAGTTTCTCACCACCATAATTGGGAAATGACTTGTAGATTGACTTTTTTGGATTCACCGAGTCTGTGTTTGCTCTGTAAGCCCTGGTTTAAGGGAACGCAGTCGGTCAGTAGAAACGTCCTCTTCTGTCATGTCCCTTTGACATTTACTTCAGCTTTATTTCCCCAGAAGTCGATCACTGTGAGATTTAACTGTTTTCTTCTTTGACGTGTATGATCTGAACTGTCGAGCAAAGGGTGCCTGGGAACTTAAGTAGCTAGTTTGAAAGAAGTCTTCTTTTGGATGTCCTAGCTTAAAAATAATTCTTTAAATTAAAATGACATATGTGAAATGACTCAGAGAGTCCTCCAGTTAACATGCACCACGTATTTACAGCTTCGTATTTTTCTCTCTCTGTCAGAAGATCACCCATGTGCAACCAACCATCCATCAACAAAGCCACCATAACAGGTAAGGAAGATCTAGTAGCTTACTCTTATTACATCTAGAAAAAAACCCTACCTTCCAAGGTTCAGCATAACACTAGCACCAATTTTATATTGCAATTCTATAATTTTAAAGAAATTGATCCTTTTTCTCTCTATTATCATTTGTCTCATTGAGCCCAAAAGCTGTCCCTTTAAAGTTATTACTTAGGAAATCTTTACTGATGTGCCGTTTTTAAAAACCATTTAAGTCTGTGCTTGTGCTAAGTTTAACATTGCTCTGGGCATTTGTGTTTTAAGAGATAGTGTTACCTTCCAAATGTTGACTGTGTTGTTTCCAGGCTTATGCTACCAGCATGATATTAACGTGTGGTAGTTTGGTTTAATGAAAGTGAAAGTATAAATAAAAGGGACCTTCCTTGTTAATTGATATCCCAGTTGTGTGTAAGAAGGAACCCCATTCCAATAGTTCTGATTGGGACTCGGAATTGAGAAGAACTTTACTTTGAGAGGGGAGAGAAGAAGTAATTATACAACATAGCAAAGTTCAGTGAGATCAAAAGAACAGATGTTTGGAGAAGAGGAGGGGAAGGGAGGACGACAATGGACATAAAGAGAAAAAAAAAAAAATTTGTCCTGATTCCTATTAGTCTATTTTGGACACAGGACTTGACCTCAACAAAACCAAAAACAGAACAAATGATCTCATTTTGCTGAACCTGAAACCAAATTGAACTCATTTAATCATTTCTTGAAACCCCAATTGATTCATTAAAATAATTGCCTGGGAAAGCAAACCTATGTTTTCTAGAATTAATACCAGAAGAAAATTAACATAGTCTCCAAATTAGACCAATACTTCATTTGATTCAAGTGCCTTCCTTGGACTCCAATTCAGAATATTCCGAGAGCGCCTCATTAAGTTATTAGTGAGAAAACTTTGCTTGAAAGTTAACTTCACTGTCCAGGTCAGCACTTTTCCTCTGGTCTCCTTTGTGGTCACTACCTCAGAGTTGATTCTGGAATAGTTGGTAATGTAGTTCTTTTTGTAGCGTCTCTTGAGTGGGATTTTGTACTTCAATGAATATTAAATTGTTGATTCTCTTTCCCGTGGTTATCTTTCAAGACCTTATTGGTAATGATTTTCCACTGTCATTTCATGGTGTATGCCTGGTCCACCAGTTTTCTTCTTTATCATTGGTTGAGAGATGGATAATAACCGAAGCTCCTATATATCAGAATAAGTTCTTTGACTAACAAATTTCTTTGCAGAAAGCCAAATTCAGGTCAATGAGCCTAGTCTACACTGAGATAGGGCTGTAGAAGTGAATGGCTTTGTCTCCGTACACTTGACTTTTATGTTGAGGATCAAGCAAGCCAATCTTTGTAGGCAGTCAGCTGGATATTCTAGTGTGAGAGACTGCATGCAAGCTCGTCCCCAGCCCTGCTCTGGGCCCTAGATCTGACCCCTGATGAGGAGGGGCCATCCTCCCACCCCTGCTATTTTTGCCATAGGCAGGACTCTGACATTGTGGTTTGAGCAGAATGTGGTGCTTTTGTAGTTTGAGGTCACATAGGAGCCAGCCCCCCAGGAGCATCCTCCCCGAAGAGCAGCTGCAGGTCCCAGTGGAGATGGTTGTGTCCATCAAGAAGTGGTGGGTGGTCAGCGCTCCAGGCAGCTGTCCAGTCACCCTGGCAGATGCCTGGAAGTGATTAAATGGAGAGTAATTGCACTCCAAGGGCAGACTTTGTCTTAAACACATGTTAGAGACCCTCTAGAAGCTCCCAGAAATGTTCACATAGTATTGAGGCCCAGGAACAATACCAGAGGGAACTGAAATCTGGGAATTAAGGTTAACATGGCCTCATTTGTACCCACAAGCTTCTGACCTGGGGCCTAGGGACAATGGGGCTACAGAAATATCTTACCTAGGAAGGGAAGCTAATTAAGTGTCATTAACTGCTTCGTGCAGCTGTGTTCACCACAAAGCACACCAGGAAATTAGCTAGAAAATTGAAGTCTTTTTCCTTGCCCCAGCCTAGTGAACCTAGGTGCAAAAGTGGAATGGAAGGTACAGTGATGAAGGCAGGAAGAGGGAAAGATTCCTTTCTCTGAGCGCATTCTGGGAAAGTGGGCCCTTAAAAACATAAACTTCGACAGAAGTAAACGGTGAGACACACAGAAAAGTGAATTCCCTCCCTCAGTACCTGACTGTTCAGGTCCTACCTGCCATGTTCACTCCCCCTATTGTTGGAACCCCACTACACCTCTATGGCAGTCCTGAGAAGGGTAGGGAAGAGTGTTAAAAAGAGTCAGTGGGGGGGCACCTGGGTGGCTCAATGGGTTAAAACCTCTGCCTTCAGCTCAGGTCATGATCCCAGAGTCCTGGGATCAAGCCTCTCATCAGAGTCTCTGCTTAGCGGGGAGCCTGCTTCTCCTCACCCCTCCCTGCCTGCCTCTCTGCCTACTTATGATCTCTGCCTGTCAAATAAATAAATAAATATTTAATAAATAAATAAATAAAAATTAAAAATAAAAGAGTCAGTGGGGCATCTCATACGATGAACTGACCTTCTTCAATATTTTGTTGAGGATCTAGAGGAAAAGTATAGCACATGGCAAAGTCCATGAGGGGGTCCAAAAGGCCGCTGTGGAGACAGCTCCAAGGGTCCCTGGGGGGCAACCCTGTAGAACATCACTGACAGAAGTCCCTGGAATTGTGCAGCGTGGATGCTCTACCTATCTAGAATTCAAATCGTGCTCTACCATGATGGCTGCTTGGCCATGGGCAGGCCACATACCTTTATCTGCCTTAGTTTCCTGATTTTTAAATTGGTTATCATATGTCATACAGTTATTGCCAAATTAAATGAGTTCACATGTAGATTCTCTTAGCATAGTGCTTCACGGGGTAAGCACTCAGTGCATCATTTTCTCTATCACTTTGCCCTTGTCTGTATTCTCTTGATGTAGAACTAGGGATGACGTAAAGAATAGGGCAGAGAGATGAAAAAAGGAAAGAATGAGAGAAAGGTTGCAGGGGAGCTGCAAATACGGAGCTCCCCACAAATGGTCAAAAGGGACATACTAACTTGGTGCCTGTCAAAAACGGGCCCTCCCAGTGCTGCCAGTGCTCTCTCTCCCTCTCCTCACTGCCACAGATATCAGTGCTTTTGTGATCTGGGCAGGAAAGTGTGGTTCAGAATCATTTTCAAAATTAAAGAACTTACATTGGAGTCATAGCTCTTTGAAGAAAAATAGTGAACTCTCTTTAACTTTTCCATAAATCAACTGATTTTTTTTTTTTTTAAAGAAGAGGTAAGAACTTTGATGGTCTACATATGTCATGCTGTGTTTTCTAAAGTTTTCTTCCATAGAGCTTAGAATACCCTTTTCCCTTTTGAGGTTATTCCAATTAATATGTTTTAAAGCTAGGAGAGCTTGATTTTATATCTTTAGAATTAACACATTTAAATCACTTGGCAGGTTTTTTTCCATACCTAATAGGTAAATACATAGTTCTAAAATGATCTCACCATTTTTTTTTTCAAAGAAAGTTTCCAGATGTACATTTATAAAATAGTCTTAATACTAAATAGCTGTTTTGTTCTTTATTATGATGTAACAGAAACAGGGTGTGTAGCATCTAGAGCTGGAGTGCAAAGCTTATCTCCCTCATTTGAAGAATGGGGCCATGATTAGCTAGCTCTCAGTGCTGTGGAAGAAACTCAGGGAGATAAGTTAGACAAACACCAGAAGTCAGCAGGTTATAAGTAACTCACCCAGTGCGTCTTCCTACAACACTGATCCATACTTGGCATTTTTGATGTTGTTCTTAAAGCTAATTTGAAAACAGAGCATAGAGGAGGAAGACAGTGATGCCGTGTCAGCTTCTCTGGAACATTTCATTTATATTGTTTTTGAATAGTAACAACAGAACATTTTTAGGAATCCTTCTATTACTTAGAGGAAGACTCACCTGCATAGATCCTTGAGGGGCAATAAAGAATAGAACTCAAGAGTATGTTGAAACATGAGGGGGCAGCAAAGTGTCAGGGATCCCCAAGCCATCACCAGATCATGCTATTCTGTATTGGGTCAGGAGTACAGCCATGTCTCTTTGGACATAATTAGTCCTTCTGAACAGTGTTAACTCAGGAAAAGTCATCTCTTAAAACCTTGTCATGTCTGTACAATATCAATTTTTACTATGTTTCTAATTTCCATATTTTCAATTGTTTTATTTAATCATTTTCAAGTTAAGGATTTTCAAATGTGAATGTTACTCAGGGAAATTTTATTTAAGCTGCTCTGTTGTAAAGATAAGAAAACTGAGGGGTGCCTGGGTGGCTCAATTGGTTATGCATCTGACTCTTGATTTTGGCTCAGGTCATGAGCTCAGGGTCATGAGATCCAGCCTACAGTGGGCTCTGTGCTCAGCATGGAGTCTGCTTCGGGTTCTCTCTCCCTCTCTCTCTGCCCCTCCCACTCATTCTCTCTCTCTTAAATAAAGTTGAGAAAACTGCGAACTTGTAAGAGCAAATGATACTTAGACATAGATCCAAGAATGAATATTACTGAGGGCAGGGGCCTTCTTTCACCTTTTAAGTCTGTTTGTGTGTGTGTGTGTGAGAGAGAGAGAGAGAGAGAGAGAGAAACAGTAGCATTTATAATACAAAAAGAAATCTATGTACTGTAACAGATAATAATTGAAAGCAAGATCTGAAGAAGAAAGCAAAAGAGGTATAGGGGAGCAAGGCTCAAGGAGACATTGAGCTAAAATGTGTGATAGGGCAGTGTGCTTGGAGGAACAGGAGGACGGAGCTGGTCCATAGAAGTCCTCATCAAGTATCAGCCACTGCTTCATCATGTAGTTCCTTTCCCCCCACTTTTTTTTTTTTAATAAAAGCAGATTGTAACAAGACTCTAATAATAGCCGAAAATGAGAGCTCAGTTCGCTTTTTTAGGAATGTGATTGAAAAATGCTGAGTACATGTGGTTTAGTAGCTTGAATGAAAAATTGATGAAGATTGTGTATGTGAGTGTTTGTATATTGACCATTTAGGAAGTTTTTTGCTTATTTTACTTTTACACTTATTATATCTAATGACTACTGAGTGCTTAAGTTCTTTTTAAGTCAGGGGTTCCTGGGGGGCTCAGTCAGTTAAGCATTTGACTCTTGATTTCAGTTCAGGTCATGATCTTGGGGTTGTGAGATTGAGCCCTATGTCGGGCTCTCTGTACTTGGTGCAAAGTCTGCTTGTCCCTCTCCCTCTGCTCCTACTCCTGCTCACACACTCTCTCTCTCTCTCTCACACAAATAAATAAATAAAGTCCTTTTAAAATAAATAAATAATTTGTTTTAAGCCAAAGAAGTTTACTTTTCAAAAATTAAAAGACTTTACTGCAAAAAGCATCAAACTAAAAGATTTGCTTAAATGCATGGAATATGACTATGACTGTTACAATATTTTAAAGGTGTAAAAGTCTGCTTTCTTTCTTTTTTTTAAAAAGATTTTATTTATTTATTTGATAGACAGAAATCACAAGTTGGCAGAGAGGCAGGCAGAGAGAGAGAGAAAGGGAAGCAGGCTCCCTACTGAGCAGAGAGCCCGACTCGGGGCTCGATCCCAGACCCTGGGATCATGACCTGAGGTGAAGGCAGAGGCTTTAACCCACTGAGCCACCCAGGCATCCCTGCTTTCTTTCTTATAAGCTAACTTACTTTGCCTTTCTTTAGCCTTATATATATTAATAGAATATATATACACACACACATACATACATACATACATACACAGAAAAATGTCTGACACAGTGACTTTTCAACCAGGAATTAATTGACATCATACTTGGTTTTTTAAACAGTGAAAACAAATGCATAATCATGGGAAAAATAATTAATTGAATCTCTATTGCCTGAATATCTGCTCTGAGTATTTTGTTATAACTTTAAATGGCATAGTTAAATAAGATTACATATTCATTTAGTTAGTACAATAAAGACATTATGAGTCAAACCATATAGGTCGAAACTCTAGCTTTACTCAAATTAGCTGCATAATTGTGGTCAATTTACGGAAGTTCTCTAAGCATTAATTTTCTCATCAGTAAATCCTAAGTCAGTGATTGATTCCCAGAATGTATTCAACAAGTGGTAGGTACTGTAAATGCTGTAATTTTTTAATTATTACTATTAGCCAGTGGTGGACAAATATTTTCTGTGCGCCTTCTATATGGCCTGCAATAAGGTAGGGGTTGGAGATCAAGAGATGAGTAAAATGTGACTGCTGGCATCAAGGAATTCACAGTTAAGGGGAGAAGAAATCACGAATAACTATGTGCAAGTGAAGGGCCATGACTGAAGCAACTTCAAATACATGTACTATACATGTACTGCTATGGAAGGCTTCCTGCTGAGCTTTGAAGAACATAAGAGTTATGCCTATAGTTAGGGGACAGTCACTTGAGCCCAGGGGACCAGCAGAAGTAAGGCGTGGAAACATGGAATGCCTGTCAGATCAGGAGACTGCAGACAATAAAGGACAAAGAGTCAAAAGTGTATGGACCAACCAAATAGGAGGCTGCAGGAGAAGATTAGGGCAGTAGTATGAAGATTATTAGAAGCCAGTGTTCATGGTGGACTTTTTTCTATAGGACAAGCAAAAATCATCAATCATGTCTGTGCAGAGAAGCAAGTATGTATCTTAGAATGACAATGTTGGGAGCAGTAAAGAGAACAGACTGGAAAAGGGACTCCTGGATGGCCCAGTTCATTAAGCATGCGATTCTTGATTTTGGCTCCGGTCTTGATCTCAGGATTGTGAGATCAGGCCCCATATCCACCCCATGCAGAACCTGCTCAAAATTCTCTTCCTCTTCCTCTTCCTCTCCCTCTACTCTTTCCCTCACCCCCCACCAAAAAAAAAAAAAAAAAAAAGAAAGAAAGACAGAAAGAAAAGAAAAAAAAGAAAGAAATGAAATGAAATGGAAACATGGAAAAACAGAGAACAGAGACAGCACCTTACTAATAGGAGGCTGTCATTCGTCAAGTACATGCTAAAGATAATGCAGCTCTGAACTCAGATTGTTGCTGTGGCCAGTGAAGATGAGGGGATGGAGCCACAGCTCTTTCCAGAGACCAACTGGAGAAGAATTGGCAGTTGAATAACTTGAGGAGTGATGAGAAAAGACAGGAAAGTTTAATCATATATATAGATGTTCATCACAGCACATGTATATATCCATCAAAGATGGAAAACAATCCCAGATGCTAAATAATATAGGAATTCTATTTAGGTATAAAAAAATCCTATAATAAAAAGGTTTTTAAGTGATTTATTAGAAAAGTTTAGTCATGTAAAAATACTTCTACATTAAAGAATACATGATAAAATGCTAAATGGGCATTAAGCACACATTTAACACATTTTAATCACATATAACAGATTAAGACATTTCTTAGCTGTTGACTAGTAAGAAGCAAAGGCAGATAGCTTTACACAGAAGCTAGTGACAAACATGCAAGTATTTCTCAGGTCTCAGTTGACTGTTTGCCTCTCCCCACCTGGAAAAGGTACCAATGAGAAGCTGCGTAATGATATTTCAGTATTAGGGAGCCACAGTGAAGAATTAACTGTATTTTCAAATAACAATATCCCTGAATAGGACAGTACTGTGTCTGTTGATATTGTGCTTGTGACACCTGTGGCAAGACTGTCCCATTATCTTGCCAGTGATTAGCAAAACTACCACCAAAGATAGGATCTGAATGTCACCCAAGTTCCCTGTAGCCATTATCCCTTCCTCACTGCCCTAAGTTTGAAAAGGACAGTATTTCCCAAAGCCACCTGACCACATCACCAGTGGATGGTGGAAAACAAACATCAAAGCACGAATTTCCAGACAGTCCACAACAGTCTTTGGGATAAGGTTCACGACCTTTATTATTAATGAGTGCTCCCAGGTAGACCATTGAACCAGCCAAATTTGGGGTCATAATGGAATACTGACTGATGCAGGTAAGAGTGCCCACGTATAACGTTGCCATGGGGTTGCTCATAATTTGCTGTAAAATCACTGTCTTTCTGGAAAGAGAGTTAGTGACACCCACACCCCCATATAACAATGCAGTCTAGGATAAATAAGATACTATGTGTGAAGTGCTGTGTGATTAGGAAGGAAAGACAAGGTGATATTATTATCAGTGCAAACCACGTCATCATGGTCGTCATCACTGGGCTGTCATCGCTGTTATCTCTCAAAATGTATATAAGATTTTAATAGTTCAGCTTGCTCTTCTAGAAGAAAAGGAAGGATCAAGTCCATGTTTGTGTATGCGGGTGGGAGCAGGTTTGGGAAATGTTATGTTTAGTAACTGTATCCTTTTTGTCTTCTTAGACACAGTACCAAGTTTCCTTTAAAAAAAAAAAAAAAAACTAAAGAAAGAACAAAAGCTGCATTCTTAAGTTGCTCCCTTTACCCACAAAGTGCTTCCCACCCATGTATGCCTTAGAGAATATTTTAGGCCTACTCAGAAACGCATTACTGTGGTGGGGCAAAGTAATGAAAATTCCTTTGAGTCTAACTTCCCAAATTTTACTGGTTAAACACTGAATTGTTTGAGTCCATGAATCAATGGGGAGCTCACTTCTAGCAGCCTTCTTTCACCATCTCAGAAAATGTTTTTTAAAAATCCATTGGATATATCATGACTACTAATATTAATAAAAGGTAACATTTTCTGACATTTAATATGTACTAAAGACTTTACATGCATAATATCCTTTAAATCTTATGAGAATCCAATAAACAGCTACAAATGACAAAGTATAGGTTATAGCTGACTCAAAGCATGTCCTTAAGGTTTCTCTTCTTAAGATTTATTGACATGTGCACAAAAAAACCCACATCTGCCTCTCCCCTAGGAGAGTTATTCCCTGGGAATTTCTTTTCTTCTTCTTCTTTTTTTATTTTTTAAGGGAGAGCAGAAAATGAATTTATATGGTCCTTTTACTGAATGCTATGAGTGGAGAGTAGGGCAAGAGGATGGCTAAGGTCTATGGATACAGAGAAACCTTTGGGAAACCTGAAGAACTCAGTGACATAAGCTAAGGGAAGGATTCCTGCCGGGGATATAGAATTCCTCGATAATTCCTTAATTCCCACAGTCCTCTTCCTGACTCCTCTGAAGTTCCTATTTTGGTGAGAGTACCCAGGGCAGGAATTTTCATAGGGAAAATGATGCATGGGCTGTGGGAGAAGTGCCTCAGATGGAGCATGCCAGAAGTTTGGGGGCAGGAGCGCCTGGGTGGCAAAGTTGAATGAAGCATCTGATTATTGGCTTCAGCTCAGGTTAGTATCTCAGGGTCCTGGGATTGAACCCCACACCGGGCTCCATGCACTGGGCATGGGTCTGCTTGGGGTTCTCTCTCCCTCGCCCTATGCCTCTCCCACTCTCTGTCTTCCTAAGATAAACAAATCTCTAAAAAATTTTAAATAGAATGTTGGGAGCAAGACAGTGCTTGGAAGTCGGCACTCCCCTTGCTTCTAGGACCACTCACTATTAACCCCTGAAACAGCAGTTTCTACAGAGTGATAAGATTTGTGCTCTCTTTCTTTTAGATTCAGTGTAGGCTCTTCATACCCATTATCATTTTCTTGGCTTCTTTTTCTAGCCATGAAATTCCTTAACCCCCTCCTCCCCCAGATGCGCTTCCTCTAGATATTTTAATAATTAAATATCCAGTGCTTTTTAGTGTATTATCTCTCCTTTTTGTGTGGTTCTTACCCAGCACGGTGGGCACTCTGGAAGTACATGTAGTTCTCTGTATTTTCACGCCCGGTAACAGAAATGGGTGCTTATTCTTCCTTCTTTCTGCTATGTCCACTGAGCTGTCCACGTGGAGAACCTCATTTCTGTGTGCCCTCCTGGCTTTGCTCTTTCCCTCTCTGTTTCTGAGATGTGAAAGACTGTGTAGGCTCTGAGGACCCAGTCAGGCATAAAATACGTCCACTGAGCTTTAGAATCACCCTCCTAGAGGTTCTCAGAACTGAAAAATATAAAATGTGCACTGTTGATTGATGAAGAGCATTCAGTTAAAAGAAAACAGAGGGCTTATAAATGAGTCAGTAGCTAAACAAGGGAGGAAGAAATGAGTCAGGATGAGAGGTCTTTTCTCTAGAGAACCAGGAATCTGTCTACGTTGTTATTTAGCTCAGACTAGAAAGGGTCTGGGGACCCAGTGCATGAACTTTGGGAAGACTTTGCAGCACGAGAAAGTAGAAGACAGAGCAGTAAAAGAAGAAATGTTGCCCACGTCAGTAGGGAAGGGAACAAAAAAAGGCCCTGGAACTGAGAGCTGGAAGGTGAGGGGCAGACGTGGGATTCTGAGATGCCTCATGTCCGTGACTATGTGCCTAGGCTCTTTAACTAGAATTGTTCACCTAGAAATAGACCTAGGTTTTCTCTTCCAGCCGGTTTTTATTTCGGAAAAAATTCCAAACTCTTGTAAGTTTTGTTTGCTCATTTGATATACAAGTCAGAACCTGGAGGAGAGAAAGCGGGAGGTTGGGGTTTCATGGCTGGCTCTCCTGCTCACTCACTTTGTGATCTTAGACAACTTACTCTATACTCTGAGACTTTTCTGTTAAAGTGTGGTGAATAACTATAATAATACCTTTCTGATTTTAAGGATTACAAAAGGTAATGTGTAGAAAATTTGGCACAGTGTCTGGCAATAATGAATGTTAGCTTCTACTGAAAAGGTAGGCAGAAAACGCCTTACGTATTGAAAAGCACTATAAGACTATCCATAGACACTATTACCCTATTCACGTTGATCCTCAAAGTAGTTATCTTTGTAAGCTGTACCATTTTTAGCCCAACTGCCCCTGCTGAGAGCATTTGGAAATGGTTTTAGAAAGGCACGTGGGTGGCTCAGTTGATTAAGCATCTGTATTTGGCTTGGGTCCTGATTCCAGTGTCCAGGGAGCCTGCTTCTCCCTCTCCCTCTGTCTGCTGCTCCCTCTGTTTGTGTTTCTCTCTTTCTCGCAAATAAATTGATAAAATCTTTAAAAATAGAGAGAGAAGAAGTGGTTTTACATATAATTCATTTCATAGACTGTATTAGGAAAAGGCCACCTGATTGGTTTACTGTCATGCTTCACTTTTGATCAGAAATATTATTTCTAACATGACTACCAACCCTAGTCAGTAAATAGCATGTCAGAATATCCTGGACCAGGATAATTCTAGAAATGAATCCATTCCAAGGGATAAGACATTTTTGAGGCATTTAAAAGAAATACGGCATGGACTCCAAAGGGAGACATTCCCAAGACAGTGTCCTCGAACTGTAGAGTGATGGCAACATACAGAATAAGCGTATAGATAGGTTTTTCCAGGGGGTACTTTGAAAGAGTTAGTTTCATCTGAAATCTTGTCCTTTTGGGACGGGAAAGCAATGATCTTTAGAAGTCTTCTTGCCTCTTCAGTCATACCTTGCAATCTGTCTTTCTAAAGATCTTCCCAAGCCTGCTCCATTCACTGGAAACTGCTCAAAGTCCTGGAGACAAAGGAGAGGCTGGCGTGTCCCAGCCCACTGGCTTAGAAAGGGAACCAAGCCCTCATCATTTCAACAGAAAGGGCAGCAGAGAATATCACCATGACATTTTGGCACACAATATTTCTGAGTCTATCACATTATCACTGGGAACTTAACCATGCTTCAGTATCCTCCTTTTTGAGGATTCATACAATTCTCTCCTAGGCTGGCTTCTCCCTCCCCTCAGGTGATGGTGTATCAGCAGTGATCCTTTGGTTGCAGGGTAAAAACCAACTCTGCTAACTTACATAAAATAAAGACTAGTAAAATGAAATTCAGTCTACTTAAGTAAAATAAAATATTGGAATAATTTCCAATTCCTGGATATTAGTGGGCAGGATGGTGGATCAGGGTTAAAGGAAACAATTCATCTTGAGAGTGCTAGAGAGGCACAAATAGAGGGAAATTCTCATGGCAGGAGCAACGCAGTGAGCCTCCTGCAACTGTTTTTAGTTTCTTTGTTCATCTGTGGCATGTAAAATGCCAGGAGAGGGTCTCATTGGTCGAGTTTGGGTCTCTGGTCTTGGCTACAGGAGAACAAGGCATCTGGCTGTTCTTCCAGACTATGTATTATACTGTAGTACTAAGAGCATAAATTATGTGGCCAGATTATGTGGATTTATATCTCAGCTATGCTGCTTACAGATGTTTCTCCTCAAACACTTCATTTAACCCTTCAGAGCCTCAAGAGCCTCATTTTTGAAGTGGGTATAGTAATAGTAATTATCTCATAAGGAGCTCATGAAATTTGAGATGATATTTATAAAAACCCCAGCACAATGCATTGCACATAGGAAGCACTTGGTCATTATGGGCTATGCTGCTATTAAAATTATCAGTGGAGACACCAAATAATTTTTTGAAGTGAAGTAAGGTACCATTAAAAAAGGGAAATGAATATTGGTATTTCAAAAATTATTATTGATTATAGATAAGAAAGTTGGCCCAACACACTTTACTTTGCTAATATATTTCTCAGCAAGCTGCTCTTTATGATATTAAGTTTCTAGAAATGTGTTCTTTAACGTATCCCTGAGAAAAGTGATTTGACTGCCTGATCATTTGATTGACACACATTGATTGATACTTTTTTTGTGCTTAGTTCTGCATAGGGTCACATAATCTGTGGCTCCTGTTTTGCTTACCAGGAATGAAAGTGAGGAATAATTTGCATTGCTATAATCTTTAATAGTAATCTGAATGGACTGTGGTCTAATAAGTCAGCACCTAGTTAAGTTTACTTTAAGGGATACAGAATAATAGAGAGGGTTTATTATTAAGCCTTTCAACTTTCTAAGAAGAACATGTAAATAGAGCCCCAGTACATGGATGAATTGGGTTTCCGAGTTTATTTGAAGGTCATTGTTTGAACTTTAATTATGGATAATCACACAGTGACATTCATCAGAGCCCTCTTAGAAATGGCCTATACCCCATCCCAGGAAAGTAAAGGTTTCCAAGGAGAAAAAAAAAATCTGGAGAACTTGAATTATACTAGAAAAGGCATTTCAGTCCATCAGAGGCATGAAATGGACTTAAATCTCTGAAGACAAATGGAAGCTCACTGTAGAGCACTACACAGAGCACTCATCGGGAATGTCAGTGTTATGGTGGGGAGGAGAGCACAGCACCAGGCCATGGGGAGCTAGACTGAGGACTACACATTGTGACAGAACCAGTCAGATAGAACCTCACTGCCCTCACAGGTACTTCCTACACAGCCACTAAGGCATGAATCTCTTGACTGGATGCTTCCATGTGACCCCCAAACTTTGACAGCGCTTCTGAAGCCAACCCACTCTGGCCTCTGTGTCTAAACCTGCCATCTTCTGTCCTAAGCCCCGACTCCAGACCTGACTAACTTTGGCCCAAAACCCAACCTCACCATGCCATATACTCAACACTAAGAAGGCATTTTGACTGGGTACTGAAAGTAGAAGACCTTTAGGGTTACTTTTTTTTGAAAGGTTTGTATCTTTTTCTGGGGGAAGAGCTTGGCACGGTAGAGCTGGGGCAGGGAAAAGGGCCAGCGTGTGGCTCTGGATTTATTCCATCAATAGAGAGAAGCCTGCTTATGCCACTTGTTAGCCATTTCAATTTAAGCAACTTACTTGTCATCTGTACAATGTGGATCAATAACCAACCTATCTCAGAGAATTATTGTTAGGATTAAATGAAATGAATAAGCACCAAGCCTAGTATCTGGCACAGAGTGGGACTAAAAAAGAAATTCTAATTCTTGAACAAAACTTTTTTTTCTTGAGTGTACAGTGAGTTTCAGAGGTAAATGAATCATCTTTACAATTAGAAGATTGACATAAAGAAAAAGGAAGTAAATAACCAAATTTCTCTTGAAATTATTTTCCTTTACTAACTTGTCTTCTTTTGTCTGTGTTCATACAAACTAGCTATGCCTGCAAAAATGTTTCCATGGCCAGTTCTTTTTTACATGTTTAAATTCCTAATTGTGCACACAATCTTAGTCACTATATTTTCATGTGCAAGCAATTAAGACTCATTTAACAGCCCTCCCTCTGGAAGGTTTTGTTCTCCATCTGCCATAAATCAGATGCCTTAGGAACATGTTTGATTTTGAAACAATGTGAAAGTACTGTTCATTTTCTTCAAATTTCATTTATGTACCATTTTTTAAAGTGATGTAAATGGACAGCCACAAAAAAGCTTAGCAGCTGGTCAAAACAAGACATCAAAGAAACCATTGAAATGGAGCAAAAATTAAAAAAAAGAAAAACTAATATGCTGGGACAAAACAAAATAAAAACCATAGTCTGATAAAACATTCCTCAGACACATTTTGCTCATGTTTACTTTACAGCATATTTAAAATATGGGAAAATGGGAAAGTACCGCTCTTCCCAGTCTGGAGCTCACAGGATTGTATGTGAAGAAAAACAGTGAAAGAAGCCAGAAGGAGGAAGACAGAAAAAGATTAGATTTGTGTTCGTGGAGAGACTTGGTACTCAGCTACACATTTAAATAATAATAAGACCCAAACTGATTTGTACCACACTTTTCTTCATTTAAAAACCATTAGTAAGTATTGTTCTCCCTCACCACAGGTGAAGTCCATTTTAGTATGTTCAATGAGCATCTTTGGATTATCCAAAAAAGAAGCTAATGCTTGGTCGAATTAAGAGGGAAAAATAAGTACCCCTGGGGCTAATAATATATTATATATTAATAAAAAATTTTTTTAAAGAGGGGAAAATAATTATTAGGTTCTACGCTCATTTCGGCAGTACATATCCTAAAATTGGAATGATACAGAGAAGATTAGCATGGCCCCTGCCTGAGAATGACATGCAAATTTGTAAGCATTCCATATTTTTTTAAAGAAAAAAAGGATTATTAAGTTCTCAACATAAATGCCTATGAACTGGCAATTAAAATTCAACAAAATTTTTTTAAAAAGGTTTTTTTTTTCTTAAACGTTTTTGAAATTAAATGTCACAACTTGGAGAAGTCACCCACAGAAAATCGTTTCCTCTGCCTAAACGAACATCCCATTGTTTGGGACTTGAAATAAATCACCCACATAGCTAATGCAGTAAGTCCCCATTTATATATCAATAGAAAATTTTGCCTACCAGCTTCCTAAGGCTTTATAAGCTGAATTGTTTTGATATCGTTTGATGAAAGGTTCTATAATAGTTCAAAGTATTGTTGTTCATTTGGACAGTCACACCTGCACATTTAAAATGCCTTTGTGCAAAGCGTAGCCCAATCTGCTTTCACATCAAATCTTCAAAGAAGGGTGGATTCGTAAGTGTGACAGATCCCCTTAGGTGTTTCCCTACAAAGAAAAAGTAAAACGAAGAGAACCACTCCCACCCCGCCATCTTTGTCTCTTTGAGCCTGAGTGTCAAATGGCACCTCTAAAAAGAGAAGCAGAGAAAACCTTAGTACTTCTCTGCTAGAGATCTAATGTAAGATACGGAAGGTCTTCTGGAAGAAGTGGCACCTAAGAATTATCAAATAGTTGTTAAGTAAACAGAAGGGGGAATTGGAAATGGAGGGAGCCACACTTAAAGGGCAGCTAAGCTCAGAAATCACTGACGTATGATGTCTGCCGCTAAAGGAGTTGGTTTCATTTTAGGGTGTAATTAAGAGTCACATGAATGTTGCGCTAGGCATTTAGGATAGTGGTTCACAGACTTGTAGGTTCATTAGAATCTCCTAGGAATATTTTTAAAATTCCAAAGAATGAAAGAAGAAGATATAAAAGTTTCAGAGACCAGTTAGAGCACAATAGCGATGTCTAAGAATAAGGTCAAATAAAGTCCCTCTCCTAACAAGATAGCTAGATTGCAGAAATTTGGAGCAGGAGATTGTTGTAAATGATAAAAGAACAGATGTGTGGGGTTTAGTAACTGGTAGTCATGATTTTGAGTGGATGTAGAATGACTCTGACAGTGTATGAATTATTATGATCCTTGCTATTATATGTAGCATATATAGGATTATGTATTGGATTAATATAGTTTGATACTTGAATTCCAATTTGGAATTTAAGGCTGGTTTATCTCAGTGTGTGGATTACTTACATTTCATTTAGAAGAAAATGATCTATATGACAAATATTCTAGGAAACCAAATTCATAATCTTAATCATTTAGAATGAAAATCTTTGAAAGGTATTATGCTCATTCATAACCTCTTAAAGGCACGCACTGAATGTAAGGAAATTATTTTTAGTGGCTCTGGTCATGACTATATACATCTATTCTTCTATGCTTCCTTAACATCCACAGAGGCATTTTAGAGCTAATGATCTATGAACTTTCCCCCCAACATTTAGGAGACCCAAATGTTGCTGCATTTTAACTTCTCATTTCCTGCACTCAATGATTACCTCTTAACGTTCTTAGTGAACCTGGCATCAGTGGCCTCTTCTGATCTGCTGCTTCTTTCACCTTGGCAAACCAGAGTCCTAGCCATTGCACTGAGTCTGAATGAGAACAAATGAACTCAAAATAAAAGCGGGGTTGGGACCAGTCCATCTCTAAGGTAGAGCTTTAGAATATTTAATGCATATAACAAATAAGGGGTTTTTTGTTTGTTTGTTTCTTCAATTTTACTATAGTTTAAACACAGTGTTATATTAGTTTCACATTAGTTGACTCACATAGTGATTCAGCTTCTCTGTATGTTATGCTACGCTCACCACGAGTATAGCTCCCATCCATCCGCCATACAACGCTATTACAATACTGTTGACTATATTCCCTATACTGTGCCTTTCATCCCTGTGACTTGTTCATTCCATAACTGGAAGCCTGTGCCTCCCACTCTTCACACATTTCACCCATCCCCTCAACCCTGTTCCCTCTGGTAGCCATCAGAATCAGCCACCTGATTCTGCTTTTTAACAAATAAGCTTTTAAATGCATTTGTTGACTGTTCTGGGGCTTTTTGCACCTGGTACTGAACTGTAGCAGTATGTGGACAATTAATTTCTGGGTAAATAGATTATTATTAAACTATAAGAGCTAATAAAATTAATAGTGACTTACCATCAAGCAATCAACAAAAACATGTTTAATTCTGTACTCTGGGTTTCAGGGAAATGGGAATGAATAAGATGCAGTCCTACTTCCAAGAAATTAGCAAGATATAATTGTTCATATGAAAAAGACACCAAGAATCTTAGACACTCTCCAGGATTGTATCACAGACAACAAGTGTATTAAGAATTCAGGAAGCAAAGATCACATTCAGATAAGCAATGATACACCTTAAGTGCTTTTCAAATGTTAGAATAGTTAAATGTCCCTCCTGGCCAGACTTTTGTAATGGGTGTGTTAATGAATGATCACTACCTAGTGGCAGAGTTAGGATTGCTTCCAGCACCCCAGTGAATTAGCCCTTTACAGAAACATTTGCTATTACAAAAGAAAGATAATCACTTGTGATTTATTTATTTTTTGAGAGTGAAAGAATGCAGGTGGTAGGGAGGAGAGAGAGAGAATCTCGAGGAGATGCCCCACTGAACACAGAGCCCAATGCAAGACTCAATCCTACAACCCCAAGATCATGACCTGCACCAAAATCAAGAGGTGGATGCATAACCAACTGAGCCACCCAGGTGCTCCTCACTTGTGATTTATTAACTTTCCTTCATCCTACATGGGGCCCTGAACTTGTGAAAGTTATAGAAAGAGCAATAACCCTGGGGTGTGGGGACCAGAGCTATAATCACTCCTCTGTCACTCTATCTCCCTGTTGAATCTTGAGTCAGTAATTTAAGCTGGTTTTCCATCTATATAGTATATGTGCTGCCGAAGCGAGCACTGGTTTTCCATCTATAAAATGAGGATATTAGATTAGATGATATTTAAATATCCAACCAGCTGTTTTCTTTTTTCTTTTTTAAAAATGCATACTTCTGATGAATTACCTTTCTATAATTATATTTTCTATATAATTATATTTCCCTAAGAAGCGAATAAAAGATACACTAACTCAGTGTCTGAATTCCACTTTTCCCAATGTAGATCCTGTAGAGAATATCCGGGATACCCTCCATTTACTATTTTGAATTTTCAACAAAGAGTTAAAAGAAAATTCTGGCTTCCCTGGCTAGTCATCCTCTCCAGTTGGCAGAAGTCTTCGTGTGGACTTGATGGTTGCCTAGAGCAACAAAATATTAGGGACAGAAACATGTTCAGGGACTTGATTGTATAAGTGACTCAGAGCTGAGAGTCAGCTTGAATGGCGCCCATACTTAGCTAGAGTGGGTATTTGTCTATGCCTGTCTGTGCCACTCTGCTGACTGGGAGGTGCCTGTTATTTTGCTTACAAAATACAGAAGCCAACCTCAAAACCTGCAGAGAGGGGTTAACTGGTCAGAAGGCAATCTTCATTCAGCACGTCTTACACATGAGAGATCGTTAGGACTGGTAAATATAAATAAGATGAAGAGGCTGATTGTGGGCTTTGAAGAGCACATACCAAGAACATTATGAGAACTCAATAAAAACTCAATATAAGAGCTACTCTTCAAAGCCAATTATCCCTTTTGAGTTAGGACAACCCACTGGAAGAGCTGTTCACAAAAATCAATACCCTCGTCCTTCTCTTTGTTGAAGCCAGACATCTCTAAATATGCTATGAGTTAAAATGTGAAGTTTAAAAAAAAAAAAAAAAGTTTTTTCTATTCCTAAATTCCTTAAATCCTCAGGTCATCCCTCCCTGTGCCATGAGTCTGGCTCTATAATACCAATTAGTCCAGCTTGTTAAGGAAGTTATTAGCACCCAGGAGTCATGTCTGTAGGTTCTAGTCAGTGTTGCCTGCAGCATGAAGTGGAGAGATAAGTATTAGCCAAGGTTCATTACCTGAAGTCCACCAGGTTTCATCTTACTTCTGTGTTTGTGTTATTTTTATACCCAGTACACATTCTTCCCACTTGCACATGAACAAGATCATTATGATAATAACAGCAATCATATACTTTCACTTTTTATCCTAATGGAGTATTTATTGTGTGTCTTCATGATCAGAAACAGGCCCTCTCAGTTTCGACATTATGGATTGTAATGACTATTCTTTTGGAGTGACTGGAAACATAGTCCTCAACTTACACAGTTTACATAGTAACTCTTGTCCGCATAACCATAGCAGCTGTTTGGAAACATGGCTTTGGATCACTTGTTTGCAAATGTCTTTTTCTGTACAATCCTGGATGGAGTGGAACCCATATACGTTACTTGACATGTGAAACACATGTGACCCTGGCAGATGATTCCTCTGACCTTGAAAACTCCAGCTGCTTAGTCACTTTAAAAACAAGCCAATGCAAGTGATTTACTAGGCTTGGGCTTAGACCATTTTATGCCTACCGATGGGAATTCCGACCCTTCAGGGAAGGAAAAAAAAATGTGTAAGACAGTGGAAATGTGTCATGCTGGGTGTTAATGTGGTCATTAATTTTAGTACATTTCTTTACAAAAAGTGCAGAGACGACTGCTTGCCATCACAGGAAAAAAGGCAATAATGTCCCTGAGGCTTCCTTTTATTTTTTAAAAATTTCATGAAGAAATCCAAGTTTTAGCTTTTGTTTTTTCTCCTTTCAAATCAAGAGCAGTCTGTAATCTCCTAGAAAGACCAAAGCTTCTTTGCTTATTGTAAAATTTTCTGCTTGGCGTTAGGTGGTAGAGAGTTCACATTCTCTTTCAAGGCAGCCCTCCAAGTGGTCCCGTCACTGTGTGTGCACATTGATGTAGCTGGACTTTGGTTCAGCTGGAATGAAAGAGACCTGAAAAGTAATGCTTTAATCAAGATAGAAGTTTATTTCTCTTTCCTGTAAAAGAGACATACAAGTGGGCAGTCCAGGGCTGGTGTGGCTGCTCCAATGTCTTTAGGAACCTTGATTTTTTTTTTTTTTCCAATAATTCCTCCGCCATATAGGCTTTGCCTCAGTGATCCAAGATAACATTGAGAGAGCTCTAGCCATCACATCTAATTGCCAGCAGTAGGACAGAGGAAGAGAGGAAGAATAGTACATGCCCTCCCTTTGGGAGAGAATTCCCAGAAACCCCACATAATGCTTCTATTTATATCTTCTTTGGCTCACTTAGACACCTACCACATCTAGGTGCAAAGGACGCTGGGAAATAGAATATGTCGCTTGGCAATCCCCTAATTAGGGGATTTTAGTCTCCTTTCCCTTCCTTCTTGCCTGTCCAGGCTCTCTCTCAAATTCCGTGCCATCCTGATCTCCTTACACCTCCCAGGAAAGACCCAGCACTGTCAGTTTCAGGATCTGCCTGTTCCGTTTCCTTATCTAAACTTGGCGGGAAAAAAATCCCACATGACTTGAAGCTGAAATTCGAATAAAGTCAAGGTTCTCCCCTCTGCTGGACCCTCAGTACCACCTGACACCTTATTTTTGCTCTGTGCCTTCTCTCACTTCCCTTAGTGCTTATTCTGAACTTCCTTCCCTTTGTCAACCTTCCTGACCCTGCAGCTGCTCTGGACCCCCTTGCAACAAGTGGCTTTACTTGTGCCTAATGAAGAAACTCACTGTGAGGATATGAATTTCCCCGGGTCTGTGTCCTCTCATTGACACCCATACCCATCCTTCTCTCCCTTCTGGCCTCAGCAGGTGATGTGACCCTTCCCTTTCCCCCTTCCCTTCGTAAGTCAGTTTCTACATCTTTGCCCTTGGCGCTCTTTTCTCAGTCCTTCCAGGACCTGGCTCTGGCTTTTTCCTTTTTTTTTCTCACATTTGTAATCTCTCCTTTGCTTCTGCCTCTTTCCCTATTCACATGTCTTAGTCTTAAAAACAACACAATACAGGGCGTCTGGGTGGCTCAGTGGGTTAAAGCCTCTGCCTTCGGCTCAGGTCATGATCCCAGGGTCCTGGGATCGAGCCCCACATTGGGCTCTCTGCTCAAGAGGGAGCCTGCTTCCCGCCTTCTCTCTCTGCCTCCCTCTCTCTCTGTCAAATAAATAAATAAAATCTTAAAAACAACAACAAAAAACCAATAGCAAAGGCCAGTGACAGACCCCCTGTTGATCCCTTAACTTATTCTTTTTTCTCTTCTTGGCCAAGCTGCTCCCCCTCCTCACCTCCCAGGCACCACCCAAGCTGCAGCAGGCAGACTTACTCACAGGCCTCTGCTCCCACCGCCTTTACCATGGTGTCCAACGAGCTCCTTTTTGCCTTCTCTGCCTTGAGCTGAGAGACCTTCCTCTGAAACCCTCTCCTTATTCACTTACTCAGTAAGCCTTTATTCAACACAGATTTACTAGGAACCATTCTCTCCCAAATGATTTTACTCTCTTCTTGCTGCTCCAAATACTCTTTCTCACACTTTCTCTTTTTCATCATCTGTCTTCCTCCCCTCCTCAAACAGAAGTATTTGAATTCTGGCTGATCGCTTTTCTCATTCCGTGCACTTTCTAGATGCTTTCATGTACCTCTGTAGCTTTACTTCCCAAACCCTGGTGACTCCCCAAACTCTGTCTCTGCTCAGGATTCCTCTCTGATTTCAGATTCAGGCAAAAGCCCAGTGCCTGATGACATTCCACTGCTTATATACAGCATTTTGGGGCGCCTGGGTGGCTCAGTCTAGTGAAGCATCTTGATTTTGGCTCAGGTCATGGTCTCAGAGTCCTGGGATTGAGCCCTGTGTTGAGCTTGGTGCTCAGTGAGTCGTCTGCCTGAGATTCTCTCCTTCTTCCTCTGCTCCTCTTCTTGCTCGTGCTCTTTCTCTCTCTCAAATAAATAAGTCTTTAAGACAAATAAATAAATAAATAAATACAACATGTTTCAAAACCGAATTTATAGTTCTTTTCAAATCTGTTCTTCCTGTCTCAATTAGAAGCACTTTTAGCCAAACTGGAAACTTGGACATCATACACCTCTCCATCAAATAAATAATTATTATTTTATTTTACTTTCTAAATATTTGTCATTGGGCACCTGGGTGGCTCAGTGGGTTAAACCTCTGCCTTCGGCTCAGGTCATTATCTCCAGGTCCTGGGTTTGAGCCCCACATCTGGCTCTCTGCTCAGCGGGGAGCCTATTTCCCCCTCCCCCTGCCTGCCTCTCTGCCTACTTGTGATCTCTGTCAAATAAATAAATAAAAATCTTAAAAATAAATAAATAAATAGATAGATAAATACTTGTCAAATCTGTGCTCTCCTCTGCACCCTGCTGATCCTTCTCCAGTTCAGGTACTCCTCAGCTATCCCCAGATTACTGTAGTAGTCCCTGAAATAGTACGTTGAAACTGTCAGTTGCATTTAGCATTTTATAAAAAAAAAAATAGAATAGATATTGATTAGAGAGAATTAAATAGATAGCAATAGAATATAAAGCAGCATCTATAGTATCAAGAATAAATATAATTTTATGATATTGTTAATACACACATACACACCAACATTCATAGCCATTTTACCATGAAAATGTATATCTTACAATGTATCAAAAATTTTGAGAACCACTTTCTTAAATAGTCTCTCTTTGGTGTACTCACTTTGGCTGTGTCTTCTGCAGTGCAACCAAATTGATATTGTTGAAAAATTAGTCTGAAAATGGCATTGCCCTGCTTAAAACCTTTCTGGACTTCCCTTCAGCCACCAGATAAAATCTCATCTCTTCAGCAGTGGTACATAGGACCCACCTGACTCTTCCAGCAACAAATTTCTTCCACCCATAGATGTCATGTGTCAAAGCTCTCTACATTTGCTTGTTCTCTTCTCTCCATCTAGAACTCACTTTCCTCTCTTAATTGTCTGACTCACTTCACCTCATTCTTTGGGTAAGGTGACACCTGAATCCAAGCACTGTCCTCTTCCCCAGGCAGGGTCAGGACCTTCTCTGTGTTACCATAGCCTGTATACCTATCTCCGGCATAACTCTAATGAAAAATTTTAAAGCTTTATTTATTTATTTGGGGGGCAGGAGGGGCCATGGGAAAGGGAGAGAATCTCAAGCAGACTCTCCACCAAGCATGGGGAGGGCTCCATCTCATGACTGTGAGATCATGACCTGAGCTGAAATCAAGATTCAGACGTTTAACCAACTGAGCCACCCAGGTGTCCCTCTAGTAAAATTATTCTAAAAATTAGTTTATGTCTCTTTATTCCCAAACAGCCTGCCCCATAACATGTCAGTTCTTTTCTTGTGCCTTCACGGTGCAGGGTATGGTGCTAGAACACCATCATGATCAACTTGTGTGTCCCATAGTCCTGGAGTCAGGAGGTCCTTACACTTCTCTTCTTGGAATGTCTTAAATGGCTACTAAGTAGAATCTGAAGACAAACATAGGGCAGTAGAAGCCAATGTTGCAAACTGTGTCTCTGACTCAAGAAGGAAAGTAGAATCAAACTTCCTCTTAAGCCCTTTGACAGAAGGGAATAACTTGAAAGAAAGAAAGGTTGGATATGTCCATATTGTCCTACCTCTGTGTCAGAATGAGGAAAATGTGAGAAGCAGTGCCAGTACTAACCAATATTTTATGTAAGTCCCATGGTCCTCCAAAAGGGCATGTTTATATGAAGAAGATAAAACTCCTTTCAGTTTATTCTGAATGGCATTTAAGAGTAGCCTTACTCATGGTCAGTGAAGGTAAGCCAGCTGCGGGTCTGTGAGCACACCATTTATCCAGCTCTGTGGAAGTATTAGGGAGGCATGTCTGTGATTGACAAGTACTCAACTCCATGCCAAGTGCACTTTGGAGCATTTGTGTGATGAGTGTATAGAGTTTCTCCCTTCTGATATGGGCTATGGCTTCATTTCTCCTCCCTATTGTAAGAATAGATCTCTGATATCTTTATCATACTTCACCTACAGCTCCACTTTTCTTCTTCCTTTCCTTGAGAGGGTAAGAACAACTCCATAGTACATTCCTTCTATGCTTTGGGTATTGTGTTGTTTTATGGTCTTGTGTTTAGAGCTCCCTCAGTACTCAACACTAGCCCTGGACCATGAGACTAATGAGAAAAGCAAAATGACTTCAAGTAAAAGGAAGTGGTTCATGTTGTGGAGAGAAACTTGGAAAGATACACCACCAAGAACACTAGGTGCTCTATTCTCCTTACAGGCTACACCTGGGTTCACACATTTCAAAATAACCAGTCAATTCATTCAGTTCTGTCAAATAGCTAGTCAATACAGTAAGGAGGAAGGGAAAATAAATGGTTTTTTTGGATGATTGGTTTAAAATCATGTAACCTTGATCTTACTCATTTCCAAGGAATAATTTCAACTCTCTCTCTTTAAAAAAAAAAAAAAAAAAGTATTTATGTGACAGAGGGAGAGAACACAAGCAGGGAGAGTGGCAGGCAGTGGGAGAGGGAGAAACAGGCTCCCTGCTGAGCAGGGAACCCTGTCCAGGACTTGATCCCAGGACCACAGGATCATGATCTGAGCCAAAGGCAGATGCTTAAAGGACCGAGGCACCCAGGTGCCCCCGAATAATTTCAACTCTTAAAGAAATACAACCTACTGCAGGTTAGTTTAATACAAAAATACACTTAAGTAGGTATTCATATTCACCATGTACCTGTTTTTCCCAAGTGTCATGAAAACAGGTAAAAGTAATAGAGTGGGCAAAGAAAGTTGGAACATAGTATGGAAAAAGAAAGGTTAAAATTATTAGGAGAAATTCACTTCTTTCTTTTTTTGTTCTTCTGTCCAAATCTCTCTCCTTCTAGCTTCCTCCATTTTGTTCTTTCTTTTACCTTTCTGTTCCTCTCTCCTTTAACCTCACTCACAGTAGCACCACTTAGCACTTAGCAAAGCTCTGTGCTAAGACAACACACGTGATCATACTGGATTCTCACAACCTTGTGAGGTAGGATTATTACACCATTTACAGAAGGACAAGCTGAAGCTCATAGTCATTGTTTCCCATAGTTATTATTCCGAAGTTATACAGTTGGGATTCCAACCCTGGCAGTTACGGTTCAGATTCTGCACCAATAACACAACCCTCTGTTGCATCGCTCTCATTTCATGGCTGTTCACTTTTGTTTCTTCTATATTCTATTTTCATGTCCTCCCCTGCAGTCTCCTGCACTTCTTTCATTATATTCTCTGCCTTGTTTTTTCCTACTCTCTCCTCTGCCTCCTTCCCTTATTTCTCTATGTTCTCCTGTATCTTATCTAATATTGGTTTCCTTACCCTCCATACCCTGTTAATTCCGAGCTCCCAAAACCCATCCCCTTCTCCCCTCATGATACCTCCTTGTTTCTCCTGGCAGAATCTCCCAGCCTGAGACTCTGCCCCTCTGTCATTCTTCACAGCTGCCTTCCCAACATGTATGTGTGAGATAGGAGTGGGGTTTGGTTTGATGCTCAAGACAGAGCAAGCATATATTCAAGAAGAGCTTGGGCCACTCTGCTCTCATATGCAAGGAGTGCCATTCGTGATCCTAAAGTGATTATGGAAGGGAATTTCATTGCTGCCAGAGATGTCCCAAGTTAGGTTTCTGTTGAGCTCCAGATGGTCTCTAGTGACTGGAAAAAGAAGATGCATCTTGCTATGATCTCTACCAGGAAGTGAGCACCAAGCAGCCAGCAGAAACCAACTCAAGGACTATGAGATCTAAGATGAGTAGAATTCCTTTGTATAGTTGTAATAAATGTGAGGGGTACACCATGATGTACTTCGGAAAAAAGTTATATCTTGCTTGAGTGACCATATTTTCAAACAGCCAGTAAAAGACAGAAGAGTTTCATTTCCTTGAATCAAGCCTATGAGGTAACTTTTCCTGGAACCACTCTTAAGAGTTCCGAGAAAGAACTCCAGATTCCCAGGCTATTGGCAAAAAGTGGGTGTCTTGACACAGTACTTCACAAAGGTCCCACATTAGCATATAGTAGCTTTCCCATCAGATTGGCTTAGTTATCAGAAATAACTGGATGGCAATAAATGTCATTCTTACAAGGATTAGGGTGTAACAGTTTAGAGGAATCAGTTTGGAGGAATTACAGTTCTAGAGAGTTACAATCTCTTTTGCTGGTAGGACAGTATCTTTCTTGAGACTTTGCTACTTATTTGTTTGTATGCCTATCTGATGTTTCCTTTTTCTGGACCCACTTATTCAGTTCTTCATGTTCTCTGTGTGTTCATCGTCCCCACCTTCATACGGCTTGCCATAGCTTTTCTAACTCTGACTTGACTTCAGATCACCTATAGATGGATTTGTTTCCTACTTTTCCTGACACCAGTTACCTTGTTTGCAATGTCTCATTGGCAGTTGCAGGTAAATAGAAACTACAGATTTGTAAGTAAATTAAACAATTTTTTATTCTACGCACATATGAAATAAGCCGTTGTTACTGTTGAGCCCATGAATTGCTTACTTTGGGGTTAGATCTCCAGAACTGGTATATTTAACATTTTAGACAATATTCTCTGAACAAGTAATTTTTTTTATTAACATATAATGTATTATTTGTTTCAAGGGTACAGGTCTGTCAATCATCAGTCTTCCGCAATTCACAACACTCACCATAGCACATACACTCCCTAGTGTCCATCCCCCAGCCACCCCACCCCTCCCACCTCCTCTCTGCTCTAGCAATACTCAGTTTGTTCCTGAGATTAAGAGACTCTTATGGTTTGTCTTCCTTTCTGGTTTCATCTCGTTTCATTTTTTTCTCAAATTCCTCATATCAGTGAGATCATATGGTAGTTGTCTTTCTCTGATTTACTTATTGTGCTTAGCATAATACCCTTTAATTCCATCCATGTCATTGTAAATGGCAAGATTTCATTTTTTTGATGGTTGCATAATAGTCCATTGTATATCTATATATACCACATCTTCTTTATCCATTCATCTGACATCTAGGCTCTTTCCATAGTTTGGCTATTGCGGACATTGATGCTATAAACATTCGGGTGCACGTGCCCCTTTGGATCACTACATTTGTATCTTTAGGATAAATACCAGCAGTGCAATTGCTGGGTCGTAGGGTAGCTCTATTTTCAACTTTCTGAGGGAACTCTGTGCTGTTTTCCAGAGTGGCTGCACCAGCTTGCATTCCCACCAACAGTGTAGGAGGGTTCCCCTTTCTCTGCATCCTCGCCAACACCTGTCATTTCCTGACTTGTTAATTTTAGCCATTCTGGCTGTGTAAGGTGATATCTCACTGTGGTTTTGATTTGTATTTCCCTGATGTCAAGTGATATGGAGCACTTTTCATGTGCCTGTTGGCCATCTGGATGTCTTTCTTGCAGAAATGTCTGTTTATGTCTTCTTCTTATTTCTTGATTATATTATTTGTTCTTTGGGTGTTGAGTTTGATAAGTTCTTTATAGATTTTGGATACTATCCCTTCATCTGACATGTCATTTGCAAATATCTTCTCTCATCTGTCAGCTGTCTTTTGGTTTTGACTGTTTCCTTTCCTGTGCAAAAGTTTTTTTATCTTGATGAAGTCCCAATAGTTCATTTTTGTCCTTGCTTCCCTTGCCTTTGGTGATGTGTCTAGGAAGAAGCTGCTGCAGCTGAGGTCGAAGAGGTTGCTGCCTGTGTTCTCCTCAAGGATTTTGATGGATTCCTGTCTCACATTTAAGTCCTTTATCCATTTTGAGTCTATTTTTGTATGTGGTATAAGGAAGTGGTCCAGTTTTGTTCTTCTGCATGTGGCTGTCCAATTTTCCCAACACCATTTGTTGAAGAAACTTTTTTCCCATTGGACATTCTTACCTGCTTTGTTGAAGATTAGTTGACCATAGAGTTGAGGATCCATTTCTGGGCTCTCTATTCTAAAAGTTTTTTGAGAGTCTCCAGGCTCCAGACCTAAGCAGGGATCTTGAGATACAAAGATGACTGAAAGCAGCATTATCGCTGTCCTGAGTCCCTCTAATCTGGCAGCCAGGGGAAGGGAGATATATATTAATCAGATAATCATAGTACAGAGTATAAATTTCCAAACTGAAGCATGTGATGTGAAGGAAAAACTCTTGAGAGGGGCAGACCAGAAGAAGCCCAGCCTGCCCATACTGCTGGAATCTCCTGCAAAAATAAATAATCATGTCTAGTTGTCTGGATCTTCTGAGAAGAATCTAGAGGCCTGTAAGCCAATCAACCAGAATAAGCAAGTTTATGCCAAAGCCTTTTCTTCCGTTGTCGTACTTAGTTTGCCATGACTCTGTGGCAGAACTTGATAGGCAGGATCATTTTCTTTGCTGTTCTCCCACCCAGAAAATGTGTCTTTGAAAGACCGACCCTGGCTTTTCTTCCTCCTCTTCCTTCACCAGCACAACTGTAGCATCTTCCTCCCAGATCTAAGGCCCTGAATTTGGACCTCCCAAGTGGTGGGACTCTAGACTTAATCCATTAAGTCTGCTAGATTTTCAAAACACTCATTCACATTTGGATGCCTGGGGCCTCTCATGCAGCCCTGGCTGAGCTCATTTCTGTGCCTGCATTTTAAACCCTTAGAGTCAGGATTTCACCAGAAGACTTTCAAGTAATTGCTTAGATGGCACAATAGAGATAACCAGATTGAAACAGAAATGATGTACTAATGAGTCTGCTGTTTTTTGCAAGGCCCAGCAATGGGGAACCTCCCTTTCGGACAACTTTGCCAAGCCACCGTGAGTTGTGGTTACACTTGGTTGCACATCTATTGACAAGAAAAATTTAAGGGAGGAAGGAAGAGAGGCAGTTTATTCTTGTCTTTCAATAAATCTGCACAACCACAGAGAATCATCCCTAGGAACCTAAAACAAGAATTTTAAGGATTGTTTTCTTTCAGACTCTGAAATTCTGCTGAATCTCTATCCCAGTATCTCTCAAAGTCTTCACAGCTTCTCTTTGTCCCTAGGCTGTAGCTTGTGCCTGGAATTCCTATTCCAAGGTTCTCCTGTGATATTTTTAATAGTGTTGTTTGAAGCTGCGGCCAGCTTCCCCGTGGTTTGGGAGTTAAATGGAATACAGTGATGTGGTGTGCTGTAATAGTTCTTGGAGGAATGTCAGGACAAATTAAAATCCAAATAAGATAGCACCTGAAAGAACCTGGCCCTTAGTGAAAGAACTTAACATTATGGAAGGGTGTTGATCTCTAATTCTTGTTGTTTCTATTGACCCCTATATGCTTGAGAAGAAGTGTTTACTATTGACCAAACTGAGTTTGACACCAGTTTTGGAATTGAATGCCAAGTGTGCACTTGGATTCACTGTTGTTTGCCCATCTACTTTGCCTATGTTTGTTTTTCTGTCTAGTTAAGCATGAGTATATGTGTTAGTTTAAGAGAAAAGGGTACTCTTGAAGAAAGGGGGGAGGGGAATAATTAACACCTTTGCTCAAAGCACCAAATTCTATGAGCTGATGATTGCCAAGTTTGGGCAATGATTAGTACCATTGCTACCAGAATGGGTCTGGCATCTCTTACACATAATCCCAATGCCCAGGCCCACACTGAGCAAAAGCATTATAGGATTCCACAGTCTATTACTGGTCAGCTTTTCCTTGGAACAATAAACATCATCAATGTATTTGAACCACATGAGGATTAGAGCAATGGAAATATTTTTCCTGCTATTTAAAACAAATCCAAATTTTTAAAAATTGTACATATATTATACCATATATATATATATATACATATATGTGTATATGTATATATATATATGATCTGTATTTGGTTTTAGTAAATGGCTTTATTTCCAGTGAATATTTAGAGGCCCACTGAGTACCTATCATCTGTGGAGTTCCTTTTAAAAGTCTTCATTGGTGATAGATTTATTCTGGGGAGAACAGGTTATATATAAAATACGATTAATACCCAGTTAAAGTAATAACACACAACTTGTATTGAGTGCTTGTTATGCCAGGAGCTGGTCTAAGATTTCTGCTTGCCTTGTTATTTCTTCCTCCCCATATTCTGTGAGGAACAGGTCTGTCATTGTCATTTCCATGGGACAGAGGAGACCACAGGAGCTTAGAGCAGAGGAGTGACTTGAGGGCTTAGATAATATTTAAAGAGTTATGGTGAGAAGAAAAAGCCTCCTTCAGTTCAACTGAAAAATCTTAGTGTTTCTTTTTTTTTTTTAATAAGATTTTATTTATTTACTTGACAAAGAGATCACAAGTAGGCAGAGGGGCAGGCAGAGAGTAAGAGGGGAAGCAGGCTCCCCGCTGAGCAGAGAGCCCGATATGAGGATCGATCCCAGGACCCTGAGACCATGACCTGAGCCGAAGGCAGTGGCTTAACCCACTGAGCCACCAGGCACCCAATCTTAGTCTTTCTTTCCCACTTTTAAAATATATATATTTTTTTCCTCTGCTCTCAACTGAAACAAGGTCACCCAGCCTATATGTTATAGAAGCAGGACTCTGAAGTCACTGCCACCAACATCCCAACAAAGTAAGTCAGCAATTCGGGAAAAGGCGTATTTTTTTCTAATCGAGGTTACTTCCAATAATGACATGACTAAATCACCAAGATTACTGGCCTGAGTACCAAATCATTCCTGTACTGAGAAAAACAGGAAATAACTCAGATATAAATGATGAAAGTGGCTGCTGACTTAGGAAGACATTTGAAAATCCCCTCATACTGATAAATCACACCCTGGAGCCTACTACAATTTAGTGTGGGTGATATTCATAACTGTTCCTCTAACTTGAAGGATTTTAGAGATAGTCAAATGGGAAGGTCAAGAAAACACTATTCAAATTATAGATTTTATGGGGAAAAACAATTACCATATCTCTTTGGACATGGTTGGAAAGAAGCAGAAATTTTGGCAAAAGAACCAATGATGTGACATATAGTTATTAAGTTAAAACCCTTTTGAGTTTACCATGGAAATGTCTTAAAATCTGATTTAGGATTTTGGAGACAAAAACAAGACCTTAAGAAATTCTAAATGCCATTTATTTAGACAAGTGTTAAAAGAATAGAGATTTAAACAGTTTCACAACTTGTGGTTTACAGGGGTCAAAGTCAAGATGACTCTGTACATGACTCACACTGCCCAACTCACTGAAAAATATAGACAGCTTTGACAAGCGGTGAATTTTATCAATTTTATCCCAAATGATCCATCTTAAGAATGACTTGAGAGTTTAGGCAATATTTTTAAAAAGTTTCTTTCCAGTCAGCTGAAAGCTCTTAATAGGTATTTCTTTTCTACTTTTCAGAGTACCTCTCTTTCCTCTCAACTGTACCTTAAGAATGTATTTTTTGTTGTTGTTGTATGGTAAGGAATATTTGAGGGGCTCCTGGGTGGCTCAGTTGTTAAGGGTCTGCCTTCTGCTCAGGTAATGATTCCAGGCCCTGAATGGGCCTCCTGCTCAGCAGGAAGCCTGTTTCTCCCTCTTCCACTCCTCCTACTTGTGTTCCCTCTCTTGCTATGTCTCTCTCTATCAAATAAATAAATAAAATCTTAAAAAAAAAAAAGGAATATTTGAAATAGGAGTTGCAGAGGCACTCCATTTTTCAAACTGGCCTAGTACCGTGTACCCGTGTACCCTTTAACTGTTATCGTTATGGCCAGAGGTGTGAATCAAGGGGAGTATAAGTCTAGCTTATATATATATTCTTTTCAATATTTCTATTTATTTTATCAAGATATATCTTTTACTGAGGAAATAAAATCCTAGACAGTTGTTTTCTGCAGTGTTTCTGTAGAGGTCCTCATCCAGTTACCAAGCTCGGTCTTGCTGCTCTGCTCCTGCCCGAGACAGAGTCTGAATAAGAAGAAACTCTCCAAATCCAATCTGAAAATTAAAAAAATCAAAACTCTTTCAACAATTTGCACTGGACCGCGTTATGTGATTTGGAAGAGAGTGAGTCAGACTGTATCCATTTCTTGATGAAATAACTATCTCATTTACCGACTTTTAGGAAATGACGCTCTTCAGTGGTTTTGAAAGTGTTACATTTCTATCCTAAGCTACTATTAGTGATTACTGCTCATACGTAGGGCTTTATTTACAACTGAAAATATTTTTATTTTTACTTTTTATTATTTTTTAAAAATATTTATTTATTGTTTTTAAGATTTTATTTGACAGACAGAGATCACAAGTAGGCAGAGAAGCAGGAAGAGAGAGAGAGAGGGGAAAGCAGGGTCCCTGCTGAGCAGAAATCCCAAAGCAGGGCTTGATCCCAGGACCTTGGGATCGTGACCTGAGCCAAAGGCAGAGGCTTTAACCCACTGAGCCACCCAGGCGCCCCAAGAATATTTTTAATAAATAGTAGATTCTCATGCTCAAAATTCAAAAGGGTTCCAATAATCAAAATGTGAACAGTTTCTTTTGTGTTAGGTAAACACATTTCATGCATATACAAGCAATATATGAATTTTCTAGCCACCTTTTAAAAATATAATAGGAAATGTTTAATCTTATTAAGTTAATATTTTGAAAGGTATCAATAGGTAAAGAAAGCTTCCTGTGGTTTCTTTAGTATTTTTTTAAATAAGAACAAGATTTAATTTTTCAAAACCTATTAATCTTGTCTTTAAAGACATATTTAAAATTTTTCTTGTGTGTTTGTAAATATATTTATGCCCATTGGAAACAATGCATAATTTGCCTGAACATAGAATTATATAAATGAAATCAGCAGTTTTTAATTAGGACTTGATAATGTTAGATACAGGATATCTTATATGGCAACAGGCATGCTTTGACTCTGGTATAGTGTTTTTCTTGTTCTCAGTAGATTTCTTATATCTCTAGGAAGGACCTGCCCATTCTTGGTAGGTGAATGGAAAATTGCATCTAAAATTCATTCATTGAAAATCTGATTTTTTATAAAATCCTACAGGGAAGATAGACATACATTTTTCATAAATCAAGCTGGTCAGTAAATCTCACAGGATTCTTTTTCAACATCTCTGTTGAGCAGAAGTGAAAGTGGCTTCCCCAGGACTTCTGTCTGTATGCACACAATTCCAGAGAAGCACTAAGAAAGAGAAGCAGCATGAGAAATTAGGAAGAACATGAGATTAGGAGTCTCTCATAGCTCCCTAATTTATTTGCCTGGTGAATTCAGAAAAATTGCTGGGCCTCTATGAGTCTCATTTCTATCATCTGTCACACAGAATGGTGATAATACCATGTGTTATTACAAAGATTAAATGAGACTGTACACAACACACAAAAATAATGCAACAAATACATCCTTACACTTGAAAATGGGCTTTCCATTGTATATGCCCTTTATTCTCTTTAGTGTTTTAAAAAAAATATATCTTCTGTATTTTCTAATGTAGTATCTTTAATGGGTTTATCTTTAATATGGAATATATATACAATATTATATAATACATAAAATATTATATGTAATATATAATATATATTTAATGGGTATATATTTAATGGTTATATATTCTGTAATAAAAAACAACACATTATTTTAAAATCTCTTTAAAAGTGGAAGAGCATCTATAAAATAACAAAGTTGCTTCTGGGTAAGAATTTTTAAATTGTTCAAGGGAGAAGGGATCTCTAAAAGGGGAATCCAAAGATATGTGTTGAACATTTAAGCCGTTTAACTCATCACCCCAAGGCAGTCAGCTTAACTGGGATGATACTTGGTTTGGACATGACTTGTCTGTCACCCATGAAGCAATTTATTTTAATTCTACATTTTTTCTGCCTGACCACTTGATTGCAAGCTGCTGCAGGACAGACTTCCTTACACACGAACTTGATCAGACTCTCTGGCAACTAAATATAAACTGTGTATACTATACTATCAGTGCTCAACAAATGCATGTTTAAGACTTATAAAGCCCTGTTGTATGCCGTCCATTCATGATAAAGCTAATTTTAACAGCTGAAATATCATGAAAATCAATATTCAGAACAGCACTCATCTTGCTGCTCATCAACATCTAATGAATAGCATCCACTGATTTTTTTTTCCTTTGCTTTCCAAGGACACACATACACACACCCTATTTTTCACTCTGTCCCCTGTTGTCTTCTCTGAATGTACCATTTATAGCCTTCTCGTCCATCTGGGAAAGTAACTGTGTGTGAAATAATGGGCTGTTAGAGCTGAAAAGGATCTCACTGATCATCAGCGCAGGATCTGTTTGAGAGACAAGACTTGCCTTAGTACTCAGTGGTCACAGCTGGTCCATGGCCAGAACTCACATCTCCTAACTCACAGCACACTTGGTTTTCTTAAGAAGGCAAAGAACAAAGACAAGATTTTTTTTTCTCTTTACCAATAATAGAAAATCAGACTAATAAAGTCATAAAAGATGTTTCCCTTTTATAAACCATAGAGCAATTCCTGATGGTTCCTTTTTTTCTTTTTCTTTTCTTTTTTTTTTTTTTTTTTGGATCTGTGATCTTTAAAACATGTGGCTAATAGTTATAATTGGATTAAAGTGAAAACATGTGATTATGAAAGAGTTGAAGTACTTTTGCCCTATTCTGCATTGGTAGCCAGCTTCAGAGTAGAGGTACACATTGGACGAGCAGTGAACCACATCAACCCTGTGGAATTCCGAAGACTCGATTGAGCTTTCCCAAGTTCAAAGCCTGTCAATTCACTATTGGTTGTAAAATCCAAGTCAACTGGAGGATCAAATGGTTTTTACAGGATGTCATTTGAATGAGGTAATAGTAAACAACACTGGAAGCACATGAATTGAATTATTGCTTAATTAGGCAGAGTATTAGAATGCCTTCTGCTTTATCATTTCACAATGCTATGGCTAGTATAAGATGTATTTTGTAATGTATTAATTATCATATTTATTGAGTACTCACTATATGCCAGGCACATCTAAGCTTTTCACATGCACATTATCATCTAATCTTTACAATTAAACTCGGAATTTGTGTTATCTCCATTTTTCATCGGAAGATGTGTGATTTACTTTAATTAACTCACTCAAGGACATGCACAATAAATGATAGAGCTAGTGTCCAGACTGGATTCTGGCTGAGTCAATAACCTCTTAATCCCTATGCTAAATCGATTTCTGTGCTCATGCTGTAAATCTTCTTGATCCTTTAGTTGATTTATTGATGGTGACATTTCATTTTAGTTTTCTTCAAAATGGAACTGTCACTGTAAAACCCAGTCAAATTGGAGTTTGTATTTGAATAAAAGTGAACATTTGAGGATTCTAAGAAGGATGGAAGGGAAGAAGAATAGGGAGGGAGGGAAGGGAAAGAAAGGAAGGGAGGTGATGGGGGGAAAAGGGAAAGGGAAAGGAACTTAGTGCCTCCCTAGAACCTCTATTACTATGTTGTTTTTATGAATATAAATGTTAGAACACACTTCCCAATGCTACTTTGTATTCCCACTAAAGCCACATCATATATTACTTAGAGATAATTTTCTGTCACCATTGTCTTTTCTCCCCTAAAATGGGAGAATGGGAGAAAAGATTCTTCAGGCTTCCCCAAGAAAATATCTTCAGGGAAGAATTAACCTGAAGATGTTATAGGTAGGAAACGATGAGATGCTTCTCAAGAATAAAGTAGTAGGGGCAGTTGGTGGCTCAGTTGGTGAAGTGACTCAGTTGGTGAAGTGACTGCCTTTGACCCAGGTCATGATCTTGGAGTCCCAGGACCAGAGCTCCCTGCTCAGCGGGGATCTGCTTCTCCTTCTGACCCTCATCCCTCTCATGCACGCTTTCTCTCTCTCAAATAAATACATACAATCTTAAAAAAAAAAAAAAAAGAATAAAGTAATAAACAAAAGAGGAGAGAACATGAAGCAGGGGAGGAAGTTTCTTGTCTCACAGAGTCGAAGAATGAATCTTGCAAAGGGAAGAGAGTAAAGAGATAGTTTTTTTAAAAAGTGAGATTATAGAAAAAGCTCTCAGGAGTGAGAGGGGTCCTGACAGGGTTGTGCCTAAGTGCTTTAAGGGTTAGTCTTTTATTGACAGCTAAGTGGGGGAACTTGTGGCCTTATCATTCTTGGGATGTCTTCCTTCGATTAAGGACCGGTGATGACATCTTTAATAGCTTACTTCCTCTTTAGGGTCTGGTAATTCTTTGTTGGTCAGGAGTGACCGTTACAATAAGACCCCACCTCTGACACCGAAGGCAGAAATGTGTGGTTTGTTCCCTTCTCTCTGGTTTCTTTACACCTCTGCATTTTGGGGATTTTTGTGAGTCTGATCCCGTAGCCCCTTTCCTATCTCTCCCTCCCTAGCCTTGCCTGTCCCTTACTCAAAAGCAGTCATCAAAGTTTCTAAGAAGACCGGTGGAAAGCTAGATTGAACTCAGTTTCCTTTCTTAGATATCAGGGCCTCTACTACCATATAAATTTCATCTTTTTTTGTTGTTGTTGTTACCTCTTATCTCTTTCCCTGCAGTTATAATCAACCTAATAGTTATTCATTCATTCATGCATTCACATGTGTTTCAAGGATTGTGCAGAGTCGAAAGAATGGTCCCACCTGGGGGACTATATCACCAACTCTAAAATATGTATGTCAAGAAAAGGTCAGGGCTGGCCTTTAGAGACACAAGGTAACTGCATCCCATGGGTACGTGGAAGAAAACAAGGAGATAATGAGAGCACTATATGAGGTCAGAAAGAAACCTCTAGAGGTACAACTACAAGAGGTATAACCTCTAGACCCTAGCCTTTAGGCCTTAAGACACCAATTTCCATTCTGGGAAAAATTCCAGGTTGAAAAATTCTGGCTCTGGCCTTCTAGAATATGCAGAGTGCCCACCCACAGCTTCTCTTCCACACACCCAGCATATCAGTGTGGTTCAGCGTGTACTCATTTAAAAATTTCATTTAGCAGAAGAAGTCTTTCTTTAAATAAATGTTATTCAGAAAGAAGCCTAGCATGTAACTCAGCCTAACACAGCAGACCCGCTTCAGATGAAGGTCAGGTATGGGGTCATGAGCACCACCTTGTTTCCTCCTTATTTTATTTACTTTTCAGGACAGTCCTCTCAGGAAACTTCCCAGAACCAGCAAAATCAACCCCCCAAAAAAACAAACAAAAACAAAAACAAAAAAACCTACCCCAAGAGCCTACAATTGTCATTATCTTGATTTTGTTAATAATAGACTACAAATACATACATGACCTCGAAAAAATTATTTTACCTCTCTGGACCTCATCAGTGAACTATGGGTGTCACCTAAACTGCTTTTTAAAGATGGTTTTAGCTGTGAACTAAACTATTTTTAACAGCTATCACGACATACTAGGGCAAGCATGTTGGCTACAAAAATGGAACTGAAAGATCATTAAACTGTGGTATGATATACATATACACTTTGGGATGTCTTTTGTAAGTGCAAATAAAGTACATCTTCAAGGAAAAGCATCTGTGGGAATTTTTAGTTTTGGAATGATTTTTATTCCAAAACCAAAATTATTTATTAGTTTTATTTTTATTTTATTTAGTTTGAATAATCACCAAATGAGTTGCCATTTGTCAGCCAGTTACATCGCATTTTCTTTCCTGCTGTGGATCCTCAAACCTCTAGAACTTGCCCTCTGCCATAAAAGTCAAGTATCCATTTATAGTATATATAAGCCATTTACAGTTTATAGATGGAGGATTCTTTCCAGTTTTACAAATGGAACATGTATTCATAGATATAAATTTTACCTTCAGAGGAACAGAGTTTGCTTTCAGTGGCACACTCTAGTGATTCCTGAATCTAGCCAGGCCTTTTCAACCTTCAAAGAATAATATTCTCCTGACCCTAAGATGTAAACCTAGTAGAGGTTTTAACCTTTTATGACAAGATCTTGTCAAGGAATATTACTACTCTCTAAGTTAATTCCTATAACCATGCTAAGAATGTTTGCTTGCCATCCCCAAACCTTGACCCTCTGGAGCAAACATTTGAATCTACAATAGATTATAGACATCTGCAGTCTATTTCTGAAAAAGATCAGGCCAAAAATTTTCCCAGTTCTACCAGAAATAGTCTCTAGCCTTGTTTACTAGAGCTTATGATAAGGTAGTCCTTAGTCTAAGAATTTTAACACTCCCTGATTTTTGTTTTATTTCTTTCATTTGTGCCAAGTGAATGTATTTTTTTAAATATTTTATTTATTTATTTGATAGACAGAGATCACAAGTAGGCAGAGAGGCAGGCAGAGAGAGAGCCAGGGAAACAGGCTCCTTGCTGAGCAGAGAGCCCGAAGTGGGGCTCGATCCCAGGACCCTGGGATCATGACCTGAGCAGAAGGCAGAGGCTTAACCCACTGAGCCACCCAGGTGCCCCCAAGTGAATGTATTTTAAGGACCTACTTTTTCAAAACCAAAGAGGATTAAAATGGTTATCAGATTTTCAATCTGAAAAGCAAATTAATTCCCCAGTCCTGAATCTGTATCCCAATCCACACCCCAATTCCAGCATCCCTGACTGTCACCCTTAAGAAGAAGAGGTAGCCTGGCCATCCATATAGGACTGCATCTGCATATGTTTTTATTATGCTTCTCAATTTTAGAAACCCATTTACTATTTTTCCCTTATGTCCCTTCTCCAATCCCACCCCCCTCTAAGATGGGTCAGAGTTCCTGGGATCCATTTTCAGATTCATAACTTATATTTCACACTTGCCTGTTTCAAAGCATAATGTGCATATGACAAAGTCAAGGCCTAAGGAAAACTTGACTTTTCCGTGTATGCCACTAGAGTCTGATCTTTGTTGCACAAAAATGAGAAAACTGTTTCTCTCTCTTCCTAGGAAAAGCCCCTTCCGTGTTATCACTGCCTCTACTTGCCCCTCCTGCACATGACTTCAGAGTAATTTTCTTTTTTCTAAAATGTAATTGTGATCATGTCTCTCTCCTACTGATTCCCACTAGTGAGTACTCTGAGCCTTCAGGGTAAAGTTTAAACTCTACGTTTCACCTAGAAACTGTGCCCTATGGTAAACTGACCAGGGGCTTTGGCATTAGATACACTTGGCCTCAAATCGTGGGTCAGCTCAGGTGTAACCTTTCTCATCTTCTGTTTCCTCATTGGCATAATGGAGTAATGAACCATGTCGAAGTCCTTATGTGAGATACCAGATGGAAAAAGGCTGGGACAAAATAAGTGCTCAATAAGTATGAGCACCCCTGCTTCCACCTTCCTCTCTTTGTCTGGCTCCTTCCTCCCACATGCGTGCCCTTCCATCCTGTGCTCCCCTTGGATTTCCACCTATGGTTGGTAATTCCCTGGGGGAAGCCATGCTCTCCCACACCTCTGTAGCTTTTGCCTAAGTTGTTCTGCTACCCTTCAAGACCTTTTCCACCCTTATCTCTTACAAAAGCTGGAGGGCATCTGCTTGCCCCTGAATACCTTTTGAGTTTAATCTTTCCATAAAATCTTTCTAACACGTCCTCCATCTTACATTGTCATGTAAGTTCATCTTACATTCACTAACATGTCATTACCTCCTGAGAGTGGAAGCTGTGTCTTACTCCTATATGAAGCCCCAGGCCCTCACTCATTTCCTCGCAAATGTTAAATGATTGAATGAACGGTCCAAGGTGCAGAATAAATCTGGTTTTGAAAAAGTGGCATAGCTACCAATCTGTCAACACAAAAAAGCAACACATCCATCCTTAGATGTGCAAAAATGTGGAAGGCAACAGACTTAATGGCTTGTAAGTAAGAATGAGGATTTCTTTCTGTGGGAAGTCTTAGAAAATGCAACCAGGCTGAAAAGGCTTCAGCTTTCCTTCAGTAAATAGTTACTGTGGGGACACATATGAGAGGAATACCAATATCATGTTGAGAAACACATGCACTGAATAGCTGTCCTTCTGATTCCATTCTCAAATCTGAAACATCTCCCACTTCCTGAAGAAAACCATAGTAACATGTGTCCCCAGTGTTTGGGTTCCCTTTTGCCATAGACACTGAAAACTGTGAGATTCTCCAGAAGTGTCTCCTTTAACCTTGTGGGGTGACCCGTGTCCACACAGCACAGCACCTGCCAGCAGGATAATCACAGCTTTCTGCATTAGTCAGCTAGTTCTTCCACGCCATCCTGGGTCATACAGAAAGGGCCAGAAGCATATAAATTGTTGATTACATAGTCCCTAAGGGTTGGTGTGTTTTGTTTTGAAAGTTCTCCCCTAAAATGTCCCCATTTTTTTAAGATCTATTTATTTGAGAGAGAGAGAGTGAGCCTGTGCACAAGTGAGGGGAGGGCCAAAGGGAGAGGAAGAAAATTTCAGACTTTCCACTGGGCATGGAGCCCCACGTAAGGCATGATCCCAGGACCCTGGGATCATGACCTGAGCCAAAGGCAGACACTTAACCAACTGTGAGCCACCCAGGTGCCTCCCACAGAATGCCCCCATTTTTATCTGACTAAGTTTTATAAATACTATCTCAGTTTTTCTAATGAATATTGCTTTATCCCTTCCCATCCTTATCATCAAGATTTTAATTGCCTTGAAACCTCCTTGGATTTATTATTCCCAGCCCCACAAATAACTTTTTTTCCTCATATCCAAATTCCTTCCCTCCTAATGCTTTTACAACAGCTTCTTTTCTCCTACAAACTCTATACAAGCTCCAGAAAACCCCAGCTTTAGAAATCATAATCCGGAAAGTCACATCACCAAAACAAGTGTCAAAATCTTTGCACCAAAGGGCAGTGATGAAACTTCCAGCTAGGGAAAATTGCAGGGGCCCTTTGGCACCATGAAGAGGTGAAAGGAAACACAACATAAGTAGGAGAGGAAGTGCCTTACCTCTGCCTCTCCTGTGTGTATGGTTAATGCACAAGTCTCTGTAATAACTCCAAGGCAGGCCAGGGTGACCAGCTGTTCCATTCCAGACCCAGCTGTTTGCCTGGTATTGAAAAGTTTCCCAGCACATGGGAGACTCAGTAGTCAAACCAAGAAAGTCCTTGGCGAGTTGGGATAAGCTGATTCTTTTGCCTATCCCTTGCTGCTTATGTCTCTCTCTCTCTCTCTCTGACCTCCCTGAGCCCTAATTTCTTTGAAAACATGCTTCATTTCTTCCTGATTCTTGCTATATGCAAATATCTGAGGATCTTAGACCAACAGACCTCAGAGAGAACCCCGCTTAGAGTAAAGGGTAGAACATGGGACAGCAGGAGAGCAAACAGTTGTCACTTGTGCCAACTCAAATTGCTTGCTTATGGCTGTGTACAGTAAAGCGTTTGGAGTTTCGAGCATATCCTTCCAGAGAGTATTATAAATAATCATTCTGAACCATGCTATTTTTAATTTAACAACGTATCTTGAGGCTCTTTTGTGTGTTTATCTAGATAATGATCTACCCCTTATTCTTTTTACCTGACATGTAAGTATGCCCTTATGTGCAATAATCTATTTAACTCTGTTGATAAGACTTTCAGATCACTTCTGTATTTTTTCTTATCACTACAAATAACATTGTGAGCTTCCTTGTACTTGGACATTTTTCTATCCTTTTGTGAGTATATTTGTTGGGGAAATTCCTAGCAGTGAAACTGCATTTTAAATCTTCACAGGTATTGCCAGGCAGTCTTCCAAAGACTACATCAAGTAGTAGTCCCCCATCAGCATAAGAAATGTATATATACATATACCAACTGACCCTGGGATTCACAAACAAAATATTTTGTCAATTAAGTTATAGTGGATCGCCTTTTCATATGTTCACCGTTTCTCCCTGAAAAAGATTCATTAAATCAGTTATATGTTTGGGGGGTTGTTTAATGTGTTAATGTTCTGGGTGTATCAATAAAAATGAGCCTTTTTTTTTTTCAAACTTTTCATTTTCTTTGTTTAGGGTGTTTTACCATTTAGGCTTTTAAAATATTTTTGTTTTCAGATTCATCTTTTTCTTATGGTTTGTAGACACTCCCTATCTTTTATCCTTGCTTTGCTGGCGTTTGGTATAGCACTTACCACATAATAGATATTCAGCATTTTTTTTTTTTTTTTTACTGAATGGATAATGAATGTGTGAATAAGTGAATGATATTATTTGCTTCTTCTTATTGCTCCTTATAATTCTTGGAGATTTGGAAAAAGAACACCAAAACCCGTATTTCTGCAGAACCTTCTGACACATCATCTTAGGACAGGGATCTTGCTCAACATGTTAATCCCTGTCACCTTGCACAGTGCTGGAACACAGAAGATACCATATGTGTGGAATGAATGAATGAACTATGAGAATAATGAGATAAAGAGAACTGGAATTGACTTTATCCTCCTGTACAAATGACAAGCATTTCTGGAAAGTGAGCTTAGATCAGAGACCATTATATGTATATAGGCCCAGAGTTCAATTTATTGTAATATCACTGGGGCATCACACTTACTTCTAAGTAAGTTAACCAAAATGGGCAAGAGAAATAAAAAGGGTTATGACCCCCAACCTGGACCAGGGACTACATTTAATTGAATTCATAATGTCTATCACATCTCTACTGTGTTGAGAAGTTAAAACTTTCCTAGAGAAAACAACTATTACTCCTGCTTGCCAAAGTACTCATAAAACAGCCTGATTGCTAAGAACAGAAAACAAACCAAACCAGAGTAAAATGAACCAGACAGCAACAGAAATATATGTGACTTAGTCTAGTTGGATGATGACCAGATTTTCTCACAGACCACCAGCCCTCAAAGTAAGAGTCTGGCCTTCAGAGAAAGTACATCCATGTCAGAGGACATTCGGCGAGATATGGTCCTTTCCATGTGTCAGTTTCCCAGGTCATTTGGGGTCTTAGGAAAATCATCTTGTTAGTGCACTGAATTGCACACATTATGTAATTCACTGCAACCCAATAGCTGAACCCTTGGTTTCAAAGCTATTAAAATATGCCACAAACCAAACCACCTGTGAGGCACAAACTCAGCAAATGTGCCTATGCAAAAAGCAGTCATTAAAAAATACAGAAAATGAGGATAAAAAGAGCCTGAATAACAGCCTAAAGCTCATATGCTTGATGTCATGAGGCACGGGAGGAGAAGTGGTCCATGTACATGGCGGCCAGGGTCATTGGAATTGAAGATCATTATCACCATGTGAGAGGATCGTAGAATACAGAATGAATCACAGTGACTACTCTGGGTCCTCTGTTGGAAAAACTGCAATTATGGATAATTATGTGCAAGCACTAGGAGAAATGCCAGACATTAGGATCTATGTTTAATGTGAAAATTGCATTTCTTTTCTTACGGAACCTCAATATATAGCTTTGTCTATAAAATGTGGGCATATTTCTGAAGGAAAGAAAAAAATGCCAGGGTTGCATTTTGACATCCTGTTACATTTTAGTTAAATACAAAGGAACATGACCTTTCAAAGAGAAAAATAGTTTTCTCACTCATTGCCTCTCTCCCTTTCTGTGTGTCTCTGTCTCTCTCTCTCCTGCAAGCCAGGATTAAGTGGTTCCAAATATGTTATCTTCTGTTATCATTGAAATTCAATTCTATGGAAGGAAAGGAATAGTGTGTTGTCCTCAAAGGCCTCTTGTTCTACTGGTTTGATCAGTTATGCTTTGTTAATAAGGCGATAATCTTACATGGAATAATAAAGTTATCCATATTTAAAAATAAAGATGCAAATTAAAAAACTAATAAAAATAAGGTGGTAATGTGGCCTTAAAGAGCTTCCACTATTGAGAGAATCCAAGGAATTATATAGATAAGTAGATTGATGTCTAATACAATGAATTTTTTCTTACTTTTATACTCTCGTTGCCTCATTTTTTCCTGTCACAGTTTTAGTCCAAACCTCATAAAAGGTAACCGATGACCTGATAGCATTTTATGGGGGACCAGGAATCATACAATCCAGAGAAAGCAGAAGAGGAGTAGGGGTAGGGGTGAAAGCAATAGCAGTAGAGGAGAAGAAAAGTAAATACAAGGTCATGCATTACCAAGCTTGCCATGTCTTTATCAGAAACAGAGCTAGTCACTAAGTTACTAAAGATATCACCTGTGAGATTGTATAGAACCACTGTGTCTTGGAACATTCCCCTTAGGGAAGCAATTTTTCTTCTCACAAGTCTTTTGTCTCTCATCGGTCACTTTGCTCTATAGAACCTTAACTCCTTTGACTCCACATGAAATCCCTGGAGAAGCCAGAGGCTGCCCATCTTACCTGTACCTGGATGGTTCCTGTCAACTCAGAGGCTGTTGCCCAGGCCAGGGTGGTGAGGCAGAAACAAAGGTCAGGCAATTACAGTAATGGCCAATTCTTTGTTGGGGGCTGTTCTGGCCAGGAAGCTGGGAAAGTAGCTTCTGCCCCAGGGATAGGTTGGGCAGAGTTGACCTGAGAAGGGACACAGTGTATTACTCACTGATAGCTTACTGATGGAATCAAGGGGTGAGAACAAAGATTTATTAAATTACGGTTCTCTGATGTCCTGTTAGAGTGTAGTTCAGTGCTGTATCTCCTATCATTTGAGTGCCTAATTTGTACAAGGTGTTGTGCTAAATGCTTCAATTAAATGATCTTGTGTAATCCTCAAAACTTTATGGACTCTATTTTATAGATGAGAAAACTGAGGCTTAAAGAGGTAAGTACTTAATTGTGCTCACAGAGCTAGGAAATGGCAGAGCTAGAATCTGAACCCTGGGCTTTCTACTTCTAACCTATGCTATCGAATAGCATCTATTTTACTGTTCCCACTAGAAAAGTGTGATTTCTAGGTCTGAGTAGCAGTGAGAAGGGGAGTTGTCTTCTGCTTCATGCTTACAACAAAATTTCTACCTTTTTTCTTTTTGTGTTTTGTTCACATGGCAAGATTTTCATATGTTGTCCTGAAGGGAGGACAAAGAGACAGATACAGTCAAGTGTGGATTTTTGTGGTGAATTTTCCAATTCTCCAAATTATAAGAGAAGTTAAAAAAAAAAAAACAGTGGATAAAATGATGCTAGCATCTTCTTTGACATACACGGATCCCAGTACTAATTTTCACAAAAGGAATAAAGACATTCCTACTCCAAAAGGAAGATCCCTCTTCATTGGAACAGTCTTGACTTGCTACCCTTGTGAAATTAGGCCGAACTTGTTAAACAACATGATCATTTCTACAGCCTAGGGGGTTTGACGGACAAGGATGTTTCTAATACATTATCTTGAAATCAGGTTAATAGTATTCGAAAACAGAGCTAAAAATGAATGTGACTTCCCACAATCAAGTGAAAATGTTAATAATGTCAACATCCCCAAAACGTCACAAAGTCCTAAGCCTGTATACGTAACAGGAATACCGACAGGAACTTTTCTTAAGGGGAGGATGAGGGTAGTGTTATTTTCATGTGTTCATTAATTGTGTGTTTCTCTATACTGTCCATTGTAAAAAATTATACTTGTGAACGTACTGGAATGGAATTTAAAATTTGAAATGTTGCTCTCCCATCGAATATGGTCTTCTGAATAGTTTTGCTATTTAGCATTGTCACTTTCAACTTACATGTGTATTGTCTCATACAAATCATTTGGGTCAGTGCTTCTCAAATGACACACATAGATAATTGTATTTCTAGTGGATGCTAGAGTAAGTAAACAATGTAGCTTGTGTTCATTCTCCCACTCATTTGCTCCAAGGACTGAGGGAAATCATTGTCTGGCTCAACTGCGATCCCTACCCCAGCAAACCCTTAGGAAGTTTAATGTATGTAAAGAAAACTTAGTTTACTTTCACATATAAAGTTTATACCTTTAGTTATCCCAGTCACCTGCCGGTGAATATATCAGACCCATTATTCTAATATACGTAATTAGAATTTTAAAATCTTAACCTATCTCTCTTAAAGTGAAATAAACTATGTAAAAGATTTGGAGGCCTTAAGTGGCTCTAAGGGGGTACAAGAACTATATAGAATTGCTTGTTGAAAATGAAAAGTCAGGAAAATTAACATAGTCCTGAGGAGTATCAGAAAAGGCAAAATATAAAGATGGAGAAGTAAATGAAGGAAGGTTTGTAATTTGGAGCCACACACAATTAGAAACTGAGATATGCATCACAAAAATCCTCAAGTCTGTGTTTTGATGGGAAAAATGGGCTCAGTCAATGATTCCCAGACTTTGGAATTTCAAAATCAAAAATAATAATGATAATAATAATTGAGAGGCCCAACACAGGATTACCAACTCATCAACTCTTATTAACTTTTTTTAAAAAAGATTTTATTTATTTGACAGACAGAAATCACAAGTAGGCAGAGAGGCAGGCAGAGAGAGAGAGGAGGAAGCAGGCCCTCCCTTGAGCAGAGAGCCCAATGCAGGGCTCGATCCCAAGATCATGACCCGAGCCGAAGGCAGAAGCTCCAACCCACTGAACCACCCAGATGCCCCAACTCTTACTAACTTTTGCCAAATAGAGGCACTTACAGCAGAACAATTGCCATTTACTAGAGTCATGATTTCATATTAGGATCTTTATGCCCTATATCCCACATACATTTAATATTGTAAGATAGGAAAAGACTTAAAGACCAGTCATCCCCAAAAGGGAGCTGTTGAAATCTTGCATAAATGTGTGTGTGTGTGTGTAACTGTGTTCGGTCTTGTCATTATTATTATTGTTATTTCACCAAGGACCAATAAGACTGTATTTTGGAAAGCACATGCTCTTGATGTTTGGAAATGACTATAATAAAGTCATTCATGAGGATAGAGAGTTATTTCATATCCTTTCAAAAATAAGTTCTAGTGAGAATCAGATCAACTATTGAGTTGATTTTTTCACCAACTGCTTGTGTAGCAAGCACTATATTAGGAGCTGGAGATATATAGATGAACTATGTGGTCGTAATTCCTGCTTTATAGTCGGTAGGTTGAAGAAAAATTAAAAATACATGATTGAAATGTCTTAACCATTTGCTTGAGGTGAAGCAGAAGAGGACATCAAATGTTTAAAGTTGACTAAGCTGTCGATAATGTGCCAAACTTTTATTGAATGGGTAAGACATGAAGATTTATTAGAAAGGAGAGCTTTTTTTCCCCCCTGCAGTGCCCCAGGTAGAACTGGTTGGTTGCAGGGCTAAATCAACCAAGAACACCTTTTTGTGAATCCCACACTCTTCTTTTCATTGGTTCGTGTTATGAAATTTGGGTGAGCCACCTTAAACAGACATGATTGTAGTTTGTTTCTGAGTTAAATGCTGTTGTTAGCTTGTATTAAATTATTGACTTCTGCAAAGGGGAAGGCATTTATATTTTGATAAATTTTGTTATTAATGAAATGATCTCAATTTTCTAGTAATGTGGTATTCAGTGGAAACGCATTGTGGGACGCTGTGGCTTATCTCACTAATAGACAGCTAGGCTTTCCAACCTTATTGTGGGTCTGTCTTTAAGTTTAAGGACTTATATGCCTTCTTATCTCAGTGTACACAAAGCTACTTATCTCCTAGCAAGTATTGGCAGTTTGTCTCAGGGAGAGAAGAACCAGAAACTGACTCAGCCCAGAATCGCTTACCTTCAAAGTAGCTCTCACAGACCAGTTTCAAGATAATCCCAGAAGGTTTTTTAAGAGCACAATTAGGTTTTATAGCTACTTGATATCTAACTGCAATCAAACACCTAATGCAAAATACATCCCACTAACATCTTATAGAAATTCATCATGCAGGCTTATGCTCATGTGTTTGGTTCAGATCCGATCATTCATTTTTCACTAGAAGAAATTCTTTCAAGAAATACTGCTCTTTCAGTTGTAGTGGCAGTCCTTAGATCTAACTGGGGTTACCAGGAGAAAAATTCTTTCTGTCCTTCCTTTGTGTGTTCCATTTTATTGGTCCTTACTAATTTTATGATTCTCCCCAGTTATTATTTTTATCATCCTTGTCATCATTATCCTTTCTTGAGTTTCTACTATGTGCCAGGTATTGTGATAAGAGATCAGTAAACATCATCGCTAACTTTTTCAATAATCCTCTAGGTTAGGGATCATTCTTCCTATTATAAAGATAAGGAAACTGAGTCTCAGAAAAGTTAAGAAAGGCCGTAAAATTATATAGTAGCAAGGTTTGTTTCCAACACTAAAGCCAGCATTCCTCAACTCCATCCCATCTCTTCTCCATTCCGGAAGAGAATGGAGAAAAGAAATGATACTTAATTTGTCAAAAAGAGAAAGTCATAAGGTAACTTATGTAAGCAGTTATTGTGTTCTGAGGAGAGGGCAAAATTTTGTGGGTGCAAGGAGGAGGGTAGAAGGTAGATGTAAATATCTTATGTACAAGTGAGCAAACATTAAACCAATGGCTTCCAATAGAGAGGGAATAAATTACATGAGTATTACCATGCTACAATCAGGTGGTTAGATGCTAGGTATTAAATAAGCTAGAATGATGGCCAGAATTCAGGGGGTTCAGGTATGTGGAATGTCCAGATAAATCTTTCATGTCTCTTCTCAGGCTCCATCTTATTTTTAAAAAGCCACCTGAATTTCATGCATTCCAACATACACCATTTTGTTCCATTCAATTTAATAATCTTTTCACTAGTTGTGGAACTCCCTGAAAACAAGAAATTTATAAGGATTCTGTTTATCTAAAAACTCCTGACAATTTATTCCAATCAAGACATTCGGAATTATTATTTATATTTTTATGAAAAATGAAAACTTCTAGGCAAACGAGTTTGGGCTGTAAATAACCAGGAGCAGAAGTGAAAAGAACATATGAATAGAGTGAGACAGCTTGAGTTTGTCAGTCATGCCGCTTCATTGTTGCATGACCCTGAGTAAATCATGAAACTACCTCTGGGCCTCGGTTTCCCCACATGAAAGTGGAAGGGTTAAACCAGATATAAGCTCATATCTCCTTAATGTTATGACTCCAACTAGTTCTAGAGGGAATTAATATTATACATTTCATAGGTTGTTAAATGGCCCCTTTCTAGAACAGTTGCTCCCCCAAAATTTGTTAATGGTGACTCAGTAATCTTCAAGAGGAACCATCATTATTTGCTTGGTAGATTTGTCTATAGCATTTTGATTTGTGTATAGCAAAGACTAAGCAGAGGAAACATACCTAGATGTGCCCCATTCTGTCATCATACTAAATGGCCATGACTCTAGATTTCAACAGTAGACATATCTGAAATGTTTTGGGGTGGATTTGGACTATAATAAGCTCACTGTAAAAGAAAGTTTCGTCATCAGCGTAACAGCTGCTCTCAAACTGCTGGGTGGAGAGTGAATGGTGGATTTTTAGCATCAAGTGGCTACCCTTTGAGATCAGACTTCAGAAAAGACTCATATGCATATTTAGAGGAAAACGTTAAATTCTCAGTGATACTGTTTTTGTATTTAGCTATTAGTATTACTCTTATTATTCAGCTGTAATTATTTCCCCTCTTCTCCCAACCTCCTATTTATTTTCTTCAATTTAAAAAAAAAAAAAAAGAGGAGAGGAGAGGAGCATCTGCTGCAATATGAAAGTAACAATGGGCTTGATTTTTGGACGCAAGCTCCAGTTCTGACCCAGAGAGTAAGCCAGGAGTACTTAAATGAGTGGGTCTGGTCCGCTGTATAGGGGGAACCACTCTATCAAAGGCTTTTAGCAAAACTGAAAGAATAATCAGGTCACGCAGTCTTGACTTGGTGGAGGGAACAGGTGTACACACACAGACACATGCACACACACATACAGGTCTCTGAAAGATCGGACACAGAGGTAGCGCTTGTGCTCCAATTAGTCTTCTCCTTCTGGAGGTCTTAGCAGGAGAGAATGCTAAGGAGCAAAGTCTTAGCTGGCAAGCTGCCATACAGAAGAAGGGTATGGGGCTGCTAGCAGGGCTTGCTAGAATGGGAGAGCGAGTCTCTTCATTTGAGAAATCCAGTCCACATTTTACTGAGATCCCAGACAGCCTGAATTAGAGGAGCCTCTGAGGGCTGGTTTCTGATGTCGCACTAGGCATGATAAGAATGCTATTGACGTCAGCAGAGTCATCATCAGGGAGAATGGCACCCCAGCTCTTGAAACCACACCAAGCAATTTCAGTGCTTTTGAAAATTAAAAGCCGGTGCTTGGAGAGGGGGAGGGGGAAGCAAGGAGGAGGGGAAAGGAGCGGAGCTGAGCAGCAGTGGCTCCAGCTGAACTCTTCTTTCTTTTATGCATTTCCTGTATTTTACAAAGAGGGCTCATAGTGCTCCTGTGCACACACGCACGGGCTCGCTCGCTCGCTCACACTCCGCCTTAGTGGCACCTTAGCCTGAATTGACCAGAGGAAAGGACGAGAAAGAGAAAGAATTTAATTTTGTTAACATTTCTGAATTCAGATCAAACCCAACTGTGCCACAGATGCTGGACAGAGGCCCTGAGCCACAGGAGAAAATAAGCCCCTGAGAATGCAATTGTTGAGCTAAAACTGATATGCTTGCAATGAGTGTTGATGAACAGATTACAAAGGAGGAATTAAACACTTCAAAAGAGCTGCTACAAAGCAACCAATCCCCTCTCTCCTGCTGAAACAGGACTGTGGGCTCTTGAGTGTTTGTGTGTCTGCTTGAGAAAATGACAAAAGTTGTGGGTTTGGGAAGGGAATGCTGCAGTCATGTTGTGATTGCAGCTTTCAGAGGTGGCTCCAAGAACATCACCTCCAGCTGTGTTTCAAAGGTTACCTAGACTGGAAAATGTCTTGGAGGGTAGGAAGTCTTTGAAAACAATTCTTTAATGTAAATTGCCTCCCACTTTCAAATTCCACAATTAATCCTTTCACTCTCTTGCCCACTCCCCATTGTTCTGCAAGCTCCACCCTCCTGCCAGCCCCTCCTCCCGCAATATTATAACTACAGCGAAGAGACTTGATGATATCAGCTGCACAACGTGCTTTAATTTACAGCATTGATTGGCAGCCTCCCAAGTCCATACAATCGTTTGCTGATCTGATTTTAATATCCATATCCTTCAGCTATACCAGAAAGAATGGTTTCTGAGCTGTGGAAATGTGAGAAGGGAAACAAAAGAACATATGCACATTAAGCAGAATCTGGCAGAAAACGTGGATTTAATAAACTGCATTATTTGAAACTCCTATTTTAAATGGCTAATCCTAGAGGAGCAGCTGCAAGAGAGAGAAGCATAGGGACAGTTCTTCCATTGTTTTCCAAGACCTGTTTCTTTTTGAAAAGGAAGAAGCACCAGGCAGCCCTCCTCTCCAACATACAATTAGAACCCACCCCTCTCTCAAATTTGTTCTTGGGGGGGGGGGAATATATATATATATATATATATATATATATATATATATATTCATATTCCATTTAACGCAACAGAGTAAGTAACGGTGGAAGGATTTTAGCAAAGCATGTTTACTACGGACACTTAACCTGTCTCACTCAGTGTCATCACGGAAAGATGGCTAATTAACCATGCAAGGCTTTGGGTTGTGCCCTCTGGAAGGACACAGATGAATCTGTACCTTGGCTCATATCAGCTATTTTTTTTGTTTGTTTTGTTTTCGTTTTAATTTTGTCTGAGGCTTATAAATGAAACCTTTCCTTCCTCTTTCCCTTCCTCCCTCTCTTCCTTCCTTTCTTCTTTCTCCTCCAACCCCCCCCCCCCCCGCATACTACATTCTTATTTTTATAACCAAAAAAGAAAGGATTCTGCAGCTGCAGTCCCAGGATCTTATGGGGTCCTGGATCAGGTCTCAGAGGATCAGAGCCCTCCCTCCAACTGCAGGAACCTGAGTATGGGATAGTAACCTGGGTGAGGAGGTAAGCATGGAGTGGAGATGAGTCTTCTCACAAGGTTCTTGTCCCCAGAGAGGTTAAAAAGCTTTGATGTTAATTCTGTCAACACAGTAGAAAACAACTGTTAGATCCTCCGGACCTTTTCTACCTTGTTGCCTTGGTTATAAGTGTCCTGACCTGTCACTCCAAACTGCTCCTGTTCCTGTCCTTTTGTCTGTCATCTTTCCATCTGCCCCAACTGTCTCCTTTGGTTCTCCATTATTCTCAGCCCAGATCATTTCCTCCAATGGAAAATAATGAAAACCCTCTCCGTTCTTCCCACCTACGGATTCCTTTTGTCTCTCACCATTCCTTCCTCACACCAGAACACTCCCAGGCCACAGTTGATTGATCAGCCCCTGGCAATGTTTGGGTGCTCTTTGCACCAGATACCCCAGCAGGAAGCCCAGAAGCCTCCCACCCGAAGTCCTGGTGTGTTTGGGAGATGTCAGGCTCAGATTCAGGGAACACTAATTGGTAAGAGGAAGTGCTAGTGAGACCGATGAGGGATGGGAATTAGTAAATATGGTTGGCAGTCCACTGACTGGAGAAAGCTTAAGGAAAGGGATCATTTAGAAAAGGAAAAAGAATTTAATCCGTTTCAGGTGTGTTAATTTCCTTTATGGGCAGAATTACCATGGACTTGGGATATATTTTCCTCTTTCTTTTCCCTAAGGTCTGGCCTCATTTCATAGGGAGGAGGCAGGAATATATGCATTGAATTTGATTATGGACACCAGTCTAACGCTAGCTTAATGAGCCATGGAAACAAAATAGCCCAATCTCCTCTAACTGCTGAAATCCAAAACTAGAAGTCTTGGGAGCGCTGTGGCTTTGGTTACACAAAGTTGTAGTAAAGGCCTCGCCCCAGCATTTGCACTGTTCTGTGAGAGAGCTAAGATGTCTTCGTTCTTCGAGTAGCACTTTTAACTCTTTTAGAATTAATTGGTAAAAAAAAAAGAAAAAAACAAGAATTATGAGATCTAAGAAAATGTATCCGCAAATTAGGATTAACAAATGCGGATAACAAATTAGTATTTGCTATAGGTACCTCAGGTTTTGTTTTAAAAGAAAAATAAAACTATAGAGATGAATTTTGAACACCCTAAGCTACCTCTGGCCCGCAGCCCCCTCCACCTCCACCACCACCACCACCATCAAACCCATTTCCCTGCTTCCTTCTCCAGAACAGTCTCTGCTGTAAATTTAGGAAATAGTCATCCTGTCCACATTTTCTTTTTCTTTTTTTTTTTTGGCTGTATATATTTAATTCATAAATAATATATTGTGTTTTTTGAAAACTCATCAGTATTTTTGAGCTTAAATTTGTAATCCAACATGGTGTGCGTTTGATTTTTTTTGTCTCTTGTCCTGTTTTACCTTACAGCTCCCATTGATTTTGACTGGTTGCAACAGATCAGTAGTAGTAAAGTAAGGGATACTGGGCGGTTAATAGAACAACCACTTTAAGTGAGAAAAACTCTCAGAGAGGTAGATTAGACTGCAGAGTTATTAAGGTAAAATTTAGGGAGGTAGAAGTACAAGTGATTAGAGTCAGACTGAGCTATGATAAAGGAGAAGAAAGAAATAAGAGAGTATAGACAGCAAAAGTGGAAAATAAACTTTCTGGGGACTGGGTGTAGGCTGAGCCGGTTTGCCTCAGACCTCTCTGAGAGGCCTGGAGCAAGCCACTGCCCGAGGCGGCCTCTCTCTAGTCCTCAGTGGTCCTCCCGTGTAAAATCAAATACCAGAGCTGCAGAGGGAGAAAGCAAGGAATACAAGTCCTCACTCAACCTCCCTTAGTTCATAGCTAGGGACCTGAAGAAGAGAAAGGGATTGTGATTTACAGACACCTCTCAGCGCAGAATCTGCAGCTGGGCTTACAGTAGGAAATGTTCTTCTCTGAGTACATTTTCCAACAGTTAAACTTTTCAGCGGTTTCCGTGATAAAACACTGAACTGACGGTTGTATACACATTATAGGTGGTGTCAAGACAAGATCTGCCCATTAAACAATACTGCCTTTTTACATTGCACAGGTGAGAAGGCTGATGCTCAGAGAATTGAAACAACATGGGCAAAGTTCTAGTTTGTCAGTAGTAAAATCAAGATGTGGACCCTGTCTAGCTTTCATGACACATTATTTAACCACTGAGCAGCACTCCACTGCCTCTGGACAGGTTCCTTTTAGAACGCACTTACTTCTGACCTGTCTACCCCTTGGGGCTCCACATCCATAAGTTGTCAGATTTCCAAGGGCTTACGTATTTTTCTCTCTGTAATTATTAGGGTCAGGGTGTCTGGAATGGAGTAGAATGGGGGTAAAACATTTGGTTTGATGCTCCTAATAAGAACTCCAATGTGAAGAGTAAGAAACTTGGCATCTAATGTTTTCCATGAACTAGAGAGGGTGCCTGGGGGACTCAGTGGGTTAAGTGGCTGCCTTCAGCTCAGGTGATAATTCTGGGGTTCTGGGATCCAGTCCCACATCGGGCTCCCTGCTCCTTGGAGAGCCTGCTTCTCCTCCTGCCTCTGTCTCTCTCTCTCTCATAAATAAATAAATGAAATCGCTAAAAAAAAATAAATAAATAAACTAGAAAAGTCATAGGTTTTGGAATCAAATATTCTGATGGTAAAGCAACAGTTGTAGGAACAAACAATTGAAGGTATTTAGCAAAATTAAGAAGTAAGATTTATAAACAGCAGATTATGAAAGGGAAACAAAGATTACCTGGAGAGAGTTTTGGTTTTTTAATCAACTAAGTTAGTTGAATTGGCAGAGAAAGTAAATCTCAAAGAAGAGTTTACTGATAGAAAATTAAACAAAGAAGATGCCATGGAGACATTTTCAAAATCAGCTGCACTGCTGTTTACGGTGAAGAGAGAAAAGGAGGCTCTGGCCTTTAGATGTAGTCCTAAGGCATAGAGAATAAACAAACACGCAGATCTGAAAATTCTTCATACCAATTGATCTTTAGAAATTAGATGTATCCTAATATTATCAGTACAACAATGCCTTAGCCACTGGACAAAAGGAAACATCTGCAGGCATTGGGAAATGAGAATCTGGAAAATTGTCTATGCCTAAAAGGCAAAACAGAACCCCCAAACAAAATGAAGAATGCCATTTTTAAAATCCTAAGATTGAAGCTTTGATTAAAAAAAAAAAAAAAAAGCTTTTATTTATTTATTTTTGAGAGAGAGATCACAAGTAGGCAGAGTGACAGATAGGGAGAGGGAGAAGCAGGCTCCCTGCTGAGCTGGGAGCTCAGTGTGGGGCCCATCCCAGGATTGTGGGATGATGACCTAAGCCGAAGGCAGATGCATAACCAACTGAACCACCCAGGCACCACTAGAATTCTGATTTTGAAAGGCTCTTTGACCTCAATATCTTTTCTCAATTCCATTATTTAAATTAGAGTGATTATGGGTATAGATGAGTTTTTTCAAAGCCTGCTTTTAGATGAAAACTTCCTACTTCCTACATGTTGATATTTATGGTGGTCTTGGAGGGAGAAGCTATTTATTGGGTCAGGGATATTATTGGGATGATGGGAATGTTTGGAAGAAGAGTGAGGTGGTAGCTGCACAAACAGAGTACATGTACTAAATGCCACTGAATTGTTCACATTAAAATTTTAATTTTATATGATGTAAATGTCAGCTCAATAAATAACTGTTAGATAAAAAGAAAGAATCTAGCACTAACAATATCAGAGTATAGCTTTATGAATTTAAAAGAAATGTGGCCTTGGCTAACCATAAGCCTGTGATGTCCTTTAGAGTTTATACTGAGTCTTATTGGAATTCAAAGTATTCAAAGTGCCCAGTACGTAAATGGTACATATGTGCTTGATCAATGAACGAACAGATGGTTCTGCCCAGGTCCTGGTCAGTGAAGTGCATTTCACACAGCAACCACTATATGTTGTGGGATATAGTAAAGGAAAGGAGGACATAACCATGAACAGATGAAAGTTATCTTCTGCTTTGTTTTTTTTAGTTGCTTGGTGGAGGAATAATTAAGATTTTTGGATTTTAGAGAGTTATTGGTTTGATTTCATATTGCACTCCCCCCGCCCCAGCTTCCCTGGAACTATAGATTACAAGTAGGATTTTCTTTTGTACTGCGTTTCTGTCTTGGAACCTTTGTATCTCTTTATCTGAATATGCGCAGTTGGGAAGATAGTTTGGAATTGAAATGAATCACAGGATGTTTCTACCAATCCCTTTCAGAGCATGACTGAATGGCGAATGCTAAGATACACAGCAGAGCTCAATGATTGAAAAACAGTGTTATGAAATGACAGTCACTATATGCTAAAGTCTCTTAATGGTAGCATTCTGTTATTTTCTTTGTTATATAAGCACCTTTGAGAAAACACAAGTTAGAGATGAGATGGAAAACATAATAACAATCTAGTGTTCTATAAACAGAAACAAAATCAATCTTCATAAAATTAATCTATATCCTCTACTCTGGTGTTAAAACTTTTGCCTGGACTGTCAACTCTCCAAATAATATACTTCTGTAGACAGAGCTCATACATTGATAATCCACATATTCTATACAGAAAGCATAACTTTTGTCTCTTTTCTTGATGTTTTATACTAATTAGGGTTTTTCTAAAAGCATTTATTTTTATTTTCCTCACCCATTGTTAGAAGGATTCTTGGATCTTTAAATGAAACAATAAGAATTTGGCAGTTTAGAAATAAACTCTCTTTTATTAATATGATACCAGCTATGTTCCTTAAAGGAGAGGGTAGGCAGTAGGTTTGAATTAAGAGTTTTGGAATACTAGTACCTTTTGCTCTCAAAAATATCTTCTTATTTCATTCTCCCCACCCCAGTTTATATAATTCTCTAATGCTCTCCTTCACTCTCATATCTTTTTTCCTCTCTTTCTTAGTTTCTTTACTCCCCAAAGTCCTATGGGCTAATTTTCATTTGGAAGGCAGTAAGCATAGAACACCAGAACCACTGTGAAGATTCCCTAAGGTCAACTAGATTTCACTTGAATTGTAGTACATCTGCTATTGGTGCTGATAAAGGAGAGAAAGAAGGCAGATGCATGCAAGAAAAGCATCCAAACTGGAAGAACAGACCATTGTCCCAAAGAGTCAGGAGAATGAGGTCAAGCACATGGGACGGTGCCTAGAAAGAAAGCAATAAAGTACTCATAGCCTTGTGAACATACTCTTTCCTCTTTGGAATTTATTCCCTCATGGTTGATTTGTAGAAAAAAGTTGTAGCAAAGTCACTAAGACCTACTCCACAATCAATGCTGTGGACAAGAGCCAGAGTGGACCCACCTTATATAAATAGCTTTATGTATTTATCTGAGTTGCTGTATTCACTATCAACAAATATTGATTGGAGCACTTTCTACATGCCAGGCATCTCAGACCAGGGATACACAGGTGGAAAACAGAGGATTTAACATTTAAGCAGCTTACTATGTAGTAGAGAGACAGATAAATCAATAGACAATTAAAATACAGTATGTTTAAGGTGGAGCATTATTAAAGTCACAGAGGCCACTTAGTGAAGGAGAGGGCTTCAGCTGGGTAGGCAGCCAAAGTGTGGAAGTGGCTTCTGGAAAACTACAAAGGTAAGAAATACCTGATATGTTTAGGGAAAAGCTCTAAGGTTTGATGAGGCCAGAAGTTATAAAGGGCAGTGAGGAGACCTGGCAAGTGAAGCAGAATGGTAGAAGGATCCTGTTTTGCGCTGTGTATTGTGATGGGTGCCATGAAGAATACAAAATATGAAGGAGATTTAGCCAGCTATTACAGAACCTATGGGCTTTACATGTATCTGTATACACAGATACATGTCCATGATGGAATTCTTTGGGAGGTCGTGATATGTGGAATCCTAGAGGTATTAAATTCATACTGGCCAGCTATAATAGGGAATCAGTAAATTATTTTAACCGTATTAAGAAAAGTCCTATTAGGGGCACTTGGGTGATTCAATGGGTTAAGCCGCTGCCTTCAGCTTAGGTCATGATCTCAGGGTTCTTAGATCTAGCCCCCATCAGGCTGTCTGCTCAGCAGGGAGCCTGCTCTGCGGCACCCCCCCCCCCCCCCCGCCGCCGCCACGCCACCACTCTCTGCCTACTTGTGATCTCTGTCAAAAAAATAAATAAGATTTAAAAAAAAAAAAAAAAGAGCAGTCCTACAAGAGGGTCTGTTGCAGCGGTGTGCTGGTAAATGATTTCTCTTCTTTTCCCCCTTTCCCACCAAAAAACAAGCAAACAAACATGATCTGCAGCATTTGCCTATTGCCAGAGTGTAAATGCTTCCATTATGGCTCATTTTAAATGCCACTGGCTTAACAGTCCTTTTGCAAATTTCTTGAATATTTCACAGTTGATGCAGCCAGCTCCAGCCTACTACTGCAAAGGTAATTCTCTAATTCTTAACATCAGATAAATAATAGAACCAATAAATCACATGGATATGAAGACAAAGAAACAGAAGAGGATGAGGAGATGTTTGAGAGCTAGATTAGTCAGGAAGAAGTCAGGCTCCACAGAGGAAGTAAGTTGGGTCTTACAGATTAAGTATTTAAGTAGAGAGGAACAGGCACCCCACATGAGAGGCACAGTTGTTGAGTCAAAGATGTGTGTGACAAGTGTGACAGTCCTGTACTAAGAGGATCCAGATGAGTGAGATTAGAAGGGAAAGACTTGGCCAAACTCAGATGTTTCAGATGTTAACCTAAAGTTAGTAGATAGTCGTTAATGGTTTTTGAACACAGAGGGGGCATAACAATATTTTGACAAAAAAAGTATTTTAAGCTGATTTATGTGACAGTTAGATGAATTCATAGCAATGAGACCCCTGAATAGAATAATATGCCAATGAGACCTGCTTCATGTAGGTGAGAGCAAAGCAGCAATCTTGACATTTTGTAATGACTCCTACGTGGAAAAATGGTACCCTGGAGTGTTGGGTAAAGCCACTGTGAAGCCAGAACAATAATAGTGGCCAAGTGCAGAGAACCTGAGTTCAGATAAAGGAGTTGGCACTTGGATCCACCATATACTGTAAAGTATTTCTGTTGGTATTTAGTCTTGCCATTTTGTTGCTAATGGTTAAGTTGAATAATTGCCAACCACTAATTATTTAAAACAAGGGCCCTAAAGTAACTTGCAGAAAGTTGTCTTTCTTTGAGCTTCTTAAAAACTTGCTTGAAATATGGGAACTTAGAATAGGAGGTTGGCTTTAGCAGTGTATCTGCACCTCTTCTCAGTCTTCTCTGCCCTTGGTCTTCCACTACCCACCCCCAACCGCTCACTCCTCCTGCCTGCCAATCATCTTCCCAAGCTTCCTGGTCATTCCCCCATCTCTGGCTCACTGCGCAGCGATCATTCAAAGAGCTCTGGATTGGTATCTCCTTTCACCAGAATTCCTGCAGCCGTGGAGTACGTGCAGGGCATCTTCCTTTTGACTCTCTTAAAACTCCAAAGGGGTGTTTCCCACACACATTGCTTTGTAACTCAATAATGGGGCCCTTGTGGTTTCTTTTTATTGCGGTTATGTTGATTTTTAAAAGCACTCAGAGTGAAAAAGAAAGGAAAGGTAGTAAAATACATGTGCATAGATGTCTTGGAGCATACTTGCACATGTTCTTGGCAAATATTTTTGAAACCTGTCTTAGCATGTCTGAGCTGTGTTAAATTGGCAAGTCAGGGTCAGAGGGCAAATGTTTTGGTTATTATCCTCATCAGAGAAAGTAAATTACCTGTAGTGTATATATTAAAAAGAAGTCCAAGGGATGAGCTTTCTGAAAATCATTTTTCTTGTTTATTCTGATTAGACAATGGGGAATTGTATGCTTTATGCCATTTTAATTTCTTGAATATATTTCCTCAAGAAAAGTACATTATAATGCAGCTTAGCACAATACATGCTGAAAAGAGGTTGATAATGAATTTGGACAAAGATTTCCATTTCATTTCCTGAACTTTTACACATTTTTTGGCTATATATTTATCAGTTAGGTCTACAGGAAGCATTAATTCACCAACTGTCTGAGATAAGAAATGTATTTACCAGTAGTAATTATAAACCTTTCAAACTACTGTGGGAGTTACATTGTTGGGGGTATAAACAGAACCAAAATTACTGTGAAGGTATTTTAAAACTATTGTTAATTATTTATATAATCCTAGATTATGGCTGGCAGACAACTCTGATGAAGTCATTCAGCAAACTATGGAGGTTTTTTGGAGGAGCAATAACTCTTGATAAGTATGCTGTGTTTTGTCAGCCTTTTCTCTATATAAACATTATGTTTTAGCAAACATAATATATATGTAAATCTCAATTATTAACAGTAGTATGTATCCCAGCTATAAGAATCCAACCCCCAGCCTCCATAGTGTCCCCTTCTTCCTGTAATAAAGATGAGCACCAGGAAGGAAGCAAATGAGGTCTCTAGGCACCCAAAATAGATGTTCAAAACTTTGCCTACCAAAGATAATGCTCTTCGCTAGCAAGAGAAATATATACTGACATATGAGCCGTGACTTATACAAGCTGAATCATGTGGTTCCAAGTCTTCCAAAATCAGACCTCCAAAGTAGAAAAGGATGAATAAGAAATTCCAGGGAAAATCACAACTGAGAGTAGCCAGGTGACCGCTGATGACATGCAAACAAAAGAAGAAAGAGAATCTGTCAACATTACCCCCACCCCCACTCAAAACACACACACACACACACACACACACAGAGCACGGCTGTTTGGGGGGCTGTGGGAAGGTGCACTAAGTTCAACCTGTCTTGGGAAACCCTAACAGCTTCTCTGTCTGGACAGTGATGTATAGTAATTGACATTCAAACTGATGACATGGAGTTATCCAAGAAAAGCTAAATTAAAATTTGCTCAACCTCTACTGATTTCTTATGTCATATTAAAGATATCTATTTTGTGCACTTAAAAATAAGGAGACAAAACAATACCCAGTTTAACCTCTGGGTCCTTCACCTCTTGGATATTTTTCCATCCATCTTCTCTTCTTGGATATTTTCCATCCATCTTCTCTTCTTCCTCTTTTGTCTTTGACCTACTCACTGGTGGCCTCTTCTCCCTCAGAATGGTTGGGTTCCTCCCTTCTTTAATCCTGTATCCCACTTCATTTATCACTACTGATTTTCCAGATTTCTGGAAAGGAGAGGGTACCCTTACTCCTTCCCTTTTCTTTTCTCAGCCCACTTGTTCCTGCTGTGGTTCCTCCCATATCCTAATTGGCAAATCAAATCAATACTTTTCAGCTCAGTTCTTACTAGGCTTCAGTAAGACAGTTGTCCTCCTTGAAACTCTCTTCCTTCTGCCTTGAAGCCATACACTCTTTCTGTTACCCACCTCTAATATACAAATCCTCCAGCCTTCCTTTGATGTTGGTCACTCTGCATGTTCTCCAGAATTCATTCATGTATTCTTGTTATTTTAACCGCCATCTCTATGCTGTTACCCTAAAGTCATATCCAAGTCCCTCTTAGATACTTTTGTGAAGTTTTGAAAACTGGTCTCTTTATTGAAATTTTTCATTTGCATATCTCACAAGTTTATCGAATTTTTCATATCCAAAATCAAATTTAGCTTTTCCCCTAAATTTGTTCCTCTTGTTGCATCTTAGTTGGTGACACTTCTGAGTCATCTGAGCACTTCATACACATTCAGGAAATAAAACAAAAATGAGTCACAAAAGGGAATAAAACTCCACAAATCTAGTCATGCAGAGATAACCGCTATTAATATTTGCTTTATATCCTTACAAATGTTTGTATATTTGAAGTATATTTTATTGAGATCATATCATATGACCATTTACCAGTGCAACTTTTTTTTTTAATTTTAGTGAAAAACCAAGGTTTAGTGAAAAACCTTGAAAAAATTCTTCTGCCTCAAAAGATATTTTTTGAGGTAGTTTTAGAGTTGTTGATGTTCTAACCAATGGTGTTATTGAACCCAGAGGGTTAAGAATTTATATTGTCATTGTCTATTTTCTTTCCCTTTTCGATTTTTCCTTAGGAAAGAAATGGTTATTGGATAAAAAAGAGTTATCAAATATAAAAATAAGCTCCTGGTAAGAGTGGTGAGAACTTCTAGGTATATGGCAGTAACAATAATATTTGCCTGAGTATACTCAATAGCTCAATAAAAAATGCCATTCACTGAGCACTTTTTGTGTGGGCCACGCTTCTAAGGACTTTGTTTAATCCTCATCATAAATCTGTGAGGTTGGATATGTTGTTATTCTTATTTTATAGTTGTGGAAACTAAGGTGCAGAGAGATTAAATAACTAGGTCAGAGTCATGGAGGTAATAAGAAATAGAGTCAGTGGCCAGATTTGGGCAGTCTGTTCCAAAGATCAGCCTCCTACGAGGTGTGCTGATCTGCCTTTTGTTGTACCTGAGGGCATCCTTTCTACTAGAGTGTACCACTTAGCATTCAATTTCTTAGAATAAAACTGATAAATAATATAGATAGTTGAATTGTCAAAACCTTTAATGGACAGAGAAACAAAAGACACAATTTCTATGAGATAATGATGGATGTTTCATTCATATCAGTGGTTATTCTGGTTTGTTTGTTTTTGATAATATGGTGGGCGAGAAAACATTCCAGCAGTTTGACAATGGAACCCTAACTTCTGGTTTAACATAATTTTTTAAAGAGAATCGATGTGAAAGTATTGATACATTTTCTAAATTATGGCTTTAAAATCATGAATTATTTAAATCATGAGTTAAATTTTTAAGCAGTAGTAGAAGGTAAGCTGTCTTCTACTATTAATTCCACCTGTCTACCTCATTCTATCTTTCATACTTTGTTTTCTGGGAAGGATGCTTTGTGGCTGTGGTATCTTTAGGTATAATATCTGGCATTTGTAGATGTTTCCTGTGTGACACCAGGAAACATGTGTAGATAATCAAAACAAACAGGTACAGTTCCTTTGTTCTCCTCCCTTTAAAGAATGCCAACTTAGCAAGCCACATTTTGGACACACATGGTCTTTTTGATATAGCTCAAATCCTTGAAACATAGGCATTATATATGGCTTCAAGGTGGAACCATACTCTGGAACCACACTCCTCTGAATCCCAGCTCTGACATTACTGCTTGTGAGACCTTGTGCCTAACCTTCAGTGTTCATAGTGGTTAAAGAGGGATAGTAATAGGACCTCCCTTAGTGTGAGGATTAAATGAGATAAATGAGATTAAATGAGGTAATCCACATTGTGCTTGGCACAATGCCTAGCATGCAGGCAACAATGGACAGAAGTCAGCTGCTGGGTGCTGTATAGCTGCTGTGGTTAGTTACTATCCTTGAAGCAATTAAAAAAAAAAATGGTATTCTGCAGAGGGGATGGGAAAGGGAATTACCTATGAATATTGCCTGGGCAAGGACTGTTGGCCATCCGGACAGGGCCTTACAGAGTAGTATTTTCCTTAGTAAATTAACTGTACTCCAGGATCTGCCCATCAGCCATGCAGTCTTAGAATGATGATCTTGTCCCTATACTTGACTATGTTGATTCCCACTCTCAAAGCTCACAAGAACCTTAAAGTCGCAGTATCAGTTCATTGCTTTAAAGCTACAAAATGTTTCAGCTTTGCCAGTGTACACACTCTCTCTGTAGGTACGTTCAGAAAGCCAGGGGATGAGATAGCATGGATTTAGAATAGCCAGAGTTACAGGTAATCACAATGCTTACTGTCTCCAGCTTTGGAGGATCTAGAATGTTGTCCTGAGCAGTAGGCTAGGCTTTGCAGTAGGGCAGGCCCCCTCCCTGGGCCCACACAGTCACTTCCTCTCCTCGAGGGCAGCACATGCCTCCTTTTTCTCAGATTGACTTACTGCCCACCCTCCCTATGATGGGCACATCCTTTCTCTGGATAGATTAACACTCTCACCCAGTTACTGCCAGCATCCACCTTGGGAGTCTCTTGGACATGATTTTGCATAACTTGGGATCAGCCTCCTAATTTAATCCTGAGATGTGGTAGACGATTTTGCTTTGCTCATTTCTGGGCTCCAAGAGGAATGTTTCAGTGTTCTGTGCTTGATTCTTCTCTCCCAGAAAGACCCAAGAAATTAAGAATTGTTGATAAGTGTTAAGTACAAGCTGGGCCCAAGGGTAAAGTCATGTACCAGCCCCTGCAATCACCTCTTGGACTGGATGGAGCAGGAGCCCAACTGGGCCCCCCGCTTGCTTAGTGTTTTCAGCAGCCTCCTGCTGTCCTCCTCTGCCACCTTGGCAGGCCGGAAAGTCGAGAAGTGCTCTGTCTGAAGACTGACCTCTATTGCTTCCGACTTGCCCTAACTTGGCATCCATAAGCAGATCTACCTCAATGCTCCAGATTCAGTGAAGTCTCTTTATCATAGTTTCTCAGCATGTATTAAAAATGAAATTAAATTGTCTTTGGATATATTTTGTTGTTTTTACTGTTTAATGACTATTTTACCCATGAACAAGGGAGTTGTGTTTGCTTTTTCATTATTTTACCCAAGAGATTAAAATGTCACATATAGGGGTTTAAGGAATAGTCGCTGGATGTTAATGTCCCTTAGGACAGTGTTCTCAGTTGTTTGAATTTTTATTTATTTTACTTATTTTTTATTGGAGTATAGTTGACAAACAATGGTACATTATTTCGGATATAGAACATTAGTGTTTCGACAAGTTTGTACATTATGCTGCGTTCACCACAAGTGTAACTGCCATCCATCTCCATATATCCCTTTTACATGTCATTGACTAAATTCCTTATGTTATACACTTCATTCCCATGACTTACTCATTCTCTAATTGGAAGCCAGTACCTCCCACTTCCCTTCACCCATTTTGCACAAAGCATTACCTCTCTCCCCTCCGGTAGCCATCCGTTCATTCTCTGTATTTATAGATCTGATTCTTCTTTTTATTTGTTTTTTTCATTTGGTGTTTTTTGGCTTTTGGCTTTGGGGTTTTTTTGTTTTTTTGTTTTTTCAGATTCTACTTTTGAGTAAAATCATATAGTATTTGTTTTTTTCAGTCTGACTTACCTCATTTAGCATAGTAACCTCTAGGTCTGTCCATGTTGTCTCAAATAGCATGATCTTATCCTTTTATGGCTGCATAATATTCCATTGTATATATATACCATATCTTCCTTTTCCATTTTGGTCTGTTGATGGACATTTATGTTGCTTCCATAGTTTAGTATTGTAAATAATGCTGAAATAAGAATAGGGGTGTGTATATCATTTCTGATTAGTTTTTTTTCATTTTCTTTGGGCAAATACCCAATAATAGAATAATTGGATCATATGGTATTTCTGTTTTTATTTTTTGAGGAACTTCCATATTGTTTTCCACAGTGCCTGTACCAATTTTTATTTCCACCACAATGAATAGGAGTTCCTTTTTTTTTCCAGATCCTTGTTGATCCTTGTCTTATCTTTTTGATTCTAGCCACTCTGACAGGTATAAGTTGAAATCTCATTGTAGTTTTGATTTGCATTTCCCTGATGATGAGTGATGTTGAATATCTTTTCTTTTGTCTCTTGGCCGTCTGTGTGTCTTCTTTGGAAAAAAATGTCTATTCAGGTCCTCTGCCCATTTTTTAATTGGAATTTTTTGGGGGTTGTGTTGTTATGAGTTGTTTATATGTTTTGGATGTTAACCCCTTATAAGATATATCCTTTGCAAATACTTCCTCCCATTCTGTAGGTTGCTTCGTAGTCTTCTTGGTGGTTTCCTTTGTTGTGCAAAAGGGTTTTTTTTTTTTTTTTGCTTGTTTTTTGTTTTTTTAATTCAGGCTTAATTAGGACTTATTCTTGTTTTTGTTTCTCTTTGGTTGGAAGACATATATAGGAAAATGTTGCTATGGCCCATTGTCAGGCTTCTGTTCTCTTCTGGGATCTTTAAATGGTTCAGGTCTTTAATCTCAGGTCTTAAAGGTTTAAGGTCTTTAATCCATTTAGAGTTTATGCCTTGACATACAGTTGTACACACGCATACACACACACGCACATGTATAGCTTCCCTTCTAGATTCTATGCTGCTTATCTAGATTAGGTGGATCACTAAGTCTTGAAAAAATTAAGTGGTTCTTTTTTAAATGATAACTTTTAAATGATAACTCTAAATATTCATAATTACTAGTATAAAAGAGATAGGTGTTGAGATGCTCAAAACTATTGGGGAAAAAACACACTACATGGAGCACCAGCATAAAGCAGTTGCCCTCTATATCTTTAAAAACCCTTTTTCTATAGAGTAGTTTTTATATCTAGAACTTTGTTTTGTGTTTTCCCCCCCGGTTTATACTTCTTTATATGGTGATTTCCTAACGTGAAGAAGCTTAATGTCTTATCTTAGAAAAATACACAGTTCAACCAGCTTATATTTTATGAAAATGTTTGAGGAACCAATGGCCTTATTACCATAGTATCACCAGTCAAATACGAAGGCAGTTTTGAAGTTGCCCTATCACTCTTAGAACTCTGGGTTGCCCCCTGCAACCACTTTGTACATTGGTAGCCTTCAGGTGTGATCTGTGGCCCTGAAGTGGTGCATGTCTTTCAGAAGAAAGTTCAGTGAGCCTCCAGAAATTACAGGCAGAAATGTTTGTCCATGTTCACATCCACACTTTTCTGGGGAGATAGTCCAGGAATCACATCAATTTTTAAAGTTTAAGAACCCCAATTTTATTGACTTTACATCTGCCTGCCCTCTTAGAATCCCTCTCTTTAAAATTAAAAAAAAAAAAAAAAGATTCTTTTTCTATTGCATGTTGAACTAATTCTTCCTAGAGAAATTGGACATTTAAATAAACCCTTTGATGTTTCATCTTTGCATTTTACTGCTAAGCAACTCTAACACTATGTTCTAACCCTCTGCTGGAGATTTCTTACCATGCCCCTGGGAACTTGACCAGCATGAGCTTTCTTAAATTGGTGGACTTGCTACTCCCACTGTGAACCCTAGACCAACAACAGGAACATCACCTGAGCACTTGTTAGAGCAGCAGAACCTCGGCACTCAGAAATGCAACCCTCCTCCATCAGAATCTACAATTTATTGAGGTTGCTTGGAGGTTGCTCAGCACAATAAAAGTAATGCATCTAATAGCTCATGTCCTGTTTCTTGACTCTTTCAGGATCTGTGTTTTTAAATTCTCTATGATAATATTAACAATTATGACTGGATTTCTATTATAATATCACCTACCAGTTTTGATGAAATCTATTAACTTCTAGATTTGCAAGAGGTAGGGCAACTAATTGGTCTGATTATTAAATAACACTACCATTCAAGACATAGCTGTGGTTTCTGTGACACCCAGCAGAATCCTAGAGTACCTACAGCTCAACTCTGGGTTTTCGTGTCTTTGTTTTTCTACTGGGTTTGAAAAACATTTGGAGAAAGAGGCTGGAAAGTCAATTATTTTAAGAAAAATACTATAAGGGGCACCTGGGTGGTTCAGTGGGTTGAAGCCTCTGCCTTCGGCTCAGGTCATGATCCCAGGGTCCTGGGATCGATCCCCGCATCAGGCTGTCTGCTCCGCGGAGAGCCGGCTTCCTCCTCTCTCTCTCTCTCTCTCTGCCTGCCTCTCTGCCTACTTGTGATCTCTGTCTGTCAAATAAATAAATAAAATCTTAAAAAAAAAAAAAGAAAAATACTATAAATGAGGTGGCTTTACCAAGTATTGAAAATGCAATGATTATGCTGAATTACATTGAAAAAAATCAGTTTACACTCTGAAAAAATTCTGAAAGCAGAATTTTGCTGCCCATTCTCTCATAATTCAGCAGTGCTTAAAAAAAAAAAAAAAAAAAAAAGCAGTGCTTTTCTGTTACACTGTATGTGTACCAAACTGTCTTTTTCTCCAATATTTGACTTTCATCCCTAAGAGTTTAAGGAATTTATGGCTTGGTGCATTTGATGTGGCACACTTCCACATGTGAGGGATGGTGATTTGGATAGCATGATAGAAGTATGTGCCAAGAATAACTGGCTTCTGTCTTGCGGAACAGCTCAAATACACTGTGTATCACAGCATGTAATTTGGGTGTACGAGATGCCTGTAGTTCAAAGTGCTTTCCTGCTCTGCAGTGGCAAGCTGAGCTTCCTGTTGGCTGGCTCCTTGTATTTGCATTAAACAGCCTGGGTGCAGTTAGAAAGAAAGCACCCATGTAGTAAGTGCATTCTCATAATCCTTCAGAAGGCATAGACATTCGCTCCAGGATTCTTTTTGTGCCTCTGTCCCTTCCTCTTCTCCTTCCTTCTGCCCCTCCTTCCTTCCTTTCTTCCATCTACTGAGCATAATGCAAATCAATTCTATTTCTGCTTACTTTGACTCTTTGTCAGCTTTTTCAAGGAGTGTTTCCTTGCTATGGGTAAGAATTACCTAAGGCTTTGCTACAACATACAGAGTCCCAGGCTATTCGCTTTAGAATCTGATTCATTAAGCTTGGAAAGGACTAGAGAAGCTGTGTTTTTAACTAACTAGGAGCCCAAGTGATTCTTATAATTAGGCTACACTGAGAACTGCTACAGCTCTGGAGTGACATGCACCCTGCTTATCAACAGTAGCTGGGTGACTTTGTCTAAATTACCTAAACTTCTGAAGCTCTGAGTTCAATGTGTAGAAGAAGGATAATACTAACCATGGTATTGCTGTAGGGGACGATGTATGTAAAGCATCCAGGATAGGGCACGGTTCATAGTTTATAGTTAGTAAATAGCAGTTCCTTTATCTCATTGCAGTGTAGGGATTTTCAAGCGTCCATTTTGCATTTTTTCCCAAACATTTATCTGTGTTATGTATAATTTCTAAAGTAATATGCAGGTAACAAAACATCCAATTTTTTAAAAGATTTTATTTTTTTATTTGATAGAGGGATACAGTGAAAGAGGGAATATAACAGGTGGAATGGGAAAGGGAGAAGCAGGCTTCCCACTGAGCAGAGAGCCTGATGTGGGGCTCAATCCCAGGACTCTCGGATCATGACCTGAGCCGAAGGCGGATGCTTAACCGACTGAGCCACCCACGCACCCCAAAACACATCCAATTTTAATTAAACATTTTGAGAGTCAATAGTATGTCAGGAAGTTAAACATATATTATCTAATTTAATCACTGCAGTAAATTCTATATGTGGTGGGTATAATCATTCCCATATAACATACATAAACTGAGGCTCAGAGATGATTCCACATTTAGTAAAGTGACGATCCAAATCTAGGCATTAGAAGCCTAGTCCAGTACACTTTCTACTCTACCACAGCAGTCTTTGCCCTCATCATTGTGCCTGTTTTTAAGAATGACTAACGTGTAGGGGAGCCTGGGTGGCTCATTGGGTTGAGGGGCTGACTCTTGGTTTTGGCTCAGGTCATGATCTCAGGGTTGTGAGATTGAGCCCTGCTTTAGGCACTGTGCTCAGTGGGAAGTCTCCTTGAGATTCTCTCTCCCCATCTCTGCCTCTGCCTCCTCTCTCTCTCTCTCTCTTTCTCTCTGTAAAATAAATAAATCCTTAAAGGGGAAAAAAAAAAGAATAACCTGTATACCCTGCTGATATGTATGTATATACCAATAACTATTTTAAACATAAAAAATCAAGAGTTAGTTTTCTGAGTGTTTTATTCAAATCATCTCAATTATCTATTCCATAAAAAATATTTATATAAGTCAGTTGTCCTCAAACTCAAATGCAGCAGGGTCAGGCAGGTAATAGAAAAGGACAGGATAGCCAGCTATAAGGCAATAAGGAGGTGTCGGGGCAATGGCAAACTGAAGGGACACCCATCTGAAGAAAGCAGTTTCTGCTTAGTTCCAGGCTCCTGTTGAAGTGCCAGGATGTGGGTTCCCTGTTGTCAAATCTTTAGCTTTTTTAAGACAGGAAGAAATCCAAGATTTTATGTGAAATATCCCAATTTTTAAACAATGTGTGTGGGCCAAGCCACATCCGTGGGCCACATCCCAGAAGACTGCCAGCCAGTTTGCATCCTTGACCTAACTATCCTTAACTCTGTGCTTCTCTTGACATAGTTTAAAAAAAAAAAAATCCACTTAGAAGGCTTGTATATTTAGTGGACCCATCTGGGCAGTGTCTTCACAATATATGCAAATTCAGGCACAGACCTTTCTTTTTCCAGGTGCAGAAATTTGATTTTCTCAGAACTTAGTTAGACTTGGTACTGTGACTGGTGCTCAGAACTCAAGAATTTAATGTGACAGCAAGAACACTAATTAAGTAATTTATAGTGAGAAATGCATTGTTAAGTAGACAGGATACCATACTGTCCTGATCGGTTCATTCTTTCCTAGTAATTCAGCCCCTGGGAAGCAAACTCCTAATGAGAAGCTGCTTTCATGAATACTGAGTGAAAACCGGGGTACTGAGAGACTTCAAAGAAGTATGTCACTGTGTCAGGTCCTAGACTCTTCCTCTCCTTATGGTAGCCTTGCCGCTGGGTTGAAATATTAGGACCTAGATATGCCAAATAATGCTGGCCTGCTGTCTTTGCTACTGGAGGTGCGGCTCTCAAACTCATGGTGAGATTTTGTTAAAGCTTTGATGGCAGGACCCTCTACCCCAGGGATTCTGATTCAGTACTTCTGTGGTGGGATCTGAGAATTTTGCGTTTCTAACAACTTCCCGTTTGTGTTCACTTGTCACTGTTATCTGTGTCTCTGCTTTAATATGCTAATGTAGGGTCAGGAACTGGAACCTGGATGTTTGGACAATTTTTTGGTTGTCCGTGTTTACATGTGTAAAGCATTTTCTTTAATTAAAAATATTTGACCACTTACTTCATTTTATTGAATTCAAGATGTCATTGATTGTAAGACCTGGATTGTAGAGACACTACAAATGTAGGAAAAGAATGTCCTTTTATTAGAGTCACTGCAATTTGGTAAAGTAAGTTTGGGGTGATCTCCTCTAGATCTCCAGCTAGTTATATAAAGCTGAACTGAGTGGACCCATTTGAAGAAAGGATTGCTATGTGTCTTCTTTACACAAACACAAGCTGATGGTAAGCCTCCCTTTTCCAGTTCTTAATGAAAAAGACACAGAGATCTATGCCTGACTTTGTCATCTAATTGAAATTTATTGTTATTGTATCTGCCCTCTCCTACTGAAACATGACCCTGCACTGCCAGATCTTCACTATGGAATGAATCTCTTTTTGTCTTATTGGATTGTTAAAGTTATGCACCCTTTTTTTCCCCCATTGTTGATCATCCTACTCACTGTTTTCTTGGCCTCTCCGAAAAGGACTATTATAGGACAAAGATTCTTTCACTCTCCTAATCCTACCTTGCCTTTATGGTCATAAATTACTGTTCCTAAGATAAAAGGTCTTGGAAGAAATGACTCTGTTGAATTTCACTAAACATCTTCATGCATATGTAAGGGGATGACTAGAGAGGCAGACATTCTAAATCTATGCTCACCATTTCTCAGTCTTTTGTTGGAAACTTCCTAGGGATTTATTTATTTGTGATTTTTGGGAAAAATCACTGAAGGGAGTCTCTTGGTTATGTAAACCAAGGGACTCCCTTGGTTTCTCCCTAGTATGACAAGATCTCTCCCTTTTCATTAGAAGCTGCCCCTCCCCTTGGTAAGTTTTCAGAGACTAGACCTAATTACCTGAGAATTTCAGGAGTCTGCTGGGAGAAGAGAGATGGAACCTCTCTCTGCTATTACACATAAGGGAAGCCCATGAGAATAGATAGGTGGGGCAGGTAGCTACTGACAGGAGAGAATGCTGAACAACAGGCCCTGGAGGCATTAAGGCATCTGGAGGCAAGGAATGCCTGCTCAAGGCTGTGACCCAAGCTTGTTGATTGAGGGCTGATTTTTGTCTAAATAAGCGAGGTGAAATCAAAGAGCTACAGTCTTGGGAGTCCAGGGTTGCACTATCCTAAAAGCCTGGGGAGACCTGACGCAGCAGGAGCCAGGACTTCACAGGCCCAGCATTCAACTGTGATACCATGTAACAACAGCAGAAGTCTTCAGGCTAATTGGCAATTCTCTCTCCACCTGAAGTCTAGAAGCAAGACCTTATTTTAGTCCAGATAATTCCTGAGGTTCTTGGGCAATTTGGAAGAGGGGGAGTTTTCATGAAGGATGACTAGATTTCCCACTGGAAGGGTAGCTCTTGGATCCAGTGATTAACTGGAGAAATAAAAGAGATGTGACAATATTTATATGTAAGGATTCTGCTATCCTCTGTGGTTATAGAATCAGATGAGACAAGATCCATAATGACAAGCAGGAAGAGTCTCAAGAAAATTACTCATATCTAGTTAGGGAAACTGACACTCATACATTTAGCTAACTGTTGAGTATCTCTTGTGTGCCAGGACATGGGATCCACAATGAACTAAGATAAACATAATTCTCACCTCATGGAATTTTCCAAATCCAATAGAATAGGTGTGATCATGAAAGTACTTGTAAAGATAAGTTTAAGCTTCCCTGTCTTTTAGAACATGCTAGATATATGTAACATAGAGTTTTACAGATAGTAAGTAATTCACTTACACCTTGAAGGCCTTTTGGAATGTCTTCATAAGTGAAAGAAAAAAAAAGATAGAGGGGACGGCATGTGTAAAGTCACAGACACCTAAAGAAAGAGGTGACTGGGGGTGCCTGGGTGGCTCAGTTGGTTTTAAGCAGCTGCCTTCGGCTCGGGTCATGATTCCAGAGTCCTGGGATCGAGCCCTGCATTGAGCTCCCTGCTCAGTGGAGAGCTTGCTTCTCCTTCTCCCCCTCTTCCTGCTGCTCTGCTTACTTGTGCTCTCTCTCTAGCTCTCTGTCAAATAAACAAATAAAATATTAAAAAAAAGAAAGAAAGAAAGAGGTGACTGTTTCTGCGTAGCTTATAGTACGTAGGGTGCAAACAAATGGAATGGCAAGGAATAAGACTAGATGTGAATGCAGGTTGGGGCCACCTTCTAAAAAATCTTTTTTATAAGTATAAATATGGTGGTATATCACTAAATACGGATAAGTGAGGCTTGCCACATTCTGCAGTTTAGGTGACGTAGGTGGGACAGATTCTGAGTGTGGCAAAGTGGAGAAGATCCATGGAACTGCTGGGAACAGTGATGGAGACTTGTTTAGGAGAATATTGAAATGTCCTAGGGGTACCTGGATGGCTCAGTCAGTGGGACATCTACCTTCAGCTCAGGTCATGATCTCTGGGTCCTAGGATCAAGTCTCACATTGGGCTCTCTGCTCAGCAGGGAGTCTCCTTTTCCCTCTCCCTCTCTTCCCCTGCTCCTGATCTCTGTATCTCTCTTTCAAATAAATAAGTAAATAAAATCTTTAATGAAAAAGTTCTAAGCATGACATTGTGGAAGAAAATTGAGTCTTTATCTTAGGCTGTGTGTTGGGGAGAATAAAGAATATATAGACCCTGCTCTCAACAAGCTTGAGACATGGACAGATGAAACCTGAGAGCAGGTGCCCCATCATGTAGTTGGAAGTGCTGAAGAAAGCGGACAGTACCTGGATTACCATTGTGCACTGTGGGTGGTAAAGCAGGCTACTGGGAGAGGGTGAAGAAGTGAGGACTACAATTGAAGATGAGATAAGAGGAGATGAGCAATGTCTTGAAAAAATAAAATAAAATAAAAGGCTCAAGACAGCCAATCCTTTTTTGTATGATGGCAGACGCTATTTTGAGAACGTCAATTTCAGGAGACACCATAATAATGTGTTTGTGTGTGTGCTTCAAAAGCCACCACCATAAAAGACCTCGAGTTCACTCTTGGGATTCAAGTATCAGTTTTTGCTCTTGAGTGTGGAACATTCTGCTGCCCTGCAGACTAGAGCTCATACTGTCATGTTATCTGGCATCTCTCATTTTCTTGGTAATTTAGTGGCCATATAAATCTGCATATGACTTGTGGTAAATATGGTGATTCGCACTTTATAACCAAAGAGGGTGGATTTTACAGTTTGTGAGCACTTATGACCATAAACCCTGAAGTATGAGTCACGGGGTCTTACCCAGGTAGTAAGATCTGTTACTGTTCAGTTGGTTAGCTGAATATCCTGGGCTAACCTCATTGAAGTTTGCCTTGTTGGCAAAAACCTGGATCTTTACTGATAGATTAAGGGTCTGAATTTTGCTTCTGGTTCTTGGCTGATGCTATAGGGGGAAAAATTATAATCTTTCTGCTCTCAGTTTCTCTGTCTGCAAATGAAGGATTAGACCAAATCCCATCCACTATTGAGAAATCAATGATTGTAGGGTATGGCAAAGACTGGAAGGGCTGAGTATTCTCAACAGATTTGTTCAGTTGGTAACCAATATGATTAAGGCTACTAAGTGAATCCTAGTTATATTAGGTGGCATTTGCCCAGACAAGAGACTGCTTTCTCAGTCTCCCTTAGGGATAGGGGTAACCACTGAAATGTAAGCAGAGGAAGCTCCTACCTGGAAGTGTTCCCTTATACTCTTGCCACTCTTCCTATAGCCTGGACTTGTGAATGTTCATGTGCTGGCTGGAGCATCTGCAGCCATCCAGCAACCTGCTTGGCCTTGAGAATGAAAGGCATTTGGAAAGGATAATGGAGCAGAAAGGTCTCTGGTGAAAATGGTATCATCATTCCAGCCTTGGCCTATCACTGAATTATCTTAACATGAAACAAAAGAGGCACCTGGGTGGCTCAGTAGGTTAAGTGTCCGACTCTTGGTTTCAGACCCCCGTCGTGATTTCATGGGTCTTGAGATAGAGCCCTGAGTTGGGTTCCCCATTCAACAGGGAGTCTGCTTGAATATTTTTCTCCTCTGCCCTTACCCCCTACATGAGAGAGAGTATGTGCTCTCTCCCTTACAAATAAATAAATCTTGGGGAAAAAAAAAAAAAAAAAACATGATACCAAAAGAAATCTCTCTCTTACTGAAGCCACTACTAGCTGACTAATTCAGTTTCCAACTAATATATTAATCGCATTTATCTTTACATAATTTTCCATAATTAGGTTCTGTCTTTACGATACTGGAGGCAATACCTTACTAACAAACCTTGAGCTCTTCTTGGCCCAATTAGAGTTTCAACATAAGTCACCAGATTTCTAAAATTAATTAATTATTAGATTTATGAAAAAACAGACATGATATGTGAACAACTGCAAATTTTTGTAGAAATTGGGAGGAGGAAAATCAAGGGAAGTTTATGCATCAAGGAAACCACAGAATTTTTAAAACATTGGAAGTTGTTGGGGCAGCTAAAAGCACGTTTGATCTTAATCTATAGCAAGTCCACATTTTATAGTAGGACGGAAACCTCTATTTCTCAGTACACCTGTGCTTTGATCTCCTTGTCTGTTATTGCAATGTGATTATGAGGATTACTGGGTCATTCTCAGCCAAAGCTGTTTTTTGTGATTTAATTTTCTGGGAGAGGAAGGGGATCATTAAAGGATATCATTAAAAGGAGAGCCACGAGGCTTGTAATTGACCTTCCTTGAAAGTAGTCCCATCTGGCAGATTTTATCAGTAAACATTTATCAGTGTATTCGGCTTTTAAGCAGATTCTTTGCGTCTTGTCTTTAAAGCAAACGGGCAAAGGCTAAAAAGGAACCACATAAATGCTCACGGGTGGCTTTTGTGCATGGTAAATGGGAAGACAAATTATATTTAAGGAAAAAAGTTCTCTTCTAAGATAATTATATGATTGTCTTTTCCGTTTTGCTTCAGTGATTCTCTTTCTCAGATTGCAATTTGCAGGTTATGGTGTTCTTCAGTGATTATGCTTTGTTGTGATTTGCTTGCATGAATTTCTCTAGTGGAACTGGTAGGAGAGATGGGATGTTAGTGAAATCCAGTGAGCAGGGGCCTCAGAAATTTCTAACAGCTCTGTGGGTGTGTTGAGTGCAGCACTACTCTGAAACTTCATATTGTACTTTTCTAAAGTGCAGGAACTATTTTTAGGAAGACAAACGTTGTTGTGGTTTGAATAAAAGTACTAACGTGACGCATTACCAGTCAAAATACATAACTCAAGCAGTCTTGTAAAGTTGTGTTTTTTGGCTATCAGAAGAACTGCTTCATTTTTTACATATCTGGATGTTTTCCTGTTTGGTTGGTGTTGCTTGTTGACTTAAAAGTGTCAGTTATCACAGTGCTGTCATGTGCCTGTTCCATAGTTATTTTCTGAAAGAGAAAATTCCTTTTTTAAAAACCTGTTTTTAAGCTTTACCTGACATTTATGCGACTATTTTTCCAAATTGACAGGCAAGTTTGTTTCCTTTCATTCCCTTGAAAATATTCCCCAGCCAACTTATAGGGCAAAATTTGCGCTTGTGGCGTATAATAGGAAAGAGTATCACACACCCTGGAGCAGTTGTTACATGCTCATTTTGATATTCAGCAGAATGTTCTCCTGGATGCATTTCTCCTACAGGTAGCAGGTGGATGGCTTCATACCATCACTGACAGTTTTCCCTCGGGTTTTCAGTAGACTGTGGGTACCATTTGCATTAGAACTCTTTGGGAAGATTCTCTTTCTCCATGTTGGGCTTTATTATCAGTTTCCATACACATAGGCAGAGCCCTGATGTCAGAATTCTTAGAGCTCTATTTTACCAGATTTTATGTTCAACAGAAAAAAGATCGTCCCTCTCCAGTATCTCCCGTATAATTAAAGGTGTTAGATCATAGTCTGAACCAATCACAGTGGTTCCACTTAACAGTAATGATTTTTCTCAAAGGAAATCAGGATATTGTTTTCAAAAGGAAGGAGAACCGAATGCTGGTCCTATCAACCAGCTCTTCACTAGAGATGCAGTCCCAGTTCTCGATGAGATGGCAACTTCTCATGTATATCAGCTCATGCCAGATCAATCCGAGTTAACAAGTGGACTCCGAAATCTTATTGCCCATTTTTAACTCAATGCTGGTTCTATCTATTCACAGCTCAAGAGGACTGCCCAGGAAAGCAAAGCTAAACACAAATCACATTTCACTAATGGTCAGATTAACTGTCACTAGGGCCCACCTTTATTCACAGCTTAGTTCCTCGTCCTGACTTTCTCCAGTAGTTCCCGTTCATCAGTTTCCTCCTCAGATGCCCCTGCCATTAAGTCCCATCTCCATCTTGAAGAAAAACACTCGATTTTTTTTCCCTTTGATTTCCTCCACAGTGCTTGGTGCATGGTACACAGTTAAGTAGTATTTCTGACATAATTAAAGGACATTTTGAGGGAAATATGAAGCCATCTACCCTTAGCAGGAATGAATTGAGAACCCCAGAAATAGCATGTTCAACTGCTTAGTTTGAATTCCCATTCAATTTTAGCTTCTGGAAACTCCTCTTATTTTAAGGAGGAGTCTTATTTATCATTATTTCAGATTTAATAATCTAGTATCATCAGTCTCAACCAATTTTAAAATTGTCTTGGGAAATGAGAAGGAGAGAAACTCAGGATGTTATGAACAGTTCAGCTTATTGTTTAAGTAGTGAGGAAAATGCTGTCTTCGTTTTTGTTTTTTTTTAATTGGTAGTCAGCATGAGGCCTGGAGAACTCAAGAGCAGACTAGAAGTGGTATCAACAACTTGGTATCAACCAAGTCTACTACTGATCAGGTAGCCAGAAATAATGAGAGGGTGCAATAGAAATGTTCAAAGAAAGGTTTCTTGGTATACAGAGCTGTTTTATTATCTTATTTCTGGAAGAACTATAGCTCCACTGTTACCTACGTTTATCCTTTAGCCATTTAATATAGTAATATCACCAGTGTAAGGAGGAGAGGGACTCAATTACTGTGATAAGCTGGATCCTTTGTAAAAGAATACTACAATACCAAAAAAGATTTTTGGGTTTTGTCTTAGCGTATTTTGTTGTTGTCACTCCATTTCTTTGAGGTAAGAAATTAGCATCTAAAAACTCTGACTCATGGGATTGTTAATAAAATTGTTCCATGGTAATTTAAAAAGCATAAAAATGAAAAAAAAATTTCTGCTTTGTCATACAGGATGGTTGAATGTTGGATCATTAATTAAAGGCAAAATGTCGTTCTTAGTTATTTTTTTAGTAACTCTCCAAATTTGGTGGCAATATACAAAGTGGAAGCAAACCTGACTTCCAAATTCATTTTGACTTTCATTTCTTGCTGCATATTGTCTGCTGACCCATCTTTTCGGAACTATCAGCTGTATGAAAACGAAATACACTTTTTCCGAAGCACAAAGACTGGCATGCTTTGTAAATTTGCTTGATCTTTTGATACCCTAACTCAGTGGTGTTAGCAAAAAGGCAAGGAGTTCAGAGGGTCCGGGTAGTGCTGACAGGGCTCCTTTTTCTTTCTTCTGTCTCTAACATTGAGTTTCAAAGTTGAGGATAAAACCTAACTTGTGAGGTCTCTTTTTCAGGGACCAACCCTGTGAGCTACTTGGATTCCACCTGCCCTGCATTTAAACCCTCAGTCATCTCAGGCATAGATGAGCTGCATTGAATTCTAGATTACAAATATATTCTCATATTTTGCAGGGATCATGCCATCGTTTTCTAACATGGATGACATCCTGATATCTGTTCAAAACCTATTTTTCTTGTCAAAAGTTTTTATGAGCTTTTCTTTGTCACCATTGTTCTTATGTTTTATGGTCAGTTGTTTTCATCTGGGTCTTCATCCATTGTCCTGGACACAACACTAGATCTTTTCACTCTAGACATGTGAGTCCTTTAATTCTGGAACTTTTGCTTTTATTAGTTCACTGATAATTTTACTTTCTCCATTTTCTCTGTTCTTTCTTCCTGGGGTTCCTGATCATTGAATGTCAGATCTTCTAGATCAAATCCCTTAATTTTCTTATTTTTTTTATTCCCATATTTTACCTCTTTGGTGTTTTGTTCTGGCTTCTGGAAGAGTTCTTCAAATTTATCTTCCAGCCTTTTTGTTAAAATTTTATTTTGGCTTTTTTTTTTTTCCCAATACTCTCTTGTTCTTTGACAATCCTTAAGTGTCAGCAAAAGAAAGAGAAGAAAAGTTTATATAATTTCACAACATTTTGCTAGAAATCCAGGGGAACCATAACTGGGAAGGAAGGGGACCTGGAAGAGCACTTCATCGTAGAAAAAAGAAGTGGGGTAAAACAATTTGGATGCAAGATCAGGAAGATTCTAAAAGATGCTGCTGCTGTTGCTGCTGCTGCTGCTGCTGCTGATAGCTAACATTTGATGAGTTGCTCACTGTGTGCTTGGACTGCAAAGTGCTTTACCTTGGATATTTATTTTCATCCTTGTGAGAATAGGGGGCACCTAACACAAAGTAGGTTCTGAGGACTAGAACCTAGAACCTTATGGCTTGTCTAAGTTAGTAAATGGTAGAGCTGGGATTTAAATCCAGATCTGACTTCAGATTACCCTCTGAACCACCAAACTATCTTGCCTTCTATAAATTGTTTCAGTAGGGATTTTTTTTTGTTTAATATTTTATTTATTTATTTGACAGAGATCACAAGTAGGCAGAGAGGCAGGCAGAGAGAGGAAGAAGTAAACTCCACGCAGAGCAGAGAGCCCAACGTGGGGCTCAGTCCCAGGACCCTGGGATCATGACCTGAGTCGAAGGCAGAGGCTTTACCCCACTGAGCCACCCAGGCACCCCTCAGTAGGGGTTTTAAATGAAAGTATATATATCAAAAAAATCATTTTCCATGTATGATTTAGACAGCTGCTTCTTTTTTTTTAACCAAAACTGTTAATTGGTCAATTTAATAATGTCTTAGAAATATAAAATGCTTTTGGGTTTGAAAGTAGTAAAGAGGTCTTTCTTCAGATGAAGAGATGCTATCTGTAGGAATTTACGAGACATAGCTACTCATTGTTATATAAACTTATAGACAATTCATTTGAATGAATTGTCAGTTTGTAAAATAAATATATTCTTTATAAGTTTGTCTTAAATTATATGCAGAGAGATGGAAGTTGGGTCTATACAACACCCAACATCTGGAAGAAAATAATTTCCAGCCAAAGCTTGTTAAAAAGAGATTCATAAGCAAAATATGCTTTTGAATTATGAAAACAGATTCATGTCCAACATCTTGAAGAACTCTCACATGTATGTTTATGTTTCAAGCATGGCTTAGAGATCATTAAGATTAAAATTCAATTAAGTGTGCTCTCTTGTCTTTGCCATCAATTTCAATTAAACCAGACTCGCTTGGCAGTTTTGAAGAGACAAGTCTTCCCTTCTTCTCTCTGCTAACAGTTTGCAGTTTGGATTTTGTGTTCTTCCCCAATAAGTATATGTTATATTTAAGGAGACTTTTCAGATTAAATCTCTGAATTATCCACCAGGTGATCTTCATCAACATAGTTAATTTAGGGGTAAAAGTTTCCAAATAATTTTTTTTTAATCTCTTTAGGCTTTGTGAAATTTTTGTAAACTTCCAGGAATCCACAAGTACTCGGGCTTTTATTTTTTTTTGGTTTTTTTTTTTTAATAGACTTTACTTTTTAGAGCAGTTTTAGTTTAACAGAAGAATTGAGCAGAATGTAGAGATTTTTCCTATAGTCCCAACCCAGACATATGCACAGCCTCCCCAAGTATCAACATTCCCCACAGGGCGATACATTTTTTATAACTGATGAACCTGTCTGTGTTGGCATATCATTATCTTCCCAAATCTGTAATTTATACTGGATCTCCATCTTGAGAGTGAGACAGTATTTTTTTCATTGCTCTAAAAATCCAGTGTGTTCCACATACTTATTTATTATCCCTTAACTCCTCGTCAACCAGTGATCTCTTTACCTCCAAAGTTTTGCCTTCTCCAGAATGTCATCGAGTTGGAATCATACAGTATGTAGCCCTTTCAGATTATTTCATTTAGTAATGTGCATTTTATCTTCCTCTACGTCTTTTCATGCTTGATAGCTCATTTCTTTTTAGTGATGAGTAATATTCCATATATTCCATAGTCTAGATATACCACAGTTTATCCATTCACCTACTAAAGGACAGCTTAGTACTTCAAGTTTTGGCAATTATGAATAAGGCTGCTATAAATATACCCTTGCAGGTTTTGTGTGGATATAAATTTTCACCTCTTTTGGTCAAATTCCAAGTAGTCCAATCGCCAGATTGTTTGGTAAGTGTATGTTTAGTTTAGTAGGAAATTGACACATTGTCCTCCAAAGTGCCTGAACCATTTGCACCAGCAATGAAAGAGAGTGCCTGTCAGTGTTAACAGATTTGGGCCATTCTGAGATGTGTATTAACTGGTATTTTTCTGACGACTATTCTGAAGAATCTTTTCATGTGCTTATTTGCAGTCTGTATATCTTCTTTAATGAGATGTCTCTTAAGAAGTTGGCTCATTTTTTAATCTAGTTGCTTATTTTCTTATTGTTGAGTTTTAAGATTTTGGGGTATATTTTGAATAACAGTCCTTGATCCAGATCTATCATTGCAAATATTTTCTCACAGTCCATGGATTGTCTTCTCATTTTTGTGACATTGTCTTTCACAGAACAGAAATTTTCAGTTTTAATGAAGTCTAGCTTATCAATTATTTCTCTCGTGGATTATATGCATCTGGTGTTGTATCTAAAAAGTCGTGACCAAACTCAAAGTTATCTAGATTTTCACCTGTTATAATCTAGGAGTTCTGCAGTTTGTATTTTACATTTAGGTCTGTGATCCATTTTGAGTTTACTTTCGTGAAGGCTGCAGTGTCTGTGTCTAGATCTCCCCCTTCCTTTTTTTTTTTTGCATGTGGATGTCCAGTTGTTCTAACACCATTTGTCAAAATATCTTTTTTCCATTTTATTGCCTTTACTTCTTTGTGAAAGAAACCTTCTATTCGGTTCCATTGATTGATTTGTCTCTTCTTTCTCCAATACCACACTGCTTTGATTACTATAGCTTCATGGTGTCCTCATAAATTTTTCAATTGTGAAATATAACAAACATTTAAAAAAGTACATAAGACATAGGTGTTAAGTTTAACATAGTTCTAAAATAAATACCTATTTTAATCATCCTTCAGAAGCAACCTATTTTTTTCTATTTCTTTCTCACCAAATGGACAACCACTGTACTAAACTTTCTTTCTTTTCCTGCTTTTCGTTGTAATATGATTTACCACCTACGCGTGCATCTCAAAACAATGGAGTTTAGCTTAGGTTGTTTTTGTATTTTATGTAAATGGACCACTGTCATGTATACTTTTATGAATTCCTCCTTTAACACAATATCATACTTGTATAATACATCAGTATTGCATGTAGCTGCACATTGTATATTTTCATGACTATATAGTATCCTGTTGTACGAAGGAACAACAAATTATTTGTCCAATCTTCTCTTGTTATGAAGTTGAGCAGTTTCTAGATTGGGAATATTATGAGTAAGGATATTATGAACATTTTTTGGTGCAAATAACATGCATTTCTATAGGGGACTATACCAAAAAATGGACTCGTGGGTCATGCATATCTTTAAGTTTATTAGATAAAAGCAAACTGTTTGATGGAGTGTATGAAAAGTGTCTGAGGATTCCCGTCACTCCACATCCTAATCAGAAACACATGATATTGTCAAACTTTTTAGGCTTTTTCCAAATATGGAGATTCTATAATAAGATCATTGCATTTCCCTGAGTAGTAATAGGGGTGAGTACTCTTTCATAAGTTTAGTAGATATTTGAATTTTCTTTTTTGTTGTGATTATACTTCTTCATAAAAAGTTTTCTCAAATGAATTTTTGAGCACCTTTTAAGGAACCAAAGGCATAAGTTAAAATATTTACTACAACATGTCAGTGAAAAAGGGTGATAATACCCTGGAGCCCTCAGTGAAGGACACTTTGGATAATCTGTAGAGTATATAGTATAGATACTAGTTTGGATTCAGTGTTATTTCTATCCTCTAACTTTTTGCATCCCTACCTGGTGTTTTTATAATTTGGGACTGCCTTTGAGATAACTTTTTTCCTTCTTGTTGCTCTAGTGTATGAAAGAGTTAGTGACTGTGCTTCTCATGCTGGTATGTCTTTGAATGTTCTACCTTTTAAAGAGTTGAAAGAACTTCACAGACGCTGTGTTACCAATATTCAGAACTTCCCTTGGAGATGGAGAGGAGGCAAGTGCATCAATATACTCCTTATTTCTGGAGGAGACACATATTCCTGGAGGAAGATAGCCACTTCTTTATTGACCTGGAGCCAAATAGGCACAAAACTGAGGTTTTCTAACTCCTTGGCTAATGTCAAGTGCACTAGACATGGTGTCAACTGTTCTATGCCTAAAACATGAGGATTGTTCATCCCCTGATTGCTCATACTAACCAGCTAGAGCATATTTCTTTTGAAAGATATGATTAAACTATATGTGCTTTTCACAAATGGTTCTGATAATTTTTAACAATTTGACTGTATTTTTTTTATAGGTTTACTCCTTCCCGAGACCCCTTTAACTATGCTTATCTTAGAACAATTGTTAATGCTCTGAAACTAATCAAGAAAATAGTTTCTACTACTCTTTAAAAAGCCAGGCTTCATATCTTGTTACTTTCCACTCTCCTCCCCTCTAATGCCTCCCTTAGGTTTAGCAATAAAATGTATAGCTTAACATGGTTAGTAGGAGTCTGGACATTCATTGCTGGTGTCTCCTCTTGTCTCTGCCTTCACAGAGACTTTCTGAAAGACTCTTTCCCAGGCTCTTAAAGAAAATTTTAATGTAAAAAAAAAATTATTGCATTTTTAACACTTTTCAGTTTAGAAAAGACTATATAAAGTAACTCCTCCTCACAAGCCGTAAGGGGTACAAAGACAATGAAACTCGGAAGATAAAATGAAATGACATCCTTAAATTCACGCCACTAGTGTATTGTGAGTTCAAGATTTGAAGCCTGGTTTTGTAATACCCAGTCCTGTTCTTCTTTTATAGACAGTATGAATCACTTGTGAAAAGTGAAGACTGCCTGTGTTTGAATTCCATCTCTACGCTAAGTAGCCAAGTTACCTTGGGCAAGTTACTGAGGCTGTCTATGATTCAGTTTCCCTAGCAATAAAAAAAGAGTTATTGTAAAACTCCAATGTATTAATACATGTAAAAGTTCTTAAAACTGAGTTTATCCAATGTAAATGCTCGATAAATGTTAGCTCTGTTATCTTCCCTTGTTATTTAGTATCAAAGAGCAATAACATGTTTACCCAGAAAAAAATGAGATAGAACCAGCAGAACTAAAAGTAATTTGTTTTCCCTATCAGCCTAGGTCAATTGCTTTGTTTTCTTAATCTGTAAATATAGAAATATATATTGTAAAACTAATGTAATATTGACTAAAATTCAAAAGAAATTAGTCTATTTATCTTAATGAAATCAGTATTACCCTTAGAGATTGGTTAAAGACCTGGAATCACATACAACATTCTCTTTCTTTTCTGAACTCATAATTCCGCCTGCCAGCCCACTTAGCACATTTATGCCAGAAAAATCTATAAATTGCCTCAATTGCTTTGAAGTGAAGCTCTTGGGGTTTCCACTACCTCCTCTACCAGAGGACCCTATTCTACATTATGTATTAATAGGCATTCTCTAAAGGCAAAATAAGGCCATTCAACAAACACATATTGAACTAAGAAGGAGGAGCAGAGAAGATATTATGATGAGTTCCTACTTTTCTTTTGAAGAAAAGACTAATACAACTAAATGATTAGAGGGAAAAAAAGGAGATGATACAGTACAATAATAAAACACTCTGTAGAGACCAGGGCTATGTCTTATTCATCTTTGTATTCTCCAAAACTAGCAGATAATGGACTAGTGAATGAATGAGTGAGTGAATGAAAGAATTGTGATTTTAAAAAGGTAAGTATAGATGAAAGACCACTGATCTATTTAACAAAGATATATCGACTGCCTCATAATTGTAGTAGGCTTGGAGACTGGAAAGTGGATTAAGACAGTCCCATATTTCAAGGACCCAACAGCCAAGAACATTAAACGGAAAGATAAATGGTTGATTATGTCATGGCATGCCGTAGGTACACATATAACATTCCAAGACTGTAAAAGAGAAGAGAAGAATATCAGAAATTTTCTCCCAGATATCAAAATCACTGAGCTAGGGCTTTGAGGATGAGAAATGGGCTAGACCAGGAAAGGTGTATTGTGATTAGATGTCAATACTCCAAGTAAATACCGCAGTGCGAAAGGTACCAGTGAGCCCCAAGTGAGTTGCAGTATGTGGCACAATGGGTGATGGGGAAGGGTGAGAGAGATGATTAAAGAGAAGCAACCTGTCATGAACTTCTAAGTCTTGAAAGTCATGCCAAGGAGCTTGGATATTTTTTTTTTCTTTAAGCATTGGGGTGACTTTATTCAGAGAGAAAAATCAGCCTAAAATTTTATCACGAAAACATTTTGACACAATTTAGAGTTGTATGTGTAAAGGAGTTTGTAATTTTTTAAACTTTTTTATTTTTAATGTTTTTAAAATTTTAATTCCAGTATCATTAATGTACAATATGATACAGGACGATATAGTGACTCAACAGTTCTGTACATTACTCAGTACTCATCATGATGAGAGAACTCTTAATCCCCATCACCTGTTTCACCCATCCCCCCAACCACCTGTCCTCTGTCACCATCAATTGATACTCTATAAAGAGGTTGTTTCTTAGTTTGTCCCTTCTTTGTTTTTTTTAAATTCCACATATGAGTGAAATCATATGGCATTTGTCTTTCTCTGACTGACTTATTTCACTTAGTATTATATTCTCTAGATCTACCCATGTTCTTACAAATGGCAAGATTTCCTTATTTGTGGCTTGGTAATATTTCATTGCATATATATACAACATCTTCTTTATCTATTCACCTATTGATGGACATTTTCACAATTTGGCTATTATCACTAATGCTGTGATAAACATAGGGGTGCATATATCTTTTCAAATTAGTGTTTTCATAATCTCTGGGTAAATACCTAGTAGTAGAATCACTAGGTCATAGGGTAATTCGATTTTTAACTTTTGGAGGAGCCTCCATCCTGTCTTCCACAGTGACTGCACCAGTTTGCATTCCCACCAACAGTTTAAGAGTGTTCCTTTGTCTCCTCACCCTTGCCAACACTTGTTGATTTCAACCATTCTGGCAGGTGTGAGGTGATATTTCATTGTGGTTTTGATTTGCATTTCCCAATGATGAGTGATGTTGAACATCTTTTCTTGTGTGTGTTGGCCATCTGTGTGTCTTCTTTGGAGAGAGGTTTGTGTGTGTCTTCTGCCCACTTTCAGTTGCATTGTTTGTTTTTTGTGTGTGTTGAGATGTGTAATTTCTTTATGTATTTTGGATGCTAACCCTTTATCAGATATGTCATTTACAAATGTCTTCTGCATTTAGTACGTCTTTTGGTTTTGTTGGTTCTTTCCTTCAGTGTGCAGAAACTTGATGTAGTCCCAATAGTTTATTTTTGTTTTTCTTTCCCTTACATTGGGAGACATATTTAGAAAAATATTGCTATGACTTGTGTCAGAGAAATTACTGCCTATTCTCTGTTCTCAGATTTTTAAGGTTTTAGGTCTCACATTTATATCTATAATTCATTTTGAGTTTATTTTTGTGTAGAGTGTAGTAAAGTGGTCCAGTTTTACTCTTTTGCATGTAGTTTTCCCAACACCATTTGTTGAAGAGATTGCCTTTTCCCCATTGCTTATTCTTGCGTCCTTGGTCAAAGGTTAATTGACCATATAATTGTGGGTTTATTTCTGGACTCTGTTCTGTTCTATTAATCTATGTATGTGTGTCTGTGTTTGTGCCATTACCATAGTGTTTTGATTACTACAACTTTGTAGTGTATCTTGAAATCTGGGGTTTCAAAAATTTCTAAAATACCGATATTTTTGTTCTTTTTTTTAAGGTTCTCTGTCTATTCAGTTCTTTGTGGTTTCATGCGAATTTTAGGATTATTTGTTCTAGTTCTGTGAAAAATCCTGTTGGTATTTTGATAGAGATTGCATTAAATCTCTAGATTGCTACAGATAGTATGGTCATTTTAACAATATTTGTTCTTTCAACCTATGATCATGGAATATCTTTCCATTTCTGTTGTCTTCAGTTTCTTTCATTAATGTTTTATAATTTTCAGGGTGGATGTTTCTTTTTTTTTTTTTTAATTTTATTTATTTGACAGAGAGAGATCACAGGTAGGTAGAGAGACTGGCAGAGAGAGAGAAAGCGGGAAGCAGGCTCCCTGCTGAGCAGAGAGCCCGATGTGGGACTCGATCCCAGGACCCTGAGATCATGACCTGAGCCGAAGGCAGCGGCTTAACACACTGAGCCACCCAGGCGCCCCTGGATGTTTCATTTTAATACACTTTTTTTAAAAAATCAAATGCCACTATTTTCTGGATCATGTGCCTGAATTTTTCCTTTGTATTTACTAATGTATGAATTACTGCATTAACCATACTTAGTCACCTATGAAAAGTATGTAACTCTTTGCCACAAAGTTTGTCATATGGAAACTGTATGCCTCTGAGATTTGTAGAAGTGTCTTTGGAAATTTGTGACCTCTCAAATTTGAAAAATTCTGATGCAGAGATTAAACTGGAATGAACAGGGAAAAAACAGGCACCAGGAAGCCAACTCAGAGCCTATTACAATGATCACATAAGAAATAAAGGGGGCTTGAATTAAGGGAATTCAGAAGAGAGGGGGAAAACTTAGTAGTTATTTACAGAGTAAAATGGACAGAGTGTCATGACATCCAGGAGATAGGAGAGGGAAGACTCAAGGATTGTGCTCAGATCTCTAGCTTCAGTAGCTGAGTAAATTTTGGTGACACCTCAGTAAGATCATAAAAATAGTAAACAAATAAATACTAGTGTTGGAAATACGGAGTTTGAGATGTCTGAACATTCAGGTGGAGATCTGTGGAATGCAGAAGATCAATCAAAGCTGGTGTTTTCAGAACATAACTAGGTAGACACTGTTGTTTTGGGGAGAAGTGTACTCCCAGGGGCATTGAGTAGCGTGAGAAAAGAAATGTGTAGAGAAAGAAGAATCCAACAAAGAGATTGAGAAAGAGTGACTGAGTTGTAGGCAGAGAACCAGGAGAGTGCTCTCAAATCCATTAGAGGAGGGAATTCCAGGAAGGGCTGGAATTGTTGAAAAATCTTCATGGAGAAGTTTTTAATGGAACTCGGTGTGGATATACAAGGGGAACTGGTAGGGCAGGAAAGAGGTGTAGGTTCTGGGTCGGGAAGTCTCACAGAGGGAAGTGTAAAATTCAGACCAGAGAGTTGGCTGGAATAGACAGTACAACGTTGGGCTCTGAAACCAGACTCCTTAGATTGAAATCCCAACTCCAGCTGGGATCCTCAGCAAGTTCTGTCACCTTCCAAGTCTCAGTTTTCTCATGTGTAAAATGGGGACAATGATAGTGATTTACCACCAAATTGTTTATTTTTTTCATTCTGATGTATAGACATCTTGGAAATGTCAGGATGATTTTACATACACAGCAGGGTGTTTGGCTATTTCTGAATATTTTGTCTTTTGCCCCTCTACCATTCCAACCATCATCTAGAATTTTACATTTATAGACATTTTCCTTTAATAAACAGGAGTTTTTAACTATTTATATAGCTTATAAGTAAGTGTTTTTAAAACATAAATATGTTTTATAAGTCCTGAAGCAAGACTTTTCCCACCTTATAGTTTATGTTAGTCCTTTGTGGATTTGCTTTACATGTTTAAATCTTTAATAATTATGAATAAATTTTTTGTAAGTCAGGACACTAATATTCTTAAACTAAATTTATAGAACATTATTTATTAAATAATCCAGTTTTGGTTTTGGCTTGAGATCTAATGAATTTTACTAAATTTAATAATGGTCAGCTCTTGTTTTTTAACCTTCATAACTTATTCCCACACCCAAAATGCTATGCTATAATTATTATGGATTAAAAAAATACAGTTCAGGGGCACCTGGGTGGCTCACCGGCTTAAGTCTCTACCTTTGGCTTGGGTCATGATCACGGGGTCCTGAGATCGAGCCCTGCATCAGGCTCTCTGCTTGGCGGGGAGCCTGCTTCCTCCTCTCTCTCTGCCTGCCTCTCTGTCTACTTGTGATCTCTCTCTCTCTGTCAGATAAATAAATAAAATCTTAAAAAAAAAAAATACAGCTCAGTATGTGACAGAACATGCACCTGCCTAACTAATCTTATTTTTCAGAATTTTCTCAGTTACCCTCACTTGATTTTGCTAATTTATAAATATTAATTTTTAAATTATAAAAATTAATTTTATAATCTCTTTCTAAAGTCCTCCCAAGAAATCCCATTAGATTTGTGATTGAAATTGCATTAGATTGCTAATTAATCCATTTACAAGTACTACACAATTACTTATGAAACCCCTGCCAACTGTCTAAGAAACTCCTAGTTCTTGAATTATAAATATTCACAGTCAAGAAAGGGTTACCAGACATTTGAAGAAAACTAATGAAAGGAAATGAATTAATGAACTAAACAAGTGCATTTTTCTGAAGAAGATTTGTCTTCTGTTTCCAGAAGACACAGAGTTAAGAAAAAGTATAGAAAAAAAGCTGAAAATACGAAATTTTCAGAGAGGCTAAGAGGAAAAAACGTTTGTTAAGTATGATCAAGTTTTTGTGAAATAGGAGCAGGATGCTGGAAAAAAAAATAGGAAGATTCAATGAACTACCGAGTGTGCTTAAATATTGAATTAATCAAGCAAATCTTCTAGAATATGGAGCAAAAAGACAAGAATATAAAATATAATGAAAAAAAAAAAAAGAGAGAAATAATCAAGAGTATGAGGGGTAGGGGGAAAATTATTGAGGGGGAAAAAATCTTGACCCGAAGAGTGATTAAAGTCTTCAGATTGAAAAGGGTTATCCAGTGCCCAACAGAGAAAAAAAAAATGCATACCAAGACACATGATGAAATTTCCAAATCCCAAGGATAAGAAATTGATCCTAAAAGCTTCTATAGAACAAAAAAAGGATCTTTCAAAGTTATCAGACTTCTCATCAGCAAAGCTAGAAGCTGGGACGGATGAGGCAATGTTTCATAGTTCTGAGAAGGGTTAATTAGAACCTTGAATTGATAGCTAATCTATGGAATGTTAGGATAAACTAAGACATGGTTAAACATACATAAGGGCTCAGGTTTATAAGTTTACCACCTACACATCCTTCCTAATTAAAAAATATTTTTTGAAGATATAATTCAGCAAAACAAAACAAGGATCCTATACAGATGATAACCCAGGATACAAAGAGCACTGGACCTAGCTCAGGTGTTTTATGAAAATGACAACAGTATACCAGGCCTAGAAAGCAGGGAGGATAAATCAGAAAGAGCCATCACAGGGTTCCAAGAAGAATAAGATTATCTTCAAGAAGAAAGTAGATACTATAAATCAAATTGCATATTGAAGAAACATTAGCATTTGGGGACCAAACTAAGTACATTGAAGTTATAAATTAATCTATCCTTATAATACTGAATCTTCCTATCCAGGAAATTAGATGTTTTTACATATTTTTTTAGTTTTTTAAAATGTCCTTCAGTGAAGTTTTACAGTACTATTTATATAAGACTTTTATGTTTTTATTGAGTTTATCTAGATATTTTATATGTTTTGTGACTTGTAAATGAGATACTTGCTCCATTTTCTGACTATTGCTGTTATATGGAAAGCCTATTGTGCATATGCATTTTCTAACATTCTGCCTTTCATATAAACCATACTGTTCTTCCTTTCTTACACATTTTAGTTGATTCTCCTGAACTGTAGTTATAGAATTGTCATCCAAAAATATAATTTTGCCCCCTCCTTTCAAACACTTGAACCTCATATTTGGTTTTCTTGTTTGACTTCTTGAGTTAGAATTTACTGGACACAGTGAGCTGCCTTGTTTTGTTTCTGATTTGCTTCAGTGTTAATTATAGATGTTGAATGAAAGCTGTACTAGCATGATAAGAAACGTTCTTCTATTCTTACTGTACTAGTAGTCCTATTTTACTATCACCTCTTTGATAATTGTGCTGGGCTATCTGATGGACATTGTTGAATGTTAGGAAAAAGATTGTGGATTCAATTTTCTCCTGTAAGGGACCATTATCGAATAAATATGATTTTGAGAAAAATATGTAGACAACTGTTTAAGTAATCCAACCATCTGTTGATATTTGTGTAATCATGGGGACAAAGGAAGAGGAAATACATTCCGGAGTACAGAACTTAAGAGATGGGTCAGAAAACAAATCTACTTTCCTTATCTGATTTGTTCTTGTCCATAAGATGCAGAATATTTGATAGCAAAGGAGTTTAACATCCATACTGATATTGAATGGCTTTTATACATAACTGCTAAAAACAAACCTATTTGTGGTAAGGGTGAGGCAAAATAGGTGAAGGAGATTAAGAGGTACAAATTCCAGTTGTAAAACAAATGTTATCGGTATATAAGATACCACATGGGAAATACAGCCAATAATACTGTAAAACTTTGTATGGTGACAGATGGTAACTAAATTTATTGTGGGCATCATTTTATAATGTGCAAAAAATTGAATAACTGTGATGAACACCTGAAGCTAAGAGAATAGTATACATCAATTATACTTCAATTAAAAATGTGAAAAAAGACTTAATTTTCTGCTGCTTTTTATATACACTTATAAACTCAAACCTGAGTAGTAGGAACTTACTTCTTAGAGATAGGATAGTAGTCAACTTTCTCTTCTGAGACACTGAACACTAGTAATTGATACTGTAGTCACTCTTCTCAACAATTTGGTGGTTTCTGTAAAATATTGCTTAAATGATAGTTAGCTCCCACACTATTCATTTTAATGATTTTTAAGCTTTTTCAAATAAAAACAATTCTCCTGTCTTGGATTGCTTGGCATCATCAAAAGCATGATACCTCCTTGAAGATAGTAAGTAGGACTATTTTTCTCTCATTGTTCTATGAACAACAAATTTCCAAACAAAACAATCAGCAATTTGAGTATGAATGTACCCTTGAAGTTAATCTATCCCTATGTTATTAAAAATGTCTAACATATGGTCGACCTGGGTGGCTCAGTCAGTTAAGCAGCTGACTTCAACTCAAATCATCTCAGTGTCTCAGGGTTCTGGGATAGGCCTGCTTCTCCCCCTCTCTCTGCCCTCCACTCCTGCCTTCTCGTGTGCACCTGCGCACATGCTCTCTCTCTCTCCCAAATAAAAAAATAAAATATTTTTTTAAAAAGTGTCTAACATAAACTTCTTGAGATGTCGATGAAAACTTTTGTTAATCTTCTCCCTCACAGTGGCTGATAGTATCACACTATGAGTTTAGTTTAAGATTTTATCTAGTTATATTTGGAATAAGATTATATATGAGTGCTGTGAAGTGTGTAAACCTGGTGATTCACAGACCTGTACCCCTGGGGATAAAAATATATGTTTATAAAAAATAAAAAATTAATTAAAAAAAAGATTATATATTTATGTACTATCACCTTCACAGTAATAATACAGATCTTGAATTATAATGACTTTCATGATTGTATTATAAGATTAAATAGAATATTGGGAGGGCTTCACATTTCCTATTTGTGCTTCTTACTCCCATGCCTGTCAAGATTGGTACAGATTCAAGTTTGTTTTTAATAAACTTCCTAGAAGATCAAAACCAGGGATCATCTGTATCATCACACGCCAGCTGTTTGGGGCCCCTGTTTTGCCCTGCAGATACTTCCTAAAGAGAAAGCCACATTTTGCAGCTGGGTACATGCTTCCACAGGTTTGTTTTTGTTGTTGTTGTTTTGTTTTTGTTTTTGTTTTTACAACTCTTCAGTAGTGAGTGGCAAGAAACGCTATGAAAATGTTGCTACATGGAGAGAGACACTCCTTCACCATCTGGTGAGCATTCTGGAGAATGGAGACAAATACCACACAGTACAGCAATGAAGTCATTTTGTAGGAAGTTTAGCTTTGGGATTAATTTGAGAACTCTGAGAGTAGCATATTGTGGTGGTCTGTTCAGCATGATTCCTTGTGGTGTTTAGTAAATTACAGACTGTTTATATTGGAAGGGGCTATAGAGATCAGTGTAGAGATAAGGAACCTGAGGCCCACAGACCTCCAGTGGCATGTCCATAACATTTACTTGAGCACCTATCAGAATCCACATTCCACAATGTGCAAATGCTGTGTATTATGGAATTCGTAGTAACACATTCTGAGGTCATGCAGGAAATGGACCAGAGTGAAGTGCTAAGAATTAGGTCAGTAACTTAAGACAGTACAGGCCCCCAGGCAATCTTCAGCTTCCCTGACCCACTGGGATTGGGGGACATGGAAAACGTGTGTGTATGTGCATGTGTGTGAATGTAGCATGCTTGTTCTTATGTATGGTGTTTGCAGCTGGACTTTAAGCTGTATATCTAGAAGCCAGAGCCTATTTGCCCTGTTATTCCTAGTATTATTTCTTACTGAGAATTCATCTTTTTTATATTTCAAACTTTGTAGGGTATCAGGTCAGTGAAATGAGACCCAATAATGCTTAAAAAAATTTAATGTGGGCATACATGTATAGAAATGTATTGGGAAAAATATAAAAATTTTTATACAGTAATGAATATGAAGTTGTAGAATTACATGTACTTTTTCTTCATTATTTCTACTATTTTCTCTGTATTTCCTAAGATTCCTACCATGAGATTATCTTTAAATGCATATAGTTTTATTACATAAGTAATAGATAAGCATTTTCATGTCACAGAATACTCTCAAAATGTTACAGAATATGAAGAAAAATTACATAATATGAGAAAGTCTCTCTTCATGCTCCTTTAGATTTGCTCTCACGGAAGTATCCACTTAGCAATTGATACAATTTGGTGTATATCTTTTTAAATGAATATTCATATATTATAATTATGGGAATTATTTTTGTTGGAAGTGCATACTACGCATGTTATTCTGTGACTGCTTTTTGCATTTAACATATTTTGGGGTCATCTGGCTGACTCAGTTGATAGAGCATGTGACTCTTGATCTCAGGTTTTTAGGTTCGAGTCCCATGCTAGGTGTAGAGATTACTTCAAAAATTAGAATCTTTACAAAATAATAATAATAAAATATTTTTGGATATTAATTAATTTTAGTATATGTGTTTATTTTTTCTTTATACCAGTGTTTTTAAATTGCAACATAGGATATATGTCAAATTTCTCATTTAATTGTTTACTACTGATGGATATTTTTAAAAATTTACAAACAGCACTGCAAAGAACATTGTTGTGCATGCTTATGTGCTCTATTGATTTTTAAATTAGTGAGCCAATTATAAAGATAGATAATCAGCTGGGAGATGGACATAAGAGGAGGCTAAAGGAGATGGAATCAGGTGTTTCTGGAAGACAGAATATTCACCGTCTGTGTCTCATCAGACTCCACAAAAGATTCAGATGCTCACTCAAGTAAAAGCAATTCCACTGTAGCATGGATATTTGGGGGACTCAGGGGCTCCTAAGAAGTTTGGGTAAAAACCCACACTGCTGAGATGGTTTTTGCCTTTGTTCTTGTTCAAGAAAGAGTTACTCCTCTGATCTACAGCCAGAAGGTTACTCTCTTGGGGTGGGGCAGGGATGGAGCAGATGTCTGGTGGGTGGGGAGGACAGAGACTTGGCTAGTCCTATTCCTAAGAGTCCTGTCCTGTCCTATTCCTGCAGCAGCCTCCCATAGCAGCTGACTGATCACTTGTATATGATAGCTTTCAGGTGTGTTTGAGAAAAATTGTTGGGAATTTGTGCCAAATCTCAAAAATCAGCTGTCTATCTTATGCATGTATGATATGGTGTACCTGCTTCAACTGCCTACAGATCTCTTTTACAATTCAAAACAAACTTCAAAAAATTGGGGGGGGGGAGTTCTCCCTTGAAAATCAAAGTGATAAAAAATAATTTTTAAAAATCATGCATGCTTTGAATGCACCTTAAGGACAAGTCTAACATTTCAATTCTCTAGTAACTAAACAAATATTAGTTATCATTTTGTTAAATATTTACTTTGTTCACAATTATGCTAAGACCTTTATATACAAATGCCTTTTTAACATTCAGAAGAGCCCTATGTTCACAACTTTATAAATAAGAAAGCTGTGAGATTGGGCACCTGGGTGGCTCATTTGGTTGAGCCTTCAGCTCAGGTCATGATCCCAGGGTCCCAGGATCAAGTCCTACATCAGGCTCCCAGCTCCATGGGAGTCTACTTCTCCCTCTGAACTTCTCCCCTCTCATGCTCTCTCTCTCTCTCTTCCCCTCTCTCAAATAAATAAATAAAATCTAAAAAAAATAAAAAAATTTTAAAAAAGAAAGCTGTGAGATCAAAGAGGTTAAGTCCCTTGAGCCGTTGTCACACAGCTTATAAATGACAGTTAGGATTCAAACCCAATATTTTTATATATTTAAAACTCTACCTCTTAATACCAGACTGGAAATCAACTCTTATTTGATAGGCAATCAAATGTTTCTTCTTGGTGGCAATTCCCACAAGAATAAAATATGTTCAACATACCATATGTGTGTGTGTGTGTGTGTGTGTGTGTGTAGATTTATATGTGTATATATGTATATACAGTGGATTAGTACTTTGGGGTATATTGTTGCTTTGAGTTATAGTATCTTTTATAAGACATTGAAATAATGCATTATAGATAAGACCATGTAGCAATAAGGAAGATAAGATTTTTGCTTTTATTTGTGTCAATCAGACTATCTTGTTTGAGCTCTTGAAGAGGAGAGTGACAGGGTAGAGATAAGCAGAGCAGATTAGGTGGTGTGTATTATCCTGAAATCTGAGTTATTTGACATTTTTAAGGCTCAGCATTTATCAAGTTTTATGAATATAAATTGGCATGAAAAAATAATACCATCTGCTCAATAATAATCCTTTGCTCTTAGCAAAGAGTATTTGTTTCAGCTTGAGAGTAATGATCCTATTTATTCAAACTTGCTAATTGCATGAACTATATACAAATTGTTAGGCTCATAAAGGTGTATATTTATGGTCACCAGATACTCCTCAGGTTCTGTATTTTCATGGTTGTAGAGTTAGCTTTTTTTCCCCCACTCTGTCTCTCTTATTGTCAGTGAAGACAGCCTTGTTGGTATTTTCTGTGATTGTATAGCAATATTCTCAAGTCTAATTGCTTAAATAGAGTAAAAATCAGGGACTTTTTCTATTAGATTTTTAAAATACTTGTTCTCTAGATTTAAATTCCCATGTTTTATTAAGGGAATAAGTTTTTATTTGCCAAAAGGCTCCACTTATAGCTGCAGTAATAATGTTTTCTTATTTATAAACATCAGCATAAAGTATTCACTGTGTAAAATATAAGTTACTAATGTGAAAATGGCCATTTTAGTTTGCACTGATTGTTAAAGTGGGTCAGAAGAATCTGTTTCATTAACTTTAAGAGAGCTATGGTATTTTTTTTAAATCTCTTTAGCCTTCCTTCTGATGTATTCTAAGAATTTTCAACAGGTTACTGAAGAGTTCCAAAATAAAGCACAATTCTCAGAAAGTGTTTTCTAGAAGGATCTGCAATGACATTCAGGATTGGCAAGCATCAGAAAGTAGAAAAATGAATAAAGAAATTATCTCATACACAGAAAATGTCATTTTAGGTGAAATCAAATAGAGAAAAATAGTGTAGGTCTATAAAAAATATTGGTATATAAACAATGAATCTTGGAACACTGGGAAAAAAGTAAAGTTAAGATGGTAAAAGAGCGCCTGGGTGGCTCAGTGGGTTAAAGCCTCTGCCTTTGGCTCAAGTCATGATCTCAGGGTCCTGGGATCGAGCTGCATATGGGGCTCTCTGCTCAGCAGGGAGTCTGTTTCTCCCCTCCCCGTTCCTACCTGCCTCTCTGCCTGCTTTGATCTCTCTCTGTCAAATAAATAAATTAAATCCTTAAAAAATGGTAAAAAAAATTTAGTAGATATTTATAACTGAAAATACAGATAAAATAAATAGGTGCTAGGAAAATTTAGAAAAAATTAACATAATATGCTAAAAGATAACACTTATATCTACCTAATGTTAATCTTAGAAAAATGATGAGAATCTTTTGTATGATCTACATTTGTAAGTAGTAATAATAGATTTTGAAATAATATTATATTATAGGAAGTCTTTTTCTTATGTACCTGATTCCAAATAAGTACATGTTTGAACACAGTCTGTGGTTTTTTTCATTTCTAAGAAATGCTTATCGTAATAAATACCTTATTTACTTGAGTGAGAAACTAAAATCTGGCAGAATGTGTTTTTTGCATTAAATTTGCATACCAGTAACTTGAAAGATTGAAAAAAGAACAGACTTTCTATTCCAAAGGAATCATGGTGACTGAAGAATAGTTTCATGTAATCTTAAATACTGAATAGTAAGTATATTCACTGTCCAAAAGAGCAAACTAAAACAAGAAAAGAAATCGAATTTGAAAAGGAAGAGGCTTCGGATGATCTAATCCAAAATTTAATGACCTTTTCAAAAGAATAAATTTAAAATGTAAACTAAGCCAAAATGAGATTAGTCATAAATTACATATGGTGTACTCTTTTTCTTATTCTCCACTTCTCATTCCCCATTAGGTGGCTCATGTCAATGGAAAATAATTATATGGCACTTTTCCCATCCTATCCCCCATGGTAGATAGACCTAATTAAGAAATTATGCTTTTGTGTATATATACCACATCTTCTTGATCCATTCATCTGTTGATGGACATCTAGGTTCTTTCCATAGTTTGGCTCTTGTGGACATTGCTGCTATAAACATTCGGGTGCATGTGCCCCTTTGGATCACTACGTTTGTATCTTTAGGGTAAATACCCAATAGTGCAAAAAAAAAAAAAAAGAAATTGTGCTTTTTTCTGTAGACCTTGAAATTCTTCTTGACAAAGAACATCAAAGGAGCCACTAACAATAGCTTAGAATTGAATTCCAGTTTGTCTCCCAAATCTTCTGATCAGTTCTTTTTATACTTGCTTTTAGGAAAATAATCTGCATCTATAGTGAGAAGCAAATAGCTATGTGATACAATAAAAGATCCTCCAGAAGAAGTCAGAAATTTATGTCTCAGTATCTCAATAACAGTTCCATCATTGAGTGTGGAATCTTTGACAACTTGTAACTTCTCTAGCACTCAATTCCAATCTGTAAAATCAAGGAGGTTGGGCTAGACTCTCTTTTTAAAATCCTGTCCATGGGATGCCTGGATGTCTCAGTCATTAGGCATCTGCCTTCCACTCAGACCATGATCTTGGGACCCTGGGATCAAGCCCCACATCAGTCTCCCTGCTCAGCCAGAAGCCTGCTTCTCCCTCTCCCACTATCCCCCTTGTGTTCCCTCTCTTTCTGTCTGTCTGTCTGTCTGTCTCTCTCTCTCTGTCACATATATAAATAAACCTTTTCCCAAAAAATCCTGTCCAGTTTCAACTTTTTATTTTCCATGCCTTCAGTAACCCCTTTAAGACTTTTCACCATTCCCTAAATACACATTTCTAAAAATAATTTGCAACATTTTGCACATTCCCTTTTTTTCATTCTGGGATGCCCTTTGTCACCTGTGCAACCTAGCAAAACCTGCACTCACCTTTCAAGGTCCACTCACATATCAACTGTTTAGCTCCAAACCTTACCCTGTGCTCAGGTCAAATGAGTTGTCCTCAGATTTGTGCTTCTGATATAGATCAGCCATCATTGTTTTATAATTATTTATTGATCTGTTTTCTCCTGAAAATCCTATAAAGAAGGGACTCAGACCCTTGGTATTTATACTCTTAGGGATATGGGGCTTCACGCATATCATCTGTTCAGGGAAGTTTATTGAGTTAATAGTTAAAGGTCACTATCTGCCTGTTAATTTAAAATCTAGTGATTGAAGATTGTTGTCTTTTTTTTTTTTATAAACATGTATTTTTATCCCCAGGGGTACAGGTCTGTGAATTGCCAGGTTTATACACTTCGCAGCACTCACCAAAGCACATACCCTCCCCAATGTCCTGAAGATTGTTGTCTATGTGATTTTAAATACATGTATTTTGGTGAAATATTCAGAGTAAGTTTTATTACATCTTTTTCGTCTAAGTAATTCATAAGCTGCATACATTCTAAACCGCTAGAACTACAGATAACTCAGTGGGCGTTGAAATACCTCAAGGTATTTCAGGTCAGTGGTTAATACACTAACAAAGAAAGAGCTCATGCAAATAAGTAAGTTAAACATTAAGGCTTCAATGTTAAATCATCAAAGACAGGTTCAAACAATTCACAAAAGATAGTTAATGACAAGTTAGAATATTAAAAGCATTGGATCGCTGGCTGAGATAGAGCAATTAGCACATTCATTGAACGCCTCTACTTCTGAAACCCATAAAAAGACTTTTAAAATTTTTCTTTCCTTTTTTATTGAAGAGTAATTGACATATAATATTATGTTAATTCCAGGTGTACAACATGGTAATTTAATATTTATATACCTTACAAAATGGTCACCACAAGAAGTCTCCATAGCTCTGTCACCGTACAGAATTATTACAATATTATTGACTCTATTCCCTGTGCTATACATTACATCCTGTTGTCTTATTTATTTTATAACTGGAAGATCGTACCTCTTAATCTCTTTACCTGTTTTGCCCTTCCAACCCCCTCCTTTCCTTTGGCAACTACCAGTTTGTTCTCTGTATCTATGAGTCTGTTTTTTGTTTTGCTTTGTTTGTTTTGGTTTTTTTTTAGATTCCACACATAAGTTCATAAGTTTAATGATTTGGTTATTTATCTTTCTCTGATTTATTTCACTTAGTATAAGGCCCTCTAGGTCCATCCATGTTATTGCAAATGGCAAGATTTCATTCCTTTTTTATGGCCAAGTGGTGTGTGTGTGTGTGTGTGTGTGTGTGCACGTGCGCACACGTGTGTGTGTATATGTATACATACATATATATAATATTATATATATATATATATGTATATATATATATATATATAAACATTTAGATCTAGATTGTTCCCATGTCTTGCCTATTGTGAATAACACTGCAAGGTGCCTGGGTGGCTAGACTGGTAAGTGTCTGCCTTTGACTCAGGTCATGATCCCAGGATTTTGGGATTGAACCCAGCGTCTGGGTTCCTGCTCAGCAGGGAGTCTCTTTCCCCTTTCCGCTCTTCCCCTCCCTGTGGCTCATGCTCTCTCTCTCTCTGAAATGAATAAACAAAATCTAATAAATAAATAACACTGCAATGAACATAGGGTGAATATGTCTTTTCAAAGACATATGTCTTGAATATGTCTTTTCTTCAGATAAATAACTAGAAGAATTGCTGGATTGTACGATACTTCTATTTTTAATTTTTGGAGGAGCCTTCATTCTGTTTTCCACATTCACTGCATGAATTTACATTTCTACCAACAATACCCAAGGGTTCCCTTTCTCTACATCCTTGCCCACACTCCTTATCTCTTGTCTTTTTCATATTAGCCTAGCCATTCTGAGTGGTATAAAGTGTTATCTCATTGTGGCTTTGATCTGTATTTCCCTGATGATGAGTGATATTAAACATCTTTCCATGTGTCTCTTGGCCATCTGCACATCTTCTTTGAAAAAATGTTTGTGTAGGTCCTTCCCATTTTTTAATCAGACTGTTTTTTAAATATTGAGTTGTATGAGTTTTTTTTACGTATTTTATAGGTTAACCCCTTTTCGCATATATATCGGTTGCAGATATCTTCGCTCTTTCAGTAGGCTGGCTTTTTCATTTTCTTTTCACCATGTAAAAACTTTTTAGTTCGATATAGTCTCATTTGCTTATTTTTGTTTCTGTTGTCCTTGCATAAGGAGGTAGATCCAAAAACAAAACTGAAAAATGTCACTAAGGTTGATATGAAAGAATTTACTGATTGTGTTTTCTTCAGAGGTTATAATAGAGGCTGGAAACTATAGATACTCACTTATTTGTTGAATGAGCTTTAAAGATTGAGAGTTCCAGTCTTTTTACTCCACTAATTTTCCAATTATGCATAAGCCTTTTGAACAGGAGATTGAAGCATCCTGTAGAGAATTCACCAGCCCCAGAGGAAAAAAAATAATAATAAAGAAACGGCCACCCAGATCACTCTGTGGTAAAGATTATATATAGTTGACCAATCTTACCATGCAAACAGAGTTCCCAATCCAATTTTTAGTGCTCTAATCTAAATATGAGTAGCCAGATAAGATTTACCAAACATTTGGGGAAAGTATTTAAATGAAGGATGGAAACCAAAATAAATTTTTAAAAGACTAGCTTATAGGAAGTACAGATGCTGGAGGAAGAAGGAAACTTAGAAAACACAGAAAGATTAAAGGACTTATAGTTGATAATATATCAGTATTATTAGCATTGCTTCCATGAAACAAGAACAGGAGGCTATGAAAAGGGACTTCTTGACCAGTAAAAATATGATAGCAGAAGTGAAAAAGAAAAGCCTCAATAGAATAGAAAGATAAATTTTAGGGTCTCTCTGGGAAAATAGACCAAAAGACAAAGAAAGAAAATATAGAATTAAAATATGAGAAAATTAGAAGACCAGACCAAGAAATCTAACATCCAAATAATATAAATCCTAGAAGGAACAGAAAACTACAGGAGGCACTAATTGAATAAAAATTTCCAGAACTCATTAATAGGAGCATCCAGCCCAATGTATATATAAAAAACTTATTCTTAGGCTCATTATCAGGTCATATATAAATGATCAAAAATCAAAATGTCATCAAGATGCACACTGAAACCTAGAAAACAATGGAACACTGCCTTTTAAATTTTGAAGGAAAATGATCCAACCAAGAATTCTATACATACCCAAATCATTAACCAGGAGTGAGCATAGAGTAAAGATAATTTCAAAGATGGTGTTCTTGAAAAATTTGCCTTGAATATATACTTTCTCAGGAAGCTTCTGGAAATGTACTTACCAAAACAAGGGGGTAAACTTTAAAAACATTATCATCAGGATAATGATGAAGTAACATCTCAAAGTCACAGCTGTGCAACAAACAAAGAAATAATCATCCTATATTAGAAAAGGCTTTTGGGAGGTATTTCTTCAAGAAAATGTTCTTAGTAAAATTACTGATGCATTTGAACCACACTTAAGAGGAGAGGTTTGCAGTTGGGGCAAAATTTGGAATTGAATTTTAATTACAAATTTATAGACACTTAAGGAAACAAACAAGACAAGAATCTTCAACTACAAAGAAAGCAAAAACTTGTGAAGAAAACAAAATTAATCCGACATAGCTTAAGTTACTCACAGTGTTTCCTTAGTCCCCCTAATATAAACACAATAACTCAATCTAACCAAAATTACTACCAATATTAGAAGGATTGAAGATAAGAAGTATGAATAGATGAAAAGATAAATTCTCATCTTCTAATTGAATATCAATAATTGATGCCTAAAATTGAAGTATTAAGAAGAAGCAATATAGGTATGTTATTTAGAGATACAGACTATAGCAAATAAATCAGCTATGAAATTTGAAAGTGACTACCTTTGGGGAATGGAAGGTACCTGTATGGGGGAGTAAGTGCAGGGGATTTTTTTTTTTTTGTCTTACTATAATACTTTTGAATTCTTTTATGTGCCTGTATAACTGCTAAAAATAAAATATAAATTTAAAAACTGATCTTTCTTCAAATGATACCTCCACTTGTGGTGGGCATAGCATAGCACAGATGATATAGACATACTTCTGAAAGTAATGTAATTGATGTGATGAGCACTGGGTGTTATATGCCACTGATGAATTACTGAACACTATATCTGAAACTAATGATGTACTATATGTTGGTTAATTGGATTTTTTTTTTTTAAATAGCATAACACTGTATCTCAACTACAAAGAAAAGAAAGGAAAGGAATATAAATAAAATAAAATTTAATCTTTCTTACTTATAATAAGAAGTACAAATTTAAACAAAAAACATATTTGCCAAGTTTTTACAAATTTATTATACAATGATTAGAATATCATGTGACATTCTCACTACCTGTAAAAGCAGAATTGTTTTTCTAAACATTTCTAATATTTCTGAAAAAAAAAATTCACAATATATATAAGAGACTTAAAAAGGTTTATTCCCTTTGTCCTAGTAATTCCCCTGTTGGAAATCTCTTAAGGATCTATTTAGGGAAAGAAAAAAGAAAGCTAAGACAGAAATACATCAAAACGTTCACAGTGGTTGTCTCTGAATGATAGAATTAATGGGTGATATAATTATGATTATTTTTTTCAATTTTCTTCTCTTGCACCCTTCTGTACTTTTTTCTGAATAATCTATACTGAAGAAAGATACTTTCATATTCAGAAATCAGAGCAGTAACAAGTTTTAACTTTTAAAAACACTGGTCCTTACAACAGAGAAAAGCTATGTATTGAAATAGCCCCAGGTCAGGTTAATATTGCCAGCAGTGGAGTCTGGATGAACGCTAACAGGGCCATCTGGAAGTGTGAGTCATTCAGGGCCATGCACAAGAGAACCCACGCAACTACTGCTGGTGGTTTCTCAGGAATCTCCCAGGGAAGAAGGAGAGGGCTTTCCCATTGCCTAAAAAAGGAACCTCCTCCCTGGAAAAGAATTCACAAGTAGTCTAAGCGATTATAAATGGCTTTTTATTAGGTAGAAAAAAGTGATTGGGATGATGGTCGGAGCTCCATTAAATATATCTGAACCAGTTTTTAACACTTTAATTGTGTCTTCTAAACCTGCTGGAGCCCTCAAGCTCTCCCACGAAATGTGTCCGCTCTCAAGTTGTCTTTCTCTTTTTTGTCCAATGCTCTGAAATCTGCTGATTTTGATGTACCGAGTCTCTTAACATTGAGTTACTCTAAAAGACATATGTATTTCTTTGGTATGGGCTATTGAGAAGGGAGAAAGAGAAGGAAGAATTTAAACTGATTTTTAGAATGCTTTCCTATGTTTATCAGTTGAAAGAAAAGGTAGAAAAACCAGTTATTTGGATACCATTATGCTCCACCTGCGCTCATCCATTTGCTGTTCTCCCAAAGAACCATTTTAATTCAGGTCAGATGAATTTACACACTTTGTTCCTTTTCTTTGAAACACCCTAACAAACTTTTTCTGCCTGATGAACTCTACTTGTCTTCCAGAAGTTGAAATATTCCCTCCAATGTGAAAAATTCCATGACTACAGGAAATAAGTTATGATAACTACAATTTAATGAGTTGCCTGTACCTTTAGCCAATTCTTATACTATCCAATGAGCAAGGTAGTTATATCCTCACTCTACAGAGAAGACTGAAATTTAAAGGACTTGAATAACTGGCTCACGGGCACATGGCTAGACTTGAAACATAAATCCAAAGCCAGGACGTCCTATCTAAAATCCTTTATTTATTTTTTTTCTTTTGAAATGTCCATCACGTAGTGATCATTCGGATTTATATTTATTTATATGTTTATCTTCCTCAATGGACTGACTCCTCATTCTTTATTGCAAGATAAGTTGTCTTCTTCTTGGGGAGGGTGGCATTTTTATGTGTAACATTATCCTTCTTTTTCTTTTTTTTAAGATTTTATTTTTTATTTGACAGAGATCACAAGTAGGCAGAGAGGCAGGCAAAGAGAGAGAGAGAGAGGGAAGCAGGCTCCCCGCTGAGCAGAGAGCCCAATGCGGGACTCGATCCCAGGACCCTGAGATCATGACCTGAACCGAAAGCAGAGGCTTTAACCCACTGAGCCACCCAGGCGCCTCTTTATATGTAACATTAATCCGATTTAAAATTTCTATTTTTTTTAAAGATTTTATTTATTTATTTGACAGACAGAGATCACAAGTAGGCAGACAAGCAGGCAGAGAGAGAGGAGGAAGCAAGCTCCCCACTGAGCAGAGAGCCCGATGTGGGGCTTGATCCCAGGACCCTGAGATCGTGACCTGAGCCGAAGGCAGAGGCTTTAACCCACTGAGCCACCCAAGCGCCTCTAAAATTTCTATTTTTTGTTAACATTCTTTGACTCTGTGCTCCACAGGCAAGATGCTCAAGCATGGAAACCAGATGGGTTTCAGTTGTCATTGGATTGAGAACCTGTCACTGGGTCTGCCACAGATATTGTTCAATATATATTTTTCAGGGGTGCCTGGGTGGCTCAGTGAGTTAAAGCCTCTGCCTTCGGCTCAGGTCATGATCCTGAGGTCCTGGGATTGAGCCCCACATCGGGCTCTTTGCTTGGCAGTGAGCCTGCTTCCCCCCTCTCTCTGCCTGCCTCTCTGCCTACTGTGATCTCTGTCAAATAAGTAAATAAAATCTTTAAAAATATTTTTTTTCAGTGAGTAAACTAACGAATGAGGGCACAAATGAACAAAGAATGAAGCAGAAAGCCTGAGATTCAGCTCCTAGCCAAACAATATTTTGTTTTTTGCTTTTACTGTCTTCATTGTCTGAATAGACAGTAATAGATTAAGCACATGTGAAATATACTATCACTGTCAATAACCATGTTCCCTCAAATGAAATCTGTATCCTAAGGGAATCTCAGCATGTTGGCAGTATGGGTTAGAGACAAGTTTAATCTTCTTATAAACAAAGATACTGAGACTTCAAAATACTCTGTAGAGATGTCAGATTCTGCATTTCATACACATAGGTGTTTTCTAACTAAAGCATGAGTAGGCAATGTTAACCTCTGGGCCTCAAGTTGGTGTGGTTCATGTTTTGTAACTATAGAATCTACAATACAACTTCATTTTGGTGGTCTTATGAAGCTTTCATAACTTTTGAGCTATTAAAAACTGACCACATAAGGGTATTATAAAAGATTGCACATATTACAAAATACTTAGCCTGTAAGGAATTATACTACAGTTAGGGTAAATTAATAAATGTTTTTATTTGATTACTTAAAAAGTTCTTCAAGTCTAGTAATAGTGGAGTTTTCATGAAGAAAGGAAAGTCCATGTTCTGTTTTTCTTTTTAAAATTAAAACCCCTGAGAAAAAAAAAGAAATAATAGGTAGCAGAAGGTATTAAATTATTTCTTCTGTAAAAGCACAATCCCACATCAAATTTAAATACAAAAGAATAGGCAAAGGGATAATAACACTGACTATAGTTTTAACCTACATAAGGCGGGAAATTGAGTGAAATAAGTTTTTCCTCTAATTTTATGTGGAAAAAAATGTGTCATAATGCCAACCCATATGAATCCAATCTGTTTGGTTTATTCATCCCTTTAGTGACATTCAGACTCCAGAATATCAGAAACCTAGTCAATATTTCAGTGTGATCATAGAGACCAGAAATGTGGTAAAGATTGTGATGACTTGTGCATTAAAAAAAAAAAAAATCCTCATTGGGACAGGCTGTTGATCATATATCTTTCTCTCTTTTTGGAAACCCCTGACTATGTTCTACCTTTCTATTCACTCTCCTAAAAGGCACAATGTCCCTTCTATTCTCCATAGAATGAGAAAGGAAAAGAAGAAGAATCAGTGAATTACAAATAAAAATCTCTCCATGCTTTCCCAGCACTTGGGGACATGACCAGCTCCCTTCACTGGTCATTCATCTTTCCTGGCCCTCTTCTGCCTATCTCTCCTGTCTCATTTCGCACTGTTCTCCTGCACGTGCATCCTCTACTATACCCTATGCACTGTATTCCTATGAGTCTGCACCTCTGTACATGTGATCTGTCTGTCTGGGACTCCTCCCCATCTCTTCATTCCTTCCCTCCACTCCACCCTTGCTCCTTCTTCTCTGCACTTAATTCTTTCTGCTTTTTTAATATATCAAGAATATCCTCCCATAGGGAGCCTTCCAACCCCAAGACTGGGTTACATGTCTCTCATTCTGTATGTGCTATTGGAGTCCTTATCATATGGGTGCACTAGGATTATTTGTGTCCAGCGCTTTACCCATTGTTAATCAACACTTCAGTGGTTTTCCATTAGCTGAGTGAATGAGGTGTATTTCTTAGAACAGAATTCGAAAAACACAGAGGAAAAGCTGGGACAACTTTGTTTGTGGAAAAAGTGCTTGGGCAGAGACCGCCTTTGAAATCACATGCTTAGGTCTCTCTTATGTTCTTTATGAAATAGGAATATTAATTCTCAGATCCTATCAAAGCAGGTTTGGGGCAGCTGGGTGGCTCAGTGGGTTAAGCCTCTGCCTTCAGCTCAGGGTCCTGGGATCAAGTCTGGCATCAGGCTCTCTGCTCACCAGAGAGCCTGCCCTCCCCCCCCAACCTCTCTCTCTGCCTTCCTCTCTGCCTCCTTGTAATCTCTCTCTATCAAATAAATAAATAAAATCTTTAAAAAAAAAAAAAGCAGGTTTGGTTGCTAAGGAACAAAACAAATTGGAATAAAATGGGCTTTGGGGTTTTTAAAAGATTTTATTTATTCAGTTATTTTCATTATATTTTTTGTGAGAGAGAGTGAGAGCAGGATTGGATGAAGGAAAGGGCAAAGGGAAACGCCGACTCCCTGCTGAGCAGGGACTCTGACTCAGGACTCAATCCCAGAACCCTGGAATCATGACATGAGCTGAAGGAAGAGATTAACTGGCTGAGCCACCCAAGAGACCCTAAAATGGACTTTCTTATAAGAGAATCCCAAATCATAGATTCTAAGCACAATATTGTGTTGAAATGTCCCAATAGTCAATAGCATTCAAATACTGATATGCATGATGTCATATGATTAAAACAATATGACTCAGAGGAAGAAACAGGATTTCTAGGTTATCAGTTACTTGATATTCTTTGACAGAATATTTTATTGAGGCACACTTTCCTGACAATTATTTTCTGATCTTATTTTCCAAGGAAATGTTAGCTTTAAATGTTTATTCTGTAAAGAAACATTGTGATATATTATTTGCATTACAAATGTGACAAGCAGACCACATTTATCTTTTGTGGCCCAGGAATGAAAGGAGCCCCACGTGCAGAAAGAAGCAAAACTCTGAAAATATGAAAATTAAGCACAAGTGAACTTGAACTCAGTGTATAAGGCAAGAATAGAATATTCTGTCTTTTTTTTTTTTCTTTAGTAAAACTTAATTATTTATATCCTGTTATGAAAGTAGGGCAACCTGTGGACATTTCTGCAACTGAAATGCTCCTTACTCTTGGAAGTCAGGCTGTATGTTGGAAGGTTGCAAAACAAGGCCAGTGCCTTAAAAATAAAAAAATAAAAAAATAAGCAAGGAGAGGGGATTATCACTAATGGATGAATTGATTCATGGGTTACTGATTCTTTGATTTAAAATTTTTTTTGAAAGTTATTTGGTAAACAAGTAAAAGCAGATGGTTTGTCGATATTTTCAAGGGGAGTAAAAACTAGTTTAAAAGAGACCAAATCTATATCAACAAATCACCACGTTGTGCAAGATATTGAATATTCATTGCCAGGAGATTTATGGCCTGTTCCCAGGTAGTTCATTCCCAGCTGGCTCATTGTGATAAAATACTGGAGCATAAGTAGCTTTTAGGACCTGACAGCAAACTCCACTTTCATAGGGTCTTCATTGGGCTATATGGTTTTTTCCTTTCTTTTTTTTTTTTTTTTAGTTGTTCTTTTTTTTTTTTTCTTAATATTTTATTTATTTATTTGACAGAGAGAGAGAGAGAGAGAGAGAGAGAGAGATCACAAGTAGGCAGGCAGAGAGCAGGGAGCAGGCTCCCTGCTGAACAGAGAGCTCGATGTGGGGCTCGATCCCAGGACCCTGAGATCATGACCTGAGCCAAAGGCAGATGCTTCACCCACTGAACCACTCAAGTGCCCCTTTGTGGTTTTTTCCTAAGAGGCTGTGTAGTGTACCGAGGACCTCGCACAAAGTGGACCAATGAGAGCTTGGCCAAGGCTTTCTGGTGGGAGCCCATGAAGCTCACTTGAGAAAGTACCAAGGATGCAAATGTCACACTGGCTAACTGGGCTCCTAATTGATTTTTTAAATTTTAAAAAAATTTTCTAGTATATTTAAGCAAAATTTTTTATTTTGAAGGGGGAATGACAGCATATCTTGGGAATTTCAAGCTGGATTTTTGTTTCTCGACAGACTTTGTCTCTGTTTTCGTTTTTGTTATTATTTTTAATTGAGTCATAATTGATACACAACATTTTATTAGTTTTAGTTGTACAACATGATGATTCAGTATTTGTGTTTATTGTGAAATGATCACAATAAGTCTAGGTAAATGTTTGTCACCTTACCTTGTTACAAATTTTTCTTTGGCTTGTGATGAGAACTTGTAAGATCTACTCCCTTAGCAATTTTCAGATAAGCAATACAGTTATTTTTTTTTCCTTGTGGCATTTATTTATTATTTTTATTTTTATCTGTTTAAAGATTTATTTACTTATTTTAGAGATTTATTTATTTATTTTAGAGAGACAGAGAGAGTTGGGGGGAGAAGCAGAGGGAGAGGAAGGGGGAGAATTTAAGCAGGCTTCATGCCCAGCAACAAGCCTGAGGAGGGGCTCAGTTTCACAGCCATAAGATCATGATCTGAGCTGAAATCAAGAGTCAGCTGCTTAACCAACTGCACCACCCAGCCTCCCTTATTTTTTATCAAAGTATAATTGATATATAATATTATATCAGTTTCAGGTGCACAACAGTGGTTTAATATTTATATGAATTACAAAATGATCACCATGGTAATTTCATATGAGATTTTGTCTGTCAGCCTCTCTCTCTCTCACTCCCTCTCTCTCCTCCTCCTCCCCTTTTGTCTTCCCTCCCTTTTTCCTTCTTTCTTGGTAGGTATCAAGAGAAACGTGTGTTTTCTCATATTTCTTTATTAATGACAACAACAAAACACTTCAGTTTGGGACATAATCCAGGCAGATTTTAATTTAATTAACCTCTTCTTTGGAGTTACCTTAGAATTAGTTTCTTACTCCATCACTGCTCTTTCTGTACTTCTGAGTGATCTTCAATTTAAAAAATAAGGATTTGGGTTTTGTACTAAAGAACTAGTTCTATCCTACTCTTCCTTATTTTTAACTTCTTTTTCATTCTGCACATCTCTGCCACTGCCATCTTTTATCTTTTCTTTTCTATTTGTAAGGGAATAACTGAAGCTGACTTGCTCAGAACTTGCTCTGGGTGTCAGAATAACTTGAGACATAGAAAGGTTTGAGTCAATTATGGGTGGTTTTGATCACATATATCTGTGTTATAACCTGCCATTCATAATAGATCACTTCCTAACCTGACCCTGGCCCTGGCCCATCTCAGAAAAAGTACTGGCATAATTGCTGGTTGAAACCTAGACTCACATCTCGAAGTTTAGTAGTCTGAAGAAATATTTCCAGAGGCATTATAATAAGGAAATTTAATTAAGAGCTCATGTTGACTCAGGAATATTATGTACAGCATTGATCCACAGTGTAGCTAATAAATTCATTATGCTGCAAATTATACGTGATTTGTTAGTACATTGGCCAATAAGAATGAAATCTGTCTCAACAGGAATGTTGAAATGCAGTGAAACTTTCATCTCCACTGGGAGTGAACTCACTTGCCAAATCGGGACTATCAATCATAGTAAATGTGTGCAAAACAAATCATACATCTTCCACAGTTCATTGTATTCATCAGCACTTTTGAAGTCAGCAGTCCAAACTAGTCACTTTCAGCCAAGTTCTCAATAGCCTGTGGTTTAGGCAATATGCCTCAGCTGTCTTTTTTTCCAGGGTGCGTTTTCAGGTAATTGGTTGCGGTGGGCCAGTATCAGCCAAATCTCAAAGGACCAAAGGGTGGCCTTATGTATTTTTTTTCAAGTTTTTATTTATATTAGTTAACATACAGTTAGTTAACATACAGTGTAAAATTAGTTTCAGGTATAGAATTTAGTGATTTATCATTTACATATAACACCCAAGGCACATCATGGCAAGTGCTGCTCTTAATTCCCATCATTCATTTAACCCACTTTTCCTCCAGGAACCCTCAGTCTGTTCTCTGTAGTTAAGAGTGTGTTTCCTGGTTTGCCTCCTTGTCTTTTTCTTCCCTGCTAAGGTCATCTTTTTTGTTTCTTAAATTCCACATATAAGTGAAATCACACAGTGTTTGTCTTTCACTGACTGACTGACTTCACTTAGCTTTATACTCTAGCTCCAACCACATCATTGCAAATGGCAAGATTTCATTCTTTTTGATGGCTAAGCAATATTCCATTGTTCATATATATATATAAAAATCTTCTTGAGTCATTCATCTGTTGCTGGACATCTGTGCTCTTTCCATAGTTTGGCTATAGTTGATAATGCTGCTATAAATATCAGGGTGTGCTTGATCCCTTCGAATCAGTATTTTTGTATCCTTTAGGTCAATCTCTAGTAATACAATTGCTGGATCATGGGGTAGTTCTATTTTTAAATTTTGAGGAACCTCCATACTGTTTTCCAAAGTAGCTGCACCAGTTTGCATTTCCACCCACAGTGGGTGGGTTCCCCTTTTCCACATCCTTGCCAACACCTGTTGTTTCCTGTGTTGTTAATTTTAGTGATTTAGTTATTTTAGTGAGAATCACCGGTGTGAGGTGGTATCTCATTGTGGTTTTGATTTGTATTTCCCTGATAATGTATGATGTCTATTCATGTCTTCTGTGCATTTCTTTATTTTTTAAAATATATTATTTATTTATTTGACAGAGAGAGAGATCACAAGTAGGCAGAGGCAGGCAGAGAGAGAGGGAAGCAGGCTCCTCGCCGAGCAGAAAGTCTGACGCGAGGCTCAATCCCAGGACCCTGAGATCATGGCCCAAGCCCAAGGCAGACGCTCAACCACTGAGCCATTCAGGCACCCCTTCTGTGCATTTCTTAACTGGATTATTTCTTTTTTGGATGTCAGTTTTATAGGTTCTTTATGTATTTTGGATACTGACTCTTTATCCAATATGACATTTGCAAATGGCTTCTCCCATTTCATAGCTTGTCTTTTAGTTTTGGTGCTGGTTACCTTTGCTGTGCAGAAGCATTTTATATCAATCAAGTCCCAGTAGCTGCTTTTTGCTTTTATTTCCCATGCCTCAGGAGACATCTAGTAAGAAGTTGCTATGGCCGATGTCAAAGAGGTTATTGCCTGTGTTCTCCTCTAGGATTTTGATTATTTCCTGTGCTACATTTAGGTCTTCCTTTCATTTTGAAATTACTTTTAGGTATGGTTTAAGAGAGTAGTCCAGTTTCCTTCTTCTGCATGTGGCTGTCCAATTTTCCCAACACCATTTGCTGAAGAGACTATATTTTCTCCATTGAATATTCTTTCCTGATTTGTCAGATTAGTTGACCATTTAGTTGTGGGTCCATTTCTGGGTTTTCTTTTCTCTTCTGTTGATTTATGTGTCTGTTTTTGTGCCAGTAACACAGTTGTCTTGATGACTACAGTTTTGTAATATAACTTTGAACTCTGGAACTGTGATACCTCCAGCTTTGTTTTCTTTTTCAAGATTGCGTTGGATATTTGGGATCTTTTGTAGTTTTGTACAAATTTTAAGATTGTTTATTCTAGCTCTATGAAAAATGCCGGTGGTATTTTGACAGGGGTTGCATTAAATGTGTAGATAGCTTTGAATAGTATAGACATTTTAACAATATTGTTCTTCCAATCTGTAAGCATGGAATGACTTTCCATTTTTTTTTTTTTTTTTTTTTTTTGCCTTTCCATTTCTTTGTGTCATCTTCAGTTTCCTACATCAGTGTTTTATACTTTTTAGAGTACACATCTTTTACTTTTTTGGGTAGGTGTATTCCTAGGAATCTTAAAGTTTTTGGTGCAATTGTAAATGGGATAAACTACTTGATTGCTCTTTCTGCTGTTTCATTATTGGTGTATAGAAACACAACAAATTTCTGTACCTTGATTTTGTGTTGTGCAACTGTATTAGATTTGTGTATCATATCTAACAATTTTTTGGTGGAGTCTTTGGGTTTTCAATATAGAGTACTGTGTCACCTGTAAATAATGAAAGTTTGACTTCTGTATTGCCAGTTTTGATGCCTTTGTATTTATTTTTGTTGCCTGATCGATGAAGCTAGGACTTTAAATACTATGTTAAATAACAGTGGTGAGAGTGGGCATCCCTGTCTTCTTCCTAACCTTGGAGGAAAAGCCCTTAGTTTTTCCCATTGAGGATGATATTAGCTGTGGGGTTTTCATATGTGACACTTATTATGTTGAGGTATGTTCTAGCCATACTTTGTTGAAGGTTTTTATCATGAATGGGTGTTGTACTTTGTCAAATGCTCTTTCTGCATCTGTTGAAAGGATCTCATGGTTCTTATCCTTTCTTTTATTAATGTGGTGTATCACATTGATTGATTTGCAAATATTGAACCATCCTTGCAGCTCAGGAATATATCCCATTTTATTGTTGTGAGTTATTCTTTTAATGTACTGTTGAATCTCATTTGCTAGTATTTTGTTGAGAATTTTTGCATCTATGTTCATCAGGGATATTAGCCTATAGGTTTTGTTTGCTTGTTTGTTTGTTTGTTTTTTAGTGGAGTCCTATTCTCATTTTAGAATCAGGGTAATGCTGGCCTCATAGAATGAGTTTGGAAGTTTTCCTTCCATTTATATTTTCTGGAATAATTTGAGAAGAATAGGTATTAACTCTTTTTTAAATGTTTGGTAGAATTCTCCTGTGAAGCCATCTGGCTCTGGACTTTTGTTTGTTGGAAGATTTTTGATTACTGATTCAATTTCTTTGCTTGTTATGAGTCTATTCAAGTTTTCTATTTCTTCCTGTTTCAATTTTGAATAGTTTATATGTTTCTAGGAATTCATGCATTTCTTCTAGATTGTCCAGTTTATTGGCATACAATTTTTCATGATATACTCCTAACGCTGTTTGTGTTTCTGTCATGTTGGTTGTTATTTCTTCTCTCTCATTTGTAATTTTATTTATTTGGGTCATTTCTCTTTTTCTTTTTGATAACCTGGCAAGGGGTTTATCAATTGTATTCATTTTATCAAAGAACCAATTCCCAGTTTCATTGATCTGTTCTACTGTTTTTTTGGTTCTATAAAATTTCTTTCTGCTCTAATCTTTATTCTTTCTCTTCTCCTACTGGCTTTAGGTTTTGTTTGCTCTTTTTCTAGCTCCTATAGGTATAAGGTTAGGTTGTATATTTGAGATTTTTCGTGGTTCTTGAGGTAAGCCTGTAGTGCTATATATTTCCTTCTCAGGACCACTTTTGCTGCATCCCAGAGGTGTTGGACCATTGCTTCCATGTACTTTTTTTTTTTTTTAATTCTGCTTGATTTCCTGATTGACCCATTCATTCTTTAGTAGGATGTTGTTTAACCTTTATATATTTGTGGTCTTTCCAAATTTTTTCTTGTGGTTGACTTCAACTTTCATAGCTTTGTGGACAGAAAATATGCATGCTAGTCTCAGTCTTTTTGTACTTATTTAGGCCTGATTTGTGACCCAGTATGTGATCTATTCTGGAGAATGTCCCATGTGCACTTGAAAAGAATGTGTATTCTGCTTCTTTAGGATGAAATGTTCCAAATATATCTGTAAAGTCCATCTGGTCCAGTGTGTCATTCAAAGCCATTTTTTCCTTGTTGATTTTCTGTTTGGATGCTATGTTCATTGCTGTAAGTGGGGTGTTAAAGTCCCCTACTATTATTGTATTATTATTAATGAGTTCCTTTATATTTGTTAGTAATTGTTTTATATATTTGGGTGCTCCCATGTTGGGGGCATAAATATTTACAATTGTTGAATCTTCTTTTTGGATTGTCCCTTGTATTATGATATAGTGCCTTTCTTCATCTCTTGTACAGTCTTTGGTTTAAAATCTTGCTTCTCGGGGCACCTGGGTGGCTCAGTGGGTTAAAGCCCCTGCTTTCGGCTCAGGTCATGGTCCCAGGGTCCTGGGATCGAGGCCCACATCGGGCTCTCTGCTCAGCGGGAGCCTGCTTCCTCCTCTCTCTCTGCCTGCCTCTCTGCCTACTTGTGATATCTGTCTGTCAAATAAATAAATAAAATCTTTAAAAATAAATAAATAAATAAATAAATAAATAAATAAAATAAAATCTTGCTTCTCTGGTTGGCTCAGTCAGTTAAGCATCTAACTCTTGATCTTGATCAGTTCTTGATCTCAGGGTTGTGAGTTCAAACCCCATGTTGGACTTGTGTTGGGCATGGAGTCTACACCATGTAGTAGTTTAATTACATAAATCTAGTTTGTCTTATGGTAAGTATTGCTACTCCAGCTTTCTTTTTACTTCCGTTTCCATGATAATTGTTTCTCCATCCCCTCATTTTCAATCTACGGGTGTCTTTAGGTCTAAATGGGTCTCTAAAATGGGTAGGCAGCATATAGAAAGTTCTTTTTTTTTAATCCATTCTGACACCCTCTGTCTTTTGATTGGAGTGTTTAGTCCATTTACATTCAGAGCAATTATTGATAGATGTATATTTATTGCCATTTAATTGCTTGTTTTGTCATCATTTCCAGAGATTTTCTCTTTCCTTTCTAGTCTTTGTCATGCTTGGTCTTTCTTTCCCACCCAAAGAGTCCCATTTAATATTTCTTGGAGGGCTGGTTTAGTGGTCATGAACTCGTTTAGTTTTTGTTTGGGAAATTCTTTATCTCTTCTTCTGTTCATAATCATAGTCTTGTTGGATAGAATATTCTTGGCTGCAGATTTTTCCCATTGAGCACATTAAATATATCATGAAGGGTGACCTCATTTACAAGGAAGGACATTACATCTTCAAAAATCATTGTCTTAAAAATAAAATCATTATCCAGGAGGCCTCTTAGAATCACTTACAGCTTAAATTCATGAACCGATTGCAAGATGAGTTTCCCAATATGTACTGTACTAATACTCATTAGATAGGCAAGAAAGTACAGTGCATGTCACATATATCTGTGTGTGCATGAGGTGTGTATGCATAATGGGGACAGGAAAGAATGCTCAAATATATAATATAATTATTTAATGTCACTATTACAATCACTTTTTTAAAAATACTTTATTTGAAAACAATTCCAAACTTAATGGACAGCTTTATGAATAGTACAAAGAATACATGCATATTCCTCACTATTGGTGACATCCTCCTTCATGTGCTTTGTCACACTCTGTTTACACACACACACACACACACACACAATTTTTCTTCTCTGGCACACCCTAGAGAGAGCTATATACATGATGGCCCTCCATCCTCAAACTCCCCAGTGTATACCTTCTAAGAATAAGGACAATTTTCCTTATAACTACAGTCTCAAACATCTGGTTGTCTTTGGATGTTTCAGGATGAGTTATTTATATCTTATACCTCAAATTCTAACCCAGATACTAATAGTGAAACTGGTAGAAGGAGCAGCTGAATTATCTTGGGGGGGAAAAAGGTCATATCATTAATATTTTAAATTTTGCAGACAAACATTATATGTCAATATGTGTGAAATAACTTGTTTTGGGAGATTCAATAAGTTGATAAAAATAGAGATTCGCCTTAATTAACAAATCTCTGTTTAGTGAACTTATCAATGGCATTACCGTTAGCTGGCATTCACTTAGAACATACTGTCTTTCTGAAAATTGTATTCTGTTTTTCTTTTTATGATCAGACCACTCTAGGTTTGTGGAAGACAAAAGCAGTTTCTATTTAGATGATGCCCTTGCCTAGCTGTGTGTCAGGGAGCAGTAGAGAAGCGGAGAGGGTATTGGCAATTCTGAATGGGTTCTAGAGAACAGGGGTCCTATGCGGAACCATCCTAATACACACCCCAGCTATCCCTTCACTGAGACAGATAATGGACAGTCCCTCCCAAAATGGTCCTTATAGCTATTTTTATTTCCTAACTTAATTTTTAAAAAAGCAAGTTTACACTGCTATGAACAAATAAAACTGAGATTTATGTCTTATATGATATATGGAGCTAATTTTGATAACTAACCCATTTCTGACAGCTGCAATTTCTTTTCAGGGGAAGCTTGAGTGTGCACATTCCCCTCCACCCAAGTATGTCCTACAATATGCTTATGTATTGGGAGATCTAAGTGAAAATGACAGTGCTTTAGGGATTTAGAATGGGCAGCAATAGTTTCTGTAGAAGAGTGTGTGCTGGAGCCATTTATGAAAAACAGGTCCCTTGGTAACTGTTGTGGACAATACAGATGCCCAGTACTGCAAAATCATCCAGGAAGCTATGTGTGTGCCCTGTACACACACGGAGATGGGCCTCAGATGTTTGCAGATCACAATTTTATTGCACCAGGAAGATTCTTCATTTATTCATTCAACAGATTTATGTGGTGGGGCACTGTTCAGGAGCTGGAGATTTGGTAATAAATAAGTGGCCTATGGCCTATAACCTCATGGAACGTACACATAAACTGTTTTGCCTTAAAATATTGTATAATCAGAGGTATTTGTGCACTGACCATATGACCACAGTATGTCATTCTCTAAACCTTTCAGACATGACTTGGATCTGCAAGAATTTAGTTTTAAAGCACTTGGATTCACAGGAGGAGAGAACATTGGCTTTAAGTGATAAATCACAGAAAGAATTTTGAAAAGACCCTCCAGCTTTTAATGATTTAACAAGAGCAATGTGCTCAGAGACTATTGAGTCAGAAAAAAATATGTAAACATTCATGTGTTCAAGTGTATAAATGAGTGGGAGAGGAGACCAAAGGAGAACCTCCCTCCTCGAAATGACAGTGCTCTTCTTCATGCCAGGGAAACCAAGTTTTGGTCCATTGCAATGACTTCCAGGCTAAAGTGACTTTCAGTCTGGCTGGAAAGACAGATATCTGAACCCTAGGAGAAACTTCAGCATGGTTCTTATAGGATTTTGTTTGCCAAATTTTCTAGAAATCATTTTGAGACAGTCTTGGAGCAAGCTCTTAACTAGAAATGTGTTGCTATACAATATCTTTGAATTATAGTAAGCTGGCAACCAGCTGTCCAGTATCTAAATTTTTGGCTGGCCTAGGTGAACACCCTTTGTTAATAAGACTAAAGTATAGTCTTAGATCATAGGTTAATGAGAGTTTTGTTTTTGGTGTTTGTATTAGTTGGGAATGTGTTTTTCACAAATACAGATTTAAAATAGAAGTGACTTAAAGAAGATAGATGTTCATTTCTGTATCATGTTAAAATCTGAAAGTAGGCAATCTAGAACTAATGTGACAACACTGTTCCACAAAGACTTCAAGGACACATGCTCCTTTCTTTTGATATTTTAGATGTGGCCTTTATGCCTGAATTCAACTCATGATCCAATTTGGCGACTCTAGCCAGGAAGACAGAGAAATGAGTAAAAAAGGACAGATAAAAGATACATGACAAATGTATTTTGACAACAGTTCTGAAACCTCCACATAACACTTCCAACCCATTTATCAGAACTTAGCTTATGTAGTAACACCTTGCTACACAGGAGTCTGGGAATGTTCTCTATTTTAAGCAGTCATATACTTAGGTAAATGAGTATTCTAATTTAACTGAGGAAGAAAAGCATCAGTGTTAGGGGACAGTTGGCAGTCTCTGCCACAATGTTGCCTATTAATGTTACATGTGTTTTAAACAATGTCAGTCGGCCGTACTATATTTGCAATGTCTTTTGTATTATGATCTTTCACAGTTTGAGCTTAGTACTACCTACAATGTCAGAAAACTTGTGTTAAGTTCTGCTAGAATATTTTACCTGCTCTGGGTAAGCGCCTAAAGATTAAATGTGCTAAACTAATGACTAATTTTCATAGTATGTGGCAGTAGACTCCCTATCTCAAAACTCGTATGTCTACCTAGAATTGGGGAAAGGAGAAGCGGTAGCACAAAATAAAGGTTTAAGCTCTTAAAACTTTTGATGCTCTTCATAGACCTCATCTAAATTTGAATTATAGGTGCATTTAGAACTTACAGTACAGAGAATCCCAAAATCTCACATGAGAATTACTTTGCTTGTTCAAGCAAGATTGCACCCCAGAATGCATCCCAAAATTTGATAGCTACAAATAGGGCGATCTGAAAGGAGAAGGGCACAGGAGGTAATTTCTTTTAAATCTGCAGTATCTTGGATTAACATAGACAATGGTTACCATTTTGCTGAAACGAGGCAGACTTGCCACTAAATAGGGGAAATGAGCAATCACAGAGCTGATTTAATTTCCACTGGGTTTTATGGAAGCACCAAAACATGATGTAGCCAAATGTCCCTAAAAGTATGAAGTAATCAAATTTGTTCCATCGTTACAAGAAATTAAAGCCAGGCACAATTACATCCTATTAGTGAAAAGAACCTGTTAAAGTGCCATTGTTATTTACTGAATGAGTTGAGCTTTTGGATTACCTTGACCTGCCACATTTTAATTTTATCTGTCCATTTCTTCCAAATCACATTAGAGGACCTTAGCTGATTTTGACTTAATAAGATACCTTATTAAGGTCCGGTATAACCTGGGAAGCTTAAGTTTAATTACTAGATTAGAACTTTCAAATAGGTATGTATTCTAGATTTCAGCAAATTTGGGGTTGTAATTATTAGACATCCTTTGTTTCTTAGTGTTCGTAAGGGGCCTGAAATGAAAGGAGAGAATTGAATTTAGTGAATTGATTTTTTTTTTTTTTTTTTTTTTTTTTTTTTGCTTGCTGTTGCTCCACCGAGATTCTCTCTCTCCAGAGAGAATGTACTTTCAGGAGTGAGCCCAAAGCTTCTGAATGCAGTTATTGAGTGATCCACCTCCATAGAGGAAAACCCTGGGCAGGAGTAGTGCCCAGACTTCCAGAAGAGGCAGGGCTGGGCCGCTAAATGATGTGTGATGTACTCTCCCAGAAGTACAGAGCCCATATGATTTAGCACTCAAAGCAGGACACTTTTTTAGTGCCCTTGGGTAACAGGCACTGGTAAATTCTGGACCAGTTGGGTTGTATGGACCCTCTACCTGGAAGGAACAGATATGTAAACAAATAAATATATGAGTATTCTTAGGTACATGGAGAATAAAGGGTTCTGTAGGACTCTAGAAGGGGGGAAAATGGAGATTTGGGTCACTCTACCAGGGATTTCTTTCCCCAGGACAAAAGTTGCTGTCATCTCATAAGACACGGTGAGGTTTCCAATGAGGTTTCACATTAATATTCCTCTAACAAAGGAGTTATTGATTCTCAGATGTGTTGGAAGCTCTGAAAACATTACAAAAAATATAGTCTTAATAAAGGGAATGTTCCAGGCTTTCTCAGTTCAATTCAAAAACCATTTATTGGATACCTGGTATGTGACAGCCAACGTCTAGCACCAAAGATTGAAGAATGAATTTGATTTGGTTCCAACCCTGTAGAAAATCTGTCTACTAGTAAACAAATCATTGTGATAGACTGGTTAGTGATTTTAATTACTTCAAGAGTGAACTTCTGATTTGGCTCTCACACATCAAATATGATATTTGCCAATGTCTATCTTTAGTGGGAGCTCCTGCTGGGGGGTAACCTGGATTTTCCCAGTCCCAACTAATGTGAGACACCATGGCAAAGTAAACAGGCTGTTTCAGTGAGGCTTTTTTTTAACTCAGAGGTCCTTGTTTTCCAGACAGCTAATTTATTTTTTTTCCACCCGGAAAGCCCTTCCCTTCCATCTGAACTGTTCTGACCAAATCAACAGAGACAAGCTACAGAGATTTAGGGTGACTGGGTTAAAAAGGTTTGCTTGTTTAATTAGATAAATAACTTGAGAGTACTTTCCAGAATTACTGTTCCTAATCACATTGATAAATGCTCGGAAGACCCTGTCAGTCAACCAGCAGATAACAGAATCTGGAAGAAGGTGAAGCCTTAGGGTGTGCTGGAAATAATTCAGAAAATCCTTATATCCTCTGTATGTCTGCATAAAAAAATACATCTGCATCATTATTTGAGAGGCACTTAGTATTTCTCCAGTACTGCTTTACATGCATAATCCTATTTAATCTTCAAAATCATCATATGATGTAGGTGCTGCTTTCTTCGTTTTAAAATTAGAGAACAAGCTTAGGTAAGCCAATGAGCTTATATGAGGCTCTCCGATTAGTCAGTGGCAAAACTTAGGTTTGGAAACAAGGCCTCCTGCCTTACTCCAAAAGCTATTCTCTTGAATCTTCAGTCTTCGTAAGGTCCCCCTCTGTCCCAGAATAAGCCAGTATATTGTCCATCCAGGGATTAAAAGAGCAAGGAGCCACTTGCCTTGTTTCTAAATAAAGGAATGAAAGAGGTCAGAGCTGGAGTAGGGACTTTCTGTGAGCAGAACAGGCACCTTCCTCTAGGATCCAACTGAACAGCTTAAATGCAAATGTCAGTCTCACTCACACTGAAGGAAAATTACTTATCAGTGGTTGCTTGCCCAGATGAATTCATTTCTAAATTGGCATTCCCCACAAAAAGAGCATGACTCTGGGGCCACAGAGCCCAGCTCCTGCAGAGGAGGGGGAAGGCAGGCAGAGGGAGCAGCAAGTAGAAAATTCTGGCTGCAAAATGCAATCAGGTTCTTGAGGTGCTGGGTTTTCTTCACCCACTTCTCAGGCAGCCCCAGTTTTTCTCCTCTGCCTCCCACAGTTGCATCTTTGATTATCCTTTTTGAATAAACATTCTCTTTCTGACGTTCCAGCTTACAGTTGGCTGAGTTTCTACACTTTTACTTAGAGACTCAGGCCTACTCTTTCTTTCTTGGCTACAGTGGTTGTAGCTCCCTGTCTCCTTTTCTCCCACATTTCTAGGCTTCCACTAGAGAATTTGGAGGTTTGGAGAAGGAAGAGGCTCTTTTGTGCATTGTGTGCCTGAGGTCATATGTCGTGAGCTGGTTCTCACTCCACCTGAGTCACCAGACCGACTATTCCTACTGCTCACACACTGTTCTCTAAAGTCCCACCCAAGCTTGCAAACTCTGATCATGAGTTAGCCAGTGGAGGAGGGCATGGACAGCCTCTCTGGGAAGCCTAGTTGGATCTTCTAAACTTCCCTACTTTGTACATGCTTCTGTTGTCACATGCATGTATTTCTTTTGAAATCACTGTGATTGTTCATTTGTTGTTCATAACCATTAGGGGAAGACTCCTTGAAGCTAGAGATCTGAATTTAGGTCTGTTAATTTTAATCCTGCTTAGACTACTAGATACCCCTGGCAGGTGTTTAACGAGTACTTGTTGACTTGTTGAATCAAACCAAAGTTTAAGTAGAAAAGGATGAATCATGTAACAATGTCTTGTTTCTCAACTTAGTCTGTGGAAAGTACTCACCTCCAGGTAAAACCAAAACAGACAAAGCATGTGGTTTCCCTCCAGCTTGAGAACAGATTACTCTTAATCTTGTCTTGAGTGCCACCCAGCCCTAAGTGATCTCGTGATTTATTCACTCTACCCCAGGACTTCCTGCCTTTCCTGTGGAGAGCCTGCCATCTGCTTCTATGCAGAGCTTCCTTTGAAGGAACCTTTGCATAAAGGATGTAGCCTGTGAAAGGCAGCAACTGAATAGGTGGAAGGAAAGTGGGAGGGAAGGACTGGACCAGGAAGCCACAAATATGACCAAATATGAGGACATGGGACTCTGAGGGAACTTGCTGACAAAAGGTTGCATCAGCCACAAGGGATGGTGAGGACAGATGAGTCCAGTGAGATGGATTTTAGAGGGGCTCTCAAGAGTTGAACAAATTTGGATGCAAACCAACAGGGATTAAAAATCCAGAATTTGGTCTTGTGTAAGGACAGATACTATTATACAAGAGGTGCTTTGGGAACATAAAATTATGTAGGAGGGGTTGACAAAGGAAAAGACATGGAGGAAATAGGTAGGTGTTCCAGGAATTTATTTATAAGATATTAAGAACTAGAAGGGAAATGAAGGCTAAGTGGAAAGATTTATTTTTCCTATTAATTTGCCAATGAAAAGGTTAGAATGTGTGGCGGTCTTTGGGAAACAGAGCTCCATGACTGGGTAGGCCATTAGCAGTATTTTTTAAGTCATTGGAGTCACATGGTTTTGGTCAGTTCTGATTCCTCATAGCACATCTCATAGGGGTCCAGTTGGTGCATGGACAGCTGAGATTATTTGGCCCAGACCAGTCCTGAGTAACCACTGGAACCTGGAATTGAATCTGTCTTCTGACTTCAAATGGTCTTTTAACAGCCCCACATTAGCATTCCAGATTCCAAAAAAAACTTATTAATTTCTCTACCTTGATATTTATAATTAGGTCCTTATGGGCCTGTCTAAAACACTGCTCTCAGAAAGGTTTCTGTCACTTGTGCTAAGCACTGTTGATGTTAGAGGTTGCAAATTGGCCACAGAGGTCCATAGACTCTTGTTTGGTCCTAAAAACTTGTTTTGAATCAGTTGCCAAAAGTTTAAACAACATAGATTTTCCATTTAAAAATTCAAATGCAGGGATTCTTTTGAAAAATCTAATAAGCTGGGAGCAGTTGGCCAGCATTCCACATATGCTCTCTGAAGTCTCCAACCACTACTACATCATTCCTTCTGGTATGCACTTTATGGAGGGATCCCTGCTTTATGTGTACAACCAGTAAACCTCTTACTGCCTGAGGAAACTCACACATATAAGGAAGAGTGATTTACGAAGTATCTGCATATTAGACATCCTGTCCCTTAGAAATCTCTGTCTTCTACTTCTCCCTTGCAGGAGAGCACAAGAAAAATTTTTATTATAAAGTGGAAGGAAGTGGACAAAGGGAGAGAAAAATAACATTCATTAAATTAAGTGATTCCTTTCCTCAGTGTTTATAAACTTATTGGTAGATTGGAAATTCAGATTAGTAGGGCACAATCAGTATTTTTTTAATTAAATAGATTGGAATTGGAAACATCAGAGCAAATCATACATGGTAAGGGTAAACATCACTTCATGTAAGTTCTGTTTGAATTCTTTGTACAGTAGATCAAATTTATGTATGTATGTATGTGTATATATACTGCTTCAATTATATAGAGATTTCCTTTATATTGTATATATATGACTATTTTTGTTGCTTTCACTTAAATGAGTGGTTTCTTAAACAAAGACCAAGAGCACATTTTGTCATGACTATTATATATAACATACAGAAGTCGCTTTTAATAAGAGTTCACTCCTCCCTACTTTTTAAAAACAAATATAGGTATCAAAACATTACATATTTTTATACTGAGAGTCAGCACTCAACACTTCTTTTTTAAAAAAGCACAATACTATTCGTTGCAGCTCCTACTTTAAACAAGTTAAGGCTATTCATAGTTTAAAATATATTTCTTACTGTGGTACACTGTCAAGAAAGTTTGAAGGTCACTGCCTCATCTCACTTAGTCAGCCCCCCAAACTTTGTATGGGTGGAGTCTTGGCCTTCAGAAGAAAATGGCAGTTCTCCACAGGAACTGAAGTTCCCCATTATTTCTACTTCTGCAAGATCTCAAAGAATGTTAAAGGGAATAATCTGGTGACCCACGTTGAAGCTGATGAATAAAGGATACTTTCAAGGTGAGCAGGCGTGAGTGTTAGGTCACCAAGGGCAAAGTATGAAAACAAAATATACAGACTGAAATTAGAATGTGGATCTAAATATCCAGAAGCTTCTCCATTGCTTTGATTTGCAACAAAAATTTATATGAATGAGATAAATACTCCCAGTGAAATAATGGATGCCCTGAGCATAGTCGTGTTAGCAAAATGGCAAAACTCCTAAAACTTTAAAGTTGTACTTCCAGAGGTATGTAATGCAGTTTATTTTATTATTTTTTTTAAAGATTTTATTTATATACTTGACAGAGAGAAATCACAAGTAGATGGAGAGGCAGGCAGAGAGAGAGAGAGGGAAGCAGGCTCCCTGGTGAACAGAGAGCCCGATGCGGGCCTCTATCCCAGGACCCTGAGATCATGACCTGAGCCAAAGGCAGCAGCTTAACCCACTGAGCCACCCAGGTGCCCTGTAATGCAGTTTTAAAAATTTATATAAAATCACCAGATTTTACAATAATTACTTTTAATGGATCTCAAACTTGTCTTAAGTCAAAAATCTTCCTCTCATGTTAATACCTTAATGATCTCAATGCAAAATGCCCACACATTAAATAAAATAATCCTAGCTAGTAAATGTGCCCTGGAGATTTATGAATACATACATAAATAAATATGTGTGTGTGTGTGTGTGTGTGTGTGTGTGTGTAACCCATTTGGTTTTTAAATGAGAAGAAGAGAATGCTAAGCAATTTTTTTTTTCTTATGAAGGAGATATCATTTAAGCATAAACCTGGAATACTCAAAATAAAATTTGGGTTTACAAGATCAGGGCATGGCAAGAAGTGTTTAGATTGCCATGGAATAATATATATTTTCCAAATCTAATTTTAGGAATAAAATAAAATATGGACATCGTGCTTTCTTCATACTGCTTAATAAAACAACTGCATTTTAAATTGCTAAAGTAGCAGGTGTAATGAATACTAAGTCAGTTAATTTTCAGAGTGATGCAGGTGCTGATTGCTACTAGTATCACAAATATGTACAGAATTGTTTTGATAACTTTGTATTTTAAGAAGAGATGGGGAGGAGATGCATTGCTATTAAAAGCAGCTGTCATGTGTTACATGTAATTGACTTGATAAACATTTATAATTTTTTATTTATTCTTTTGAAGATTTTATTTATTTGAGAGAGAGAGAATAGGAGCATGGGGAGAGAGAGGGAGGGGAAGAAGCAGACTCCGCACTGAGCAAAAGAGAAAAACTAAGGTAAAGAAGTTAAATAATTTGCTTAAATTTGCCACATGGTTGCAGAGCCAGCTTTTGAACCTAGATCTCTATCCCCAATACCATGCTCTTTCTGTTGCTTATATCTGTCAAAATAAACCATTAAAATGGATACTTCTAGAACTCCTTGCACTGTACATCTGAACTACTGCAATTGATTCATAACTTCCTTCCTTCTCTCTTCTTTATTTCGTCCTCCTGGTCTACCAGTGCCCTTATCCAATCCCCACAAAATCCATTAGCTCAAGGCCATGCATGTAAGTATCCAACCCGATTTTACCTCTCCCTTTAAGGAGTCTACTCCATCCAGGCTATTTACCACTGACACACGTGACCCTTATTCAGGCTCCAGATGTTTCTTCCACCTGAAAAGAATGCAAGCTCTGGCAATTCACAGACCTGTACCCCTGGGGATAAAAATATATTATATGTTTATAAAAAATTTAAAAAAAAGAATGCAAGCTAATACCCTCCTCCCACAGGCATTCAAACCACAGACTTTGTCAAAGACCTGCATCCAGGTTCACCTTCTTCCTGGAGCCCTGTGCACTTAGCTACAGTCCATCCCTCCCCCTCCTTGCTCTAAACTGCAGTAGCACTTCCAAGCTGAATGATTTCTGTGCCACCTCACAATTTCTCTAGGCAGCAGCTGGTCACATGTCAGTTTCTCAGTGGGATATTCTAAGTTCCTTCCCAGGTCCAGGCCACTGAGCCTTTCATGTTCTTGTATTTCATAGCAACCAGTACATCAGAGAGACCCAATAAATATGTAAGGATTTTTTTAACTGTTCTTTTGCTGGGGAAAAGTAAAAGAGGAAGGCAGGAAGGTAGGTAGGTAGATAGATTACTCTCTGACCATTTCTCAACAGTACACAAAACCTTGAGGAGGAAAAATCAGATGTCCAAAACATAACAGATTTCAAATACATGGGGACCTACAAAATAAGCATTGTGTTTGTTTTGGGACTCACCATATTTGGTAAAGGACAAAGTTTTCCAAAGTATGGTTCAAAAGATGATAATGGTTGCATGAAAAAAAATGTTTCAAGACAAAGTTAAGTTTAGATAATATGTGTTAATGATGTTAGACAGGTTTCTCTGCTGTGGAACTTCTAGCTTTTGGTAGGTATGTGTCCATTACAAATCACAGCAAAGAGACCACAAATAAATTTCCCAAACTTATTTGACTACAGAATCCCTACCAAAGAAGAATCTTGTAGGAGTAATTATCAATTGAATGTTCTTTGGGAGATATCAGAATGAACCTCACTGAAGTGGTGTTGTTTTATTAACCAGTAACATATCTTTTATATATATTTTATATATAGTGACTTGGCATGATTGGTGTGGTCTTATAAAGGATCTTTTTTTTTTTTTAAAGATTTTATTTATTTACTTGAGAGAGAGGCAGTGAGAGAGAGCATGAATGAGGAGAAGGTCAGAGAGAGAAGCAGACTCCCCATGGAGCTGGGAGTCCGATGCGGGACTCGATCCCAGGACTCCAGGATCATGACCTGAGCCGAAGGCAGTCGTCCAACCAACTGAGCCACCCAGGTGTCCCGAGGCTATTCTAGATCTTAGATTCTTCACTAATATGCAGCCCAGAACAGGTTAATGGTTGAGTGTCAATGGTGATGATAGGAAAATTATAACTGGTTAAGAATTGAGAACCCATGAGAGAGGAAGAAACCCTTCATCCATATTAAATGCCTTCTTGCAGATTAACTTATTTAAACAACTTTGTAAGGTGAGTCAAAGTAATAGTTATACTATTGAGTGAGTACCCACTGTAAGTCACATGTGGCCCTTGGGGGGTTTGCATGCATTTTTAATATGCATTTCTCATAAAAATTAATTCTCAACTTACATATAAAGGTTTGGATATTTAAATGACTAATTTAAGATAATACAACTAGAACAATGGCCAAAGATGAATTCAAATTCTGGGTGACTCAAAAAGCCATGCCCTTTCTGATCCGTCATACCGCCTCCCATGGAGAACTCTATGGATTGTAGATTCTTGTACATGTGTAAGAGCTTTCTTATCCAAATCTGAATACCCCTAGATAGTCTTGTACAGCTAGAAGATTAATTTCTTTTAATTACATTTGTGTACGGAGCCAGCTCACAATCAAGTAGACAAGCCAAGTATTACCAACATGATCCTGAGTTCTGAAATTTGCTTTATAATGTGCACACATTTAACAAATGCAGGCTTACCAGTAGGCCAATAAGGCGTCTCACTCATATATTCTGCTTATAGCACAGGTAGTGAGAATAAAAATTGGACATCGTGTATTACCCCACAGAGAGTCTGTTTATAACCTGATTAAATAGCCTAGTCTCTTTTGCACACCTTTTGTATGTGTTATTCTTAGCTCTGAGTTCATTTCCTTTAAATGCAATGAATGTCTCTTTAGGTATTTCACAGTGAGGGGAGTTAGGGAACAAAGAAGGCAGCAGAGGTACTGCTTCTGAATAAAAGATTCTGGAGCAGTATTGATTAAAACAAATATTTTCTCTTCCTTATTCAGGTGGGAATTCTCAACCTGGAGTCCCTAGTGACTTCAGGGAGGTCAATGAATACTTTCAAAATAAAAAAGTTGATCATATCAACTTATGTCCATTTTCCTGGGGAGGTTTGCATCTGATTCTCAGAAGGTTTATTAGACTTCCAAAAAGGCTAAGCGCTGTGACTTTCGAAGTGCAAGAAATCAAAAAGTATACTTACTCTAGTGTCTCCTCCATGGGCAATCATTTAAGGAAGTTCTTTTTTTTTTTTTTAAGATTTTATTTATTTATTTGACAGACAGAGATCATAAGTAGGCAGAGAGGCAGGTAGAAAGAGAGAGAGGAGGAAGCAGGCTCTCCGCGGAGCGGACAGCCTGATGCGGGGCTCGATCCCAGGACCCCGGGATCATGCCCTGAGCTGAAGGCAGAGGCTTTAACCCACTGAGCCACCCAGGCACCCCGGAAGTACTCTTTTCTTATGAAAAGTCAGAACAAAGATCAGGAGGTGAGGATGATGGAATGTCCAAGATAGAGTAGTAACCAATGAATCAAGTAAAATTTATAGAGAAAACAAATACATCATAAATGTAACTAGTCATTATAATATAAAGATTAAGAAGTGGTTCTTAAGATAGGAAAGTCATAGTCAAAGGAAAAGCTAAAAGAAACCAGCAGAGTATGTATGTGTGTGCTGTGGCACAGGGATGGGGAAGCAGATAGGATTGTGATGGTAGAGATGAAGCAGTGAAAACACAGAATAATTTCATGGAGAGGTATAGACAGGATTTAATTTTGTTATATTGAGAGAGAAATATATATTTAAATGTCTGCTAGAAAGTAACATGAGCACTACAGATTGGCTAAACTTAGAAGAGCAAGAGTAAGTAGGAGATTCAGTAATTCTCCCAGCTTTAATCTACATTCTCCTGATCTTTGTAGGATAGCACACGGCCTTTAGTTCATTCACCTAATACCCCCAAACTTCATATCTGTGTACTGATGGTTTCTTTCAAAATTTCATTTGGTTTGTAAAGATCATTCTACATATATATTATAATATCTATCCCTTTAGGTCTAAGATTAATATTTCACTCCAGGAAGACACCATGGTGTGCTTAATCGAAGTTCTGACAATGTTCATTCCTGGCAAGTAGGAAAGGTTGAAAACAGTAGATGGAGCATAAGAGATAGATAGATGAAGATTAATAATACATCTAGAGAACTATCCTCAGGACAGTATTACTGCTCTAATAGTACTTGTAAAGAAATATTCTGACTTGTTATAATACATGAGTACTTATTGGTTATTTACTGAAAAGTATTTGTTGCATGCCTATAAATGATAGGAACTGGTCTAGACACTCACAGAAAGGCCTAGAAACAAATACAAAGAGGATATACACCAAGTCAGAGAGACAGTGGTCAGCAAATTATATCTAGGTGGAAGGTTGGACCCAGAAGGGCAAGACTTAGATGGGATAGTGTAAAAGAGAGCTGAGAGTTTTATTGAAAATCCTACTGAAGAAAGGCCTTAGGTGAAGACAGGAGTATGGATGGCATTGATATATTAAGGTATTTGAGCAAAGGACTGACACATTGAAAACAGAGTTTAAGTGGGTGTCTGGGGACTCAGTGGGTTAAGCATCTCACTCTTGGTTTGGCTCAAGTCATGATTTCAGGGTCATGAGACTGAGCCCTGTATCAGGCTCTGTGCTGAGCATGGAGCATGCTTGGGATTCTGTCTCTCCCTCTGTACCCCACACCCCACCCTGCTGCACTTTCTCTCTCTCTCTCTCTCTCTCTAAAAAAGAAAAAAAAAAAGAGTTTAAGGAAGATTATTCTGACTTTCTAAACAGTACTGTGGTGGAAAAAAGAAAAACAACCCAAGGAGATCCAGTACTAGCTTTTACACAAATCTAGAAATACATAGATGAGAATTTAACTGAAAGTGGCAGTTATAGAAATTAAGAAATTAGCTGTTTGGCCTGGGGGGCTCAGTGGGTTAAAGCCTCTGCCTTCAGCTCAGGTCATGATCTCAGGGTCCTGGGATCTCTGCTCAGCAGGGAGCCTGCTTCCCCCTCTCTTTCTGCCTGCCCCTCTGCCTACTTTGTCTGTCAAATAAATAAAAATCTTTTAAAAAAAGAAAGAAATTAATAAATTAGTAAATCAAATGGCAAAGTATTAGATGGGAGTATGTTTGGGGCAGAGTTGGAGGTAGATGTAAATATACAGCAGAGATGGGTGCAAATATATTCCAGTGCTTTCCATTTATCAGTAACTTTCTTTGTCAGAGATTTCAAGGAAAAAAACACTGATGCCTAATAAACAGTTAAGCTAACCTCATAGTGTTAGAGCATTCTGGAACTGAATGATGTCTTTGAAGGCATCTGCTTATTTAAGAATTCCCTCAGTAGTAATCCCTGACCCCACTACTGTCTAATTTTAGTGGATGACTTACCTACATAATCTTCCATACAGGTGACCCTTGAACAAAATAGGTTTGAATTGTGTGGGTCTACTTCTAAGTGGATTTTTTTTTTGTAAATATAGTACAGAACTGTAAATGTATTTTCTCTTCTTTGTGATTTTCTGAATAATGCTTTCTTTTCTCTCCCTTACTTTATTGTAAGAAAACAGTCTATAATACATAACATACAAAATATATGCTAGTCCACTGTTTATGTCATCAGTAAGGTTTCAGGTCAACAATAGGCTAGTAGTAGTTAAATCTGGGGGAAGTCATTAGTTATACATGGATTTTGGACCATAGAAGGGGTTGGTGTCCCTAAACCCCACATTCAAAGGTCAACTGTAATTGTCTTCCTCACAGGACTACGAGCTTCTTGAAACCCAAAGTTACTTCCTTCTCTTTGGTGTACTCAGCACCTGGACCATAGCAGGTGTTCAGTATATATTTATTAAAATGAAAAGAACAGCATCGTAACCAGTAGAATCTAAACTCCATGAGAGTGGGCAGGAACCTTTCACTTTGCTCATTGCTAAATCTCCATCATTTGTTGCAGTGTCTAGAAAAGAATCTATTAGGTGAACAATGCAAGGTTGCTTAACCCAGAGTCTCTCACTTCACTAAAATAATCTACAATATTTCATTATTTCCAATCTACAGGTAAGGAAATTGAGGCCCAAGAAAGATTAGGTGATTGTCCCAGGGATTATGGTTTATTTGAGGTAGAGTGGAGATCGGAACCTCTTTCTATTTCTTTAGTTTCAATCAAGGACAAATATTACTTATAGTCTGGTGTCATGTAGAGTCATGTGGAGTCCCCAGCCCACCTGTCTGATGAAACTTAAACTCCAATATCTCAGACAAAAGCCTCCCTCATCTTAATGAATTTCAAATCTTGTGTCTCTTCCTCTGCCTCTTCTCTCCAGTGTCTACTCAGGCTGATGTTTCTGTTCATGTGAATCTGTCTTCCAAGCTCAGTCCCTTCACTGGATTAAGACAAAACAAAACTCTTGCCACATCTTGTGTCTTTAGCAAATTTATTACAGATTGGGGGAGGGGATATTTATAGGGTGGAATTATTCTTATACTGTAGAATAAGAGCTTACTCCTTTGTGTTACTTAACACAAGTACGCACGTGCACCCCAACAAACACACACACACACACAAACACACACACACACTGTGGAGCAAGCAGCATATTCTTCCCCTTTCCTATATTTTATAAAGATTACAGATGAGTTCCACCCAAATCAGGACTCCTTGAAGTCTTACCTTCTGTAGTAAGTAAATGCTTTTTTTCCAGTTTCTCCCTGCAAGAAATTCTGGTGAATACAGTACAATTAAAATCCCAATAACTAGAAGATCCTAGTTTTCAGGGCAAGAAGTCTATCCCGCTGGACAGTCTTTCATGCCTGACATATGCCCATGTAGAATTTTAATACTGAGATTGTCTTAGATAAGAATAATCATCAGAAAGCAAATGTTCTATAAATTATTAATTTTATCCTACCAATAATATGGCCAAAGATAATGGTCTCACTGACGTCAGCTTGGCCTTCCTTAGCCCCATTTACTCAGAGCCCTAGAATTTTCCATTTAAATAAAATCCAATCCCATAACACACAGTACTCTGAATCACTCAGTGGCTTCTACTCTCAAAGATTCAGTCCACAGTCTCTATTACAGATGCCTGACAATGTTTTCGTGGCCAGTGTCTGCAGATTTCTCCAGCCTCTTTCCCTCAAGCAAGGCCCTACTCATGGTAGCTCCTTTCTTTGAATACTCATACACACACATCTCACTGAACAAAGAAAGGCCCATATCCTTGCTCATATGTTCCCTCTTAACCTCCTCCCCCCATGCTTCACTTACTTCCTGTTTCATTCTGTAGGACATGCCCTCCCACTCTGCCTCTGTCCCAGTCTGATTTAAATAGCCTTCTTTCATTCTGCAATAGCTTACATACTATCTTCTTTCAGGAGGCTTTCTACAATATAGTGTGCTGAAATCATCTCCAGTATCAAAGTCTAGGTTTTCCTTGGATAAGAGACAGTCTTTTAAAGACACCTTGTTTTTGCAGACTCTAATAAAATGCATGACACATTGTTGGTGCTAAACAAATATTTGTTGAATTACTGATGGTCTCAGAAGTCAATGAAACCTAATCTTGTGTTTATTTCACTTTAAAAATTCTACTAGAGCCTTAGGCGGCACTAGAAAAAAAGCCTAGATTGTGGGAAGATAAAAGTAAAAAAGAAACCTCACAAAATTATGTACATCTTCCCTTTGGAGATTTTTTGAAGTACTAAGTGAAATTTTATATATTTCATATGATTTTTAAGTACTTCAAAACAAGAAGTTGGTGCCAGTAATACACTTGGAAATGAGAGCAGCTTGCCACTGGCAAGCTCTGCTTAAACCTGTTACATGTACACATTGAAAGTGAATCCAACTCCTTTATGTATTTCCCATCAGATAAAATGTATAGAGGGGGAAAAGTAAGCAAAAGTTAGAACTAACCTGGACAAATCTACAGTAGCAAACTCAGGAAATAACTAGCTCGAAGAAATACATGGTGAAATAGGAATCATTTTTCTCTAGTTCTATCTACTTTAGGCTTTATTAACTCCATCCTTAGGAACAAAGAGGGAATTTTGGTGGGAATTAGGATGGGAAAAGCTGGAATCGGTTAGGAAGATATATATTTAAGTATTTGCTTTTTGAAGGCATTTAATGAAGTTGGGTTTTTTTCTTTTTCTCTTTTTTAATTTTAAGAAAAACCTGAATCAACTTTTAATTTTTATGTATTTTCTAAGTAAGTGTAAGCAAATGGTGCTCAAAGTAAGTGATTTTGTACCTGTTCTCTTCATTTATACCAGTAGGCCTGTCTAGAAATTATGACTAAGTTATATTGACCTTTAATCATTCAAATACTGGCAAAAAAAAAAAAAATAAAGAGAGAGAGAGAGAAACCAATATCCACACAATTACACATGGATCCTTTTATCTCAATGGTCAGTGTTGCTATAAGTGGTGGATAAGAGTAATTGGCTGAACATTTCCCAAGAAAATGACCTCAACCTTTAACTAACTGCTGTGGCTAGAGGAGATTACTTTTTTCCTTTTCAAAGGGAAGCTGCTGCTTCAGCATCTTCTCCGGGAGCCCCTGGCAGCAGTTCAGGCCATGTGTCAGGGGAATCCTTGATCGCATCACAATGACGGAAGCCAAGTGCTGGCCTGCAAGAATTGAGGACTGTTTGTTCACAGAAGATCCTGAGCAGAAACAGGGGTGTTACATAGTTCAAGGGTGCCTCGACAAAACCTGACACTGCTCTAGGAGGGCTCAAGTTATTTCTCATTTGCTGTTCCACAACCCTCTCCTAGCTTTTATGGGATTTCAGTTGTTGCTTGGACATTTTTCTCCCTTGTAGTTCCTTGACTTAGCAAGATTTTGGACAGTTGGGAAAAAAAAAAAAAGAGTTTTTGTATACTATTTTCAAGTAGTGCCACAGTGAATACTCTCTGGGGGGAAAGGGTTTTGTTAATGATTGCAGTACGTGTTCTTGGTAAAATCCAAAATTAAACTAGGTCACTGTTTTTGTTCTGGTGCCATCAATGACATTTAGGTATGCTGTTTGGTGTAGTGACTCAATTTCCTGTAGGAAAGCTGGCAAGTCCACACTGAGGTTTTTTTAGTGGGTATGAAAAGGTCAGTTACTTGATGTCTTAGAGCATTTAGAGTTAAAATTCCTAAAAGTTAAACTTTAATAATGATCCTAAAAAACTGTGGCCAGCCATATTGCCTATAAACCTCAGAATTTGGGAAAAACAGTATTCTCAGTTCTGTACTAACATCAGCAAAAATTCTTGATTTGAACAACAGTTTTATAGAACAAATTTCTTTACTCTGTCAGTAAATATTTTCTTGCTTATTGGTATGTAGATGTGTTTGGGTCCCTGTTTTTCCATTCTCCAGATTTATACAATACATGTAGAGGTAGTTAGAACTTAAAATACATGTGTGTACCAAATCATTATTGTAGGCAAATGCTGATTGTTAAAATGGGTAATCTATGATTTAGATACAAAGTAGATCTTCTGAAATAAGTTATCCTTCTTGTTGCTAAACTGCCTTCTTAAAGTCAAGCTCTGTATTTAAATATATAATGTCTTAAAGCATTGAAACGTTCCTGAATTTCTACCCCTTTTACAATTAAGAAGTAAATACTGGAATATAATATGTAGTGCCACATCCAGATAAGTCCAAGGCCTGTATTTCTGAGAAGTTTGAGAAGTTGGTGAAGATGGGGAGATTACTTATACTGGGGAGCTCCTTTTGGGGCTGAGACTTTAAAGGCTTGGAATGCAGGGAGAGGAACATGGAAAGCCAAGCCTTAGAGGTATGGAGAAGGGATTCCTGGCTTCTGTATGTACCCAGTGACTGGAAAGATGGCAGTGAACACATCCTAGGCATAATGGCTTTGCATCTATAACCTACTAGATGTGCTTGCTACTGACAACTTAAATAACCCAGAACAAGTTAATTTCCTCTTAAAGTGTCCTACATCCTTATTTTATACAGTAGAGGGAAAAAAGCAAAAAGTAAACAAAACCATACAGTAAATGTGCTATCATTTCAACCAGGTTACTCTGTACTCACATATGGAAGGTATTGGGTAAAATGAAAATGTGTTATGATCATAGACTTAATTATTGTTTGCAATCCTTAGTGTATTGGAGTACAAGGGACTTTCTACATTACATCATTGTGTAATGTTTCCATTTTTAAAAGAATCATACTATATTTTTATATTCTTCTAATCAGGGAAAGGCTATGCAGATAAAACATTTTATACTTATTATCTTAAATTATCTTTAAGGTTGTTACTTTGGGGGGGAAGGCCCAATCTTACTCTTTAATTTACCTGGCAAGGTTTGGCAGCTGTTGGTTCACCTAGAGTATATATTTACAGAGATTGCTGCAGAAAAGAAAAAGGAAAAAAAGTGGCAGATTTAAACATAGAGTCCCCAAAATGAATACCAAACAGTTCAAGAATCCTTGATAACAATGAGTCATGTGGCTCTTGTAACAAATACTTTGAAAGTTATTCTAACTTCTACAAATTTTATGTAAAAACCTATCTGGTAAATCCCTGGGAACCTGAGATTCAGTCTGTGAAATTCTTTGTTGTGCCACTGATCATTTATGGGAGTCTAAATTTCAAGGGTAGTGTTTCTTCTCCTCCAAGACCTGTAGATTTGAAGACCAAAGGATCTCTCAACTTCATGTAAGCTTTTCAATGTATTCTTTTTAAATGACAATAACCAAGTTTTATAAGATGGGGCTCTTCAGAGTTTGGATTATTTTCCTCTCTGAAAGTTTTGTTCATCCACTTGCTAATGTAGTGAAGTTCTTGCAGTTGATCCTTTTATGTAGAGTGCCCGTGGTCCCCAGGGTCAGCTTTTGTAAACGGAACCAGCTTCCATACCATGCCTTTTGGATATTGTCTTTTCATTTTCTCACGTTTGTAGTTTATTCTGCATATGGTGGGCAGAAACACCCTTCCAGACTTTTTCCTTTGGCATCACAGGACCATCGTGGTCTCTGATTTGCAATTCCACAGACGAAGGAAGCACGTATGTAGGACATGTGTCAAGTGCCTATCCTACGTGGTGCATTCACATTGCTGCTCCTTTATGAGAACTCTTAGACAATCCCGAATGTGAAAATACAGCATATTGTCAAATCTGTAAATTCAAAAGACTTCAATGTTGTTTTTGTTTGCTTGTTTATGTCCACCCCAACATTTAGAAATCTGGTACTTAGCAGAGGCCGGGTTGAGTCTGGTTTTAATAGAAATAATTCTATTCCCACAACCGCCCTGTCCCCTTGAAGTAGGTAAATTCTAAATCCTCAGAAACGAAGACTCAAAAGCCCTAACACCCGAACCCACAGAAACGGTTGCTCAGGTCCTGAATAACCGTGTTTGCGCCGCCCGTCTGGCTCTCCCGCGAAACCCCGCGGGGAGCAACGGACACTGAATACGCTGAGACTTGGGCAGTCGGGGCCACCGGGAGGGGCGCGCTGGGTCCCCGCGGGGCAGGTGCGCGGTTGCGCGCGCGCGCGCGCGCGCGCGCCCGGTCCCGCCTGAGCCCCACAGCGGGCGTGACCCCGGGTGGCGGGCGCTCCACGCCGGGTTTTGGGCCGCTCTCCTCGCGCAGCCCCACGGCAGCCCCACAGATACACGCGCTCGCGCCCGCGCCTCCCGGGCTCGACTTCAAAGCGAGCGGCACCGGGCAGCGCGGGGTGATGCCCCGGCGAGGCGGTGGAGCGGTCGGGGCTGGGGCTTCGGGGAAGGCGGCGGCAGGGGGCGCGGGGGGCGCGGGCGGGCCTTGGCAGTCGGCAGGCGCCTTGTAAAGGAGCTGAGGAGGGGCCAGGCAGCGGCGAGGGGCGTGAGGGGGAGTGTTCCCGGAAAGCCGCGGCGATGGAGCCGCGCTGCGCCGGGCGCTGAAGGAGTTGAGAAAGAAAACAGGAAACGTGGTGGCCGCGCACCCGGCCGCGGCTGATTCATTAGCGTCGTGAGAAGGCTCGGCAGGCGGCTAGCGGAGCGGGCGCTGGGACGCGGCTCGGCCCGGCCGGCGACAAAATTAGGCCGTGGACCAGGCGCTCCGTCCGCGGGGTTGGCCCCGAGGCGCACGCTGCCCTCTTCGCCCGCCTCCCGGGCTGGCCCTGGGGACCGCCGCACCGTCGAAAAGTCGCACCGTGGGGTTTTTGTCTGTGTCTCCGTATAAAAGTTGGCTTGCCGCACTTCGTGCGCCCTCCCTGGACGCGGAACTGAGACGCCAAGCTGGAGAAACCGTGCTACCCCGAGGCCGGCCGCCCCGCTAGCTGAGCCCCCAGCGCCGTGCCGGGCTCGGCACTATGAAGAAGCAGCCCTCATGTGCGGGCACCGGGCATCCGAGCATGGCGGGGTATGGCAGGATGGCCCCCTTTGAACTCGTTGGCGGCACCGTGAAGCGCTTGAGAACTGAGTCCCCCTTTCCCTATCTCTTCGCAGAGGAGGCCTACCAGAAACTGGCCAGCGAGACCCTGGAGGAGCTGGACTGGTGTCTGGACCAGCTAGAGACCTTGCAGACCAGGCACTCCGTCAGTGAGATGGCCTCCAACAAGGTAAGCCCTGGCTCTGCCTGTCACCAACGCCCCTAGACTGCTGATTCCCACGCTGGTGAAGCTGCCAGCCCCTGTGGCCCCGAGAAACGCGTACAGATTGTGTCACACTGCATGTTGGCTCTTTTACTCCCTTGGAGGGAGGTTCCTGACTCTGTGCCTTCCCTGTCTCTTACATTGACTCCAGATAAATTAGACATTTTGCAAAAGCAACTTTGACATAGTTTGATTACAGCACCCCCGAGCCACAGTGAGTGGGGATTTTGTTTTGTTTTGTTTTCTTTGAGATGGGGGAGTGGGCTTGTCAGTGACACTTTGCCCTTGCAGCAGAAACCCAGGCGGGGCCGTGGGCATTGCATGCTTAAGGGTATTCTTGGGTTTCCCAGTTGGAAATAAGAGTTGGTGGAGGTCAATGCAATCTCTTGGATGTCACCACATAACCGCACTCATGCTCAGTAGAGCTCACTGAACTTGGAACCTTAACTCTTACTTATCTAGATGTTAGGGTACATTGTAAGAACTGAGCCTTTTTATGTTCACTTAGCCTAACGTGTCCACAGGAAATATCAAGAAAGTTAGAAAGTTCATTATGATCATACCTTTGTTTTCATGAATCTTGGAGAGAAGTCCAGTTTTCTGAGGTCATTTATAGTATGTTTCAGTGGGTCATTTGTGCCATATATGCTGAAGTGCTGGCCTTGGTGGTCGGTGGAGTTTTGGGGGACTGAGAAGTAACCTTCAGCCTCAAATAGCCTTAAAGCAAGGTATAGTGTTGTCTGTTGTCTATAGTGTTGTCTCTAGTGTTACTGTATTTTTTTGGAATTTCTGTTCTTTTTGTCTTTAGTTATGTAAGGAAATAATTGGGATTATGTATGTTTTTAACGAATGTTGGGCTGAGAGGATAGGGAAAGAGGCACATTCATGTTGGATGCAGATCACTGGGGGATTCAACCAGTAAAAACTGGTAACTGGGTGGCAGTTCCTAATAGTTGCCTCTTAAAGATATTTAAATATTGTGGGCACCTATTTACAAGGTCAGGAAGGTTATACCATTTTACAGTTTATCTGTGTGCACATATTTTTAATATGTGTGATGCTTTTTCTTGGCTTATTATAGTTTTTATCCCACCCATTTCCCCCCACCCTCAACAATCAGTTTTCTAAAATACCATAGCATATCAGCCACTTGATTGTCTTATCTGTTGACAGTGCTTACATAGATTGCATTGTTTTCGAAGTGAGAAGTTAGCTTCAAATAGAATAAAAGGGACTCCTCACACACTGTCAACAGGCACTAACTTACCCATAAGTACACCGACCTAACCCAAAAGCACGCTTGGGATCAGATCTCAGTTTTTTGTTTGTTTTGTTTTTCTGATTTTAGTCATTTCGGCCTCATTTTGAAATCTGGTATGGCTCCTTATCAAAATAATTCATCATTGGGCTCTCACTTCCTGCTGTGCCATCAGGTGCCATTGTTTTCATCTGGCTAGCAAAGTCTTAGTTCATTGATTAATTTCATGGAACAGTAATTTTTTAAAATAATTTGATTGATAATAGCAGTAGGCTGTGCTGAGTTTCTTCAATGTACTACATGCTGAATGGGACCATTCTGCAGTGGGATTGTGTTCTTAATTTTCTTGTCTGGTTAATACTGTGTAAAAAAGAAGAGCAGAATCAGAAGGCACCTAAAGGGATATATACACATTTCAAGATGATCTGATAGTAGTTGTTCAGAGAAAGGAACCTAAGCAGCTATAATTACTTTCTCCAGAAATCCATACTCTTAATGATGAGACCTATGTTTGAATTTAAAAATTAACATGAAATCTAATAATGTATCCTAAATGATGTTAACTGTCAACCAATTGGTTTATCTATAAGATTTAAAAAAAAATAAAGCTTTAGGTCACAGTAATTGATCAAAATGATTTCTTTCTTTAATGGCACCAAGTAAGACAGGATTTTTTAAAAATCTCCATTGTGAAGGCACCCAATTAAACTTTGAGTTGATTTACAGATTTAGTAGAGAAGGTGCATTTATTTGGTTGAAGAGAAATGTAGGTTAAGTGAGAAAAGACTTTTTAAAAAGATAGTGATTCTAGGGGCGCCTGGGTGGCTCAGTGGGTTAAAGCCTTTGCCTTCAGCTCAGGTCATGATCCCAGGATTCTGGGATCAAGCCCTGCATCAAGCCCCGCATTGGGCTCTCCACTCGGCAGGGAGCCTGCTTCCTCCTCTCTCTCTCTGCCTGCCTCTCAGCCTACTTGTGATTTCTGTCAGTCAAATAAATAAACAAAATCTTTAAAAAAAAAAAAAAGATAGTGATTCTAGCTGTTTTTGTCTTGTGGTTGAAAGATTATTGACAGGACACTTATTTTTAACATTAAAAAAAAAACAACTTGGCTGAAACTGTTGCTTAAACTTCTAATTTCTAAGCTATACATTTCCTTTTTTTTTTTTAACCCATTCATTTTTACAAGAATGCTAAACTCCTGTAACTTTTTATAGGTGAAATTTTAGGATTAGCATAGAAGAAAAAGAAAGCTCTTCTGCTTTCATAATGAGGGCACATAAGCTGGAAACTGAGTGGGAGCAGTTGATCTGAAGGTCCTCGTGAGTGATGCCCAACCTAAGTCTGAACTAGAATTATAATGACTTGCAACACATCTTTGAGGATGAATGAATACCTCTGAAACATTGCTTTCTGGTTATGTTTTATTGCTGTCCATTATTTTTACATGTACTTGTTTGAACCAGCCAATATTTTCAGGTTATTCTCTTTCTACCTTTGAAAAATCATAACATCTTTACGTGTTCTTCCCACTTGAGGTTTTTTTTTTTTAATTTAATAGTATAATGTAACAATAAAAATAGTAAGGTCATGATTTTTAAGTGATTATGGAGAGGAAAAAATTATTAGGGATATAGATTTGGGTATTAGGAAGAGGGAAATTGCTTCCTTCAACCCATTTAACCATTTGAGTTAATAGATTATTTGTGTTTTTGAAAATCTTAATTAAAGGAATTCAAATTATTAGCTGTTGCAAAATGATGCTTTAGAAGTAACTACCTATATTTCCTGACTGACATTGTAATGTGCATAATACTTATTGATGCTACTAAGGCAGGAAAATTATAGAATTCTTGGACAAAGCCAACATGGACTGTAATATATGTAGGATGCTTGTACCAAGTAGGGTAAGTGACTCCAGATGGCATTTAATTTGAGTGATTAAATCTACAGCACTTACCCTCATAAGCACATTAATCTCCCTGAGATTTGTATAGATTTCCTTTAGAACCTTATTGCTACAGTTGAAGGAAGTTTTGGTAAGGTTTCAAAGCTTTGCAAGTAGGCAGATCTGGAAGTTAAATCTTGGTTTTGTTCCGTGGTTGCTGAGTTATATTAGAAAAATGAATTCAGGGGCACCTGGGTGGATCAGAGGGTTAAAGCCTCTGCCTTCAGCTCTGGTCATGGTCCCAGGGTCCTGGATTGAGCCCCACATTGGGCTCTCTGCTCGGCGGGGAGCCTGCTTCCCCCTCTCTCTCTGCCTGCTTCTCTGGCTACTTGTGATCTCTGTCAAATAAATAAATAAAATCTTGAAAAAGAAAAAGAAAAATGAATTCAACGTTTTAAGCTTTAGTTTCCTTAGCACAATAATGATGAGCACAATAATACCCATTTTGAAAGATCAATGTAAGAGTTTGAAAGAATATATACAAAGAGGTATCTAATAAAAACTTGTGATAGTAAGCATTATACCTGGTGTTACTGGTATAATTGAGATTTAGGTCAAACTTCATTGATAGTCTTCTTGGCTAACATACTTTTTTTTTTTTTAACCATTCAGTTGTAATTTTTGCTTGACTTTTTATGTTCATTGGTTGTTACAATGCAGTCCTTAGATAAAAGTCTTTAGTATACATCTCTGTATTATGAAAAAAAGCTTATATTTGCACAATTTTTGGTATAATACAGATAGAAACATTTTGAACTTCCAATTAGTTTAGACTTTTCTTAAATTCCAGTGACAGAATTCCAGACAGAGGTGCTAAATACTTTCTGTGTTTTATTCTAAAAGTGAAAACACAGCACTTATTAATTCTTGGAATATGCTCAGCATAGTGTGGGATTGGTTAGGACATCTTCATTCTTTTGTACAGAATTTACAAAGCTAAAATACCTTTTTGAACTGTTTTTAATGTAAAGTAGTTTCACAGTGCAGTGTTTTTGGTTACCTTCTCTCAAAGAAAGTAAGTTGAGGATGTGAGGTGGACAGGCCAGGATGTGAGGTGGACAGGCCAGGAGTCGAAGCCTCAGGACTTTAAAAAATTATGCCTTGGAGAGGTGCCTGCATAGCTCAGTCAGTTGGCTCAGGATTTTGGCTGAGGTCATGATGTCATGATTGTGAGATCAAGACCTGCACTGGGCTCCACGATCAGCAGAGAGTCTGCTTAAGGTTTTCTCTCTCCCTCTGCCCCTTCCTGCCTCTAAAACAAATAAATTAATCTTCAAAAAGGCAAAAAAAAAAAAAAAAAGATTCTGCTGTGGAGCCCTGTCACTTTATCCTCTTGTGACCTAATAACACATATTTCAGCAGGCCTTCAGAGTAAGTGCAGTAATTTTTAAAGAGAAAACAAAATCCTTTTGATTTTTTCCTAAAATATACCACTATAGAAATATATTTTGTCTCTCTCTCATCTGGGGGCACTTTCGAAGCTTGGCATTGCTGGAAACTGCCATGCTTCAAGTGGCAACTCTCATGAAGTTAGGATTCAAGCATCCTTCCAAGAGACTTCAGGCTTTTCTTTAGTTAATGCTAGCTACACATCACCAACCTAACAGATGTGGTCGTGACTTTTTTATGGAATTTGTCTATTTACTTATTAACCAACATCTCTATCGTGGTTTTTTTTTTTTTTTTTTTTTTTTTTTTCTATCGTGTTTTTTGTTGCCTATAAATTAATTGCTCTTCTGGGTGCTTGTTCTCTGTTCTTCCTCCTCTGCTCCCCCTGGTGCTCTTGAATAGTCAGTGCATCCATAAAGTAAGACTAGAGCTTTCTGTGACTGCTCATACTGTTTCTTCTGGACAAGACAGGTGCTGGAATGAATAGAGAATGTTCATAGGAGTGATTAAATCATAAAATATTTCAGCATTACAAGGCTGTAACTCTCAGAATGGAAATAACTGTTTAACAAAGAAAGCTAAGAAAGAAGCTGTAGTTGGAAAAGCATTTTAATTTTATGGAAAACAAATTGCAAATAACTCTTATTTTCTGCATTAAAATATTAAAACTTACTGATAAAGTCATGAAAGAGTTTTTAAGAGTTAACGTGAGGAAAACAAAATATCTTCTCTAACCATAGAAACTCAACTTACTGATGTTTTGAGTTTGCGGTTTGCTTTTTCATCCACTTAATAAAAGCAAATTTGGCAAGGATTTAGGTGGTTTATATATAGTGCCTTAAAGTTAATATGGAGAGTTGAGAATGCTTGTTTTTATGATCACCATTAGAAAAAAAAATGCTTTTTTGCTTTTATTTTAAATAATAACAAAGTAGGAAATACTTTTTGAAAATTTTCATTTTTCATTGAAGAGTAAAGCCTTGACTTTAACTTAATAAAACACTAAGCATTAAAACAAATCTTAATTTGTCTCTCTTGTCATCAGCACAGTTGTCATGTCAGTATTTAGTGGCAGTAAGTTTCAATATGCCTAACATTTAATTATCCAAAACTTCTAATTTTTGTGATTCAATGAATTAGTCATTACTACAGAAATCACTCTCAGTTATTACATTTTTATTTCATTATAGGGTAGTGTGACTTTGGTCTGAGAGCATAATGAACTCAGTCCTTTTTTTTTAATTTCAAAACAAGAAGCTTGGGAAGCTTGGCCAAGATAAAATAGTATTTTTCTAAATGTTATGGACAGATTAAACAAACTTTTTCCCCAAATAACATGGGTAATAGATAATGCTATTGTTCAATTTTAAAAGATTTCCATGATAGTCACATAGATTATAGCTATTACTTAAAATATACATATATGGCCTATGTGAAATGTTGATAATGTCGTGATTTTCAGATTATTCCTCAAGTATGTAGAAGCTGATTTTCTCATTTTTAGAAATAGCCCAACCCTTTTAAACTGCAAATAACTAGGGTTTATTTTATGATGGTCTAGTTCTGCTGGGGCTTTTGCATTGTACTTTGTGCCTGTGATGGTTTAATTGGCCCAACTAGTCTGAGATCTTTCTAGGTGATAGAGAGATGGGTAGCCCTTTATTTTAATATTCACACCGGTCCTAAAAGACATTTTAAGAATGTGTTTCCTTTTATTCACTCTGACTGGGAATGGGGATGGGGATATTTGCTTAAGCAACAAACAATTCTTCTGTGTTCATTAGGAAATCAGTTACATTGGATTCCCAACTGTAGTAGTAATATGACTCTTTAAAAGAAAACTTGCTCTTTAATGAAGTATTTTTAATTATTATTATTGTTTACTATCCTGACCTTTTGGTTATTGTTTGGCCATACTTGGTATATGAGGAGGATGTGTGGTACTTACTCCTTGGCTTGAATGTGTATACCAGCAAAGCTTCTGGCAGCTTTGTAGAATGGAAAGAGTAGAGTTCTTTCTTTCTTTCTTTTTTTTTTTTTAAAGGAAACTTGGTTTCAAATTTCAGCTCTGCTGCTTCCCACCTAGTATTTGGGGCAACAGGCATCACCTCTCTAATTCTCAATTTCCTCATTGAAGGGCTGTTGAGAACATTAGATATAATGTATGCAAAGCTCAGTCTGGTACGTAACACATACTTAGTGCTCAATAAATAACATGTAATTTATTCTATGCCTAAGATATACTGAATAAGAGAGATAAAGAAAAACTCTGTGTCATATACTCCTTGTAGTGTAAGAACATAATATTTCTTAGAAGAAAAACATGACCTTAATTGTTGCTCAAACTTTTTTGTTTCTGTGTTTATTGTATATGGTACACGTTAAGAGTTTTTATTTAGAGTATTTTTTAAATGCAAATACCTATCTGAGTGCTTCATCTTCTGTAAGGGTATTTAAGAAATCATAGATTTGGTGTCCTACTTATATTTTTTTCTAATATACATTTTAAAAATACACATTAAAATTAAAATGTAGCAAGGTGAAAAAATGTTCATCCATATAACACCTTGAAGCATTTTGCTTACCACTGGTAGATACTGAGTATACTTATGGATATATTAAAGCAGTAGCAAGAATAACTTCAGGAGTCATTTTTAATCAGAAAAATGTGTTTATTTTAAACAACCTATGGTTTTTTTTCTCACTCCTAATGGGACCTCCGCACTGGAGGAGAAAATACCAAATTTCCCCAGCAGAAATCTCCCATTCATTAGACATTCATTCCTCAGGCAGAATGGTGTATGGATTTGCAGCACCCTTCTGTAACAAGACTGCCTGAGTTGGAGTCTCTTTCTACCCCTTGCTAGATGTAAATTGGAGAGCTTACCATCTGAGCCTTAGTTTCTTCATCTGTTAAATAGTTAAATATGTTAAATCGTTAAATATGATGATTTCATTAATTAAAAAGACAGTAATTGTCTAGACAGTCAGGAACATAGATGTTCAGTAATATTAAGTCCTTTATTTCCATCCATAAAGGAATAGCATTTTTCTTTTCTTATTTTCTGAAGTGAGGGCTAGAGAAGGTGTTTGCCCATCCTGATAGCCATACTTTTGAAGATCTTTTAAGAGGGAACTGTGGCCTAGTGATGTTGAAGTAAACCAAAGACTACTGTTGGAATGTTTCATTGGCTCTTCTCTCACTCAGGGACTTTTCAAGGAGTATAACTGTTTTCTTTGTGTAACTTTACACTAAAGTTCATCAAACTGACCTAAAGTTTTATCAGGATATCTAAAACTCCCTAAGCTGTTTCTAGGAAAACATAGAACATTAGACAATAGTCTAACCTGTTTTTATCATAAATAAATATATATATATATATATATATATATATATATATATCTCCCAGGCAACTGGGTGGCTTAGTTGGTCAAGCAAGCATCTGCCTTCAGCTCAGGGTTCTGCGATTGAGCCTGCTTCTCCTTCTATCCCTGCTTGTGCTCTCTAGCTCTCTTTCTGTGTCTCTCCAATAAATAAATAAAATCTTTTTAAAAAATTAGATTAAAAATAAATGACTACATCCTGATTACTCCTGTGAATGAGACTGAAAATAACCTAGGCACACGATCTTTCATTAATTTTTTTTCTGTTCCTCATATGTATTATTTGTTAGAAATGTGAAGCCTATTTGAGAATTTGTAAGCTTAGCATTAATATTTAATGTTAAGAAAATCCTGTTAAGGACACAACCTCCCATTGCACCTCTCAATATCTTAGCCATCTAGTATATGCATAAATATTTCCTTGCTCTATCAACTGTGAAAGCCTAAAAAACAGTACCCTAGTAGCAATGAACACAACCCAGCACCTTCATCTTCGTTGAATTCCTTGGAAAATATTTGATATTCGGAGTGGGGCAGGAGATGGGGAAGGAGCAGTTTGTAGTGCCAGAAAGTAAGGAAGTACTCAAACCAAACCCCGCTGTTGAAGGGAATATATCAGTGGGACATAAGAGCAAACTGAAGGAGCTTCCATTTACTGAAGCTGAAACTGTTTGATCCAGAAAGTAAACGAGGGGCGCTTGGGTTGGTTAAACTGGGGCTCAGTTGGTTAAGCAACTGCCTTCGGCTTAGGTCATGATCCTGGACTCCCGGGATCCAGTCCCGCATTGCAGGGAGCCTGCTTCTCCCTCTGACCTTCCCTCTCATGGTCTCTCTCACTTTTTCTCTCTCTCAAATAAACAAATAAAATATTAAAAAAAAAAAAAAAGTAAATGAGCATTGGATTATAACCCAAAATAAAAAAATAAATACTCTTGTGTTAATACTGATATAATTTATTGAATGAATAAATAAATAAATGGGGGAGATTAGAGAAATCTCTTGTGTACTGAATTTCACATAATTTATGTATATACTCTGCTCTCAAGGAAGGAGAGCAAAACTTTCTCCTCCTGAAGTGTGGGCTGTACATATTGACTTCCTTCCAAAAAGCCAATATGGAAAGAGGGGAAAAAAATGACTCTGTAGTAGAGAAACCTAACACACACATACTACCTCAGCCAGGTCACTGAAGTCAACATCCACAGTGGTATGCCAGATTGTAATAGTATATACCCTTGATATGCTCTGAAGAAAATGGTTCTTTACATCTGTGGTTTTCTTACCAAAAACATACAACCCTACTCTAACCATAAGAAAAACATCAGATAATTCCTAGCTAAGGAACATTTTACAAAATATCTGACTAGGTCTCTTCAGAACCATCAAAGTTAACAAAACATAAGAAAATTGGAGAAACTGTTAGAACAAGGAGGAACCTAAGTTACTAAATGTAACACAAGATCATGAATAGCCTCCTAGACCAAAAAAATAATATTAGGTGAAAACTAAGGAAATCTGAATAAAGTGTGGATTGCAGTTAATAATAATGCATTAGTATTGATTCTGCAATTGTGACAAATGTATCATATTAATGTAGTGTTACTAAGAGGGGAAACTGGTTATGGGGCATATGGGAACCCTCCCTACTTGTCTTTACAATTTTTCTGTAAAGCTAAGACATATATATATATATTTTTTTTTAGGACAGAAAAAACTTCATGGAGGAGACAGCATTTCAAATAGGCCTTAAAGTGTGCTCGCTTCAGCAGCACATATACAAATAGGCCTTAATGGATGGTTAAGATTTGTTTAATATTTCAAATAGGACTTAAAGGATGGTTAAGTTTTGTTTAGTATATATATTAAATATATTATATATATTTATAAATATATTATATATGTATTAAATATATTATATATATATTTGTTTAGTATATATATTAAACAAATCTTAACCATCCTTTAAGCCTATTTGAAATGCTGTCTCCTCCATGAAGTTTTTTCTGTCCTCTCCTCGCCCTTGTTTCCCATGCCCTCCTCCCCTGATTAGCTGTCATGTCTTTCTCCTTTGACCTTCCACAGGACTTTGTTTGTAGATCTCTTAACTCTAAATACTGTATTTTGTTTCTTTGTTTTACTGGTATTTTGTTGTAGACTAGATTGTTAGTCTTACTCATTTTTCCAGCACCCATAGCGTTGGACACAAAGCCTTGTTAAGTAGGCACTCAATAAATACTGGGTGAATTGTATGAATGGTATTATGGTCCTTACAATGCAGCGTTAAGTGTTTTTGCCTTCAGTATTATAGGAACCATTACTGATAATTCTCAGGCACTAAGAGTAATTTTACTCTTTTAAGCTCTAAAATCCCTCAAAGTTCTTCTTTTATGGGTAATAGCTTCAGTTTTACTGTTTGTCACACCCTTTGCAAAGAAGTTACTGAACATTTGGTCAAAGTACTGAAGAAATTTTCCAGACTGATGTTGTTTAAGTCCGAATGTAAATTAATAAAATGAAAATGTGATCTGTTCCTGCCTACCACGCAGTTTTTGGTAGTTTTGGTGGTATTTAGCATGGTCAGTATTTGAAAGCATTGGTACTCTCATCCTGAAGCTTTGTTTTAGAATTTAAAAAGTTTAAAGTAATCACTTGTCGAACTTACCTAGTTTGAGTTAAAAGATGAGGCCCAAAACTTGTCCAGTTCCACCTGGGCAGCTAGAAATCTCCTGACTTATGTGGTTCACTTTCTGGAGGGTCTCAGCATCGTTTGGGTACATGTATGCAGACTTTCTTTTAAATCATATTCGTAATTGCGGGAGGGTGATTATACTTTTTTAAAAATGTGAATGTATTAACAGACTATAGGCCATATTTCTGATAAGCATATGAGTTTAATAACTTTAAATTTTAAAAAGTGAGTTTTTTACCCAGCCATTAGGAGTATTGATGAGACCCCCTATGTGGCTTGTAGCTCAAACCTAGTGTGTATCAATATATTATTTTGTATTTGGTCACATGGTTTAATACCTGATGAATGATGTTGATTAATGTAAATGCCATTTCTCATCTTGGATTGATTGACCTAGAGTCTGTGCATTAGGGATGATGCCTTGCAAGAAAGGTGGTATGTTTTGTTTTGTTTTTCCTTGCTAAGAATCCTGATTATTTCCACTTAAGAGTCTCAGCAAAGAGTTCTGCTTATCCAATTACGTCTCAAAAATTTTAGCATTTTTGAGTTTATGACTCAGACTAGTCTCATCTCATTTAAATTAAGAGTTTATAGTGCACAAAGGCCATAAACTGTTCTCTCTCCTCCGTACCTATTTTAGCAACAACATTCTTCTGTAAGTTGGTTCCAACTAAAAAATGACATTTCTGAGTAATTTCTCTGCTAGCCTGGGAAGAAAGGATGTGTTTGTTGGCTTTTGCCTGTTAGGGAGTATTCTGTGCAGTTTTACCCAGGGCGTGCTTGGGTTTCGGTCAGCATCTCTGGTCTGCTGTGCTGTAATCCCGTAGCGGCAGACTCTGGCTTTTATTACTGGCAAGCAGTGTGCTGTGCAGACATAGGCACCATAATAGGAAACACCTCGGCCTGTCATAAACAGGCCTAGAGAGTGGAAGGCACAGGCCTGACAGGGACGTGTCCATAGCAACCAGGCAAAGATGAGTGAGGCTGCCATCATGGAATAAATGTGGGCTGATAGTTGCCTTCCTCATTTCAGAAAAGATCCAGCTGATTTTAAGGCTGCTTGCCACTGTTGGTATAGCATGTTTCTGTTACTTGGTTTTTGTGTTAGACCTAAATATGAATAAAGACATCTTAAAAAATACTTTCTGAAATATATCAAGTGTTTTCCTTTTGTTTTTCTCCTTTAATTTCGCCTGACATCCGGTGCAGACCCACTAGAGAGAAAGAACAGACATTTCATTGCAATGGGAAATTATTAAAAAACATATACAAGAGTAAAATAATCAGGTATCTATTTAAAGAGTCATGAATTATACTGATATTCAGAATTACAAAGAAAAGAGCATTTCTCAATAAGTTGACTTTCCATTGTTTATGTTTCTTACATAGAGTTCAGGTTTTAGAAAAGGAGTATATTCTTTGACCAAAAAAAGTTTCTATTTTATGTTGGCTGTTTTTTTTTTTTTTCAAGCTTCAGAAAAATAATGAACTACAACTTTAACAATGATGGGCTTTGTCAACAAGAACTTAGGAAGATAAATTTCAAAATTGGCAGGGCTTTACCAGTTTTTAGTTAAGAGATAAAATGCTGTCATGGGTGCTTTAAATATTTATGGGTATCATTTCTCTATTTGTAAGGCAGCCTTATTTCACAAAAGAGGTCAAAGACTTCAAAGGATGAAAAAAGCTGTAATTCTGTTAAAAGACTATGCAGAAATTAGGTTTAGGAGACCTGAAGTTTGAACTTTTTTGTTTGTTTTTGAGAGATTTGCTCAAAGGTTTTCCTAAATTAGGTATCCAGTGGATATTTTGCTGATTTGTTCCTACCCCTTTTAAAATAAGCACTGGTCCTCTTGTGTTCTTTTTTTTATTTTGAATATTTCAAGTCTGTTTCAATAATATGCTCTAGATAAGAATGAAACTAACATTATCTTTGGCATAAACTTTGATTTTGTTCTTTGTTTTCTTAATCATATATTATCAGCATAGTCTTTGAGATCTCCATAAGGCTAAGTGATAATTAGGTTTCAAGAAATCTTTGGAATGTTTTACTAGAAATATCCTAATTTCTTTACTATACCTCAGGAAAAGATTAGTTTTTCTCCTAGAAGATACTATTTAGGCCTAAATATTAATTTTTCCTCTACAGTGTTAATGAGCAGTAGAATGATGAAAGGGTCCATTGTAGAAGAAACAAAACAGAGGGCGCCTGGGTGGCTCAGTGGATTAAGCGGCTGCCTTCGGCTCAGGTCATGATCTCAGGGTCGTGGGATTGAGTCCCACATCGGGCTCTCTGCTCAGGAGGGAGCCTGTTTCCCTCTCTCTCTCTCTCTGCCTGCCTCTCTGCCTACTTGTGATCTCTCTCTGTCAAATAAATAAATAAAATCTTAAAAAAAAAAAAAAAGAAAGAAACAAAACAGAGAGCTTACATCATTATAGACCAAGAGCAGTTTGTTCTTTCAAAAGTAAAACTGAGTGGAAAGATTAATAACTTTTTGCCCCTTGGCTTTATTGTCAATGTAACATTTTAATATCCCTTTGTTATGTATGAGCAGTCTTTGGCTACAAGTAGTCAGGAAACTCTGGTATATAACTTAATTTCTGATAAAAGGCCTGAATCTCATGTTCTCTCCACTTAATACCTTAAATCTCTAACTTAGTCCCAGAAGCAATAGACTGCATGCTAAAGCAGTATATCTCGTTTTTTAAAAGATTTTATTTATTTATTTGACAGAGATCACAAGCAGGCAGAGAGGCAGGCGGTGGGGGTTGGGGGGAAGACTCCCGGCTGAGCAGAGAGCCCAGTATGGGGCTCCATCCCAGAACCCTGAGATCATGACCTCAGCCAAAGGCAGAGGTTTAACCCACTGAGCCACCCAGGGGCCCCAATAGTACATCTCATATTTAAAGATGAAAAACTGATGCTCGGTTAGATTTGTACAAGATCAGTGTGCCTCTTAGTACATATAAAGACAATTGTTCTTCCAAATGTGACATCTGGAGGGGAAGATGGGGAAATAGAAAAACAAGTATTTTTTCTGAGGCTACATTTTCAAAATATGTCCTAATATAATTTTTTAATAAGTACTAAATTCTAAAACAGTAAGAACAGTTTCAGCAAAATAGGATTCCTAGAGGGGACTCCTATAGTGAAGCTTATTCTGCTTGCCTTGTTCTCTGTCATGTCAGGATAGGTAGTCAGGACCTAGTTTCCTTCTCCCAAGGAAGAGTGTGTTGGTGAGACAGACAGCATTTTAGGTTGGGAGTGAACCCAGCAGGCAGGTAGTTAACAGAGCACAGATATCAAAGGAAGGGTAACAGGGTTAGTGGGATGAGAAGACCATTTGGCAAAAGCAGATCTGAGACCCTGAGCTGGCAAAGGATTTGGAGAGGATGTGGTACAACTGGACAGGATGAAGCTGGACTGATGGTGGGGAATGTGGAAGCAGAAGGTATGGGATAAACTCAGGGAAGGGGTAAGCAGGTGTCAGGATTTTTAAAATAATCTGTTACTGTGAGGTTGCCTTGGAGGTCTGTTTTCTTGGGGCAAAATGGAGAAAAGGCAGAAAGCACTCATGGATAGAGTGAGGAATGAAGATTGAAGGAAAGAAAGCTAGAAAGACATGACTTTTTGGATAGTGAGAAGAGGGAGGAGAGATAAGGAAGAAGGAGCAATCTCAGACTGGGCTCCCCCAGATAAGGGCTTTCCTTGGCTAGTGGCAGAATGATGAGTTCATGTTCCTGACCTCTTTCCACCACAGGGTGAAATCTGGTCGGAATGAGCCTTTGGGACAGACTTGAAAAAAAAAAAAGAAATCCCTGTGTGTCCGGGTGAGGGTGTGAATGTTTAAGGGAGGACAGTTAGCTGTGGGGAGAGGGATTGGGGCAAATAATTGGAGAGGGCAGATTTACAGATGAAGTGTACTCCATGAGGCTAGAGTCTTTTTTAGCACCAGTAGCTGGCATCCTTTTCTTCACCTGTTGCCTCCTTGAGTCATAGCCCAGTAGCAGCATGGGTGGATTGTCACATCCAGTGTTGGGCCATTCACTAAGGAACCAGCTGCCTGGAAATGAGGACGTGGGACAACAAAGTATAAGCTGGAACCGGGTGAAGAAAGACTGTCAAAATAAGTATAGATTAGTTCAGTCTTGTATACTGTAGGTTACTAGATGCCAAAAGAGTAAAGTGGAACAGAATAGCAGGTGACAGTGTGAATCTTTATTTTAAAATTCAGCTGTAAATCTCTTAAATTCCAGTGAGCTTAGCAATTCCTCTTCTGTATTACCTCACACTAGAGTTGGAACCTTGAATAATTGCTCTCTGAACCTATTTTCTCTGTAAATCGGGACTAAAATATCTATCTTAGAGGCTTTTTTGGTAAGAATTAGATGAGAATATATCTAAAGTGCGTGGAGTGGTACACACACCTAATAGGCACATAAAATGGCCTATCTTTAGTAGGGATGGGGATTGGAACTATTTATAAACTTAAAAGGTGAACTTTATATGCTGTCATATAGGTAACCCAATGCAACTAGAGCTTGAATCATCAAGCCTGGGCAAAAGGACTCACAGAGTGTGCCTTTGAAATCCTGATACCCAGTCATGGTGATTTATGGGACCTCCCTAGCTGGCATATGTGATGGCGCACTGAGTTTGTTTGCTTTAGTTTTAGCTCAGATACCTAGAACTCTGTGATAGCATATTTTTATTTACACACTCACTGACCACTTAATTATGATTACCTTGAAAGAGTATGTATGAAAGTAGCCATGAAAGAAACTCTTATGAGAGTTGTGAGGGTCTCATGTAGATCTTCATTCCACTAGGTCTAAAAATCGGGGCAGCACCTATGCTTCACTTCTCCCCCACTTTGGACAACCTTCAGGACCCCTCCAAATGATTTTTTTGATTCTGTGAAACACTGAGATTATGATTATTAAAAGAGTGTCAGATATCAATCATATCAGGTAACTAGGTATTTCTTCTTGGGGAAAATAGAAATTAGAACCAAAAATAGACTCTTTAATCATGGCATGGATTTAAAATGACAATCCAGCTACGAAACTGAGAAGTGGATGAAATTACCTTGAACCTAGTTTCAGCCCATAGTGCGATCTTAGTCATAGATCCGACACTTGCCATAGCAGAGGAAGAACAAATTCCCCATCCATGTAGTTATTCTAAGAGTTGAAAGTGAGTCAATGAATAGGTGATTGATTCCTTTCCATTGTCTTCTTACTCTCAGCTGTTTTGCAGAAAAATCATACTTTAGTATGCTTACTGAAAGTTGTGGGTTTTTTTTTTTTTGGTTTTTTTACTTTTTTAATTCCAAACATCCCTAGAGGTGAAAGAGATTTGTGAGATCAGCTTGTTTGCCTACTTTATTTTAAGATGAGGTAGCAAGGTACAGAAGAGTTGAAGTGACCTGGAACAAAATAATACTGTGATTCTTTTGTTAAGGACTTTTTTTGTGGCAAATAAAAATTTTCTGTTGCTAGACATAAGACCCAAGTTTGGGTCTTTATTGACATAATCACTTCTGAATGAAATTTTTAGGATTTTTTTTTAAATTTGTGTTTGATCCTTAACTATTTTCTAGACCAGATAACATTTTCATGTGGCAAATACATCAGTAGGAAGTTTTTTGTTGGATTTTTTTTGGGGGGGGGGGTACCATTTGTTTCAGATAATCACAATCCAGTATTTAAGCTTTCACTAAGGGATCTTTGTTTTTGCCTAGTTACTGTAGGACATATATCTGCTTTAAAGGCTTTTAGAGACAAAACAAGATTTTTGCATGTGTGTTTGTATTCAAATAGACAACCAGATAGCTAGATAGATAAGAAAGAAAGGCAAATTTATATTAAAAATACAACTAGTCACATAAGTAAACTTATTGTGTGTTAATGAAATAAGAGTAGTGCATGGTATTCTGGTTTTCTGGAGAAGTGTAGAATGCGTTCACCACTGAGGACCAGAATGAATGGGAAACATCCCAGAAAAAAAGTGTTACTTAAGCTAGATCTTGAACATGGAGAATTCACATGGGTTGCTAACAAAGAAAGAGATGGCATCCTGGGAGTTAGATGAAGCAGGGCAGGATGGGGCACTATTGTGGTTTTAGTTTTATTGTGTGTTTGTGGGAGGGGGCATGTGGTGGGTGTTTTGTAAGAATGAGCCTGCCTGGAACAGGAAATCTAAGGTTGGGAACTAAGACAGGTCTGAGAAATGTGAACTTGGGGCCACAGTAAAGAGTGCCTTCAATGCCAGACTAAGCCATTTTCACATTATCTTCTAAGTCCTGAAGAACCCTTGCATTTTATTTTAAGGAAAATTAAAAAATGATAATTCTATAAAAATAAATCTTGTGATGGGTCTAGATTTATAGAGGGGAAATAGTGAAAGCCAGAAGGGTCTGTTAGAAAATTAGGCAAGTAAGTGATGGGGGCCTATTACAGGATGGGTGAAAGGAGAGTAACGGGTGAGAGGTGGACCGTGTGGGGTGACAGCGTATGCCAGATTTGGTGGAGCAGGACTGCAGAGAATAAGAAGAAAGTACAAACTTCTGAGCACAAACAATAGAAAAGATGTTAGTTGGAAAATTAGAAAGAGAATCCGATTTGAGCGTGGAGTGAAAGCAGTGAAATTTTTAGACATGAAATTGAGGTAGGACCTGTATCAAAGGAAAAACTCCTTGTAGGCCTTCAGTTGTCAGGATGGGATTTCTGGTAGTAGGACAGGACCCTACCTGGGAGTTGCCTGTGCAGAGTTGGTAGTTACGACTTTAGAGCTCCTCTGTAAAATGGGAATAATACTGGTCCTCATAGGGTTGTTACTAGAAATAAATGAAATAATGCCAGAAAAGTATTCAGCATTGTCCTTGGCACATTGTAGACCCTCAACAAATGTTAGCTTTAATTTTTTACTGTGGGTTTTAGGGAAGACAATTTTGTGAATTATTTCAACTGTGTCTTCTGGAAGCAGTATAAAAGCCATTTGTATGGTGTGTTTCTTCAGTATCCCAAGTGGGCGTTCTTATGTCCTAATTCACATCCTTGCTTTTCTGCCTGTTAGGGGAAAGTGAGAGCCCAAGCTATAATTACTCATGTTTAGCTGTTGATCACTGTTTATATGACCTAGTTTTTTTTTTTCTTTTTTTACACAAAAGGTTGAGAACATTTATTGCTCTTCTGTTTACTGCAACTTCTGTAAGGTCCCTGAGCCGTATTTTGTTTTCCTTTGCTGGGTCCAGAATCAAATCAGTTTTAAGGGGTTTATAAGACCTTTTGAAAAATGGTATTAGCTTAATGCAAGCTAATGATTATTACTCAGTATTAGCACAGCATTTTAAAACTACTTTCACTCAAAGAGGAATAGACTTATGCAGCAATAGAAGAAATACAGAAGTGGATTATTATTTATGAAAACTCGTAGGTCTCCTGCCTGTGTAGGTTGAACTAAATGTCTTCAGTGGAGATTTCCAACTTGGATATATTTCATAGAATCACAGAATTATGGTGTGTTTGATGATCCTATTTCACCCAACATATGATTGACTCATTATCTGCTAGGGCATTCGATTCACATGTAGAAGGTTAAGTACAGCAGAGTTTTTGGTTTGTTGGGGGGAGGGTTTCCTCAACAGAAAAATAAACTTCATGTATTTAAATTTTCTTGCACTTGACTCCTGTAACTCTTCTGGCGCTTTGCTTACATCTTCTAAATCTGTGCTTCCCCCAGTCTTCTCCATCTCAGCAAATGGCACAAACATCCATCCAGGTCACATGCTGATCATACCAGAAGTCTAGGGGCTGATTCTTCCCTTCTCTTCACTTGCAGGGTTCAGTTCATCAAGTCTGGTCAGCTCTCCTCTCCTCTTCTGTCTGCTCTGCCCCTCTATAAAGTATTCTCCACAAAGACAACCTTTTAAAATGTAAATCACAGGGCACCTGGTTGGCTCAGTGGGTTAAGTCTCTGCCTTCAGCTCAGGTCATGATCTCAGGGTCCCAGGATTGAGTCCCACATCGGGCTCTCTGCTCAGCAGGGAGCCTGCTTCCTCCTCTCTCTCTCTGTCTGCCTCTCTGCCTACTTCTGATCTCTCTGTCAAATAAATTTTAAAAAATAATAAAAAATAAAAATAAAGGGATGCCTGGGTGGCTCAGTTGGTTAAGCAGCTGCCTTCGGCTCAGGTCATGATCCCAGTGTCCTGGGATAGAGTCCCACATCGGGCTCCTTGCTCAGCAGGGATCCTGCTTCTCCCTCTGCCTCTGCCTGCCTGTGCTCGCTTTCTTGCTCTCCCTCTCTCTGGCAAATAAATAAATAAAATCTTAAAAAAAAATAAAATAAATAAAATGTAAATCACACCACAGAACTCGGAATAACTATTCTAAAACAATTCCTTATCTGATACTTTAAAGTCTTTTGCTTTCCACAAGAATTATTGATATTATTTTCTATTTTTATTTTCTTGAAACCCTGGTATTTTTGTTTGGTTTTACTTGTTAATAAATGGGAAGAAAGCAAAGAGGTAGTAGAATGAGTTTGAAAAGATTAGATTAAACAAAATAAAACAGGGTTATATTTTATGGTCCTTGGAAAAACCTTTAATATGCTAATGTACACAGTCTCCAAGAAGGGTAGCACTATGTCAAAAGTTTATTTGACACTGGATGTCTTCTTTGAGAATTATCACATCAGACTGCTGTTTTTTAAAACACATTCTGAAAACTGCTGCCTTAGACAAAAACCCATCATAATAGATAGGGGGAAAGAGACTATATTGAGTACAGGGAGGCAGATTTATACTGACTATAAGGAGAACAGGCTACCAACCAATGATTCAGGAAAAAAATAATAAAACTATGAAAAGTGATGGAAGGATTCAAAAAAGAATACAGCAGCTGGGACTATTGAGTTTTCTGCAAACAGCTCTTCCTGCTTTATTGGATCTTTCTATCTCCAGCAGCTGGCACTGTGCTTGGCCTAGAGTGAACATATAATAAGTATCTGTTGACTCTTCATCAATGAATGAATAAAGGTGGCCCAGGATCACCATTAAATCATTAAGTTAATTAAGGTCAGTTTGGTTTATTTAAGAAAACAGGAAAATACCTAAAGTAATTTAGGAAATGTTTCATTCCAAAGAATTAAAAGTATAATATGAATACTTATGAGAATACTTCAGCTATTATTATATTGCCTAAATGCTTTGTAGAACTGGGAATTTACCATATATTGCATTATTCAAAGCTAACTTGGACCTTATAGACAAACATATGCCTATTTGAGATATAATGGTGGAGCTCTTAGAGTAAAAATGTTATTTTACTGTATATAATTATGCTTGTGGTTGTTTTCTGTTTATTTTTTATTTGTTTGTCTTTAGCGAGAGGGTGAGGAGGGAGGGGCAGAGAAACTGGGAGAGAGAGAATCCCAAGCAGGATCCACAACCAGAAACACCATGCCCAACACAGGGCTCAATCCCACCACCCGGAGACCAGGACCTGAGCAGAAATCAAGTCAGATACTTAACTGACTGAGCCACTCAGGCACTTGAGATTTTTGTTTCATTTCTCCTTATGCAAAGTTAAGCAAATTTGGAATTAAAGTAATTGGGTAACATTTTTTTAAAAGATTTTATTCTTTTATTTGAGACAGAGTGCGTGACAGTGCAGGAGCAGGGTGAGAGTTGGGATGAGGGGCAGAGGGAGAAGGAGACTCCCCACCTAGCAGGGAGCCTGATGTGGGTCTCCATCCCGGGACTCTGGGATCATGACATGAATAAAAAGGAAGATGCTTAACCAATTGAGCCATGCAGGCACCCCAGCCCAATATTATTTTTTGAAGTCAAGTTTTGAGGTAAAATTTACATATGCCTAAGTCCACTTAAGAAGTCTACTTTTTAGATCTAGTGGAGTGCATTTTGGCAAATGTATACAATTAGATAACTACCACCATAATCTATAGAATAGTTTCATTACTCAAAAAGAATTTTCATGCTCCTTTTGTACTCATTCTCCTTCCCCTACTACCAATCACTGGCAATCAGTGATCTTATTTCCCTGTAGTTTTTGCCTTTTCCAAAAATATCATATGAATAAAATCATACAGTTATAAAAAGCCTTTTGTTAATGGCTTCTTTCACTTTGCATAATGCTTTTGAGATTCATCCACTAATAACACTATGCATGTATTAGTAATTTATTTTTATTGCTTTCTAGTGTTTTATTTTATGGATATACCACAATTTGTGTTCATTCACCACTTGATTGCAGGCTATTTGCAGGCTTTAGCTATTATAAATAGAATTGCTATAAACATTTGCATATAGCCCTTTCTGTGGATGTATGTTTTCATTTATCTTGGGTAAATAGGATTGCAGGAGCTTGTAGTGAATATACTTCTTAACTTTATGAGAAGGTACCAAACTGTTTTCCAAAGTTACTATCCCATTTTGCAGTCCTACCAACAGTATATGAGGGTTCCGTTGGCTCTGCATCCTGGGCAGCATTTTGTATTGCTCATATCTAGCATGTAGTAACGTTACATTTTGGTCTTAATTTTTTTTTCTTAATAACTAATGACATTACACATCTTTACATGTGCTTATTGATCTTTTTAAGTTGTAAAAATTTTTATAGTTCCTGATTTAAACCTTTATCAGACATATATTTTACACACATATTCTATAAGTCTGTGGCTGATTGTTCTATTTTCTTATCAGTTTCTTTCAAAGAGGAGCTTTGATGAATTCTAGTTTATTATTTTTTTTCTTTTATGTGTCCTGCTTTTTTGTGTTCTAAGAAATTTTTGCCTAACCAATGATCACAAATATTTTATTCTGTTTCTTTTCTACTAGAAGTTGTGTAATTTCAGGTTTTACATTAGTTACAGGATCCATTTTGAGTAGATGTATACTGATATGGTACAACATTAAGGTGGAAGTTCATTTTTTTTGTGAATGGATGTCAATGTGTTTAAGTGCTATTTGTTGAAAGGAATATATAGCTGAAGTTTTGTAACTTAAAATTACTTTAGGATCCACAATAAAAGTGATGTACATAAGGGATTAAATATGTATTTCCAGAAATCTGCTTATCTGCTTTTTTTATTATTGCTTTAGGAGACAGGTATTCTCTGTTTAAATTAGTTTCACAAAACACACCAGGAAATACAGAGGCAATATTGGTAAGTATTTTATGGTGATTACCATGGCCATGATAAGCACAGACAATTGGTATTAACGTAGAGCAGTTTAAATGAATTAGGAGTCCTAACTTTTGCTGTAAGTAGAAAGTCTATATTTATACAAGGTTGTTGGTGTGTGTGTGTGTGTGTGTGTGTGTGTGTGTGTAGGCTTCATTTATGTGAGGTTTGTGCATCCATTCATTGCCTTAATTATTCTTCATTGAAACAGAAATTCTTGGTGGATGTGATAATGTTGGTGGCTGGTGGTGGTGGTAGTGGTTTCAGCTAGATTTACTCAGTTGTGAACATAGAAAATTTTCTATCAAGTGCATATGTTTAAACTGTATCAGCAATTACAGAATACCATGCTAAAGAGACCATGTAGAAGCAAAATTTAAGTACAGTTATCATCAGATCAGTTTGATTTTATTTCAGCCTCAGAGTACCTCTCAACAAAAATAAGGTTTCTTATATTAGACCTTCCTTTTTAAATAAATGTTAGAGGTGTTTCTTAATTTAAATAAAACTTATTTGGTGAAAATTCTCTTACTAGGTTTTTTGTTTTGTTTTGTTTTTCAATTTATTTGACAGAGAGAGACCACAAGTAAGCAGAGAGCCAGGCAGAGAGGGGGAAGCAGGCTTCCCACCAAGCAGGGAGCCCGATGTGGGGGTCAATCCCAGGACCCTGAAATCATGACCTGAGTGGAAGGCAGAGGCTTACCCACTGAGCCACCCAGGCGCCCCTCTCAAACTAGGTTAATTGAAGAATGATCTTTCTGTTTTTAAAAATCAGGCTGTAGTTCCTGTTAATCTCAAGCTTCTATAATATTTGTAAGATATGTTCTTGTGACGACTCTTCAGAACAGAGTTCCTTAAATTGTGTTTGGATCCATCGTCACTAGAGGGCAGTAAACACAAACAGATTTAGTGGATTTACTTGAGTTAAGGTTGTTTTTGTAATATTAACATTAATCAAAGAAAGTATAACTTTTACAATGTAAAAATAGGTTTAAAATTTGGTTACTTAAAACATAGGTTATAGATTAATTCTGGATTATTGCCTGCCTCTATAACGATTTTTGTAGAGAGAGCAAAAGAACACTGAGTGATTCTTGAAACATTGATGTGTTGTAGTTATTGGATTTAATATTTGATGTTTCCTCTTGCCTCAGAATTCTTCAGGTAGCATTTAGTAAAGAGATTTGCATATGTTAAGCACAAGCATATTGGATTTGTGACAGCCCGCTTTATACAGATTAGCTTCTTGATTAATAACAATTCCCAGAATTTTGATCCGAAGTAGAAATATGTAAAATAAATATAGACTGATTATAAAATAAAATATTTTCCCAAAGGTATTAGTCCTACTGAAAACAGTGCTATTGCCAGGAAGATCCCTTAGGTTGTAGAAATCTAAGACTCCTCAATACACTTATTTTAAATAATATTTCTTCAGTATTACAAAATGTAATCTCATATACAGCTTAGAATTTATTATGTTAGTAGACATATTATTTATAGGCCCTAGGGTACCTGTAGATTAATGCCTGACATTATCTACATAAACTGTAGATTAATGCCTGACATCATGCCTGACTGTAGCTGGACAGTATGGGTTTAAATCCTGGCTCTGCAATGTGGCTTTGTGACCTTGGGTAATAATTTGACTTCTGAGACTCAGTTTCCTCATAGTTTGGTTTGTCTGTTTTTTCTTTTTCCCTAATCAAAAATGTGTCTTAATATCTGTTGCAAAGTCACTTATTCCAGCACTGGTTAAAATATCAAAGCCTCAACTCCAACAAGCAGAATTTTAAGTATCCTGAAATATCCTAAAATACTTCAGAAAGTTTGATTGCTTGGTGTCTCATTTAAGGACTGAGAAAATGAAGAATGAAAGAGGAGTGGTATCTAGAGATTTTGAGGAGTATTATTAGGAAAAACAGAAAAAGGAAATGATAATTTTTTTTTAATTTCAGTATATGTGTACATATATTTGTGTATACATCATTTGAGTGTTTGAGCATAGCAGACCACCAGTCAGGAAATATGTCTCACTTTGTGCAAGAGTATGCATGTCTTGTTCATGGAACACTCCCACATCTAAGTGTTCACTGCCCCAAATGTCAAGAGCTCTCCTTATCAGGCGACGCTGCCTGTCTTTAGGCACAAGCTTCCTGACTTCACTAGTTAGTAGGATCCATGCTGTCTGGAGATCTGACAACAATAATAGGATCAGTGGTTCTTTAATTCAGGACATTGTAAATCAGCACAAAGACTAAGGCTAAATTGGGAAGCCTGGTTGGCTCAGTTAGAAAGAGCAGGCACTTCTTACCTGAATGTTTATAGCAGCAATGTCCACAGTAGCCCAACTATGGAAAGAACCTAGATGTCCATCAACAGATGAATGGATAAAGAAGATGTGGTAAATATATACAATGGAATACTATGCAGCCATCAAAAGAAATGAAAGCTTGCCATTTGCAACGACGTGGATGGAACTAGAGGATATTATGCTTAGTGAAATAAGTCAGTCAGAGAAAGACAACTATCGTATGATCTCCCTGATATGAGGAAGTGGGGATGCAATGTGGGGGGGGGGGTTGGGGAGTAGGAAAAGAAAAAATGAAAGAAGATGGGATTGGGAGGGAGATAAACCATAAAAGACTCAACCTCAAAAAACAGACTGAGGGTTACTGGGGGGTGGGGAGTGGGGAACGGGAGAAGGTGTTGGGGATATGGACATTGGGGAGGGTATGTGCTATGATGAGTGCTGTGAACTGTGTAAACCTGGTGATTCACAGACATGTACCCCTGGGGATAAAAATACATTATATGTTTATTTAAAAATTTAAAAGTTAAAAAAAAAAGATAGAAGAGCATGCACTTCTTGATCTCAGGGTCATGAGTCTGAGCCCCACATTGGGTTACAGAGATTACTAAAATAAGTAAATAAATAAATAAACTTAAGAAAAAATTAAGGATAAATGAGTCCACTCCTAAACTCATATCATTTATCAAGGAGTTGGCGAATACCTAATTATATGATGACCAACTCTCACGCTATAAAGAGCAAAGACTAAAAGAGAGACCTGTCCTGGCCTGTCAGTTCTGTCATATATTGGGCAGGTTATTGAATTTTTAAGAGTTTCTATCTGTGTTTTCACAGATAGAGGATAATAGCTATCTTACCAATATGTTGCAAAGGTTAGCATTAAGATATACAAAGCTAAAAAAAAAAAAAAAAAAAAAAAGATATACAAAGCTCTTGGTCCATAGTAGGTCTTAACTGATGCTTTAACAGATTCCGGCTTCCCCATTAAAACTGTCAGAAGCTTAGTCTGATTCTCTAAGAATTATATTTCTCTGGCCCCATCCTTATTTCTTCTCTGGGTTGGCCAGACTCTTTCTGCCATCTCTACTACATGGCAAGGGGAAGGAGCATCTAGTTAGGCTTTGATAATGAGACAAATGAAATGAATTTTGATTTACCTCAGATTTTAAGAAAAGAAAGATTTCAGGGACACCTGGATGGCTCAGTCTGTTAAGTGTCTGCCTTACGCCCAGGTCATAATCCCAGGGTCCTAGGATTGAGCCCCCACTATGGGCTCCCTGGTCAGCAGAGAGTCTACTTCTCCCTCTGCTCCTCCTCTGCTCATCCTCGCTCTCTCTTTCAAATTAAATAAAGAAATAAATAAAATATTTTTTTAAAAAAAGACTCGTTACCTAGAAATAGGGAAAACCCCCTTTAATGCTTTTTATTTAACGTTATTGTAATTATTGCTACTACTATTATCATTACTATTATCTCCTCTACTACAGCAGATTAGGGGTTTACAGTTGAATCTTTTATGCCTGTGGTCCATTAATTATTTTGGAAAAGGTAAAAAAAAGAATAAGATATCTTTCTTGCCTGAAGGATCCTCTACCCTGGTTGAAGAGGCAAAGTTCAAGACAGTTGAAGTAACTGGAACGGTGATTCTTAACACTGACAAAGATTTAGGAAATTACAGGATGCAGTGACTGGGGAGACCTGCTGGACTTTCATTGGCAGAAGCCAGGGAGTCTAGGTGTCCTGGAATACATGGGATAGTCCTTCACCAAGGAGGAACTGTTCTGTGTCACAGTAAACCATTCAAGCTGGTGAAATATTCACTTAGAATTATCTGAGCCTAGAACACAACTACTTTTTTATATATAAAAACAAAATATTTTAACATGATTTTAATCCACATTAATTTTTTCAGTAATGTAACCACAGTGTATACTGAAGGAGAATTGTTCTTTGTTACATTTGCAACCTTTCAAAAATCATTCACCATTTTGGGAAAAGATTATCTTCCTAATACAGTATTCCTGTATTCATCATTTCCATGTTGCTGTCATATTCATGGCAATTCTCCATAGGAAGCAGAGCAAACACTTGCAAAGCACTTACTATTCTAAGTGCTTTATGTCTATGTACCAGCTAATTCTTACAACACATTATAAGGTAGATGCTAATTATTATTCTCATTTTCTGGATGAGTAAACTGAAGATAAAATAAGCTCAGAAAGTTTAGATAATTTTGTCAATGTCACACAGTAAGTGATAATAAGATCTCAACTTTTGACTACCTTTTTTTTCTAGTATACTTAGGTATAAGCATTTATATTTTGCAGTATGTAATATAATTACTTCTATTTTTCTTTTATGTTACTGATAACCCACTATATGGATTTTTTTAAAGTGTCTAGGGTTATTTAGTATATATGGATGTATTTAGTGAAGTGCGTATATTGGAAAAGTAGGAATTTTTTATCAGGATAAAAATATTTGTTATAAAAAAAGAAAGAAGTAACTTAGTTTGAAGTTAGTGAAAGAATAAAATAGATTGATGGGTGGATAGAAAGGATAATTTGGATGTAAATGACATTGTATGGCACACACTCTGCTCTTTGGAAGCACGCCAAGAATACTCCCATCTTCAGGGCTTTTGATGTTGATGTTCCCTTTACTTGACTCCCCTTTCTCAACTGCTCTAGATGTTCATGTGCCTTCCTCCCTCTCTTTCTTCAGGTCTCTGAGCATATATCATCTCATCAAAGAGGCTCTCCTTGATCATTTTATACTATAGGAACCTCTATCACTAACATGCCATAGCCTTCTTATCCTTTCTTTTTCCCATTGAATTTAGCACCACGTGACATATAGTATGTATTTGTTGACTCAGTTGTCGAATGTAAACTCCAGGTGAAAAACCTTCACTTTGTTCACTGCTGTGTTGTCATTATCCAGGACAGTATCTGACGCACAGTAGGAGCTTGGTAAGGATTGATTAAATAAAAGAGTGAGTGCAATATAAAGTTTGGAGAGGGGCTGAGATAATTTGGTCTTGAGACGTATTTTGAATGATTTGAATCTAACTTTTTCTGAAAAACCAGCCTGAAGGAAATGGAGTAGAAGAAAGAGGGTATTCTAGGCAGTGAATTCAGTGAAAGTAAAAACAGGACTATCTGCTGAATCATAGAGCTGGGTAGAACACTAGACTTTCAGTAAGGGAGCATGAATATAAGGAGCAGCTGGAGATGGGCTTAGAGTTGGGGATTAGGGTTGGAGGTTATCGTTCTGGAGCTCACAGAGAAATATGGGTGTGAGGAGGCAGGTGATGCTGGCTTGTTAGGTAATAACTATGGAATGGCAGGCTGAGGCTGGGTTTGACAAAAATTGGTCTGGCAGCAGAAATAAGTATGGGATGAGAAGGAGAAAAGCCAAAGAAGATGAGCTAAGAAGCAAGTATTGTGTTTTGGGTCTGAGATGCATAATGATATGATCCAGTTAAAATAAAACATGATTTAAAAAGACATGATAAGGGGTGCCTGGGTGGCTCAGTGGGTTGGGCCTCTGCCTTCGGCTCAGGTCATGGTCCCAGGGTCTCATGGTCCTGGGATCAAGCCCCGCATGGGGCTCTCTGCTCAGCGGGGAGCATGCTTCCCCATCTCTCTGCCTGCCTCTTGGCCTACTTGTGATCTCTCTTTCTCTCTATCCAATAAATAAACAAAATCTTTAAAAAAAAGACATGATAAATTACACACACACACAGGATAAGCCTTAGAGTTAAAAAATCTAGTCACTGTGCTGTGAAGTGTGTAAACCTGGCGATTCACAGACCTGTACCCCTGGGGTTAATAATACATTATAAGTTAAAAAAAAAAATAAAAATTAAAAAAAAATCTAGTCACCATAATGGGTGTGGTTATCATAATCCACATAATTGTTTTAATCATCATTATCATCAGCATCATCACCTAATACCTGTTTGTCACTATGTACCAGATGTTGTTTTAAGTGCTTTGCATATATCATTTAATCCTCATAATAACTGTTCTAATTATTTATTGCTCTAAAACAAATGACTTAAAACTTAGTGGCTTAAAATATCAGTTTGCTTTTTTTAGAAATTGTTTTATGGGCTAACTTGGCTTGCTTAGACATTCTCATTTCAAGTCCCTCATGTGGTTTTAGTCAGATAGCAGCTAAGCCTGGAGTCATCTAAAGGCTCCACTGTCAGGATGACTAAGATGGTCTCTTCACTGTCAGTTCTGGCTCCGGGCTAGGATGGCTGGCATAGGTAGAGATTGTCTGGGCATATATTTACTTTCCTTGTCTCTCTCATCCACCGCCCCCCACACTCTCTCTGCAGCCTCTCCATAATGTTAGCCTGGGCTTTCTCATAGCATGGCAGTATTAGAATACTCAGACTTGCTAACAGGGTGGCTCTGGGATCCTAATGGTCTATTCAAGTCAACCAAGGTGAAAGCTTCAAGACTTCTTCTTACAGCCTCCATTTCTTGTGACAGAACTACTTGTTGGTTATACAAGTCAGCTTAAATTCAGTCAGTGTACGGTCAAGTGACTCATTAGGAGGCATCTTTGGAGACTAGGTACCCTAATAACCCAATTTTACAGATGAAGAAACCGGAACACTAAAAGGTGAAATTAGGGGTGCCTGGGTGGCTCAGTGGGTTAGAGCCTCTGCCTTCGGCTCAGGATATGATCCCAGGGTCCTGGGATGGAGCCCCGCATCAGGCTCTCTGCTTAGCGGGGAGCCTGCTTCCCCCTCTCTCTGCCTGCCTCTCTGCCTACTTGTGATCTCTATCTATCAAATAAATAAATAAAATCTTAAAAAAAAAAGGTGAGATTATTTGTTAAAGATTATGCACTAAAGGATTTGAATTCAAAGCCTTCGTACTTGGTACCTGGGTGAACTTGGAAAAATCTTTTTCTCTTTCCTGGTCTCACTTTATGTGGAAATGAGGGGATTAGAGGAGATGATATTGAAGATGTTTTCCATTTCTCTCAGGCATTCAGCCTTTGGATTTAGATGATGGGAGTTAGGGTGGGAAAGAAGAGTAAATAAAAAAGCATTTTATAAAAGATAAAACATGATAATAAAGTTGGTGAAGGAGGGAAGGTGATGTAGATGGGGAACATGTTAGGGTTATTCAAGGATCCAGTTAGATGAATTATAGTAAACATCTTATGGTGGCTGACTCACATGAAATTCCTATTGAATGGTAACAAAGAGTCATAGATTTCAGTCTGTGATACTGAAACATGAGCCCACTGACTGAAATGGGAGTTGTTAAGTATGAACTACTTTAAATAAAAAAATGGATCCATCAGTTTTGGAAAAGTCTGTGATGAGTGGCAGGGCATTCAACGGGGGAAGGAATCTTAGTCATTTGGAAATATGGTGTTGCAGTTCATGTAAGAAGTAGTCACAAAAGAGTGTGTCCTAGGACAGAGTCTTGTGGATATCCCAAGTTAGAGGATGAACAGAAGGCAAAGAAGGCATGGTCAGAGAAGTGGGGAGAAAGCCAGAGCAGTTGAGGATCCTAGAACTGAAGGAGAATGGAGAGAGTACATTGTCGAACACTTGTGACAACTTAAGGAGAATAAAAGACTAGGAAAGTGGAGGACCTATTTGTATTCTTCTGGTCATTTTTATTGGCCTTTTGGGGGTTTCATTTTTCTTTTTCTTTTGTAAGGAATTAAGAGGAATTTAGGAAATTAACACAATAGGTGTGAACTGGCCCTGAAGACTGCAAGCAAAGGACCATTACAGATTCAAAGAGGAAGAGTATTACATGGATGTTCTGATGTATGCCCTATCTAAAACAGACAAAGCAAATGCAATAGAACTGAAAAGTAACAATATTAGCACGTCACAGAAGCTCAAAGCAGTTAAGTGCTTTGAGATGGAGATGAAGAGGAAGGAAACAGGATGGAATTTTATGCAAAAATAAAGTAAAAGCTAGACTTCCCTTGTTTTTTTACCCATAAGTCTTAAACATACAAGTGGAAGAATAATACTGCACCAAACCAGATAGAAAAGATTGTTTTTCTTTAAAATTTTTAGATTTCGGGGCGCCTAGGTGGCTCAGTGGGTTCAGCTCCTACCTTCGGCTCAGGCCATGATCCCAAGGTTCTGGGTTTGAGCCCTGCATCAGGCTCTCTGCTTAGCAGGGAGCCTGCTCCCCCCTCCCCCTGCCTCTCTGCCTACTTGTGATCTCTCTCTCTCAAATAAATAAACATTTTTTAAAATAAATAAATAAATAAATAAATAACTTAGATTTCTTAGCTTTGTGAAAGCCCTGATTACTGGAATTTAATGCTATATTCCTTTAAGAGCTGCTGTTAATACCATTCTTAACTTTATGCACAATATTCTCTTTTGGTCAAAATACAGATTTTAAAATCTGTACTGGGAATTTTGCATTCTTCAACCATACACAGTGCTTTAGCTTTCAGTCCACCCCCACCCCCACCCCTTGCAATCAGAATTATGATAAATCGCCCCACCCTTAGATTTCTAAGGTTGTGGAACTCAGCCACATGTAACAATAGAAACAAAAGGACCTAAGAACAGCCAACCCACACAGGTGAGGAAATGTATCCTTCCCATTTATCAATTCTGGACATTGATTGTACTTTATGTTGGGCGGAGGAAAAACTTCGGTTATATCTGTGTCACCAGGGAAGCCACTTGCTTTGGATTTGCGAGAGGGAGGCAGTTAAAATGCCTAATGGCCTTTTTCAAAGCAGCTTTTATTTTGCAGAGAAGTCAGAGAATATTAAAACTCATAGGAAGGATTCCAAAAAGATAGGCAATCCTTATTTTAGAATGAACCATGAATTTTGAAGAGTTTTATGGTCATTATTCATCATCTGCGGGCGGGAAACCCCATTCATCTTTTTATTCGGCAGCCTCAGCTATAGGGATACCATTATTAAATGGCCTTTACCAGAGGTGAGGAGGAAAACCTCCTCCCCAGAGGTTCGCCTCTGCCAACCAATCACGACACAGCCTGCTCTGAGTCCACACCGCCCCCCCCCCCCCCCCCACTGATAGACCCAGTGACGGAGTGTGATTGGTGCATAGTTGGGCTTTTATGGGAGGGGTTTCGTGTCACTCTTTCTGGCTTCCCTGCAGTTCCTTATTTGGTAGCTTTTGACAGAACTAGTCTTTCTTGCAGCTAAGCATCTTGACATACATTATTCATTAAGCCTTGGAGCTCAGGGAGAAAAAGATGCAGACCCTTAGATGGTTAGATATTTCTTTACCACATGAATTTCCTTTATTCAGAATAGTTGTAGAATTCTGTTCCATTCTGGAGTTTTACAAATGGCATGTGTGCAATGGGAAGACGACTGGATGGGATCTAATGCAAGGCTTCCTTGTGTATACTTAATTACTAAAAATCTTTAAAAATCCACCCTCTGGCTTGCGGATATTGTTAAAAGTACCAAGGTTTTGAAGATATACATATTTTAGAACTTACTGTTTCTTTATATAATCAATCAAAGATGCCTGAAGCAAACTATTTACTGTCAGTGTCTTGGGGCTACATAAAGGTAAGATTTATTTAGCTCCTAATTGCTCTGATTATATAACATAATTTTAATAAATTATAATGGAGCTTAGCTTAGTAAGCAGTGTTATTTTTTTCCTTAGATGTGAACTACAGAAGCGATATGTGTTTTTAGTGGTCAAGATAACAGAAAATGTATGACTATTATTAGTTATAGTTTGCATGTTAAAATAGCTTTTTAATGTGCACTGATTCTTTTTGTCATAGGGTATAGATTTGAGTTGTGCTTTTAAATATCAAGGTAATGAAACAAAATCATTAGAAATAAATTATTGGGTCCAGTTACTTACACACTGATTTAAGTAATTGGGTTCCAATTCATTTGTAGCACTTAAAGTTCATGAAAATTAATTCGTGGCTCTTTATAAAAATCTATACCACTTTAAGCTGATGAGTATTTTTTTTTTTTTCATCTTTGGATATAAAGCTCTAGATGACCTTAAAAAGTGACATTACTTAACTATTTAAGTGATATATTATTAAGATGAAAACTTGATTATCTATTTGTAAAACTGGAAGAAATATATAAGTTCATCTGATACTGCTTTGTTTGTTAATCTCAGGAAATAATACACTGAATTTACTAAGATTCTGCTCTGCTTGGCAAGCCTCTTGCATGTCTCATGGTAATGCTAGCCTGGCGATCTGATCTCTGTAACAGAAGCAGGAAGTATAGAAACCTTTTTCAGCCCTAAATGAAGCATCACTTAAGAACTTGAAATCTCTGCTTGAACATTTGAGCCAATCAAAATACATAATTTTTAAGAATTCTTTTCCATTTCTTTAAGGACTCTTAGACTGAAATATTTTTCATTTTCTTTGTTTCTTTTCAAAAGAACATCTTCCCTTTGCTGTGAAATTTTCTCACATTCTAAAAAAACTTATTTCAGTTTTAGTTGTCCAAGGAGTCATGATTCCCCACTTCCTTTTAAGTCAGCGGATGGCCCAGATTTTTTTAATTGTTTTGAAATATGCAGATTTCCTATTATTTGAATTTTGTTAGCCATTTTTGGCTTAAAAATTTTTTTAGAACAGAAAAATATAGAAAGTAATAAAGGAAAATCCATAATCTCCCTAGAACTCATCTCTTAGCTTTCAGACAGCTTATTTTTTATATGCTTTGAAAGGCTTCATATTTGTATTATGATTATGAACAACACTTCCAAGAATCTAAATAGTTATAGAGCTTGTATTTTTGAGGAAAATTGTTGCTGGCCAGCCTTGTTTATGTTTTAATAGTATGCTGCTAAAAATACGTAAGGGCAAATATAAATATATTTAGTCTTATGCATTTTGACAGATTTATTTTTATACAGCTAATGCAGTATTTGTTTTAGCTTTTAATGCTGATATCTACCAAACTTGTAATATATCACAGCGCAGCATATTCAAATGATTTTTAGCAGAATATTGGCTGGGGCAGGGGTGGGGCAGGATAAGCATTTTCTTAATGTTTGACCTTTACCACCTTCTTAATTATATACTAGGAGACTATAAAATGTACCCACGACATTGGCATACAGGGATTATTATTTAAGAATACTCTAATTTTATTTTATTATTTAATTTTTCTTCCTCAACAGTTTTAAGTGTAGAACATGAATTTGAAAATGGGAGTTTAAAAAGCAAAATATAGACTTGATTTCAAATGTATTTTCATTTTTTGTTTATGCTTTACATGCTGCACGCAGACATTCTCATGCATAATGAGAACAAAGGATTTGAAAAAGCATTCACTTAAATCTTCCTCTTTTTTTCATTTTTGGAACAGTGATTCTATTGATTATTTCATACTGTTTAGACTAAAAGCAATCAGAATAACTCATCAACAGAAAATATTTAGAGGTCACTTTTTAAAATATCTAAATGCTCAATTAAATTGTTCTGCAACTTGCAACCAGTTTTTTGGTGGGTTCTTTTTGTTTGTTTGTTTGTTTGTTTTTGAAAATCAGTTCTGTATTGTATCTCTCCTAAATCTCTAAATTGAGGACTGTAGCAATGTTCTGGGAAAAACATTTTATTACCTTTTCTAATCATTTTCCTTTCATGATATTTTTGTGCAGTCACCCTAATAAATGGTATATAGTTATCTTCATGAGAGAAATTCCACTTACATTTTAAAATGATTGTTGAATTGTTTCATGTCTTGTTCTTTAGTACAGCCAGCTCTACACTCCAAAATCATACTGTAAGTTATTAATTTAGCTTCCCTGAAAGTTTTAAATCAACAGAAAAAAAAAAAGGGAAGCAATTTTAACTCCTTTTAGAAAATGTTCTATGTTATAACTGAATTGACTCTGAAAATTGTCTTTAAGAAATCTCCCACACCCTTTCCCTTGCGATGAAAGAGGACTGCTAAAAATACTGTCTATTTTAATCATGTTAAAAGGAAATATTGCCTTCCTTAGAGCGCCTGACAAACCTTGGCCAGGGATATAGGTGTGCACTGAAGGGTTTCTCCACCCCACAATTGTGGGTTTTGAACAACAGCATAAAGATAGTCTGGGAATAGATGTATATGTGCAGATATAATCAGTGTGTGTACAACCTATAATTTATCAGTCTGTAGAATAGATTTCCTTGCACTGGCATTTTTTCCCTTAATTATCTGTATTGACTGGCTGTTTGAGGGATTATATAAACAAACTGCCAGGAAAATTACAATTCCTTATTTATATTATTCCAGAGAATCCAATAATTTGTATTATGTATCTGCATAATACAAATTACCATGTAATTTTTTCTACTGGGCATATGGCAACATATTCCTCATACTAGGTTGCTTCCAAGTTAGAAGGTAGTTTTATGGAAAAACTGGATCCCTATCTAACTTTTCCAACTGCATCCTCCCCTACCCTCAGGCTTACATCATTTTTTAGTTACACGGAGAGAAATGCATGGAGGGCAGGTAGACAGCCGTGGCTGAATAGACTGAAGAGAGCCTAGGAGAGGCTGAGAGGCCTGCCTAGCATGCCCCCCCTTCCTGAAACATACTTTGTCAGGACCAGGCAATTCTTACTGGCAACTTTTAAGTCATATCACAGACAATTTCAGGTCAGAGAGATATTTTACTCACTATATGTTTTAAATGTTTAGCAGAGTCTCTTTTGATTTTGTTTGCCTAAAGAGTATATTTTTCTAAGAGTAAATTTCATTTGTTGAGAAAGGATTTATGTACCTTCAGGCCTTGCTAATTGTATTTTTGTTATAATTTTGAAGCTTTGTTATCATCTCCTATGTGAATAATATCCTAAATTACTTCCTGGAATGGGTAGGGGAACTAAATGTTTATATGTGTATTTTTTTTGTGGGCACAACGATTCAGATCTTCCATCTGTTTGTCCTGCAATGATGAAAATCAGCTATCACTATAAAAGGCCCAGGGAACTGGGAGATAGAAGGAACTCAGTGTTAAGCACCTGCCATGTGCCAGGCAAAAAACAAGATAGTTTCCGTTAGCTCATTTAATTGGTTACTAGCGTATAACTTAACTCAATATAGCTTTATGAAAAACGGACAGAAAATGTTTTGAATGCTATTATAAATGTCTTCATGAATATTCTTAGGAGACCCAGATTTTTCCCAGCAGATAATAATGTATAATGCTGAGTGAAAACAGGCAGCAGCCTATGTTTTGTACACTGCATGATGCCAATTTAAAATATAGGCAAATAAATGTTGGGAAAAAAGACATAGATGGAAATATTGGTAATTATCTATGGTTATCTCTGAGCAATGGCAATATAAATGATTTCTAATTTTTTCTATATAGCTTTCTAGATTTTCTCTATCTTGCATGCACTTTATAATCAGAAAAATGTTATTGAAAAAAATAAATGAACAAAAAAATGAACTTTATGTTTCTGAGTTTGAGAGTAAGCTCCTGAGACCTATAATTTAACAACCAGAAAAATTAATACTGGTTATGGCCAGTTCTTCAGTTTTGGCCACAGGAGAAAGCTAATACACATTTCTTACATTCTGCAGTCTGTTGGAATGTTTTTATTGATCTCCCTCAGTACTTTTGTGAAAAAATGCTGTACCTAATCTAAATGGTCAATAAGACTGACTTTGGAAGTGATTTGCCAAATTGTTTTGAGTTAGGACACCTTGGCATAAATTATCCTGAGAAGCAAGATTTTTTCATAAATTCTAATAAACTAAATACTGAATTAGAATTACATTTCAAACATTATTAAATGGTGAATTTACTACTCTCTTTTCCCAAGATTTAAAGGAGAATTTATGGTGAAATATAAAATTCTAAAGGCTACTGAACATTAGAGTAAAATGTGTTTGACTTTTTTGATCAAATACCTAATAGTAATCTATGTAATAGAAAAAATTATTATTTCTGTATGTTAAGAGAAGTATTAAGGCATACTTAAAAGACCATCTGGGCTATTTGGGGAATCAAAAGAAAACATAATAACAAAGAGCTGAAAGATGGAAAAGCATAAAGTCTTGGAAAATCTTGGATTTGGGTAATGCTATGCAATGGTTTTAAGTTAATTCCAGTGTTTCTTATGATAAAGTAGACACTATGGCATCAGTAAAATAAATTGTAAAATAATGAAGTTGAGTATTGAAAATTGACCAGTTTTGTATTTATGTGACTTTAGAGAAATGGATTGGTAAATCCCATGGATATTAAGAAACAAAAGATCTTTTTCCTTCTACTTGGAAATACTTTAAAAGGAAAAAGTATATAGTATCCAAATATTTTACTTCTCTAAAGTTCTGAAAGAATACTCAAATAAATCTATTCACTTTTGCTTTGGGGTAAAAGACAACATTTTAACCTCTAACCAGTATACATATTAATTTCTGCAAATGACAAATTAATTGATAAATCATCTTCTGTTGTGTGGCAGCACATATGTGTACCAATAAATTAGTTTTTTTCCTTCTCTGAATACTAATATACACCTGATTTTTTTTATTCCTTCCCTCCCTTAATTAATGTCCTTGAGTATCTAAATCTGTGCTGCATGTGGCTACTTAAATTTAAATTTAAATGAAATAAAATTCAAAATTCAGCTCATTTTCACCTAGCCACATTTCAAGTGCTTGATAGGCATATGTGACTAGTGGCTATAGTAACGGACAGCTCAAATTCTAGAACTTTACAACATTATAGAAAGTTCTATTGGATTTCACTGATCTAAACTGTCAGGACAATTTAAAAATTCTTGGGCATGTTTTCTGTATCTTACAGTATGCTCATGTTACCTCAATTACACGTTCCTCTTAGGTTGCTTCATTTTATTTTTCTGTTTTTCAGTTTAAAAGGATGCTTAATCGGGAGCTCACCCATCTCTCTGAAATGAGTCGGTCTGGAAATCAAGTGTCAGAGTATATATCAAACACATTCTTAGGTGAGAATAATAATTTAAATACAATTTTAAAGTTTTCTTTTGAGTTGTTTGTTTTTAGAGGTGGATTAGGACACCAAATCATTTTGGAAACCAAACGAGTATTAGGAATTCAGTTCATTTGTTTTCATTTATCCTATTAATAATTTGAATGTCAGAGCCTCTAAGGTTTAGAATCTAAGATGACAAAGTACATTTTTTATCTTTTAATTTTATTCAGGACTTTGGTGATTCTCTGGATTAAAGTTATAGGTTCCCAGTTTTTCCAAAGTACTAAACCATAAAATGTGTTTTACAGAGAGATCTACACATGCACTGAACAAATTCTTGTTAAATTCCAGACACTGCTGGGCATTTGGTAATGATAAATTAGAAATGGTCCCTGCCATAATGAGTTATAGTCTAATGAACACCAAGCCTGGTAGACTGATGAGGCAGATATAATACAACCACTAAAGAAAAGCTTGCTGAAAATAATAGTTGACAGTGTAGTGGACTGAGACACCACCCCACCCCCCATCCACAAAGAGAAAATTCATTTAGTGAAAGTCATCAATATGAACACATCCTTGATTTGAATTTACTTTCAAAACAAAATTGCTGTGATATCTAATTAGCACTTTCACTAAAGAGACATTTATTGAACACATGCTACATGCAAGGATGAGTTAGAGGAGCTCACTGCCTTGAAATAGTTAATGAAAATATTGAGGCATCTAATGTCTTTTATTTGAAAACAACAATTACATCTGACAGTTCCTTATCAGATGATACTGGAAATTTCCTGTGTTCCACTTGTTATATCATAAGCATTATCTCACTTTAGTATAGAAAATATAAAATAGCAAAATATAAGTCATTCAAATATACTGTTTGTATTCTTACATTATGACCCATTTCAATAAGCCATTAGGTTCACCCAGTGCTGCTTTTATAGTATGTATGAAATTCCTTCCTCTTCAAAATAGGTATTAAAACTAGAATCCTTAGTTGGAAAGAGCAGTTTCCAAGTCACTAAGTGAATTTCAAACAGGGACAGAGTTGATGAACAGTGGAAATAACCAGTATGTTTTGCTTTTTCCAAGTCTGCTATTATAAGTCTTGCAAAAAAAAAAAAAAATTTGTGTGTGTGTGTGTGTGTGTGTGTGTGTGTGTGTGTTTGTGTGTGTGTGTGTATATACAGCATTCCATCCAGTTAGCAACCACTGAATACATTTGATGCTAATTATTTTGCAGTGGGATTTATTTGCTCAGTTTTGTGTTGGAGGGTATTACAGTAAGTCCACATCAGATTATAAATACTCAACTTCTCTTAAAGAAGTGTTTCTTGGAAACATTTTCTGGAACATGTCATGATTAATGAAAACCTGCCCACTTACAGACATTATAACTAAAAAGTAACAACTCAGGTAGACTTCACAATAAATGTAGAACCTTTTCTAAATTTCTTCAGATAAGCAACATGAAGTGGAAATTCCTTCTCCAACTCAGAAGGAAAAGGAGAAAAAGAAAAGGCCAATGTCTCAGATCAGTGGGGTCAAGAAGTTGATGCACAGCTCCAGTTTGACGAATTCAAGCATCCCGAGATTTGGGGTTAAAACTGAACAAGAGGATGTCCTTGCCAAGGTACAATGATTTTAAGGATTGTAGTCATAATATGTTGGGTTGCCTTTTAATGAGTTTTAATTCTTTCTCTTTTAAATAGGTAGACTAGTTCATTAATTTGTGGGGTCCTTTTTCTTTGAAAGTGGAAAAGTACTTCATAAAGCTCTTTACAAATTATTTGAGGGTTATTAATATATAATATGTGGATTTAGGTGGTTTGGAGTATGTGTTTGTTGCTTTTTTACATCTCCCTTTTAGATTGTTTGACCTTAAAGAGTTAGAAATATTTTATATCTTTTGGGTTTCAGGAGAATAGTAAAGGTTTTGTAAATAGATTTCATATATTGAAAAAAGGCTTTGAAATTGATAGTAAAAGTATCTAACTACATTGTATTGTCAGAGTCGTAAGGTTAAGGATAAGGAAAAGGAGAAAATCTCAGTTTTCAGTACATTTAAGTGGGTTTACCTAAAAGTTTGCCTGTACTTACCAGGTGCATCCATTACATTTAAACTGAATCTTTTTTTTTTTTTTTTAAACCTAACACTCTTTTTATTAAGAGAGTTTTTTTAACACCCTTTTTATTAAAACGTTAAAGTCAGTAACATTTAAATGAATTTGTTTATTGATTTATATTCTTCTTCTGCTTCCTAATTTTTTCAATCTTTCTGTAACCCCAGGAACTAGAAGATGTGAACAAATGGGGTCTTCATGTTTTCAGAATAGCGGAGCTGTCTGGTAACCGGCCTTTGACTGTTATCATGCATACTATTTTTCAGGTAATGTGGTTAAGTTCTAAAACCTTTCCTTTATTGGGTGACATAATGTCTAGCCTGTGAAATGTGCTTGAGTCTTCTCTTCTTTACCATTCACCCTTTTTTGTATATTTGATTTTTTTTTTTCTTATTTGCCCCTTTACCAAGGGACAAATAGTAACAAAGTACGGAGTGTGGGTCAAGCATAACTAAAACAGTTTTGTTATTTTTTCCATTCCAAGAAGTCATGTGGGAAAATTGAAGCAATTCATTAAAGCAAGAGTTTAAAAATCATCTACATGATCCTGATTTGCATAGAGTGGAGTATAAACTAAAAAATGAATAAGTCCCTTGGTGACTAACTTTAGCATATAATTTCTTGAATTGCTGTTTCTTGTACTGCTCTCTTTTCCATATCAGTTTCCCCTTCTTGTTGAGCTTTTGCCCAGCTCAGGATTAGGATATAAATGAGGACTTGAGACTATAGACACCCTGGGACTGGCATAGCATGTTCCAACCCTAGAGAAAATGTTGAGTTTCGGTTGGTGTGCTCCATTAGCTAAATCAGTGATACTGGGTTAAAGTTGCTTTCATGATTATCAGACACAGACTCTTTGACAGTTGGCAGCTCATTCCTGACACCATACCTCTTGTGGAAAGCAACATGGGCTTCCAGAAGGACAACCCTACCCTTGCTTTGTCCCCAGAACCCCTGGATATTCTCAAAATGTCTCCATTTCCCTCGCTAGACACTACAAGGGGTGCTATTTCTATTTCTGGGTTATCCATAGGGGACACCGGTGTGATTTTTCTTTTACCACATCTATGGAAAATGTTTTTATGTGAAAACAAGATGTTAAGAGGATTTCCTTTCCTACAGGAACGGGATTTATTAAAAACATTTAAAATTCCAGTAGACACTTTAATTACATACCTTATGACTCTGGAAGACCATTACCACGCTGACGTGGCCTACCATAATAATATTCATGCTGCAGATGTTGTCCAGTCGACACACGTGCTATTATCTACACCTGCTTTGGAGGTAAATCTGTTTTCTAAAACTTTGAGACCACTTACCTGCCACTCATAAACATCTCTTAAACTTTTATACTGGAGGGTGGGTAGGGGAGAAAATTAATGGCTTCATTGGAAGTATGTTGAGTTATAGGGAAAAAATGTTGTGATTAATAAACAGTTCAGTCTTTGATGAATTTTTCAAAGATTGATCAAAGTTTTGGGGATTCATCTGTTCACAATACTGCTTCTTTGAAATGACCTAGTAGACATTCCATAAAGTATATCTAGCTTATTCAGTTTTAGTTAGTTTCTTTGAAATTTAGCCTGATGCCTTCTACATTTATATTTCAAAGGATGATATTATTTATAAAGTAGAGACAATGTTTTGATATTTTTCATGGAATTTTTCAGAAAGAAACACATATTTAATTCTATCAGATTTTAAGAAGTTCCAGTGAATGTTCATTAAGATAATTTGATTTCCTTAATCATTTGGGGGAAAGATTCTTATTTGCTAATATATTTTATATATTATCATAAAATTGTGTTAATTGTGTTAATATTTCATCATCTTGATTGAGTGGTTTTCTACTGAGGGTGGTTCCTCCCTATTCCTCCTGCCCTGACCCCCACCTGCCAGGAACATTTGATAATATGTAGAGACATTGTTGTCTGTCTCAAGTTGGAGATAGATGCTTCTGACATCTCATGCTTCAGGCCAGGGGTCCTGATACTAGTGCACAGGATAGCCTCCTACAACAAAGAATAATCTGGCCCCAAATGTCAATTCTGCTGAGATGGAGAGTCCCTGGTTTGAATGAAAGAAAATAATTGCTCATGTCATTAATTTTATGTATATTTTCAGGACATCCTTAAACATCTTAAATACTTTTAAAATAAGCTATTAAATATTTTGAGCCTTCATTCTGTTTTCCAACACGTTCTAGGAACTAATTTGCAGTTTGTATATACCTTTCATTGTATTATTACAGAATGATAATGTTATCTGTCTGATTTTACAGGCTGTGTTTACAGATTTGGAGATTCTTGCAGCAATTTTTGCCAGTGCAATACATGATGTAGATCATCCTGGTGTGTCAAATCAGTTTCTCATCAATACAAGTGAGTGAAGTTGTTTATTTTTGCAGAAAAAAATATTTTTCCTTTGTATGTCTTAGAATGACCGAGCTTGTTTATAAACTTGGGATGTTTCCAGAGCTGTAATGTTCTTTTGGAATGTGTAAATGTGCATTTTATTGATCGTGTGTGTTAATGTAACCTAGTTCTGAAAATTACCGTTTTCTATCCTATGAGGCTTATGTTGTTTGAAAAACATTCATTTCAGTACTTCTCTAGAAATAATGTGTTGGTAGACAAGGGTAACCAGAAGTGAAAGTTTGCAGAAAGATTTAGATAGTTATATTGTCCCTAAAGTTTTAAATAAAAACAGGAAAAGTTAAACCTTCCTCACTTTATGTAGGTTGTCATTTCATCCTCTTCAGAGGCTATGATTACTCTTTCCTCATACTCACACCTCATGCCCAGCTCTGCTCTTTCCTTTTTACATCTTCTATTGAGGACAATAGGAACATCTCTTTGACTTATTATCTCTTTTGACTTCTCTTTTATTTAAATATTTTTAACCATTAAATTTTTTCTCACCCATGACATCTCATCAGATAAGAAGTCAATACTTGGGACGCCTGGGGGGCTCAGTTGGTTAAGCATCTGCCTTCCCCTCAGATCATGATCTCAGGGTCTTGGAATCAAGCCCCAGGCTCCCTGCTCAGCAAGGAATCTGTTTCTCCCTCACCTCCCAAACCCCCCAACCTCTCTGCTCATGCATGTGCTTGCCTTCTCTCTCCCTCTCAAATAAATGAATCTTTATTTAAGAAAAAAAAGGCAGGGTGCCTGAATGGCTCAGTGGGTTAAGCCTCTGCCTTCGGCTTGGGTCATGATCTCAGGGTCCTGGGATTGAGCCCCACATAGGGCTTTCTGTTCAGCAGGGAGCCTGCTTCCCCCTCTCTCTGCCTGCCTCTCTGCCTACTTGTGATTCTCTCTCTCTCTGTCAAATAAATAAAATCTTTAAAAAAAAAGAAAAGAAAAGAAAAAGGCATCACTGAATTAGGATATCTGAGGAGTGGTAGAGACTGTTTAATATGGGGCATCTCTGACACACAGCTTCCTGGAAAACCTCTGTAGGGAATGTTTAGGTAGGCGTGCTTGAGCTATGCCTTTGCAAAGAGGTTTCAGTTTTATGAAATTTCTATTCTTTTAATATTTGAAGTGAATTGGTAAATGATTAAAATGTAGTATTATCTTATTTCCTCCTACCATGGTAGATTAATGTTATAAATTAACATTTATATACAAAAAGCAAAGTTGTTAGAGAATTTCTTATATCTATTAAAAATCTGCCCTTTTTTGCTATGAGATTGTGGATAGCAGCCTTCTTGTGACTAAAGATGATGAACTCTGTGGCGTATTTTCATTCCCCTTATATTCCCTATACTTTGCTGTAGCCAGATTTAAAGAGGCAATTTAAATTAGCCTCACTTTGTGAGATTTAATTCAGATCTTTAAAATTATTTACATCTATTTTTTTATATCTCAATTGCCTTTGGACAACTCTATAACAAAATGCACCTCTGTGACTCATTTTCTATGTAGGAGCATTGGGAAAGTCATGGATTTCCTGAGAGGTGTGGATACTCAAGTACATTTTAGAAGTTTGGTTTATGAACTTATTAACCCAGGATTGGAGAGGCTAACATCTCATGTTCAGCTATCTTACGAGAACCTATAATGGGGTACTTTCAAGAGTCATCAAGGCATTACTAAGTATTAACACATGAATATTTATACACATCAGATGCAACTATGTGAGTTTAAAGCATCAGGGTTGACTATCCTTGTGAGAAGGGCAAAAAGGTCATATGGTACAGTGTGCTCTGTGCTGGCACTTTTCCATAGCCTGACTGGATTTATTATTTTGATTTTTAAGCATGTCTTGATACGTTCCTAATTTTACAAACACATAAAAATTTTGTTAATGTCAGCCTTTGAAAAAAGGTATGCAGGGGCACTGGAGTGGCTCAGTTGGGTTAAAGCCTCTGCCTTCAGCTCAGGTCATGATCTCAGGGTCCTGGGATCGAGCCCTGCACCGGGCTCTCTGCTCAGCAGGGAGCCTGCTTCCTCCTCTCTCTCTCTGCCTGCCTCTCAGCCTACTTGTGATCTCTATCTGTCAAATAAATAAATAAAATCTTTAAAAAAATAAAATAATAAAAATTTTAAAAGGCATGCAAAATATAGACTGGTGTGTTATCCTTGCATTCTACTCTATACAGTATTTTTGTTCTCTTATTGTAACATTACTAAAAAGAGATTAGATTAAGAAGAGATTATTATCAGTTAAAACAACTGATAATAAAGTCAGTTTCCAAGTAATCTGATAATTTTTTTTAAAGATTTTATTTATTTATTTGTCAGAGAGAGAGAGAGAGAGATCTGTTCTGCTCTGAGAGGTACTGGAGAACTCTGGCAGGTATTAAGGGACCCATGGAGTATGAAATTTAAGCTAGCAAGGCCTCAGTCCACAGATGAATCTGATGCCCTCCAAAATTTGAGACTCTGTCAGATAGGTGAGATGAACAAATTTAGAAGACAATTATAAATAATACAGTGACAATGGCCAGCAGTGTCTGTTTAAGGTCATTTTGCTGATGACCTGCCTGAGGTGGAAGGGTAACTAATCCTGCTTCTGGAGGTACTTTGTTATTCAGTGGTGGTGTGATGATCTCCTTTCTCTGAGACCTCAGCAACACTGGGAGGTTAACAGTTCCCAGAGCAGCTTTGGATTGTTAATAGTTCCTCCCTGGGCGGGGTATGAGAAGGCTGTGTTATTCCTGAGAGAGTGAATCAGCATCATCACCTGGTACATTTGAAAGCATCCTGGAGTGGATCAGGGCCCTAGGTCAGTATAGGAATCACTGTCTTTTTTTTTAGATTTTTTTTTTTTTTTTAATCAGAGAGGAGGTGGGGAGAAAGCGAGCACAGACAGACAGAGTGGCAGCAGAGGCAGAGGGAGAAGCAGGCTCCCTGCTGAGCAAGGAGCCCGATGTGGGACTCGATCCCAGGACGCTGGGATCATGACCTGAGCCAAAGGCAGCTGCTTAACCAACTGAGCCACCCAGGCGTCCCAGGAATCACTGTCTTAATTAGCATTTGACTAGGGATCATGACAGCAAGGATTTTATTTCAGGACACTGAAGAGGTTAATATGACCAGTAACACAAGTAAATTTGAACTTCACAGCATTCTATAAAGCGGTCTCTCCCATAACTTGTAAACTTTGCAATAAATAGCTTTGTAAATACTCTTATCAAAATTATGTGATTATTTTTAGTTTGCAGGAGATTCTTTATATGTATAGATACAGATAATAACTATATGATAACATATTACAGATAGACATTAAGTGTATGTTTCTGTTTTTTTCATGGATTGATTGAGCCTCAGTGGTTCAGATTAGCACACTCTCAACTCTGACCTTGGAGCTGGTGAGGCCAAGGTGTCCAAAGCCAAGGGTTGAATCTGTTTCTTATAACAGAGAATTCTAAAGACCTCTAATCATCACATTTACAACCCCCTAGTTGGGAGGTCGCTTGTTCTATTTTAAGGAGGCTACCGAGGTGCAGTGATGTTGTATGACATCCTCTGTTGGAAGGCTCTGGAGCTCACCAGGCTGCTTCCCATTCCTGGTACTCCTCTGCTTCTTAGTTGTAGCAACAATTCCCATAATTTGTTCCACTTATAGGTGCCAAATGATTTGATATTAATGATACATACATTCATGGTAAATTCATGGAGGTTTTGAAAACAGAGACATCGATTCTACAGGCAGAATTGATTAAGTTTTGTAAGCAATTTGGGGAATGGGGAAATCTGAGTAGGATTTTAAGAAGTTGAAACTCCAGGGTAGGAATCTGTATCAGTTTTTTTCAAAGATAGTACATGTAAATAAACCCATAAAATGTAAATAGCGTCATGAAGTTTTGTTGGAACATGCTGGAGAGTATTTATCATAATAAAAGCATTTGACTTCACAGAAGTATTTTCTGAAACAATGCAGCACTGTCAGAAATACAGAATATATATATAGTATTAAATTTTACTTGGAAAACAAGTAATTTTTGTTTATAGAAAAGATGCCTAAATTTTAGGGGAAAAGATTTACTCACATTGGTCATGTGTTCAAAGCATACGGCTTTGATTTCCAAGAGTAGAGACATTTCACTACATTAAAGTGAAGCTGGATTTAGCTACCAATATACACACAGTTTATTCCTCTAGTCTCATTTTAAAATAAGCTTTCCATAGCTGTATCTGTGGATTATATATAGAATGTTATTTTTCTGCATAAATCTAACACTTTCAAAATAAGGATAAATTCATTTTTATCAAATGTGATTATATAGGAATACTACAGAGATTGATATTTTATTCAACAAAAAGTACCGAGAGATTTCTCTGTGCCAAACAACATTCTAGGCATTAGGAATATATGGGTGAACAAGATAATGGCTTGTCTCTGAAGAGCTTGCCTTCCACTGGAAGAGACTAAACTGTAACACATGAATATCAGATGGGACTAGTCCAGTGGAGAAAAATAAGGGAAGTTACAGGCATTAATGAATTGAGGGAGTGAGCCAGTTTTAATCCTTTGTCCTTGGCAACTAGATCTTAAAACTACCACTTCCCTTCTCCATTTCAAGGAGAAATATCTTGTTCAGAAGTGCCAGGGAAACCAGACAACCATGCATATCACATGAATAACTTTTCCTTTTATACAGGCTCTTAAGTCTCTAAGCAGATTAGGGTCTTAAGTCTCTAAGCAGTCTTTGGCAGAGACTGTTAAGACTGTTAGGACTTGGGGGTGCCTGGGTGGCTCAGTGGGTTAAAGCCTCTGCCTTCAGCTCAGGTCATGATCCCAGGACCCTGTGGGAGCCCCACATCAGATTCTCTGCTCAGCAGGGAGCCTGCTTCCTTTTCTCTCTCTCTGCCTGCCTCTCTGCCTACTTGTGATCTCTCTTTGGCAAATAAATAAAAATCTTAAAAAAAAAAAAAAAAGAATTAAAAAAAAAAAAAGACTGTTAGGACTTGAACAGAGGGGTGCCTGGGTGACTCAGTAGCTTAACACAGAGAAATCTCTCGGTACTTTTTGTTGAATAAAATATCAATCTCTGTAGTATTCCTATATAATCACATTTGATAAAAATGAATTTATCCTTATTTTGAAAGTGTTAGTATCCTTCAGCTCAAGTCATGATCCCGGAGTCCTGGGATCAAGTCCTGCATCCGGCTTCCAGCTCAATGGGGAGTCTGCTTCTCCCTCTGATCTTCTCCCCTCTCATGCTTGCTCGCTCTCTCTCTCTCAAATAAATAAAAATAAAATCTTTAAAAAAGACTTGAACAGAGATAATGACAAGTCAGGTAGAATGTGATCAAGGCCAAATCAGTGATACAAAGTATAAAGCAGAAAGTGAGCGGTTCTGCCTGTAGTAACAAGGAAGGGCTTCATCCAAGAGGTTACTTGTATTGGGCCTTGAGGACAAAGAGGTTTCAACAGAAATGTTCTATGAACTATTTTCTCACCCTCCACCCTACCTTCTGTACCTTAGTGCAAACTTTGAAGGCAGCTTCCTGGTAATTCCTGAACTTTGAAGGATTTTATGTAGGAGTGCTGCAGTAGCATCTTTGGAGAAAAACTTCTCAGGAGTTGCAGAGTCTTACCTTCTTTATATGTGTCTATGTGCCTTCAGTCCTAAAGAAAAGTAGAAACTTAAATGATTACCCCAAGATTCAGTTGCTTAAATGGTAACATGTGTTCATTTAAAAATTTGTGGTCTTCACTACCTTTTTGTTAATAGCCCCAAAACTGGAAGGAAAGGTGACACGCACTCATAAGCAATCTTTCATCACCTTTCTGGCCAGTCTGGATTCTTAGTAAATCTCGGGAGCCAACAGCTTTCCAAGGCAGGCTTGATCAGGCCTCTTGGACCACCCTCTGTGTGCAAGCGCATCTTTACATTGATTAGAATTGAGATTCATTGTTAGAGATTCCATACCACAGATCACCCTCCTCCTTAAAGTAATAACTCATCACCTTTTTCTTCTGCAGGATCCACAGTCTTATTTTCTTTCTTCTTTTTTTATGAGATATATAAACTATCCCAGGTTTTTGCAAGCCTGAGTCAGTTCATGCATTAATACCCCTTATCCCTATGCATACTTATTCCCTTACAAGAACCCTAAAAGTTGAATTAGGCATTCTTTGTCCAGTCAGAAAACATTTGCTTTCCTTCCAGTTTGTATCTTTTAATAGGAATCGACTGCAGAAACCATAATACCATGTGTTAAGATCCTATAGAGATGAATTTTTATATCTATGTTTATCATCTGTAGATAAATGTTTACAGTTTGAAGCTTTCAGAGACTACTTAAAAGTCATACTTGACCAGATACTATCTGAATGCATGAATGAATACTATTGTTTTATCCCCCCAAAAGAGACTAATCACACCCACTTCTTGGTACTCTACACATCTCAGTTACTGTGGTTTGGGAGCAAAAATTTAGATGTGTAAACTCCTATTTCTATAGTACTGGTAAATTCATAGGACTTCACCAAAGAAATATGTCTACCTCTCTTATCCTTCCTGGTTCCTTTAAAATAGCCATTAAGTAACATTGGATATTTCTTTCTTAGAAATGTATGTATTTCCCATGCATTAGTCAGAAAAAAAGATCAAATACATGTGCTTTCGGTCTTTACAGTGACCTAAGTGGAAACAGAATAAATCACAAATTGTTTTTAATGACCATCTTATGGAATCTTGTCTACTATTTATAGGAACTAGGAAAGAAGCAGGATCTTACTGCCTAAAACACACGGGTCCAGGGCAGTCATAAGGGAGAAGCAAAATCTTCATCACGGAGTTATGTGGGCAGCTGACCCCTGTCTCTGTGAAGTCATGAGCATTCAGGTGGGAAGGGCAGTGTATCTGTATATAGTGACTACCATGATACTCAGAAAAGAAGATGGAAAAAATAAGTAAAACTTTGACTTCCAAAGCTATATGCTATGGGATAAAATGAGTAAGAGCAGCATGAGCACATCTAGTATTGTTCATTTGTTCCAGACTGTTCTTGAGTATAATCCTAAACCATATGATCCTTACATTCTATGAAATGTTGGGAAGGTGGTCCACAGTTAGCAGGAACATGACAATTTATGCTGTTGATATGTTCCAGCTGTTAAAAATGATGTCATGTTCTGCTGCCCATGGAGCCACCTGTGGCAGATCTGGAGGGGAGGTTCAAGAACATTCGGCCTAATTCCTCTTCCACTTTAGAAAAATGGCAGTGGAGATCAATAGAATGAAATGACTTATCACATATCAATGGCATTAGAACTCATTCCTAAGATTCCAGCGCCCTTTCCACTGTTACATTAACTAGTCTATTCTGTCCGGGGCAGAGTCATATAATGGTAAAGCTAACAGAGATGTTGAGGGGACATTGCTTCTTAAACCCAAACTATGCCAGAATATGAAAAATAAGATAAACTCAGAAAAAATGGCCTTATATTCTCTCTCCTTTCTTTCTTTCAAGACTCTGAACTTGCCTTGATGTACAATGATTCTTCTGTCTTGGAGAACCACCATTTGGCTGTGGGCTTTAAGTTGCTTCAGGAAGAAAACTGTGATATTTTCCAGAATTTGACCAAAAAGCAAAGACAATCATTAAGGAAGATGGTCATTGACATTGTAAGTAGCTGATAAACACAAAAAAGAGACTTGTAATGCAAGTGGTTTTCTAAAAGTGTAAGAATGAGATGAGTATCAGGTAAATGGAATCATGTGTTTCCAAACATCACACTGCCACTTACATTCAAGAAGCCACCCGTGCAGTGATGTTCCCTACTAGGTTTGCTCCTTCCAGCAGTTTGGAGTTCGGAATAGGGACAGCTTGCCCTTACCATTCTAGTTTTGTTTTCTAAATTTCAGTCTTGTGGCAGGAAGGGAAAATGACTAACAAAAGCAGTTAATTCAAATGGATTTTTTTCCACTTGTGAAATGGAAAATAAATTTATGTCAGTAGATGGTACTATTTATGGACATCCATGACTTGTATTTATGCACAGTATTCACAATGATTACAAGACACAGGAAAATCTCTGGTTATCAGAAACTTACTGCATTAAGCTTTGTACTTACAAAGGTAGGAGTTATGGAATTTTCTGCTGTCTTAGAACAGCAGAAGACTCACCAGGTTCTGAAGTATTCTGTGAACAGTGATGAGTTCCTTGGTCAGAGTCCAGGTACCACTTTCTAGTCCAAGGAATGGAAAAAACTTTGGAACATGTGCTGATTTTTTATCCACAGATCTCATCTTTTTCATTGTGAAAAAGTGGTTTTTCACTGTGAAAGTGGTTGCTGCTGCTAACCTTTTGTATATTGCACATTCTCATCTGGGCTTTCAGAAAACCTTCAGCAAAACAGAAGAGGCTGCCCAAAGGAGTAGTAGTACAGAATTCCCACTCACTGCTGTTAGATGCCATAGTGCTTCTCCATTTCCTTCACGTCTGCGTTGATGTTTTCATATGCAAATTTTGACTTATCCTCTGGACGTTGTTACTTATGAAAATACTCTTTTAAGGTACTTGCAACAGACATGTCAAAACACATGAATCTACTGGCTGATTTGAAAACTATGGTTGAAACTAAGAAAGTGACAAGTTCTGGAGTTCTTCTTCTTGATAATTATTCTGATAGGATTCAGGTAAAACATCATTTGAATTTGTTCTGTTTGTGTGCACATGTGTCTGTGTCTAACTTTGATAAGATTTCTGTTTCCTTTCTTGCATCTTACAATTTTAATAATTTTAAACAGAATTTTTAAACCAAATTCTTTATTAACCAGATAAAACTATTGGCTTTTTTAAATTTGCATTTTTGTTTAAAAAAAAAAAACTAATATCTCACAAAACCAACCATTTAAGCAGCTCTGAACTTAATCAGCCATGCACACGTAAACAGTTTCTTAGGATATTTTGGTATGGTGGAAGGGATATCATTGGGGGCTGTTAATACAAGTGTGAACCATACATAGACACATTATAGTTGAGCTGTTTGGAAGGAATCTTAAGCTACATGTATTTTTAAGTGTTACATTCATCCACTGTGAATTTCTAGTAAAAAAAAAAAAAAAGGCAAGAAGAAGCAGGTGCTGAATAAAGCGTTTGTCTCTTTTACTAGGTCCTTCAGAATATGGTGCACTGTGCAGACCTGAGCAACCCCACAAAGCCGCTCCAGCTGTACCGCCAGTGGACAGACCGCATCATGGAGGAGTTCTTCCGCCAAGGAGACAGAGAGAGGGAGCGAGGCATGGAGATCAGTCCCATGTGTGACAAGCACAATGCATCCGTGGAAAAGTCACAGGTGATGCATTAAGCATAAAGTTTGCAGAGAGAGCACAATTCCAACCTGAACATTTGATCACTTTTTATGCATGTCATATGGTATTTCATTGGGTCTTTAAAATTACTTTGTTTTTGACAGACCAGAAAACTCTCATTCTTAAGATTTTTATTCATATGGACATATATTCATTTCTTATGACATTATATCCATGCATTATGGCTGTATTCATCTAATATATATATGGAGAGAGAATTTGTCTATCTGAACTCATAAGTGAATTCAGTTATATGAAGCCATATAGAGTATCTGGTCCGACTTCATTTATCTAAATTCACCTATAAATTGGCCATTCTAAAATAAAGTCCAGGTCTAATGCCTAAGCTCAACTCTGTAAACAAATGGAAATTGTTTACATCATAAACATACTCTTGAACTAAGAGTTCTTGCTAATTTTCACCAGCTAGTAACAACACTTTTATATGTACTATTGCCTGAAGTAGTGACTATTTTACCACACTCAGGCTAGAAGTATTCTGTTCAGTGTTATGTTTGTGAGCCATGTTATGTATTTTATATTTTAATGTAAACTATATATGTATATGCATATAAAGTGATATCATTGATACATAATCAGGTATTTGTGGGATCTAGTTCACCTTTTCCATTTTTTCTTAGTCCCAAGTCTTATGCTCAAACCGGAATTTTTTTTTTAACTAGGTGGGCTTCATAGACTATATTGTTCATCCTCTGTGGGAGACATGGGCTGACCTCGTGCATCCTGATGCCCAGGACATTCTGGACACTTTGGAGGACAATCGTGAATGGTACCAGAGCACAATTCCTCAGAGCCCCTCCCCAGCACCTGATGACCAGGAGGAAGGCCGGCAGGGTCAAACCGAGAAGTTCCAGTTTGAACTAACTTTAGAGGAAGATGGCGAGTCTGACACCGAAAAGGACAGTGGAAGTCAGGTGGAAGAAGACACTAGCTGCAGTGACTCCAAGACTCTCTGTACTCAAGACTCAGAGTCTACTGAAATTCCCCTTGATGAGCAGGTGGAAGAGGAAACAGTGGGGGAGGAAGAAGACAGCCAGCCTGAACCCTGTGGAATAGAAGATCATTCTCCTGACACGTAACAGTGCAAAGAATGTCACGTCTTTTCTTTCCTTTTTTTTTTCTTTCTTTTTTTTTTTTTTAATTTAAGTAGAAAAATTGTTTCCAAAGTGCATGTCACATGCCACAACCATGGTCACACCTCACTGTCATCTGCCAGGATGTTTGTTGAACAAAACTGACCTTGACTACTCAGTCTGGCGCTCAGGAATATTGTAACCAGTTTTTTCACCTCCATGTCATCAGAGCAAGGGGGACATCTTCACGAACAGCATTTTAACAAGATTTCAGCTTGGTAAGAGCTGACAGAGCGGAGAAAATCAACTCTACAATGTTTTCAAGGGAGTATGGCTCATCGGGCAGCCCAAAAGTTGATAGGCTTTGGGGTTTCTTTTTTATTTGTTTGCAATATTTTCAGCAGAAAGAAGGCATTACACAAACAGAGTGAACCCATGGATGAAGCAACATGTGTGTCAGGAATAGGACATAGCACGAATCTGTTACCAGGAGGAAGATGAGCCACAGAAATTGTATAATTTTCTAATTTCAAGTCTTCCTGATACATGACTGAACAGTGCAGTTCAGTGAGCTGCACTGACCTCTACATTTTGTATGATATGTAAAACAGATTTTTTGTAGAGCTTACTTTTATTATTAAATGTATTGAGGTATTATATTTAAAAAACTATGTTCAAAACTTCATCTGCCACTGGTTATTTTTTTCTAAGGAGTAACTTGCAAGTTTTCAGTACAAATCTGTGCTACACTGGATAAATCTAATTTACCAATTTTACTTGCACCTTAGAGTTCATAGCAATTAACTAATTTGTAGTGATTCATTGTTTTATATACCAATGACTTCCATATTTTAAAACAAAACCCAACTTCATGTTGCAGGAAACCCTTTTTGTAGGTCTTCATTTACTTTGCTTTCATTTCAGTCTTTTCCAATAAGCAGAGTTGCTCTCACTGACTTTTTTTTTTTTTTTTCAGTGTACAAAGTGAGTATTTGTTCTGTAATACTTTGATGTGCATTCTGTCTAATGTGTCTTAAGCCTCATAAACAATCATCAGTTGGTGTTGTCTGAAGCAAGTAAGAGATATATAAATACCCCGTAGCTAAAATGGTCAGTCTTTTTTAGATATTTTCCTATTTAGTGTCTTCTGGTAACTTTTTGCTGTGTCAGTAGACCCTCATTTCACAAGTGCATGTCTTTGTAATAACGCACACGTTTTATCCTCATTTTTATTGTTTTCATAGTCCGTTGTAGTAAGAAAACCTTTTTCCCCTTGTGCTGGTTTATTCTTTAGTGTGTGTTTGAAACTCTGTCCATGTTCACTAGATGGGGTCTTATCAAATATATCACCACCATTCTGATTGATGAAGAGAAGCAGGTAGTCTGGCTAAAGTCACCATTCTTTTTGACCACAAGGCCATATATAATGACTAACTTTCATTCTTGATTCATAGAGAAGAGTTAACAGCTAGCTAGGTGATTTTTAACAATATTAGCAGAATATATTAACAAACACCACTACAACTAATGCTTTTTTGTTTCCATGATTTTACCATAAGATTAAGAACTATATGAGGAATATTCTTGAAAAGTGGTTTTAAGTGTAGCAACTACTCTTCCTTAATGGATACCATGTAATGTAGAAATTGGTTTCTCAGTTATCATTGGTCCATAAGTATGTCTTATAGAGAAGAACTTTAAATGCACTGAGCAAAAGAAGTTGATGATGCCAATGGACCAGAGGTTTGGTAATATAATGCCACCCTAAAATATTAGGTTGGGTAAGAAGATTCTACATAAGTAACAGAGATGGTTCTTGGCTGCATTTATCACCAAGAAATGTATTACAATTTTTAAGATTACTTCCCAGTATTTACCTTCAGTTGGCATCCTGGGGTACTTATTTAGTTTGGACTGTTCCCATTTCAGCTCTAAAGTATTTGCTTTCTCTTTGAAGAATTTGGAGCCCAAATAATATTTTTCACATTCATATCCAAGAATTGAAATAGAGACCAAAAAGATTATCTGACCAAATGGACAATAAATTGTCAAGAAAAGTTGTAACCCTGGAAAACATTTATATTTGGAATTTCTCAAGCCGTCTACTGGACTAATAACTAAGTCATCAGCCAGGGAAATGATCCAAAGCTGAAGATAGTCCCTATTTTAATACCCTGACATCCACAGGGGAAACTTTGGTAGAATAATTATGTAGCTCAGATCTGTTCTTAGAGCAGAACAGGAATCAACTAATTAATTATCAGATTTCCACACTCCTCTCCCTGAAAAAAAAAATCAGTAATCTTTCAAAGAATGTCCTGTTTTTAGCCAGGTGGTTTCACAAGAACATTTGGAAACTTGTTTAATTTAATTTGCCCTTGATGGAGGTATAGAAGAACAGGCAAACAATCTAGAGCTTATTCCTTTATCCAAAATATTGTCATTCCCTCCTCTCACTAATGCCTGGTATTTCCCCCACAGAGTGCCTAAAATTTTAATAGTAATAGGAAAAAAATTAAAGTAGCAATATATCACAAACTAATCCAGACCTGAAAGGATTTGTAACTGGATTGAAAAACAAAGGGTTTTTGTTGTTTTGTTTTCCAGTTTGTTGGTTTATAATGGTCACATGTTGTGAGGATACTCACCGATAGACAATCAAATTGTAGAAAAGGCATACATAATATCCAAGAGACAGGGACTAATGCACTGTACAATCTGCTTATCCTCTCCCTTCTTTCTCTTTCCTTCTCTCTCGCCAAAGTGTGCTTCAGAATTATACACCGCTTTAAAAAGAACATCCTTATACAAGAGGCTTTATATTTCCTAAAATGCCATAAGAAAATGCAATATCTGGGTACTGTATGGGGAAAAAAATGTCCAAGTTTGCATAAAACCAGTACATTTCAGCTTGCAAGTTACTAAATACAATAATGCTGTTTTAATTTTATTTTCTTTTACATCACTTAAAATTCACAAGAAAATAATGTAGATAGAACAAATTGCAGACAAGGAAAAAAAAACTTGAATGAAATGGATTTTATAGAAAGCTTTATGATAATTCTTGAATGCATTATTTATTTTTTTGTGCCATGCATTTTTTTTCTCACCAAATGACCTTACCTGTAATACAGTCTTGTTTGTCTGTTTACAACCATGTATTTATTGTAATGTACATACTGTAATGTTAATTGTAAATTATCAGTTCTTATTAAAACATCATCCCATGATGGGATGGTGTTGATATATTTGGAAACTCTTGGTGAGAGAATGAATGGTGTGTATACATACTCCTTGTACATTTTCTTTTCTCCTGTAATATAGTCTTGTCACCTTAGAGCTTGTTTATGGAAGATTCAAGAAAACTATAAAATACATAAAGATATATAAATTTAAAAAACATAGCTGCAGGTCTTTGGTCCCAGGGCTGTGCCTTAACTTTAACCAATATTTTCTTCTGTTTTGCTGCATTTGAAAGTAAGCTAATGGGGTGGTGGGGGGCTAGGGCTGGGCATTTTTATATCCAAGCTTTGAAACTATTGGATTTCTGACAATAGCTGGGAGATTCTGAGACCCTTCTGAGATACAAGCTTTTAAGCTTTTAGCTCTTGCTATGAAGCAGCACTGCTTATATAATGGTTCTTCTCCCCATCTCTTGATCAGGAGCTACTTCGGGTAGTTACATCTGATTGTTGGCTTTCCCCCCCCCCCGCCACTTTCAAACATTAATGGGAAAATACATTCTTGCCCAGTAATAACAAAGTCTTTTTGGCTTCTTAAGCACATAGGTGGATGAACTTGATTTGAAACTAGAGCCTCAGGTCACATGTGTTGGTCAGTCATTTATTCATCAGCTTCCTGTCATGTTAAGAGAATCTGTAATAGGAAAAGTTCATTTTTTAACCCTGGAATTTTTCAACTAAAATCAATGAAATTTCCATTATATATGTAAATCCATAGATAAAACACAGTTTTTATATGATGCCAATTCAAACAAAAATGATTCACCATTCTCTAGAATTTGTTTCTGCAGAACTACTATGGCTTTCACATTTTAAAAATTAACCTTAGCATAATGGCCAGCTCCCAAAAGTTAACGAAAAATCCCCACTGGGTGGTATGGAAACTGCCTCCCTCTTGCCCAGCCCTCGGAGCACTTGATTTAGCGAGAGATCCTTTTTCTAGGAAAAATGAGCCTCCTGTTATTTTATTTTAATTTTTTGACACAAACTGTAGATTTTAGCAGCCCTGGCCCAAAGGAATTTGATTACTTTTGTTTTAAACAGTACAAAGGGGACACTATAATTATGAAAAACATCCTTACTGATTTTGGTTGTTTTTAATTTTATTTCTTAGGATATGTTTTCAGAGTGGTTAATTGTGTGTGAGCATTACAAATGATGATGATTCTTATAGTGGTTTCTTAGCCTCTCTTACAGCCCATGAGGATAGTACTGTACATCAATACCTTCATATGAAATTTTTATATGCAACGAAAATAAAAGCATGGGTTGATTCTGCCTATTTATGACTCCATTTTTTACAATTAAAAGATTTGTTTGAAATTGTAGGTGAGTCAGCCCAGGTTTTCCAGAGTGATGAAGAGGATGAAGTGAAATAAAAGGATAAGTGGCCTAAGTTAGTATTGATATGCTATAGATGAAACCAAGTTATGTTGATTCACCTTGCTATAGAAGAAATTGCCCAAACTATTTAGATGACCCCTAAGATTAAGTAGTGTTTTCTAAACAGTGTCGGGAAGGGGACATCTCTGCCTAAGGATTCTGGTATCCCGAGTGACTCAGACATTCAACAGTTATTTGCAGGTATATACTCAGCCATTGACAAGGTTCTAAGGATTCAGCAGAGAACAAGACAGCCATTGCTTTCTGGAGCTCAGACTCTGGAAGGCACACAGGCATTAGACACTTCCAAACACATGTCATCATTAGGTGCTCAGTACAAACGAAGAAACTCCAATGCTGTGATTAAGCAGAAACCTGAACTTCTGATCTCTTCTGGAGGGCCAAAGAAGGCTGGTTAAGAAAGCGATTTGGGGCTGAGCGCTGAAGGGGAGTGAGAAGTAACCAGGCAAAAAGGGAGAATTGGTAGGAAGAGGAAGGGGGTCAAGATGAGAAAAGCCACTTGCAGAAGTCCTGAGGTACCAAAGAACTTGAGAGCTCTGGAGAAACGGAAGGAAAGCTACCCTCCCCCATCACTCTTTATCCCTTACTCTGCTTTAATTTCCTTTATAATGCTTATTACAAACTGACATATGTATCTGTGTATTTGTCCATTGCCTGTCTCTCCCACGAAAACATAGCTCCATGAGAGCAAAGTCTGCTTACTCCAAAACCAGCTTTGTGGACAATAAGTATTTAATATTCACTGAATATAGCCACCAGACTGATACTGGATATAATGCGATCTGATAAGACATTTGGGGGTCTTAGAGAATTTGTTGATATCATAATGATGTTCTGGTGGTGGTTTTGAGCTTGCTAAGATCCCAGGTAAACAAAGTTTAGAGGTTTTTGTTTTGGTTATATTTGTTTTTTGTTTTTTATCTTATTGCTAACCAAAAACTCTGCTTGCTTCTTCCTAACAAATTTTTTTTTTGTCTGCATGACAAAAATAAAAATCATTTTTTGTGATGAGTAAACATTTAGGAAAAAAATTTAATCCTCAGAACCCCCCAAATTTAAATAGAATAACTGAATAGAATGATGTGCCTAGCCCCTGAAGTCTGTACCTTAACTTTAACCAATATTTTCTTGTGTTTTGCTGCTATGATCATAAGGTGCCCAGGTGACACCTTTAGGGAATTCTTGATCTAAACCCAAGGTCCATTCCTCAGAAGTCTATGTCCCAGGGTGAGACGACGGGACCAAAAAACCAACTGCCATCTTTCCCACTTATTCCCCCAATCTGATTTAGGTCAATCTGGGTATGTTGAGCCCATCCGAGTTTCATGACCTGGGGATATTTCCTCAGATAAATAGCTATGAACCTAAAACAACAAAACACGACTCTTGGTGGCCGCCCGCAGCGGCTGGGGTGACGGGGGGCGGGGGAGAACGACGACTTCCGGTAGCCAGAGGGCTCCCGGGCCGTGGACGCACGCTTACCCACAGAGCCTTGTTTCAAAGGAATTCCACCTGTGTTTCCCCAGCCGCCTGATTTGGGGGCGCCGTTTCCCCCAGAGCTGCTCACCTGTCTCCAAATACTCAATGTCGAACTGAGTGGAGTGGGTTTGAATCTTAGTCCACGGACTTGGGTAAGCAAGAAATATCACTTTATTTCATTTCAACTAATTAATTGGGGCCCTGCGTCTTCGCAGGATGTTGGGAATTTCCATTTGTGTCATTATTAGCACATCCCCCTCCCCCTCAAAGTAAAGCTCCTCTTATCTCTAGCTGAGCCTCAGCGCCTGACCTCTGTGTTGTCCAATCGGTGATTCCTTACAGTCTGTCCGCCCTTTGCCGCCCTCCTTGTTACGCATGTGATACACCAGTAATGCAAGCTGAGGTGGGGAACCCTGGTTTGGGGCTCTACTTCCTTAAACTCACTTTGTAGTGTTTGTGTCTAAAAAGATCCCGTTCTTCTAATTTCTCATTATTACTTACTCAAGTGACTACAAACAGAAAGTACTCTCCTTTCCCTGATCCCAGGGCCTCTCACTCTGCTGGCCTCTAGAGACTTCTCCCTTCTTCCCTATTTTGTTCTTCCTTGGATTTAAACTTAAAAAAAGAGAGAGAGAGAGAGAGACTAGAGGTGATTATGACTACTGTGCGTTCCTCCTTTCCACTCTACAAGAATCCTGCCTATTACTGGAGATAGGGAGAAGGAAACATTATAGGAATAGCGTATGTTAAATAATAGTTCAGCCAAGCTAAGTTCTCAGGACACAAAACGAAAAAAAACAAGGAGGCAGTGGTGTTCCTGGGAGAGAACGATGGCCAACCACTGAGTCGGGATCTGGAAGGGAAGAGAGAACTAGAAATTTTACTTTCCTCCTCCACCTGGACTGGGCGCTGTGGAGATCTGGGAGAGCTGACTGAGGTAAGAATTCATAACCTTTGCTGCCTTCTGTCAGGTTTGCCAAGATCCCATCTGCAGACTTCAGAGTGAGTGTGGTTTCAAGCAGAGGGTGTAGCCCTGGTAGCTACTAGAATTTGGAAAGGTTTTCCTTGAATTTTAGTTACCCCTTTGCTGTTTAAGGGACTGGTAGCCATTTACCAGAGAATCTGTGGGAGTCCGGTCAACCCTAAGTGGGGCTGTACTTAACGGATACATATGGGGACTTTCGATTTGGTGAGGAATTATTTGACAAAACCTTCCCAAACAATCCATTTTCCATTGTCCTGTCTGAAAGCAAGTTCAACTGTGATTGACGGCCAGCGTCTCAATGATGGAGCCCTGGCAGGGAGCCAAGGCAGACGCCCAGGTGTTTTAGGTGTTGGCTTTGGAGTGGTTGCAGCTCTACGGTAACTAATTTAGTAGACTTTTGTTTATGGTCTTGTTGTCTCTTTCCGCAGCCTGGACAGCCTTAGGGAAGAAACGGAGGGTTCTCCAAGGGCATTTGTAATTCTTCCTTTCGTTTTGCTCAGGTTCTTAGCACCATGGCCTCCTATAGACTCTTTTTCTTCTGTAAGAGAAACAAAAGTGTTTCTTCTATCAATGCTGATCTCCAGAGAACAATTTAGTTCAGGTCTAGTTACAAGGGCCAACCAACATTTCTGCCAGAATCACTCCCAGGCCTGCCCTTGAGCTGGTCAGTGGCATTTAAAGGGTATGCTGATGAGCAAAGAGACCTCTAAGCTGAGGTTTTTGTTGTTCAACCCCTACCCACAGAGCTGCTGAGCTGATCATAGCTGGGGCCTGGTGGCTGGCTGGGGCCTGCAGGAAACCATGCATAGCATTTTTCCAAGGGCAGTCCAAGATACTGGTCTAAGTGTCCAGAGCTAGTGCTTCAACGAGTCTGAGCTGTTTTTGTTTTTTGTTTTTTCCATGTAAGAACTGCTTCACCTGTTAGTTAGTTGTTCTTTGGTTTTTTGTTTTTTTTTTTTTCTTTTAAAGATTTTATTTATTTATTTGATAGGCAGAGATCTCAAGTAGACAGAGAGAGAGAGGAGGAAGCAGGCTCCCCGCCGAGCAGAGAGCCCAATGCGGGGCTCGATCCCAGGACCCTGAGATCATGACCTGAGCCGAAGGCAGAGGCTTTAACCCACTGAGCCACCCAGGCACCCCTGGTTTGTTTTTTTAAAACTTTTTTTCTAATTTTGTAAAATACAAGTAATACAGGTACATTGTTTAAAAATTCTGACCTCATCCATTGTGATGTTAGGCGCTTGGGCTGCCCTGAAAAAAAAAAAAAAAAAAAAAAAACCCCACAGATCGAGTGTTTTCAATAACAAAAATTTATTTTCTCACAGTTCTGGGGTCTGGCAGTTCTTGAACTTCAGTGTCTCTTGAAGCCTCTCTTCTTAGCTTGTAGATGGCCACCTTCTCCCGGTGCCTTCACACAACCTTTTCTTGATGTGTTCCCATCCGTGGTGTCTGTGTGTAACTGGTCTCCACTTAATAAGGATACTGATCAAATCGAGTTAGTACTACATACATGACCTTATCTCTTCAATGCCCTATCCCCAAATAGAGTCACATTCTGAGGTATTGGGGGTTAGGGCTTCAACAGACAGGTTTGGTGGGGTCATCGTTCAACCCATAAGAGCCAACAAAAGGAAATCCTTTATGTGTCTGTACTGATTTCTACATCTTGAAGACCCAGACCCCCTTTTAATTGTTCTCTCTGATGTTACTGCCATATTTGTAAATTACTTGTTTGCACCACTACTTCTTGCCTTTCTGATTTTAGGTATAATCTTCTGACTGACATATTAGGATTTCCCCTTAGATCCTGTCCTCACATGCTCTCTTTAAAAAGTCTCCTACTAGAATTCTATCACATGTTATGGTTGCATTATTATTAAACATTTGCATTGTCATGGTCCTACAAAAATAATTTATAGCCAATCCATGTCATATACTGTAATTACACTTCCATTTTTCTATAGCTTCTTTTCTGGAGATAATTATTTCCTTTTTTTTATTATCTTGGTTTGCAACATCCTTACTACCCTTTGCCCCATGCACTCCATGGAAACAAGCCTACTTTTATTGTAGTTGAACACGTCAGGAGGTGTTGGCTTTCAAGTCTCTTATGCCTGCTCTGTGTAGGATGGTGTTCCCTAGGCATATGGCTGTGAGAGCTTGTCTTGATCTCTGTCTTTGAATCTTTGTTCAGCTCATCCTGGACAGTCTCTTTCCTCCTGACTCTACATGATCTTCCATTTCCTGGATGCTAATGTTTAGTTGGCTTAGTTTATCTCTTACTTTGCTTAGTTTGGAATAGCTCATGTACTAGTAGCTTCCTGAGAGAGGGTGCATAGCAGGTAAATTTATAAAACTTTCAATATGAAAAGTTTTATTTTACCCTATTTGGATGATAGTTCAGTAGAGAATTATAAGTTTCTTAACTAGTTAAACAAGCAGATTACTTTGGGGGAAAGCCCCAGATATGTGCAAATTGGAGGGTCACTTTGGAAAATGATGGGATCATTGTAAGCTTCCTGGGAGGCTTGGAATGACTTTGAACTTATCTGCCAATGTGGATAGCCCATTTGGAGACTGCATATTTACCTGATAATATCCCCTAGATTTTGGAACCTTCCCTGTCCCCCTCCAACTCATTTGTCCATCAGCTGGAGTTCCTCTGAAACACCAGCTGAAAAGATTTTTCTCCTTCACCCATACCGTGTAATTTGCAGTTTGGTTTGCTTCTGCTTAGTATTAGTAAACCTTGGTGATCATTTCCTCATTGGTATCTGTCTGAAGTGTTTTATATCACTGTTTGGGGAAGGCCAGAGCATGTTGTCAGAACTCGGTAGCCTTTGAATCTAGTTTAGTGCCAAAGCACTGGCAGATTCTCGGGCCGCTCAGGGACTTGTGGGAGTATTTCATTTCTACACACTATGAACATCCTGAGAGATCCGCCCCTCATGCCCCATTCACAATAGGCTGGCCTCTTAAATAGCTTTCCATGTGATTTGAAAGAACGTATTCCCACACAGTTTTTCAAATGCATGGAAAATCCCTATCATTTTCCTGTCTGTGCCCTCTTCACAGGCAGCCCACATAGTTCTTTTCAGCATATGAAAGAAAGACAAAGGGATGGGTGGGGGAGGTAGCAGATGACATTTGGATGCTATGGTGGCCTTTCCTGCTTAACTGCTCTGTATAAGGTATACTCCTTCTCCTAGGGGGGCGGGAAGGAATAAGGAGTGAGCGAGAACTGTGTTCCACACAGCCGTCACCACCCCCACCACCAAATTCATGCATTATGCAAGGATTTCCTTTTGTGTCTATGAAACACTTTTAGAAAGGAATAAGTGCTCATTGTTGAAAATTTGGATAGAACCAAAAAGCACTAAAAAGGTAGACCCACCCAGGGTAAAAGGCTGAGGGGGTTTACAGGAAAATACAGGATCTCTGTTATCCAGTAGGAGTCCAGTACATGTTGCCAGCTGCATCTGGGATGTCTTCACTGTGGGCTCCTGACCTGCACTGGCACTGGCTGTCCTAGTCTCATTACTAAGTAGACATTGAGGCCTGCGAGCTATCAGTATCCATACCAGGTTCCTGGAACGAAGGAGTCTGTAGAAAAACAACTGAAGGGAAGGGGGAGGCTCTAGGAACAAAGAAGAGAAAAAAAATCATTCAGCTTCAAGTCAAGCCTTGCTGAAGCATTAGTGTGCCCATCTTACTTTCCATCCACCTCTAGGTTTCAATAGCAGTTTCAATGTTAAGAAAGGTGAAACAACAGAATTTCATGGCTGGCCCAGTGTTGGGGGCTGCAGGTCGGGCAGGCCCCCTGGTTTCTGATTGCACAGTGGTGATGTGATGGCCTCCAGTTGGATCCGTGACACTGGTGAGATGAGACTGATGGAGGTGCTCACTTAAGAGATGGTCTGTCCAGGAAAATCAAGGTGAACACATGATAGCCAACAGCCCCTCAGAAACCAGGAATTCCCATGTCATCCAGACAAGACCAATTCCTTTGGTGTAGAAGGGCCACAGAGAGCTCCCAGTGGGTCGGGCTCTGGGCTGTTGTGCTGGTGAGCTGGGACAGTAGGGAGACTGTGTGCTCACCAGAGGACGACCTAGTGTTTGGGGGGGGGGGTCGCTGTTTTGTTTTTACTTCATTATGAGATAGAATTGAGGGAAAACAAGTAGAGGAGGTAAGGGTGAAGGTTGGATGGAAAGGGTAAGAATAAGACAGGGTCCCGGGGGAGAGATCAAGGGCATAGACCAGAAATTCTCCACTCAGGGTTGCAGCTTTCCCGAGAGCCACTTTGGAAATGTGTGGTGCTGTATGGGTCACAATGATTTGAGGGGGGACTAAGGCATTGAGTGGGCAGTGCCCTGGGAGGCTATGTTCTGTGACGGGCAACAGAGGGGAGGACGTTTCTATATCCTGGGCAGCTTTCAAATGACCCACCAAACGGGAAGGTGAAAAACCTGTTCAGAATCACCTGAGCCTGGCACCAAATTCTGGGTTTCACAAAAACAAAAAAGAATTTTTATGCAACAGTAATATAATTTTCCCAGAGATTCAATTCTGTGTTAATTGAGGAGAAATTATACTGTATTTTATTGAGAGTTTTAGCAAGCGTTGATCATTGGGGGATGGTGTTTTTGCCCTTCCCGTTTGAGTCCCAGTACCAAATATGTGTATCAGTCTGCACATGCCTAACGACCATATGTTCACTCTACAGTTAGGTGCAAGCTTATGTGTACCTAATTATGTATTCAGTATTCAGTATTCAGCTGGAACTTTTACATATTGAGATGTTCATTACTATCTTTTAATTTCCCTTATATTTTGTAGTTACAGTGTAAGTATGTGTCTTAGGTTAGATTCATTTCTCAGTAGTAAAGAGCAAGAGGTTTGCAAAATATTTTTTATAAAATGAGGCCGTTGGATCTGATTGAGCTGAGAGTTATCAGCACAGATAGAAGCAGGTAGCAGGAGAAGCCAGTGGACACTGCCTGCACAAGGCTGAAGAAGGTGATGTACCTGAGGAGCAGTAGGGAGGACATGGAGTTGAAGGAGTTATCCTGGGTTTTATCCTCTGTCAAGTTGGAGGTTAGGATGTGTTTAGAGTGAAGAAGGAAGTGAACTTAATTAAGCAAAATAAAAGAGAGAGGGAAGTCTCTAAGAATCTCTTGGGGGGCTGGGGGAAATGGCACTGCAGATCACAGGAACATGGCCAGGCAGCCCAGATGTGTCTGGAAACCACGGATTTGTCCAGAGCTTCCGTCGGCACCATGGTGTGGTGCTAGGCAAGAGGGCTTCTCTGTGGGAACACAAAGGGAGCATGGCTGAGTTCATTCTGGGTTGGAGTTTTCCCAAGCAAGAATGACAGAAAAATAAAAGGTCAAAGATACTATGGGCATTAACTAGCAGACTGAGTGGTGTAGCAGCGATTAGAGCCAAGAGCAACAACTAAGAAACTATCATGACCAAAAAGGCGCTGGTTAACGCCAGGGGCCCTAGCACTGGTATATCCTTCCTCTCTTTATTTCAACAGTGAAATCAGCTTTATTCCCCACTTAGTATGTTACTTGTGTGTGTGGTGGGGGTCTCTTTTAAAATATTTTTCTCTGTGGGACGCCTGGATGGCTCAATGGGTTAAGCCTCTGCCTTGGGCTCAGGTCATGATCTCAGGGTCCTGGGATGGAGCCTCATCAGGCTCTCTGCTCAGTAGGAAGCCTGCTTCCCCCCGCCCTCTCTCTCTGCCTGCTTCTCTGCCTACTTGTGATCTCTCTCTGTCAAATAAATAATAAAATCTTAAAAATAAAAAAAAAAAAAAGAACAAGGACGATATGTTTAAAAATATATATATTTTTTCTCTGTCTGGCCGAATAAAATTTTTGGCACTAGCTTTTGTGGGCTGCCATTCTCCCAGGTTGCCGTAAAGAAAAAATCCAACGTGGACAACTACCGTGGCCTCCTATTGCAAATGGCGGTAGGCTTTGCTAAGCCAAAGGCAAGTGTTAACAAATCCAGAGGCAGAATAGCCCTTCAGTGAGAAGATCAGTGAAAACTAAGCTGCAAATACGAAGTAGAGCTAATGGAAGCCTCTTGGTTTTAAAATTCTGTAAACTTCCCCCGTGTACTCTGAAGAGTTGCACTCTTTAGAATCGGGGGGACCCTATAGCTTCTCATTTAAATTTTTACCCAAATTTCCATTTCCAAATGTTGAGAACTTATTTTTTTTCTCAGACTCCCAAATCTCTCTTACTGGGGGAGGAGGGCTCTAGGTGTGGGCCAGGGCCCAGCTACTGCACGGCTGTTCCTCCACTCTGCTCCCTCAGTCCTATGGTGTCATTGCACGGGCAGCACAGGTCGACTAGGGTAGGGCTCCAGGCACAAGGCCTGTCAAGTTCATCCCCCTGGAAGGGCAGCTTTACAGTAGCTGGGTCCTGCGGCCACCCAGTCTCACTGGTGAAACCACACTGTTCCAGGGCCGTGCCGCCATCCAGAAGCTGGTGATCCTTGGAGAGTGTCTGCGTGTCCTGGCACACTTAAGCATACCCTCGACAACGTGCTTCGGCTCCAGCACTGTGCTCCACTCCTTGGCCTCTGTGATGATGGTGGTCTTGTGGCACCAACAGGATCAGCAGGAGCATATTCTGGGGAGCAGCAGGGCGGCTTGAGGGGAGAGCCTTAGACCCCACCTTGCAGGGCCTACCACCCTCCTCCCACCCACCTACACCTTCCATCCCTCCATCCCCCACCCCAGCCGGACTGCAAATGTTGGTCTTATGTGTTAGCCTCTAGCTGCGCAATCCAAGTCCCAGGCTGTTCCCCTCTGCTACTTAACTGCAGAGAAAGCAGAAGAGTACGGGAAAGGAAGAGGGTCGTATTTCGGTTTGGGGATTAAAATCTAGAGTGAGGGGGAGTATGGGGAGGGTTGGCTCACCAGTAGAGTTACTAGAAGCTGAGGACAGTTTGCAGGCAGCTCAGTGACATTGGAAATGTCAGGGACCCCAGGGTGGTGGGGGTAGGGGGGAGGCACAAGCTTGTGGGAATTGATAGGGCTTGCAGACAGATGTGGAAATTGATACTAAATAGCTCTAGGGTCTCAATGAATACAGTGCTAAGGATTCCTGCCTTGAAGGATGATGACTAGAAGTGACTCAAACCAACATGAATTAATGTCAAGAGTATGTCACAAAGTGGGAAAAGGGTATAAAGAGAAAATTCACAGAAGGAAAATCCCAAAAGGCTAACAAGTATATGAACAGTTACATAAACACTAATAATCATAGAATGGTGCATAAAAATAAGTCACTTGAGAGTGGCAAAAATGAGACCCTGAAATAAAGCATTGGCTGGGATGTGGAGGAGTAGGAGTCCCCAGACATTGCTAATGAACGTGCAGACTGGAAAAGCCATTCTGGAAAGCGATTTGGCAGAACTTAATGTAACAAATGTGAGACTGCTCTGTGACCAGGGATGGTTCTCTCAACACAGACCAAGAGAAAGTCCTTTAAAGTTTCTGGGGATATCACCAAGGAGATCGTCATGGTGTTGTTGTGGTAGAGAGAATGTGTCTGTCCCTGGGGAAGTGTGTGGGGAAAATGGCAGAGGCCCACGGTGGTCTACTCTTTGGCACTTAGAAGCAGGAACTAGATGTGCTTATGGTGGAAGGATAGATTTTTAAAAAATAATGCTGAGTGAAAAACCAAAGCCAGAGAAAGAGAATAATACTGTCCACAATGTGAAACACATGCAGACACAGTAAATGGCCCTGAATACTTCAAAAGATGCTCTCTTTCTTTAGGAAATTAGATCAATGGCTGTAACAGAAGCACTCCAAATGATCATAGATTAAACTAAATAGATTTGTTTTCTCCTATAAAAGTTCAGGTGGGCAGCCCACTGGAGTACTCTGGGTCACAATGACCAAGGAGTGAACTCCTTCTATCCTTCAGCTTTCCCACCTCCATCCATGGCTTTTAAGTCTGGGTCCTCTGAGGCTGCTTCATCTCCTCAAGCAGCCTCACAATCGGGGCTGTGGGGAGGAAGAAGAGGAATGAGAATTACTGTTTCTGCCTGTAGGGCAACCTAGAAGTTGGCACATCACTTTTGCTCATGTCCCATTGCCAAAATTAAGTGGTGTCATCCTAAGACCCCACTACAAATTCTGTTAGTGTGTAAGGGGGACAAGAAGTAGTGTCTGCCACAAACATGTACACAAGTAATGCAAACCAGGCACATGAGCGTGAGGGACCCGAGGAGGAAGGAGTGGAGATCAGAAGGAAAGAGGGAGAAGGATATTTATATGAAACAAGAAAGAGTGTTTGTGTGGTTTCATGAGGACAGTGTATCATAAACTGAGACTTACGATTAAGGCATTCCTCTGCACCTGAGGTTCATTTAAAAAAAAAAAAAAGGAAGAGACAAGGAATAGAAATGGAAAAGAAGGGAAGAATAGGGAAGAAAGAAGGACAGTAGAGGTTCCAGTCCTGTGGAAAGATCTCGGTGGAGCAGACTGATCATTTATACAGTGAGTTGCAGCCATCCTGGGAGTAGAGGGCAGTTTTGCTGATCATCTCATGAAACCACTAAAGAGAGGCAGTGTTGGCCTCTAATGTCCTAGGTCAGCTCGTCTATATTTTTATCTATGTTTCCTGCTACTCCCCGAGAAATGCCAGTTGCTTGAGTGTGCGGAGAGCTGGTTACCTGCAAGGTCGGGGGTGAGATTTTCCAAGGTTGAGGAGCGAGCCGTTCTCATTTGCGAAACCCAAGAGAAACAGAGGGATGGCCAGCGGGGCGGAATTCTGCTGCTGCTGTGCCTGGGGAAGAAGAAAAGAAGAGGAAGAAGCAGGCTCACCACACTGCAGAGCATTTTGGTGGGAAAGCACTGGCTTGGGCTGGGAATTTAGCAAGTCTCACTGGACTTGTGCCCAGGAGAAGAGAAGCCTCAGTGATTATACTGTAGTTAATTCAGAAGTGGCTATAGTGAACATTGTTAACATATACATGCATTATGGAAGTCATTTATTTTGTATTTAGATGACTCCTGTCAGTATTCCTTGGTAGAATAGAGAGTAAGAATAGCCTAGGAACAATACAGATGCAAGGTCGCATTCTTGCTTTAATACTTGTAGATGAATAGTCTTGGGCAGTCACCTAACCTTCTAAAGCCTCCCTTTCCTCACTGGCACAAGGAACCCAATAACAGTCACCTAGCAGGGTCAGTTAGGACACTGTAGGTAATGGCCATAAAGTGTCAGCAATGCTGGGCTTACAGAAGTGTGCAACAATTACAGAAGTGTGCAACAATTATTAACATTATCCACTAAATATTAGACTAGGTCTTTTCCCGTATAAACATTTAGTCGGTCATTTGTTTAAGTCTTCAGTCCACCATATTTCTTTGCTAATAAGTCTGTGTGCATGTGTGGAGAGTGAGAGACCGCATTAATGTTCCACCCTTTGTGTGTGTATAAGCTGTGCATCTTGAATTCTGTTAATCCTGTTGAACCTGCAAGCCGGTCCTTTTGTCCATCGTTGAAACAGTTGGTTCTGGAAAACATGACAACATAAGCCACAAAGAACAAGTCGGGGAGGGGAATGGCGGGCGACACATGAAGTCCAATGACGTGGTGAGAAGGCTTGTTTTGATCAGGTACTTGGGCAGCCTTCCAGTCTTTGGTTATGCTGTTACAGAAGAAACACCACTAAGAACATTTGAAACCGCTGATGGAAAAAACAGTCAATGGAACACACTCTTGAACTTGAAGGAATCTCAGCTGTCCACAAGAAGAGTCCTACTGTTTTCTGGGAACACACACAAAAGTAGAAAAGGGACAACAGGCCAGTTCATTGAGAACGACACTTGGCACTCAGGGAGAGCCAAAGCGAGGCCTCACCTAGCTCAAGGACCGCATTAATCATCGCACAGCTCAGATTTCAAGCACATGATAGAGAAACCAGTCGTTTTCAGTGAATGACTTTCAGCGCATACTTCCATCCCAAAATGAAAGAAATCTAATAATAGCAGGGAAACTTCTGTACTCCTGGGATTTTTAGGAGATAATTACACCCGTGAAGGATTAAAGGTATCCTCTTAGTTTCTTGCTGTGTCAAAACTGATTGTCTTTCAGTCACCACCCAGTGCTCTGTTTGTGGCTCTAAGACCTACAGTAGTAAGGGAGAGTGTATTTATTATGAAATCAGGCATATTTTTAGTGGGGGCTCCTTAGCACAAACTTACTTCTTAAGGATAGGATAATAATCCTAGGAATTAGGGAGCCCATTTGCAAACTTTAAACTGAGCCTCATTTCAGCCCAGTGAGTTTTAAAGAAATGGCACACCCACACACTTAGAAAAGGAAGTATGTAATGATCATTCTTCATAAAAAGAATATAGATTAATGGTACAAAAAAAATGTTCTCGCTCACTTCTAGGAAAAGTCTGTAGATGAGTTTGTATGTTGTACACACGGAGAACTATTTGGATAATTTCTTTTTGCCTTGGCATCCAGTTGGAACACTCACTTTTACGCACATACTTGTAACATCTATCCCTTTGTCTCTTTTATATAATCTCTGTTCTTTCTTTTTTTTTTTGTTCTTTAATTCTTAATCCTCCTATTTTATATAATATTTGATTTTATGAGATGCCTGGGATACTCCTTCAAATTGAAGTGTTTTAAAATCAGTCGAATAAACCCTTTCTTCTCTGGGGGAAATCAGGTGAATTCCCTTCCTAGTCCGTTCCCACACGCAGACATTTGCCACAGTCTTTAGAAACTTTCTTGTTTTCCTCACGTTCAAGTTGCTTCTTTCCCTGAAAGCTACCCTGTCCACTTAACCTTCACCACCCTGTTTTGGCTCAAGTAGTGGCTTTATCATGCCTGGATTACACCATCCGCCCAGCCACCCTCTCCTGCCAAATTTCCCTTCCGTTTAATCCCCAAACTGATGCCAGATCGACTTTCTTTATAGACAGCTCCAGGTCTCCTAGGTCACACTCTGCCATGGCTGAAAGCTGAGGTTATATTCATTTAGCCCCAGACTCTAATCAGAGGCAAGTGGCTAAAATCCCAAGGATGGTGTGACCAGCCTCCTAGACTGTTAGGCCCAACCAGGTGACTGGGGTATTTTCTTCTAGAGTGATTCAGATTTTCCTTACTGAGACCAAATAGACATGGATGAACTTTTATTCCCAAGGACTGTTGTCTTATCTGCCAAGTCTCAATCACAGGCAAAGGCTCTAGGAGTTAGCACATTTATTATTGGACGAGGTGACAACCAGGGACACTTTGGTCTGTTTGATGTGAAAGATGGCTTACAGGTCCTTTCAAGGACCATGAAAGAGAAGCATTTTCAGAGAGAAAACAACAAAAATAGTTTGCTGTACTATATGCTTCTTCCCTGGTGCTCTTAACAGGGCATTTGCTTGTGATCTCCATTAGCCAACCTCTGAAGGCTGGCTAGCTCAAGGTAACACCAAGCCAACCTTGTGGTCTACTCATTTTCTTGGGCTGCTATAACCAAGTACCAAAACTGAGTGGCTTTCCACAACAGAAACTTATTTCTTAGAGTTCTTGAGGTCTGGAGGTCTGAAATGGAGGTGTCAACAGGTCCACACTCTCTCTGCGGCTTTGGAGGAGAATCATTACTTGCCCTCTAGCTCCTGGTGATTTGCATCAGTCCTTGGCCTTCACTGGCTTGCAGCTTCATCCCTCCACAGTGTGCCCCTGCCCAACCCAGAGCCATCCCCTCCCTTGTGTCTCTGTGTCTCTACATGGCTCTCTCTTCTTCTAGAAGCACACCATCCCATTAGATTGAGAGCCTGACCTACTCCAGTATGACTCCATCTTAACTAATTACATCTGCAAAGATGCTTTTCCAAATATGAGGTCAGATTCTGAGGTACTGGTGTTAGGACTTTAGCATATCCCTTTGGGAAGTACATGATTCAACCCATAACATCTGGGATAAATGTAGGTTCATGTCTCCCAGGTACCCTTAGATGCTCTGGCAGGAGGAACTACTTTACCCTTAAGGTGGAGATGACAATGTTGGTGTGGCATCAGGGTGTTGGAAGCGGGCATGTCCTCACCTCTCCAGTGCTCAGAAATCACCCTTTGCTCTTTGAGCCTTGCCATGTTAGTCAGCTACCTGGCACCCGCCCCAGCCAGTGTCCTGACAGAGTTGCTGTCTGTGTTTGTAGAGTGAGCAGTCAGAGCCTCATCTGTGCCCTTAAAACACCAGCACCTCTGCCAGGAACATAAATGACAGGCATTTTCCACAAAAGTTTCTCTTCCTCAGTCAAGCCAGGAACTGTTTCTAAAAGCACACAGAGGCACTGAATTCCCCAGTGATCTGTCTCTTTGTAGGGAGCCAGATTTCCCATCGAGTGCCAGCTCCCTCTACCCAAGTTTCCAGGGCCCGTTCCTCACAGGCCGAGTCTGGAAGAGCATTTGGCCAGAGGCTGGTGTCAAGGGAGAAGTGGGCAATGGGCCTCTGTGTGGGAATAGTGCCACAAGGTCATCCTTGGGATGTTGATGGGATTGGGGGACATTGGAGGGGACTGAGGAGGGCTCAGGTTTGCCCTTGACGCCCTAATGAGGAGCAAGTGTGTGGAGAGGGTAGGCAGATCCAGAGTGCTGGCGGCCAGAAGCCATTGGACTCCCGCCCAGCCTCCCAGCTGCCACCGCTCCACTCCCTGGTGGCAGCTGCCTGGATCCTCCTTTGGTGCAGCAAGGGCATAGGGAAGGCCAAGAACAAGGAGCTCTGTAGGGCTAGCCCGGGGCCCAACTGAGGAGAGGCAATGTGTCAGGGGTGCCTTGCCACACACCCTCCCTCTGGCACCCTTGGTCCCTTTGCACATGCCTCAGCCCATCTCAGCAAAACCTTGCTCTGTTGTGCTACGATGTGGATAGACACAAGGTAAATCTGGGCTCTGACCTTAACATTTATATAAAACAAAAACCCAACAAGAAAGCCATGGAAAAACACTGTCTCTCCAGAAATCTTAAATAAGGTGGCAAAGATGGGTAGCAGGAAACAACACAGTGTCTAAAAACTGGTCTTAAGGATTTTCTCCCCAGCTGATTCCCCCACATTCTCTTTTCTCCTCTCCTCCTTCTCCAGCTTTTTATATCATAATTCTGCTTCTGGATCCCCCCTTTTTCTTTCCTTCCTTTCTTCTTCTTCTTCTTTCTTCTTCTTTCTTCTTCTTTCTTCTTCTTCTTCTTCTTCCTTTTTTTTTTTTTAATAGTCCAAGAGCAGTATGAACAGAGGTCTTCCCATAGAAGACTAGGAGGGGAAATACTTAACCAGTAATGATTTGGGTCCAGAGTGCACACTCCCAAAGAACCCTGAAAATCTTTCCTTCATCAGTATACCAAAAAGTGAATCTCTCATAGCTGAATTCCAGGCTGTATAATTCCAACTGTTATAGGTTGGGGGAGGGGAAGGGTTGGTGAGGCGAGGAGCTGGAGCAGGTGGAGAGTTTGGTGAACAGATTATCCATGCCCTCCCAGCATAGCTGTAGTGCCTGGTGATGGCGCTGCCTTTCATCAGAGTTTCTGGCTGAGGGTCCTAACTTGCTGCTCTCCCTCACCCTGGGCACAGGTCTGACTCAAAGCGCCCAGCTTAAGGCTGAGTTCCCTACCTCTAGAATTCCAGATTAGTGATAACTCTAGTTGTAGGTATGATGCTACTAGGCTAGGCTGCAATCATCATCCTCTCCCCAAAATGTCCTAGTTTACTTGTATCTAATTTCACCTGCGGGCAATACAGGTAAATCACTGAAGCATTAATGCTTTAGGTTCTTCTTAAAGCCCAAAGAAGGTAAATCCTCTCAAGTGAGTATTTTCTTCCATTCTCACTTAGAAGCCAACTCTACCTCAGAGTTCCAGACTCTTCCATTCCTATACATTCTGCCATGAGTTTGTAAATCTTCACATTGCTAAAGAGACACACAGTATATCTGGTTCTAGTGGACTGCTTTGAGATGATGGAGTGGGCTGGAGCTGGGGGTGGGGCGTGCTGAGTGGGTGCCGTGACAAAAGAGAAGGTTCTAGTCATAAGCACACAGTGTCACCAGCCCCAGAACTCACCTTGGCATTGTGAAGTTCTGAGACAAAACTGAAAGCGTTCATACCTGAGAAACGAAGACTTCCTGGGAAACGTTTCTGAGTTCACACTTGGCTGGCAAGGTTGGGAAGCCCGGCGCTCCAGCTGAGGGGAGACAAGGATCATATACTAGGACAAAGAATGCAGTTTGCTCTTCGTGGTCCTTCCTATCTGTAGTAGCTATTTTTATTTTTTACACTTTTCCTTTCCTCTTAAGTCATTGTATCTGGCAAAGCTTTTTGCTCCCATCTCAGTGACAAAGTATCTAAGGAGAATATTATTCTCAATTATTGACTGGTCCTAGCATCCAGAACTTCTAGTCTCCTTCATTTGTCTAAGACAGGCTTTCCTGAAAGAAGGTGTTGATAATGAGGTGAACTGGCCAATGACTAATTCAGAGACCTTTTATATCCCAGTGGGCTCGTGAGCAAGGGAAGGGCAGGTGAGCAAGTGAAAGGCCAGATGGGGGGTCCCTGGAGAATAGAAGTAGCTCTAGCTCCAGATCATCTCCTGCTGCTGGAACCAGAGCCAAGGTTACTACTCTTCTAAACATACAACCAAAGCTATCCTTGCTCTTCTGCATGGCTTCCAGGTGGTCCATGCAGTGCACCCATCCACACTGTTGATTTGCTCAGAGTAGTGTGCCTGGGCCCCCACCCTTTAGTCGGATTCATGCACATTTAATCCTGGGATGTGACAAGACCATCACTATGAAGACCACAGGTGCAATGAAGATGCAGAACAGAGTTTGAAAAGAATTTTTGCCCCAAATGCACCTTTCTTGTATTTTATAACCAATGAAACTCCTCAAGTGTTTCCTTTTACAGCGGATGTAAAATATTATTTTTCTAGAGAGATTTGTGGGAATACAGATAATACCACTTAGATTATGATCCCTGAAATTACACGGTCTTGGCCCCCAAATAATCTAGCCGGTCAATTTTAGATAGTATCAAAACCGAGAAAAAGAAGCATGGTCTTTGCATGACCAGCTCTGAAAGAATGGGCTGACCCTATGTGGAACGAGGTTAAGTCTCTGCCTCGTTAAACCTTTGGGGCTAATTATGTCAAGCTTGTGAATAAGCACCTCCTTTAGACTCTCAACTTCACTCAGAGGAAAACTCTATTCTACAGCTAGATTTTAACTCGGTATCAGCAGGCCATCCCAATAACTGCTGGTCATCAGTTAAGAACAGCAGAATGGGGGAAGCTTAGCCAGTGTCTCCTCATCCAGGTTAGTCAAGACCTACTGAGGAGGGACTGGGGGAATCCTCTCTGAATAGAGATGCCATGTTTGGAACAATTATCTGTGCACATAAATTATGTGTTCATGTCTCATATATATGTCAGGCTCCAATTTTAGCTCATGCTACTCTATCACGAGCCAGTTGAGGAGCCATCACTAGATTTCCTTTTTTGGGCTTAGGATTTCACTGACTGTTCATTTAATATTAGACTTTTTAAATTAATTTTAAAAAGAAAACCAACCTCTTTTGCTATCTGACTCAGAGAAAAAGAATGGAAAGCTAAAAACAAGACACGTCAGCTGAAATAAACTTGAATGCCCACCATGCTTTCTATTCTCAACCCTCATGCAGAAAGATCTCAGTTCAGTGAACCGATTAATGCCAATGACTGTAATTGTCATTCAAATGATGTGAGCTCACAGGATAAAGATAAACAGTTTAATTCAGTGTTCCAGGAGAATAGAAGTGCTCATCAGGTTGAGAGGAGGAAGACAGTAACAATTATATCCCAGAAAAGTCTACATCTGTGTGCATCTGTCTGTGGTTCTTGACTGGGAATTCTGCCTTGGAAAATGTTCGGTGAGCTGCCATCCTCCCGCATCAGGCTTGGCCCCGCGCCCCTGCCTGTGCCCACAGCTAGCCCACACCTGGGTGGCCAGCCAGATGCTCACACCCTGAGCTGCCTGTCGTGGAAGGTGTCTACCCTGAGCCTGAGAGACCAAGATGGTTTACCACATTTACCCTTGGTGCTTCCTGGATCGAAACTTCAGGCTCTTTTTTTACTTCATTAATAATGAATAGGGAAAGAGAAGCTCTTTTGCTGTGAAGTCGGATGATGCTGATGAGTTTTATTTTTGTACCTCAGGATTTCTTTTTTCCTTTGTCATTCAATAAAGCTATTAGATAGCCCCAGAAGATGTCTTTGGAAACCTCCTCCCTGTTTTCTGATACTAGATAGGAGCGGTTTGAAATCATGTCCAAGGGATGAGATGGAGGGGGGAGGTGAGGGGAGCCAAGTTTCCCCCTTGTAACCATGTGGTGGCCAAGTGACAGCACAGGGAAGGAAGGCCAGCAGTGTCTGGAGGTGGGAGGGGTGCTTGGAGTGGAGGCTCCAAGCTCCCATTAGAGCTCTAGCTTCATTGCTCCCCAGTTTAAGAATCTATGACATGAAAAGCGCAAAATCCTATCTGGGAAGTAATTGCAGACCTCTTAATCAAGCCAGTTCAACAAGGTCTAGATTCTGAGGCTCAAAGATTCTTGTGGTTTGTGGACCAAATGTCCCCTAAAACCATTATGGGAAATAGCAGGTTGGGAAGCTGATGGAAAGCAGGTGATAGAAGCGTCTGGAATTTAAAATGCTTTGATAAGATTGATCGAAATATCCCAGGGACCAAAACAGGCTATTTGAACACCCTGTACCTTATCAGCAGACAAGGGACACTTGCTTTAATCTGGGGGATTTTCACATTTGCTTTCTGAAGACAGTCACAGTGACCTCTTTTCCGTGCTGTTGAGCTATGTTTTGTGACAGTGGCCCAAATTTAGTGTAGCCAAAATCACAAATGTTTGTTAGTGACATTTAGCTGATATATAAAGTCACATGAAACAACAATGTCTTCTAGTGTGGTTTTTATTTTTCAATTTAGTACCACTAAAGGTCCTTCTCTGCCATCATCACTGGCTGACGGAATCTGAACCATGTTGGATCCCCCCAAAATTGGGTACCCCAATAATGGATTCATGATTAAAGAAGCAAGACTGATACAAAGCAAAAGTCAAGCAAAGCTTTATTTCACACCAAGCATCAAGAATCAAACCAACTGTCAAATACACCGGTCGCTGCCACCCCTTACAGAGAGGACGACCCCTCCCTGCTTTCCAGACTAACTTTTGAAGGAGCAGGAGGCTGGCTGAGGACAAAGCAAAAGCGCCATTTGACTCATGTCTCTGGTGGTCTTTTAAGGTGGGGGTAATATTCAGTTGGCATTTCACTTTTATAGAGCAAAAGCCGTGTGGTTGGGCCTGGCCACACACAGGTGGCTAAATGAATTACAATTCACCCCACAGTAGCCATGGAAACTAGCCCATCACCTTGGTGGCTAGGAGACAGTATGTGCCCCCCACGGATTGAATACTTCCACCTGGCCTGACCAACCCTTGTACTTGGAGTTTGTTACCTGGGACTGGTTTCTGGGACTTGTTTTTAAGTAAGTTACCCTTGTTGGCAGGGGGTGGGGGGGGGGGAGCAGAGTCAATTTAAGTTTTACAACAAAATGGCAATTCAACCGGGGTGGGGCCGCTCTGGCTGAATAGGCCCTTACATCCCCCCCTTTTCTTTGGAGATTAGTCAAATCTTTGACTTTTCAGCCAGTTCTATGTCCCTTTTTAATGGCTGCCAGACTGTTGTAATGATTCCAGAGTGATTTACCCAGAAATAGCATTTCTCTCCTAGGGCTACACAGATCCCCCTCTTGTAGAAATAGTATATTAAGCCCTTATTGTCTATATTTCCCACCTATAAATTAACAATAGGAGCAACAATGAACTCAATGAACTCATTGTTTCCAGGTCTTAGCTTTAGTCCATGATTGGCAGGGTCCATCGGCAGTGGCATCCACTGCTGGGGGCGTCCTTATCCTTGGCTCGTTTGATGTGACCCGCATGAATCCAGGCCCCCATGCCTTCTACTTTCACCGCCGTGGGGTAGTGGGGAAGACAGCAAACGGTCTCTTCCAGCGAGGCTCCAAGCCTCCCACTTGGCGGCTGCGCATCCAAACCAAATCCCGGGCTTGGCGAGGATGTGGCTCCTTCCAAGACAGACTGCAATGCCTGCAGTGACTGGAGTACAGACTGATCAGTCATTTCTGCTAGCACAACCTCTTGTAGCCAAGGGCAGAGCAGGGGGGTGTTTCCTAAACATTATTTCAAATGGGGTCACCTTGTTTAAGCAGGGTGTACGTCGCACCCTGAGGAGGACAAAAGGAAGGGGATCCACCCATCCACAACCAGTCTCCCGAATTAGCTCTGCCAAGGTCTCTTTGAGAGTGTGGTTCATTGTCTCTCCTTGCCCGGAATTCTGGGGCCGGTAGACACAGTGTAGTTTCCAATTAGTGTCCATGGCTTTGGCCAATGCCTGTGAGACTGAACTCACAAATGCAGGGCTATTGTCTGACCCAATCGCAAGAGGTAGCCCAAACCTAGGAATTATTTCTTTTAGTAGCTTTTTGGCTACCACTCCTGACATCTCATGTTTGGCCGAAAAAGCCTCTACCTAGCCTACCATCCATATAGATGTTGGCGGTCTTACCCTTGGCCATCCGTAGTGCCTTGGTGAGTGCAATCAGCTCTGCTTTTTTCGCTGAAGTTCCTTGTGGCAGGACTGTCATCCAGAGATCCTGCTCAGGGGAAACCACCGCAGGCCCCACCTACGTCTTTCCATCGACCATGTAGCTACTCCCATCTGTTAACAGAGTCATCTTCGCATTCAGGAGGGGAGTGTCTGAGATCCGGCCTTATTCCTTATTCCTGCGACCCGGGTTAGGACCTTCCCGCAGTCATGTGGGTGCTCAGTCAGCTCCTCTGGCAGCAACGTGGCTGGATTTAGCACCGCCGGGGGCCGGAAAGTCACTTTCGGTTCGTTGAGGAGGAGGGCCTGATGATACCCTGTCACTCGGGCGTTTGTCATTGACTGGTCTGGTGGAGTCCAGAGAAGGCCCTCGATAGTGTGGGTGGTGGTCAAGATGAGATTTCGACCCAGAGTCAATTTGCTTGCATCCTTGACCAGGAGGGTCGTGGCAGCAATTATGCAGAGGCAAAGGGAGAACCCAGTCGCTACTGGATCTAGTTTTTGCTAAGATAGGCTACTGGCCTTTGCCAAGGCCCCAGAGTCTGAGTCAAAACTCCCTTGGCTACCCCAGCCTTTTCATCCACATACAAGTGGAAGGGCTTGGTAACATCTGGAATGGCCAATGTGGGGCACTCAGTAAGGCTGTTTGTAATTTCTGAAATGCTCCTTCTGCCTTAGCTGTCCACTCTACCATAGTGAGTACTCCCTTAGCCAGTTCGTAGAGAGGTCACTCCATCTTCGTGAACTGTGGTATCCACGGTCTGTAGTAGCCCACCGTCCCAAGAAACTCCCTTGTGGAGATCAAAGCCTAAATAAGTGGCATGGCGCTGACAAAGCTGTGCTTTCATTGCTGACACCTGATACCCTTTTTCCTGCAGAGTCTGTAAGAGAGTTCTTGTCCCCCGGCAAGCATGACCCATAGTCCTCAGTGGCAATTTCCACTATTCCCACTAACTCAGTCAGATTCTTCCTTTCAAATCCTTCAATTTTCTGAAGTTTCCTCCTTATATCTGGGGCTGACCAACTGGCAAAAGCAAGATCGTCTACAAGAGTTATCGTGCAACTTCTCCGAAGTTTACCTCAAGTTGCCTAGCTTAGGTAAACAAACATTTAAAGACAACGAAATCTAGAATTTAACATCCATAAAGGTGTGTTATTAAAACTAATTTTTCTCTCTAAAATAACCCTCATTTCCAGAGATAGCCAAATCAGGACTAATTCACTTGAAAAACAAGTCCAGTTTTAACAAACTTGGCCTAAATATTTCCATAAGCTCAGCAAGAACAGTAAGTAATCATATAGGTCTTTTGGAATCTGCTTTGCTGCAACTTCTTATAAGGAATCTCTAGGTTGAACTTTTTAGTAGCCTCTCCGGGCCAGAAGCCAAGCCATGTACTTGCCATCAGACATGCCTGCAATACCTGTCAATTTGGGTGAATTCTTCTTCCTGAGGTCCTGTCCTTGCTAGGGAGTGATTCTTTACTCACCCAGTAAGGCTGCTGGGAACTCTGCAAGCAAGGTATCAAGCCAACAGTTCCAAAGGGCTTTACGGCTCCAGGTTTCATAAAGTCAACCTTAGTTCCTTTAAACTGTCTGGTCATATCTGAGTCTTTTCAAATATGACATTCCAGTCAAAGCCTTGGTAAAATAACCAGTTTCCAATGGTGTCCTGTTACAAGGAGAACAGATTCTTATTGAACTTGTACAAATGACTGATTGCCATGAAAGAAAGAATACTTACTAAGACCTTTTGGTTTGAGCGTTCAGATAGAGAGAAAAGTTGAATGCCTTGATTTGTTTACAGATGAGTACTTTTACATCTCTGTAAGTTACAGATAACTTAGGAAAAAGTTTCCTTAGTCTGGAAGAGCAAACATTACAGAACCAGTCATGTTTAAAACATTAAGAGACACAACATTACAATCTTTCAGTTCATCTAGTCCCTTGTTACTAATTCGGGTTGAGTCCGAAAGTAGCCCTTAACTTCTGTAAATTCTTCCCATTTCAGTTCCCAGGATTTTAACATATCAAAGACCTGTATTTGTCCTGAACATCTCCCATACGAATTTCCTTTAGGGCGGTTACCCAAATGTAACACAAAGTTTATCCTTGGTTTAGCAGTACTCCCTGAGTATCTTTGCATATCTAGGAAAAGCCTTATGAGTCGATAGACCTCATTTACAACTCTGGGCAGGCAAAGAGAAGACCATTTGCCTTTTTTTTTTTTTCTTTAAACAGATCAATTAACATAAGAAATTTTTTTTTTTAAACAGATCAATTAACCTAAGAAAACTTTGCCCTTTTAAACAGAGAAAACCAGCTTTTCTATAACAGTGTCTTTCCTCTTTTTTCTTCCTAAGATAGTGAGTTTTCAGGGTTTCCCTCCCATCGTAAATGATGTCACAGATAAAGGGAGAGGGATCTTTCAGATGTTGTCCTGCTCGCATCCCTCATGGGAACTTAGGAGCATCTTAGTTAAGGTCTGTCCATATAAGTCCCAGGCCAGGCTACTCCGTGGAGTAGATGACCGTTATGCCATATGATGCCCTGCGAGACTCAGGGTGCAGCTCACTCAGACTCCATAGCCAAAGTAGTGGAGCCACACAGATACATCCACATAGTCAGGCACTCCAGATTCAAACAGGTTGGACACCCTCCCCTTTGGGTATCCCTGGCTAATGAGAGGCGATCAGTCTCCCCTTCCATTCTTTATGAATGGATCTAGCTCAGACAGTGGCCCCAGGGCTATTACAACAGAATTCAGTTAAGCACGAAAGATGTTTACCAACAGATTTCAAAAGCACAAACCTAGTTCCAGCAACCAGCGCTCTAGCATTTTATCCCATTTGGTTTAAGGTTTCAGGTTAGCAAAGACTTTGAAAGCTACTTTAACAGTTACCCATTAAAATTTTGAGACAGACAATGAACCATCAGTTTAGTAATCTCTTTGCTAACAGATTTCAACATATTTTAACACAGATTTTAACAAATAACATGAGCTTGTTTGACCTTAAGTAAAAACTCTGAAATTTCACATTTACTACTGTTAACTCAAAAGACATGTTCATCCTAATTAACCCAACAAACTTAAGTTAGTTCAAATACTGATTTACATTCCACCTGGGCCAACTCCACTTTGAATGTTTACCTGAGACCCGGGTGGGAAGATCCAGAGTGGAGGGTGTTAGGTCCAGGGGGCGCTCTTTTTGTTTCCCAACAGTGAAGAACAGAACAAAGTGCCACCAGAAGGCAGAGAAAGGGTTCCCAGTTCTAAAGCTCATCTGCTCTAAAAGAGGAGCAGATGCCATGCTTTTTCCGCCAGCAAGGGGGAGGGGCTATGCAGTCCACGTCGGGCCAGAGAAGGCAAGGAATGTCCTGGAAACAAAGTTTGTTTCAGCAGCTGCTTGGGAATACTCCTTAAAGTTTCTGTCTCAAATTAGACTAACCCCAATTGGCTCCAGTTACAGCCCTTAACACACGAAATGAGTGAGGGAGAAGCCCCACATTTATGAGGAGGAACGGAGAGACAAAAATCAGAGTCCCCTTACTCTGCTTGCCCCATTCCTTCAAACACAACAGACAACAAAAAGACAAGACAAAGACTGAAATGCCAATAGAGTATTACCCCCACCTTAAAAGAGCGCCAGAGACGTGAGTCAAAGCCAATCAGCAAGGGTCGTTTATTGCAGGTTCGAACCTGGACCTCTGCGCCGCTCGTTGCTCATAACGCCGAGAGGTCTCGAGCTGGGTTGGTGCGGGATTTTTATAGACAAGTACAAACAAGTTTCGGGTAGAGCTGAGCTGATTGGTTGACAGTTTGAACAGGTATACCTGGCGTCAGTGGATTGGGTCAGGGGGACCCGCGTACACCCGCGCGAAAGCAGACAAAGGGTCCCTGCAAAAGCTGACAAAGCAATCTTACAGAAGCAGAACTGGCCAGTTAGCCCGCGCATGCGCGAAAAAGCAAGCGTTTGTACAGAAGCGAAACTAGCTTGTTAGAAACGCACCTCTAGCTGGGGGGGGGGGGGGTTGTCTCTTCAAGACAACCACAATCCCAGTGGTCCTTACCCAGAGCCTGCCATGGGTGGGGGTTTTCTCGGCCCCTATAGGCAGGGGTTACCCTGCCCCCTATAGACCCAGATGACCACCTAGGAGGGGCTTGGACCTCTAGACAATCTACCAGAAGAGGGATGGGGCATCCACGCATCCACTCCAGCCCTGGAGAGCATGGCTGCGTCCAGCTTCACCCCGGTGGGCCATACCTGGAGCTCTGCAACAAAACAGATTCAGACCCAGACCCAGAAATTCCGATGCTGGCTCAGTTCTCATCATTTAAACCCAGACGAGCCCCCAATGTTGCCCCCCCGCCCAAATTGGGTACCCCAATAATGGGTACTACTTTACCTGTGATTAAAGGAGCAAGACTGATACAAAGCAAAAGTCAAGCAAAGCTTTATTTTGCGCCAGGCATCAAGAATCAAACCGACTGTCAAACAGACTGGTCGGGGCCACCCCTTACAGAGAGGATGACCCCTCCCTGCTTTCCAGACTAACTTTTATAGAGCAAAGCCCATGTGGTTGGGCCTGGCTACACACAGGTGGCTAAATGAATTACAATTCACCCCACAGTAGCTATGGTAATTAGTCCATCACCTTGGTGGCTAGGAGACAGTATGTGCCCCCCACTGATTGAATACCTCCACCTGGCCTGACCAACCCTTGTACTTGGACTTTGTTACCTGGGACTGGCTTCTGGGACTTGTTTATAAGTAAGTTCCCTTTGTTGGCAGGGGCGGGGGGAGCAGAGTCAATTTAAGTTTCACAACAAAATGGCAGTTCAACAGGGGTGGGGCCACTCTGGCTGAATAGGCCCTTACAACCCCAGACCGCCATGCTTGAGCTCAGTCCAGTGACCTCCTGTTTTGCACTCAGCCACCCAGGCTTCCGCAGGCAGCACACTGTATTTCACTATCTCTCAGTGGGAGTTCCACGGGCATTTGGGGAAAGGAGGAAGAGGAGCATGAGAGGGGGTTGGGTTTTAGGCAGTTCATTGTGTAGGGACATCCCAGGCAATGAGGAACGAGCATTGTGTCTCCCCCTCCTGAACCACCCTCCCCCACTGCCCACATTAAATCCCTTTGTCAGTGCATATTTCCAGACGTCCCTTTGGGAAAGAGAAATGCAGTTAAGAAACTATATAAAAAGAAGCCACTGAGTAATAAAACCTCAAGTGTCTTGCAGAGCTGAGCATGAAGGACCAAAAAATTAGGACACCAAGTGGCCGGAGCGCACAGAGGTATCATTCTGAATCCAGGCATATTGCACTGCCTGGTTTTCCAGAAATTATGTTATTTGTAGTCTTGGATAAAAAGAAAACTTAAATAGATGAGCAGAGAGAAATGGAAATGAAAGGGATTAGACCACCAACTGGTGCATATCGTCCTGGTTCCCAGTGCTGTCCCAGTCCTTGGACCAACAAGTGGCTCTCTGCTGTCAGATTCCATGGGATTGCCCAGGCACTTAAAATAAATCTCCTCCTCCTTTGTTTTTTGGCTTCAGCTAGTTTTGTCTCAGCTATTTTCAACCAGGAAAACATGATTCAGAACCTAGACTTGAAAGAATAATTAATAATGCATGATGCTGATAAAACAAGTCATTAACACTGCAAGGTCATTAAGGAAATGTCATCCAGAGGGTGACCAGGTTTGCCTGGAATCTCGGTATATGCCCACTGTCCCAGTTTTACATCCAGTGTCCCTGTTTGACAATAAATTATATGGTCACCCTAGCCACAAAATGGATAATGAAGTCTTCATGAGGAGAGCTGACATTAATACATGGGGAGGATTTCAGGTAAAAGGAAGATGAAACATTTTACTTAGGAGTCCCCTTTAGTTATAGAAGCACCTGGGCTTGGTTCAAGATGAAACGCAGCTGGCTTCCACACTGTCAGGCTGTGGATAAATTAAGAAGGGAGAAGGTAATATTACCTTATTATGTTCTCTTCCCTGGCAAACTTGCATATTAAAATCTGTTATTGTAACCCATTAGAGTAACTAATTCTGGTTTGGCAGAGAGAATGACAAACGGTTTTAGGTTTATAATACAGGAAGAGGAATATTGTCTAATACGGTACTTAGATGACCCCATCCGATGAGTGTCCTCTCCTTTTGCAAGAGGAGCAAAGCAGCCATGGGATTCTTTCCTGTATAGGATCAGTGGCGATTCCCATGCTTGAGGGGCATAGGAAGAGAAGGTCTGTGTAAGCGGCCAGGAATCACACAAGCAGCTCTTGGCAGAAGCCACCGTGTCTCTGATACCAGCCAGTCAGGTTGTTTCCTGTTTTGAGTTTTCTGTTGCTGGTATAATGGCCCCAGCATTTGGAGTCCAAAGTCCAAACTTGCTTTATTTCTTCTTTCGCTTTTTCATTTTGTTTCATTAATTAGGGACGTGTAGGTACTACCTTGAATACTTCATGCCTGCTCCTTTATCTTGCAGTAATTCATTTTATTAGTGAGAGCTTATCTAGTTACTCCCGTCACTGTGCTTTTCCCTGGGACCAGTGTGCTCTGAACAAAGAGGTCCTCTGATGCCCCCCTCCCTTACCACAAAGGACGTCTCTATCCTTGTGTGTGCGTGCACGCGTGTGTGTGTGTGTGTGTGTTGTGACTTTCCTGTTTGACATTTACTTGTCTAGAAAGAGGGGGCAGAAAATTAGGATTGGACTGCCTTCTTCCATTTTAATCTTTGGTGGAAAGACAGTATGTAAATAAATAGCAAGAATAAGGATAACATAACTTTGGTTGTAAAGTTCTTGCTCTGACTTTGTGAGTAGCCCTGGGATGGTTAATTTTATGTGTCCACTTGGCTAAGAGATGCCCACACACCTGGCAACGTGTTATTTCTGGGTGTGTCTGTGAGGGTATTCTGTAAGACATTAGCATTTGACTTGGTGAGCGGAGTGGAGCAGGAAAGAGGATGACCCTTCCTAATGTGGGTGGGCAGCGTCCAATTGGCTGAGAGCCTGAAGCAGAGACTAAAACGGTGGCAGAAGGACCAACTGGCTGTTTCTCTGCTAGAGCTGAGACACCTGTCTTCTGCTGCCCTGGACATCGTTGCTCCTGGTTCAAAGACTTAGACTGAATGACACTACCTGATTTCCCACTTCTCCAGCTTGCAGACAGCAGATGATGAGACTTCTGGCCTCCATAAGCCCTTGAGCCAATTTCTAGACTAAATCACCTTGGAGATATTTGTCTCTATAAATCCTGTTGGTTCTGTTTTTCTGGAGGACTCTGGCTAATACGGTCCCTCATGGAGCCTTCACTCACTTTTTTTCCTATAAGATTTTAATTTGTTACTCTTGTGGATGCTTTCTGTTATTTGCGAATTTTAATTGCTTGTGTCCCTGGAGCTTAGACATCAAACATGCCCCTGCTGGGTGCATCTCCAGGCTCTCTCTTGTTCTTTGCTCTTGGTAATCCAGACTTGAGTAGCATTTCTTCTGAGACCTCTCGTTGCCACCCTGACTGTGCCTCTAGTGTTCCCCTTCCTGTGGCTTCCCTTCTACTCTGGGAGGGTTCACTTGATCCCTGGCAGCTGACAGTTTCTCAAGCCACTCCCCTTCTTCCTCAGATTGTTTGCTGGAATTAAGAGCTTGCCTTCTTTTCACATTTTCTTTGCCTTCTGGTCCAGACATTTGTTTTTCTTTTCTTTTTTTTTCTTAAATATTTTATTTATTTATTTGACACAGAGATACAGTGAGAGAGGGAACACATGCATGGGGAGTGGGAGAGGGAGAAGCAGTCTTCCTGCCGAGCAGGGAGCCAGACACGGGACCCCAGCACCATGACCCAAGCCGAAGGCAGACATTCAATGGCTGAGCCACCCAGGCACCCCTAGACATTTGTTTTCAATCACACTCCTCTGGATCTTGTGTTTTGGCCTATCCTGCAATGAAATATAGCACATCAATACATTCTGGGTCTGTCAAAAACATCCCTTATTTTACATAAATCTTGTTTAACTTCTCCTGTGTGAGTTGGGTAATCCCTTCTGGGAGATAATCTCCCATGAGAGCAGAATTTAGCTCAGGCCTGGTCTCAGTCCATGCATGTCCTTCCTGGCTCTCCTCCCATCTTTGTGATGCTTTCTTTTAGAATTTCAGTGTTACACATTTCTTGGTCAGGCTGCTTAGAGATGCAGGCAGTGCTCCAGTGACTTAATTCTTTTAATTCATCACATTGTGCTATGCGTATTTACATGGCTCTTTCTGCCTTTTCCTTTCAAATCTGTCCATATCTACTAAATAGACTTTTTAAATATCTTTAAGGAGTTCTTTTACCATGGATTTCCATTCAAAAATATCCTCGTAGAAACACCCAGAATAGGAAGAAAGAAAAGAACGAATGAATGAACTGGACCCAAAATAATGTTCATTTGAGTAACTGTCTTGGTACCTACGATCCAGTCAATATGACAAATAAAATTAATTATCATCCCTGTTTAATATTCTGGAATCAGATAGTGGGGATAGTTGCACAACATTATGAACATACTGGAAACCACTGAAATGTATACACTTATTTATTTATTTATTTTTAAAGATTTTATTTATTTATCTGACAAAGATCACAAGTAGGCAGAGAGGCAGGCAGAGAGAGAGGAGGAAGCAGGCTCCCTGTGAAGCAGAAAGCCCAATGTGGGGCTCGATCCCAGGACCCTGAGATCATGACCTGAGCCGAAGGCAGAGGCTTAACCCACTGAGCCACCCAGGCACCCAGAAATGTATACATTTAAATGGTGGAAATCATTAATTTTATGTTACATGAATTTTAATTTAAAAAAGTTAAAAGCCACAGAAAATATCACTACATATTTACTAAAAAGTCTTTCTCCCTCTCTGTGTTCTGTCTCTGTTTTATGTGAGATAGTCAATATATATTGAAACTATATATATGAGAGATATATACATATGTATACATATAAGATATATACAGGAGAGATACAAATGTATATAAGTATATATATGCATAAGAATTGACAGTACCAAGTGCTTAGCAGAGACACAGAGCAGCTATAACTCTCATACATCACTGTTGGGAATGAAAAATGATAGTCATTTTGGAAAATAGTTTGGTAGTTTCTTATAAAATTAAATATACCCTTACATTCAGACTCAAATACCCCATTCCTAGGTATTCACCCAAGAGAAATAAAACTTAGATTCACACAAAAATAATATTTGAGTGTTTACAGTAGTTTTATTTTAGTCTTTCTTCCTGAAAGAAAACAGCCCAACCGTGCCTCGACTGATGAGCAAAGGGTATCAGATAGGGCAGTAATAAGGAAAGGACTGCTGATATGCACAACAGAAGAATGTCAGTTGTCGTATGCTAAGTTTGAGAGAACAGATTCAGAAGGCTATCTACTGGGGCGCCTGGGTGGCTCAGTGGGTTAAGCCGCTGCCTTCGGCTCAGGTCATGATCTCGGGGTCCTGGGATCGAGTCCCGCATGGGGCTCTCTGCTCGGAAGGGAGCCTGCTTCCTCCTCTCTCTCTCTCTGTCTGCCTCTCTGCCTACTTGTGATCTCTGCCAAATAAATAAATAAAATCTTTAAAAAAAAAAAAAAGAAGGCTATCTACTTTATGACTCTGTCCATATGGAAATCTGGAGAATTGTTACATGGACATTCTGGAAAGGATAGAACTGGGGGGATGAAAATAGATCAGTGGTTTGAATGATTACATATAGGGAAAGTGCATATATGTATCCCTCTGTCTTGGTGCAGCATCTGTCATAGAGTCAGGCACTCAGTAAATGTTAACGTCATCTTTATTTTTTAAAGTGTTAAATAATAACATGGGATAAAAGAGCTAAACTTTAATTTGTTGTGGGTTGTCAGAACTGTTTCTGGCAGCCCTACTGGGATCAGGAGAAATTCTCTGGGCTAGTAAACAAAACGAGATCTGGGAGTGGTTGCTTGAAGAGTTTCCAGGACCTCCATATCCTTTATTTGGGGCAGGTATTTCATTTGTCCTTCATTTGTGTGGCGCTGGAAGGAGACCGGCTTTTATCAGTGTGTATGGGAGGGAGGGAGTTTACATGGGCTGACGTCTCAAATCCTGGCTGGCAGAACACTTCAATTGCTGATTTGAGGTAATAGGAAAAAAAGTAAACATAAGGTAATGAGTTTTTTTCTAAAACAAAATCTCTTCAACTTAAAGGACTGCCTGTTATTCTGACATCATTATCTATCTATCTATCTATCTATCTATCTATCTATCTATTTAAATGGCTTTCATTTGTGAAATAGTACTTTGGTAGATGATGTTTGGTATTTTGCTGTTTTGAAATGTCCTAAAAAGTCCACAGGGCTATTTCATTCTCTGTGTCTCTCTCTGCCTCTCTGTTCCTTTTTTCTCTTTCTCTCTCATCTGTTTTGCCCAGGCATGAGATCCAGGCATGGGACTGGAAAATGCTGGTTGAGGACGGAGCTGAGAGTGTGGGGTGTGGGGGAGAAGGGTCCCTGTGGCTGTGGCTCCCTCCTTCCCTGCCCCCATCTCCGTCTGGGCTCTTGCTTTTTCACCTGGCTGACTTCGGCAGTGTGGCAGTCTAGCATGTCTCAGAAATGCTTTGAAAATTCACAAGGCGTTCTCTGAATTTCAAGGACCCATTCAGGAGAGTTGGATTTAAATGATCAAAAGCAAGGCTTTGCAGGTCACACATTTCCCCACATGAAAGGTAGGATTCACACCTCTTTGGATACTTTGCTGTTTCACCCGGCCTGCCTGAAGAACCAACAAGATGGCTCTGGTTCCATCTAGTCCGTGTTTGGATCAGGCTTTTCATCCTGGGTTCAAGCAGGGATCCCAGCGTGATCCCAAATGCCTACAGTTTGTAGATGTCACTTGCTATGAAGAGGTCCTTCCACTGGCCTGCAAGAACATGTTGCCACCTTTATGTAATGCCTCAGAAAGGCTCTTTCTGAGCTGAGTGTCGTCACAACTTTCCTCTACTGAAGGTCAGGTTTGTTTCTGCAGCCTGACTGAGATTTACTAGGCTGCCTCCCTGTGCCACAGGCTAAGGGATCCCAGAGTTCAGACTCAGAGCTAGTCAATAATACTCATTGACTGCCTTTGTGCCAGCACTTTAGGACCAGTCTAAATTTGTCGTAATAATATCTTATCATGCATATACTCATTAACTGTTGACATAATGCTTTGTTAATGTGACTTTATTTACAGATATTTTTATGAACGATTCCTTGTAACAAGCCCATGGAACGATTGATTTCCTCTGTGCCTGGGAGGTCCTAATCTCTCCTGCCATCTTCCCATCTCTCAATCCTTGAGTGACAGGGTGGGGATACAAAGTCTGGCCGGCTTGCCTCAAAGTGGAACCAACTTTTTGGTGCAATGACTTTTCATAGGATCAGACTGAAACTCGTCTCTGGCTGAGGCCACATCTGTTTTGCCCCCATCTGCTCTGCCTCTCTTATTCTGCTTATCCTGACAGCATCCCTCAGCCAATTATTAGAATGAGAATGTCTGTCTTAGCCTCTTTACCTTAGCTTCCAGGTAACCTGATCACAACTGGCATGATCTCAGAGTTACCACACATGGTATGAATAGGTGGGAGTCCAGCCGCCTTCAAGATAATTTGTCAAGAGCACTGCCTACTAGAGATATTCCATACTCGGTGGCACTAGACACCCCAGCCTAATCTTCTCCTTGGGAAGAAAGTTGGCCACTGCCTTTTAGGTTATTTTCCTGAAAATTCCAGAATAAATAGGAATGTTTCCTGAATAAACATTATTGAGAGTAGTAAAACCTGCTGCATGTCATAATACTGGATATGCTGGGCATAGAAGTCAAAATTGTATGCGTTTGTAGATTTCTAGGGGCTACTGTAACAAATTACCACAAATGAGATGGCATCAAATAACATATTTATTCTCTCTCAGTTTTAGAATACACGTGTCCAAAACCAGTACCACTAGGTCAAAAGCAAGGGATTGGTGCTAGGCCTATGCTCCCTGTGGAGGCTCTAGGGGAGAATCTGTTTCTTTTTCTGGCCTCTGGTGCCTGCTAGCATTTTTTGCTTTGGACCTGCATTACTCCAATCTCTGTCTCTCAGGTCACATTGATTTTCTATTTATCTGTACTGTAAGTCCCTCTGCCTCCCAGGTATAAGAATATATATGATTGCATTTAGGACTCACTCATAAAATGGGATAATCTCCTCATCTCAAGATCCTTAAGTTAATCTCATATGGAAAGATCTTATTTCCATAAAAAGTAACATTTCCAGGATCCAGGGATTAGAATTTGGATCCCTTTGGGATCGGCACCAGTTTTCAGCCTTACATAAGGAGATAATCACGGTGCTATTCTGCATTCCTGTGCTCTTACATAATAAACCTCCATCATCAAAGGTGATCCAAAAACCTCTTCTTCACACATTTTACACTTGACACAGTATATACTATGGAGGATACAGAGAAATGAAATCACAGCCCTTGCTCTCAAGAATTGTGCCGTTATTTCAGGAGAAATACCCCATGCTCAACAATAAATAACAACTCAGATTAATCTAATTTATTGTCATTGACACCGGATTGTCAACTCAAATTAATATAAGTTATTGCCAATCACACCAGATTCTTGTAAGTTTTACATTCCAAGAAGGAGTGGAGAAAGCCACTGTGCTAGAGTAGTGACAGAAGGCTCTAGAGAGGGGGAAGGAAAACTTGAGCCAAGCCTTAACATTTCATTGAATTTGGCCAGGTGGAGGGGAGGAGAGTTATCTTAATCCATTTGGGTAGCTATAACAAAATGCCACAGACTAGGTGGCTTATAAATAAGAAAAAAATTGTGTTTCTCACACAGTTCTAGAAGCCAGAGTTTTGGCACCAACATGTTTGGGTGAAGATGCTCATCCTAGTCACAGACCTCTCATTGTATCCTCACATGGTGGAAGGGACCAGGGAGCTCAGTTGGTGGTGGTGGGAGAGGGGGGCATCTCTTTTATCAGAGCAGTAATCTTATTCATGAGGGCTCCATCCATATGACTCTCTGATATCACATTGCATTAGGATTCCAATTTGCAAATTTCAGGAAGACACAAACATTCATACCACAGCAAGAGTTCAATTTATTTTCTCATCTGATTACAATTGCCCTTAGGACCGTGTATTTCAAATAGTTTTGGCTCAATTCATATTAACAAATATATTTTACACCATGACCTAATGTATAAAATATATTTATGAAATAACAGTATCATAAGACACTATTTATCTTTAACACTTACGAGTTCTGATATATTTTCTTTTATATCCCATTCAATTTCATTTCATTCTGTTTCATTAAAAAATGCCGGTTGACCAAAGATACAGATGTAGTGAAAAGAAGGGCCTTCTGTACCCCAATGTTTATAGCAGCAATGGCCACGGTTGCCAAACTGTGGAAAGAACCAAGATACCCTTCAACGGATGAATGGACAAGGAAGATGTGGTCCATATACACTATGGAGTATTATGCCTCCATCAGAAAGGATGAATATCCAACTTTTGTATCAACATTGATGGGAATGGAAGAGATTATGCTGAGTGAAATAAGTCAAACAGAGAGAATCAGTTATCATAACGGTTTTACTTATTTGTGGAGCATAACAAGTAACATGGAAAACATGGGGAGATGGAGAGGAGAAGGGGGTTGAGGGAAATTGGAGGGGGAGATGAACCATGAGAGACTATGGACTCTGAAAAACAATCTGAGGGTTTTGAAGGGGTGGGGGGTGGGAGATTGGGGTACCAGGTGGTGGGTATTATGGAGGGCATGCATTGCATAGAGCACTGCGTTTGGTGCAAAAACAATGAATTCTGTTACACTAAAAGAAATTAAAAAAAATGCTGGTTGAGGCTCAATACCTCACTAAATTGAGTTATAACCATTAGAGTGGATTGAGACATAAACATTTAAAAATCACCATTCCATCAAAAATACTATATCATGATTTTGGACCATATTTTTTATTAGCTATCTATTTTGCACCTGACAATTATCCCAAAATTAGTGGCTTAAAACAATACCCCCTTATAAGCTCAGAGTTTCTGTGGGTCAGGAATATAGACATTGCTTAGCTAGGGGCAACAGCCTCATGGTCTCATTGTCTCTAACAAGGCTGCACTCAAAATGTTAGCCAGAGCAGTGGTCTCATCTGAAGGCTCAACTGGAAAGCAGAAGGTTTCACTTCCAAGTTCACTCACATGTTTGTTGGCAGGACTCAGTTCCTTAGAGGCTTTGAAGGCCTTAATTCTTTGCTGGCTGTTGGCTGTGGGCTGGCCTCTGTTCATTTCACTGTGGACTTCTCTAGCTAGCTTCATCAGAGTGAGTAAAACAGAGAGCAAGAGGGAATAAGCAAGGTACAATCAGTTTTGTTTTTTGAGGTTTATTTGCCCTATTGTCTCAGAAGTGATATTTCACAGCTTTTACTATATTCTGTTTGTTAGAAGAGAGTCACTTGGTCCAGCCCACACCTAAGGGGAGAGAATTGTGCAACGGTGTGAACACCAGGAGGCTGGTAGTTGCTGGGACCATCTTAGAGGCTGCCTACCATCCTGGTAAATCTAGTAAGCAAGAGAAGGAGTTAGTGGTACTTGCGGGGAGGCTTTGAGCATAAGCCGCAATCTAACCTACTCAGCCTTTTCATGAGCCATCTTGACTTGTAGCAGTGCATCCAGGGCGTGACTGTTGTCTATAGTTATGACCCTAAAGAACAAAATGCTGAGGAGCATGGCTTGAAGCTAAATACGAAAGCAAGCATGTAACCTTCAGTTGACATTTGGGGGGCTGAGGTGGAAATGAGGTGTGATGGTTGATTTGCTCATGGTCATACTGTGAGTTATTGATAATACTGTATTTATAGCACAGCTCTCCCGTCTGGAAAGATGAGTAACTTGAGAGCCATTACTCAGCTCTCCTAAGTAAGTAAGTAGTTAAGCTGACCGTGGCTGCACAGCTTGCTGTTTAACACGGTGGCACACTGTGTCATACCAAGCCAGCAGTTTGAATGAAAAGAACTAATTATCTCTTTTCAGTGAAATTTGCCAATGTAGGAATTTTTACTTTCTCTGAGGCAGAGAGTGTAACTTTTATAAAGGAAGCCAACTGTGCTATTCTTTTTCAGATTTCCTCACAAAATGTGGGCACTGTTCTCTTCTGCCTAACCACAGTCCATTCTTTATTAGTAATCAAAAAAACTCTAGTGGTCTTTAGGATTTTGATAATAAATAAAGAAAATACTGAGAAGTTTTAAGTACAGGATGCTATGCCACACAAAATCTAGAGTCTTTCTACCTTTTATTTATTTATTTATTTATTTATTTATTTATTTATTTGAAGGAATGGAAGATTGGCATTTAGGAAAATGATTTCAAATCCTTAGTCTCCTTCTTTCCACTAGGGTTTGGTGTTGGGCCTTAGGCCTATATAGTGTTGTAGCAATGCTCTGATGAGTAGCCAGTGACTGGCTGATGTGTCTATTTTATATATAGTATTTTCCGGTGTGTTGAATGTAGTCTGGACCCTAGGTGTGCGAGGGTGACTTCCTGCAGTAAGAGATGGAGAGCGGCCTAACGGATGTTGGAGACGACGAGTTTTGGGAACTCAAGGACCTTTCTGTAACCTCACCCCATCAGGAAAAAATAACACTGCTCTTTACCTGCTTGTGTTGCCATGGTGATCTCTGTACTCACAGTAGCCAGAGACAATTGTGCTGAGGCTCTGGAGAATTTTCTGCCCTCGACAACCTACTAAAGAGGTTTCACTGACAGTGTTCACCCGTGATGCAGCCTGCATTCAAATGATGGCAGTAGAGGTTCTGAATAGCAGGGGGAGCTGTTGGGGCATGGAAAAAAAAAAAAAAAAAAAGAAGGAAAGAAAAAAGGGTAAAGAATGAAAGAGAAAAAAAGAATGAACATTCTCAGTCTTGGGGTCTAGCTGGTGATATTAGCATTGGGTCTCTTTCAATAATGGAGATTGGAGGGTTGGAGACTCAAGTGTTGCCACTGGGAATGTCAGCTGATAGCTGTGTCTTTTTTTTTTTTTTTAAGATTTCCATTTATTTATTTGAGAGAGAGAGTGAGAGAAAGAGAGCATGAGAGGGGAGAAGGTCAAAGGGACAAGCAGACTCCCCATGGAGCTGGGAGCCTGATGCGGGACTCGATCCCAGGACTCCGGGATCATGACCTGAGCTGAAAGCAGTTGCTTAACCAATTGAGCCACCCAGGCGCCCCTGATAACTGTGTCTTATGGAAACTTATAAAGAGTTGAATCATTAAGCTCCATAAAGAGAGGAGAGAGACTTGTGAGGTGGGTCTTACAAAGCCTGGGAGAGATCAGATGGCTGTTTGGGACCACCATCCCTCCAGTCTCTAAGCACCCCAGCAGCAAGATACAGTGTCTCTTCCTTGCCTTTACTGTGGGTGTGCCCCTCCAGGCTTCTCCTTATCTTTGTGTCTTCTTGCTTTCTTCCTCACTCTCCATACTTTCTCCAGCTTCACTTGTGAGGAAGGTCTGACTGACTTCCTAATTATCTTTTCTCTTTCTATGGAACTTTTTGTGTGAGACAGGTCCCAGAAAAATCTGAGATTGGTAGTTTTCACCCCAAAGTAGGTCTCTTGGCATGAACCTCGCTGATCCTACTGGAATTACTGCTCAGGGCTCCTTTCCTTGGTGGGGCAGTGTTTCTCAGAAGGACTGGGGGTCTCACACAGCATCTGCCACAAGCCAGTTTCAGCAAAAATGCCCATGGCTTGTCCTGCATGTTTGCATCTGACATGCTCTTTCCCTTGGTGATATTTCCTTTTTGTGACAACCATTAAGTTCCCTTGAAGGAAATAGTCAAGTGGGATAGGCAGAGTTTTCTTTCTTTACTCACGAGGGAATGCCATCACAAGAGAATGCCTGTAGGATTTTAGGAAGCCTTGTCGACACCTGCTCTAATCTTGCTTTAGATTGCCCATTGCAGGGAGCTCATCTCTCCTTTGGTGTGAGTGGAAGTGGGTCAAGAAACTGACTTATGCATGGACACTGCCCCCATCTGTTCAGTCAAATAACCATCTAAAACGCATTAAATTATAATGACCTCAGACTGTCGATTGATCTGTGTCTTTATGGGGTATTTCTCATCCCAAGGTCAGGATTTTGCCTCCCTTGCTCCCTGTGGCCAGGAGGCAGTGTAACACCCACAAGGTGGGGACAGAAGTTTGGCGATGCATGGCTGGCTTGGATTTTTGGTCCTCTATCTCTGCAGGTGTGCTTATTTATCTTGTTTTGGGCTCAGGAAGGATACCATCTGGGAAAGCACGTTTTCCTTTTGAAAATAACTGATAGGAAGAAATATAATGTTGGAAACGTCAGCCATCTTGAGAGGTTTACCAGAGGTTCCTCCTTGACCTAGTTTCAAATCCTCTGCTGCATTTCCTCTTTCAGCCATTAAGATTTAGGTTGCTATTAAATGTCTTCAGTTTAATTTGCTCCAGAGGCTGACGCCCCAGCATCTGGTCCACAGCAAGTGCCAGAAAGACCTAAATTCCTCCAGTTGTCCTCGGTGTAACCAGTATCCCACTTCTCACGAAGGCAACCAGCTTCGAGCCTGCGTTCTAAATGTGAGCTCATCCTTATACAGTGAGAGAATAAATTTCTGTGAACTTGTGTTCTACACCTCTATTTATACATCCACATGTTTTCTGCTTCCCTTTTACGATAACACAAAGCTTTAGCTGAAGCCATAAATTGCTTAAGTGACCTCATTTCTTCTGCTTGCTTTTTCCTTTTCTTCAAGGGGGTATTTAAAGAGTTAAAAAAAAATGCAGGGACAGAAGATGCAGGTGGAAATTTCAGCTAGTCAGATGAAAATGCAAAACAATGAAGAAGTACTCGGGCAGAGAACCGAGTGGGAGTAACAGTGAAGGCAAATGCCCAGGGATGTCTTCCATGTCATTTTGTAGAGACTGAGGTTTCTGAGTGCTGGTTTCAAAGGAAGCCACGTGGGCCTCATGGGGGAGCCTGGTACAAATGCACAACCTCAGGTTCACTGTCCAGGAGACTGAATGCAAATCTGTGTTTTAACGAGGCCCTTGGTGATTCTTAGGCACTTTAGAGTTTGAGGAGCACTGGTCTAAATGTTGGTGTTGCCATAACCTGATCCCATCCATTCTGATTGAATTGTTTACTGCATCTGTCCTGACTGCTCCCTGCTCACCGGTCTGTAGGTCTTCCCCAGTGCCTGGCACACCCAGTCCAGTGTTTCGGCTTGGCCAAGAGACCAAACCAGACTCTGCAATCCCTGCTTTAGCTTTGCCTGCCCTTCCTCCCCAAGCACACATTTATCTCCCCTCAGACAAGACTGTTCCATTCACCATGTGAGTGTGTGTGCCTGACTGCACACTCACGCTGTTGCTGGCCTTTTCTGAAGCTGTTCTTTCTGTTGGATGCACCCTCTTTTCCTTTCCTCTGTGCATGGTGACTTCTTGTCAGATCTGCGTGGGGTCCTGAGTAGACTGGGGAGACCTCGGGGCCCTGAGGCCTCGGACCACCTTGTACCCAGGTTGGGGAGTTGGGGGAACGTCATGGAATGGTCTTTGTCTCAAGAAAAGAATTCAGGGATGGACCAGACCGTGTTTGAGTGGCTCAAGTGAAGGGTTGATTAAAGTGAGTGAGAGTATAGTCTCGAGCTGTGAGAGCAGGTGAACTCAAGGGAGAGCTGTGCCCACAGTTTGGGTCTCTGTCTTGTACTGAAAGTTGAGGGGTGGGAGATTTATTATTTGGACGGGATTTCTTTGGGAGCACGGTTTTATGCCTTTTCTTTTTATTTGGTCAGGGTCTCTGACCTTCTTTGTCTCGGGTCTGTCTGGTTTGATCTGGTTTCTTGTGTCCTCTTTGTGGCCCTATTTATGGCATGCTGCCAGGGCAGGTCGCTAACCTTCCTGGTAAGGGGCCTTGATTTCCCTCTTGCTGGACTCCAGGCATCCTGTTAAAGGTTAACTAACTGTCTCCTCTAACAAAAGGACCCCATCAAATTATCCATCCATAGACTTTGGTGAATATTAAATAAGGATATGCTAGGCTCCACATTTAAGGCAGTTGATAAGGGTTATCATCCGTACACATCATGAGTTGGACTTTTAGTAGCTAAAGAACATTCTTTTGCTCAGCTCCCTCTTGGAGGAATCATTTCAGTGACAAAGGACAAGAACGAACTCTCTGGTCTTAGAACATTGTAAGGCTCACTGGTCCCAGTGTACATTTAATCTCTGGTTTGTCTCCATTAACATGGGGTGCTAACTGGGATGACTGGCCTCATGTGTGAATGTTGATTCTGTTCCTCCCTAGATTTGTCCCCTGGCTCAAGGAATTTGAACCTCAGTTTTCCTCTACACCTCAGTGTTTCATATAATAAATGGGACACAAGAAGTGTTTGGCATGGTGCCTGGCACACATCAAGCTCTTAATAAACAGTAACTGTTTTCAGGATTTTGAAGATGATGATGATACTTATGATTGAACTAATAGGATCATTGTTTGTTGTAGCATCTTAAAAAAAAAAAAAAAAGGTAACCCACCAGATCTTAAGAGGATGTATGCACCTGTAGCGTTCAATTTCTCCATGGAGGACCAAGGCCACTGAGTGCTCTGTGGAGTGCTCCAGCCCACTGAGTGCTCCCTGGAGGGCTGAGCCCACTGAGATTCTTTGCACATGCAGGTGGATAGTATTATCCCCAAATGATAAAGTGTGATTAGCTCCATTATGGGCAAAGTATTTTTTTTCTTCTACCATCTACAAATTTCTCGAAATAACTTAATACCTTTGAATTGACTGCTAATATAGAACAGCACCTCCAGTTTCCACCAAAGTAAGGAAAATCTGCATGGAATAAAGTGAACAAAGGCATTTTATGTACATCATCTTAAGCACTGAAAAACAGAGGTGGAAGAGAAAAATAATTAGATTATGACATTATCAGCATCACTATTTTCTACTTGCAGTGTTGTCATGGTAATGGAGGAAACAGTTTACTTTGCAAAATCTCCTTGCTTGCTTGGCTTGTTCTTTAACCTGTCATCTTGAGAATAGCAGCATACTTGACAGCTCAGCACTTTTCACGTAGACATCTTTTTTTTTTTTTTTTTTAAGATTTTATTCATTTACCTGACAGAGACAGAGAGATCACAAGTAGTCAGAGAGGCAGGCAGAGAGAGAGGAAAAAGCAGGCTCCCCGCTGAGCAGAGAGCCCGATTCACATAGACATCTTGATTAAGTTGATAGATTTCTGCTTTCTTGAAACAGCCAACCAATCTTGACTAGTTCTTCCTTCTCTGATACTTCAATTTGCAAAATAATTTTCTTTTTCTTCCTGTCTTCCAGCTTTGCTCATTCTCTCTGGCCTCAAAACTTTATGAAACTAAATCATTTTCTCATCTTTCCTGTTTTTTATTTTCTTACTAAATTTCCAACTACTTAAGTATGGCTTTTGGTATTTCCATGAAATCAAGGACTCCACCTCACTTTTGACTTTTCCCAGTGTGTTTCTTACATTAAAGTACATGAAATCAAGGGGAGTTGGGTTTTTTTCTTCCTTTTTCTTTTTTTAAGATTTTTATTTATGTATTTTTTATTTGACAGAAATCACAAATAGGCAGAGAGGCAGGCAGAGAGAGATGGGGAAGTAGGCTCCCTGTGAAGCAGAGAAGTGATGCGAGGCTCGATCCCAGGATCCTGAGATCATGACCCAAGCCGAAGGCAGAGGCTTAACCCACTGAGCCACCCAGGTGCCCCTTTGCTAGTCATTCTTATTAAGGAGTTATTTCAAAATTATCACTGCCTAGATGTGAGGAGAGGCCTAGAAGTTTGTGGAAAAAGTGAAGCCACTGTGATTCTGCTAGGTCTAAATCACAGGGATTAGAAAATTCTTTGGGGTTCTCGAAATGTGTTTCCCCATCAGTTCTATCAAGTTCTTCCTTTGATAAGAGCAATTCATTTTCCTTTAGGGGTCCTCTACTCCCACCTTTAGACCATGTGGTCAAGTGGGGCTGACCACATCTGCTCTCTTGAGGCTGGCAAGTGGCCCAGACCTGACCAGTGAGGTCCCTGGTCAGCACTTTTTCTGGATCCAGTGTAAAAGGCATTTTTCCAGCTGAGGTGTCTAAGCAGGTGAGACACAAGCTGGAGTGGGTCTTGTCTGTTTTTGTTGTCACCAAGGGAGAGCCTCCTCCAGATGAAGCCACCCAGAAAGAAGCAAAGCTGAGATGCAGTGAGGGTGACCGAGGTCTTAGGATCCGCTGAGCTCAGAATCAGGTTTTTTAGTTCTGAAAACTATTTAAATACCTGGTTTAGGCCATTGGGTTGTGTTCTGTCACTGTGAGCTACGCTAGTCCTGTCCAATTCGAAAAGCTTGGATTCATTCTTAGCTTTGTGCAGTATAAAAGGTTGAAGAGGAAATGGAGTTTTTCTGAATTTCCCATGCTGGTTTTATCATATGGGGACCCTAGGAGAGTCTGGCTTTACCCTGTTCACCTAGACCTGGAGGCCATTGAGTATAGTGGTGGGGAGCAAGAGCTTTGGAACAAAAACTCCTTAGCTTCAGCTTCTGTTTTTGCACCTATGTGGCCTTGGGCACATAACTTACCCTCTCTGACCATTAGTTTCTTTCTGTGTAAATATAGTTATAAGGACTAAGTGCCATGCCAGGTGAACGTTAGCCTGTGGACAAAGGATTGTGGGGTCAGGGTGACATTCTCATTCTGAGTGTGTGAGAGGAAACTCTGTGTCCCAATGGTGGAAAAGAATCTGCCACCTCATCAAATAGGAGGAGCCACAGGGGCGACCTCACCGCGGAATCCTCTTTACGACTTCTGTGCTCATAGTAAGTGTGCTCTGTAGAAATTTCTGACCTTCTCAGCCAGTGTGATCCTTCAAACCCCTAAATCCAACCATGTTACTCCATCAGCTACCCATTGTCTGAGCTTCCTAACTTAGAAGTACAGCTCCTCCAGATCTGACTCAGAGCCACTGATAGATCCCTGACAGCCTCCGAGAGACAAATGGTCTCTCCAGGTAAATTGCTGAGAGGTATGTGGGAGAGGGGTTGCATTACAAAACTGTCCTTGCCTGAGTGGATGTATGTAGTGCACAAACACCACATTCTTTTTTGGGAAGCCCTCAGTCACCTCCACTTGGCACTTTGGCCTCCCCCTTAGGGAGGGGCCCAATCATACTGTTTTCTGGCCATAGTGGATTTCTTCCACTTCTTCAAAGACCTAACAGTTCTCTGCCCTTTGGCCTTGTGATCCAGCTCTGCTCGTTCTGGAAGCTTTCATACCCTCTTGATTGCTTAGCTGGCACCTACCTCTGAGGCAGGGGTGAGCAATCCCCCAAGGAAACTTTCCCTTAAGTCTCCCTTTCACCTAAGCTAAGTGCTCCCTTAATATCCTGTACTTGCCCTTATGATATGCTTCTCACATGTTCCTTTCATAATGATTGCTTTTGGAATTGTCATCAGAGTTCATCTCCAGGCCACTGATTATCAGTACTTACAGGCATCACTACTACTTAGGGATCTGATTGAAAATGTAAAATTTAAGGGATTTGGTCCCAAAGATTCTGCTTCAGTTACTCTGGGCCCAAGGAATCCATCATTTTTTGTTTGTTTGTTTGTTTTGGCAGGGGGTGAATCCATCATTTTAATGTAGGTTTAGGACATGGCTACTGAGGCCAGACTTCCAGGTTTCACTCATGGCTTTGCTGTTTCCAAATGGTATGACCTTGGGCAAGGTATTTAGCTTTATTGGTCTCAGTTTTCTAGTCTGTAAAATGGAAATGTAAGAATAGGTCAAATATAGTGTTGGTCTGAGAATGAAATTATAATGCGTGTAAAGCACTTAGTTCAGTGGCTGGCATGTAGCATGCCCTTGAAACTTGGTGGCTTTCATTACTCATCATGATTCTGATGCAGTCATCACAGCACACCTTGAGAGGGACCGTGCTCAGCATGAGCACTCCAAGATCAATAATCAGGCCTTTCTTGCTCCCTAGAGTCCCCAGAATCTATCTAGTATTGTGCACGGCACACACTAAGTACCACTCAATCAGCTCTCCTCTTTTTTTGAGTATTTAGTACCTATACTGGTTACTTGGTATCTCTCCATATCTTCTCGTCTATTGTATTTATATGCTCTGTACCTTGCCTGTCACCCAAGTCTCAAGTATGACAAGGGCAGATACTCAAGTCTTTACCCAGTGGAACTTACCCCAGTAATTCCTCAGAGTTAGAGCTGAGTTCATCACTCTGCTTGGAGTCATCAGACATCTGATCCTTCTAGAGAACAGAGGCCTTCCAGCACCCACATACTATAGAGCACTGAATTTTTTCTTTCCATTCCCAAACAACAGGAGGCAGATATAATTTATTATCCTTACTAACAGGAACATTTACTGCCGTGATTCTTTAAAAATGTGTGGCAGCAGTGTGTTGATAAATGTTGAAAAAGCCGCTGTCTGAGGCAGGGGTTGGGTGTCGCCCTCGCCCCGCAAGGACGACAAGAACCCTGGTTCGGATGCATCTTCTCCCTCTTCTCTCTCTTTATTTCCTCAAGTCTACACACTTATATACGCTTACATGACCAATCAGCGAGCAGGGTACAGGAGTGAGCGAATCAGGCTGTGCACCTAAATGAACAACTTCGCTAGCAACCAATGCTGTTTACTTCCTCTTTGGGCGTTCCGCTTAGTCTCACAAGGCAATCCTAACCTGGCAACTAGCCAGGTGCCATCTTTTAATGGCGGAGGCCGCCCTGGCCAGGGGCCTGCCTCCGACAGTTGGGGAGCCCTGGTTTATAGTGGTAGCCATTTTCCATTTAAATATTCCCACCATGTTGCTTTCAAGCTACCAATGGGATGCCACCGAGCACAGAGTTGGAAAAAGAAATGCATATCTGGTCTTGTGAGCTTGTAGGAGCTAGCTCTCATACCCCAGCACATCATTAGCAAGTAGGTAAGTGGGTATTACCATCTCTGGGGGGACTTAGGTAGTGGAGATGAAAAGCTCCCCAGATGATTCTGAGAAGTTCCTCTAAGGAAACCTGAGGCAACCCTCATTCCTTACCATTGGTTATTACCTTTATAGATAATTAACAAATGGAGCATGCTCCTAGCATTTGGAGTCAAGGGGGAATATTATCAGGAACATGAGTGTAATTTTTCAAAGTTTTGTCCAGAAAGTTTGGGTCCAGACATGTCACTGGAAGCACATTGGGTATTACGAGCACCTTGGGTGTTAGAGCATGGGTGTGTTGATCCTGGTCCTGCTGCCATTGCTAGTGCTGAGAATGGGCTTCTCAAATGACTTTTGAACAACTGGAGAGTTTCCCTGTTAGATGGTTTCATATCAGTGTGTATTAGTGAGTGCACTGAACTGAAATATCCAATATTTTCTACTTCCATTTTAGTGGGTCTTGGCTTTTCATCGTTTTCCAAAGCTGAGCTCACTCTTCTGTACCTTTGCATCTTGCTGTTGTCCTTCTTGTTGGCACTGTGCTTCCCACAGTGGAGCCTGGGATATGGAAGGTGATGGAAGGAACCAGGCATCAATCTGTTCTTTGTCCTTTGTCACATCAGAATCAGGAAGAGCTATGTATATGTTTATAGATTGGGGGTGAAGGTTCATTTTTATATTTATAGTCTGTATTATAATAATAGGAAAGAATCCTGAGTCTTTAGTATCTATCAGGTATTATGGATATGCATCAGTTCATTTAATCCTCTAAACAACTCTGTGAGGCAGGTACCATCACTATCTCTTTTATAGATGAGAAAATGGAGTCATAGGGAGGAAAAGCAAATTGTTCAAGATCACACAGGTGGTCGATGGTAGAACTGGGATTTGAACCTGGACCTTTGCTAGATAACAGTGGTCTGAAGGGCTCCACGAGGGTCTCACCCCAGGTGGTGGTTTGGGGCAGAGAGCCTGTGGGTGGAGTGTGGGTTACGTCGATTAGGGTTACATTGCATTCTCTTGCTTACCTTTACCTAACCCCAACAGTAAGTATGTTAGGTAAAGGTAAGCAAGAGAATGCAATGCAAGTATGTTTTCTAGTAAGGCATTGGCTTCCGGAAGGGCTCACATTCCCTCCAAGGAAGACCACCTTGATTAACCTTAGTAAGCAAGACAATAGCAATCTTTCTGTGAGAACTGCTCCAGCATAGTCGTAGCAAAGTCTTCAGAGTGCTGGCTCTGTCCCAGTATTCATTCTTTCCTTCTTAAATAGAAACAGAAGTCCTAGCTATGCACAATGTGGAGGCCAAGAAAAACAAGGCTGTACCCACCTCGAGTCTAGCCCTGACATAAGTACAGCCATCTTGACAAAGCAAAAGCTGGCACCTTGCACCCCCTCTCCACCCGCTCCCCTCCCCTCGGTAATATGTGTGACATTCTTCAGCCACCCCTGGCTGCCCTAAAAAAAAACCAAATAGTTAACTTGCAGAGATCACAATCCTGCAAGACAGGAGTCTCCCTTGGTTTACAAATGTCTTAGAGATTTAACAATAGCACAATTTCCAGAGGCAAATAACTCAGTTCCCTGAGCCCTAATGCCGCCCTCCCCACCATAAAACCGAAGAAGGCTGAGGCAGAAGGAGATGGAAATAAAGTTAAATTTCTTCTAAACCCAAATCTTACTAACAGGGACACTTGATAGGAGAAGTGTGAAACTTTATCTCTAAACCTCCAAGATAGTGTCAGCAATCATTCCCAAGCGTATGACCCACTGATATACATCTAAAGGGTCTCACGAGAAGATTTTTACTACTGGTAATAAATAACCTTTCTCCCAACAATAGGTAGCCCCTCAAGGTCCTGGAGACCTTGCTTCCAAAAATCCTTAGAGATTTACAACATCCCTAATCCCCTTTGTCCTCACCCACTGCCAAGACCATCCCTGCTCTGCCTTTAAAAACTCTGACTGTAATCTGGTTCGGGGTCCAAGTCCCTACTCCGCTGTGTCGGGTATACTTGGGCCCAAGCTTAAGCTTGTCAAATAAACCCTCGTGTGATTGCATCTGTGTTGGCTCCTCGGTGGTCTCTCAGACACAAAAACTTGGGCATAACACAGGGCTGGTGAAATCCATACTTCCCAGCTTCCCTTGCAGTTTGGTGTGACCAAGGGACTACTTTCTGGTCAACTGGATATGAGAGGAAGTGAAGCGTGCGATATCTGAGTCATCTCTCTAAAGGAAAGGGAGTGCCCTCTCTTATCTTTTCCTTCTGTTTAGACAAAATGATGGCCGCTGGTAGTGGAAACGAGGAACTGAAGCCTGAACTCCTGGCCCTTTGGAGGAGCTTCAATTTTTATGAGGAAGAAAAATAAACTTGGAGCTATTTAAACCACTTTTGTTTTGGTCGCTATGTTATATCACCTCAGTATAACTAAGGCTCTAAGGGATGTTCAGGTTTTGGTAAATCACAGCATTGATCCCACTTCCTTTATAAAAATCTTCTTTTCTGCCTGCTTGGGTCCTTCCACGCTCCCCTTATTTGTTGCTCTTCCTTCCCTCCAGGCCAGCCACAGAGCACCTCTGCCCTCAGTTGTCCCCACAGAGAATGTCCTTCTTCCAGTTCTCCATGTCACTCAGTTCTCAGAGCCCCACTCCCTCAGGACCTCTAGCTGAAGCTGAGCCAACACCTGAGAGATGAGGCATAAGCTGGGATTCAGGCAGTCTGGAGATGAAGCTAATAGCAAGACCAGGGCAAGATAAAAGCCAAATGCCAGGTGAAGCAGTGAATCAAATATCTGTTTGCAGGGAGGAGCCAGGAAACGCGAAGAAATGGAAGTCAGTACAGAACTGAGCTCAGAGGTCTGGCAGTTTAGTAAGAACAGAGGAGAAAGGAGACATTGGAAATTAAAATGAAGCAGTGGGTGAAAGTCAACTGTAGACCTGGGAGAGTTAAAATAGACACACCCAAACATATTCAAGGAACCTTTGGAACTTGGGTAAAAGTGTCTCAGATAGGAAGTGTCTTAGAGTTTGCTTATTGGGGCAGGAACTCATGGCAGTCTGAGGCTGAGATCCACCTAGAGGCTGCCTTAAATGTCCACAGGTCTTGACTAGCCACCTGGCGTTGCTCATGCGAGAGCTCAAGGCATGCGTCGGCCTCTTTCCTCAACATCCTGTGCTCTGTCAATATTCATTCCAGCTTCTCGTTGCTTTCTCCACATTAGTCTCAGGAGAGGCCAAGACATCCTTGAAGGCTGGTTCCGGATACCGCCTGAGTTCAGCTGAGCGGATGCCGCCCCATGCTGCTGGGAAGGAAGACAGGCTGCCTGCAGTGAGCTCAGCTGTCCTTGCAAGCATGGGGGCCCAGGTAAGTTTCCCTGGTCTCACTAGCAGTTAGCAGGCTCTGGTCCCTGGTGTCCCTGGTGCCGAGCGACAGGCAATTGTACCACTGATTCCCACCATAACCGTCCTGGAATGGTTGGTTATTTTGCCTGGCTGTTGCTTAGCATCCAGTCCTGGCTTAGTGGTCCTCTACGAGATTTTGTAAGCCACCTGATAAATTTCTTTTTGTTTACAATAGTAAGAGTGGTCAATACTGTTTGTAGGTAAAATGTTCTGAGTGTCACATGCACTGTGTTTTACATTGTCTTTAAGGCTTTTGTAACTACTGCTAAAGCTTGCCTCTGCAGCTGTGACATAAGAAATTTGCAGAAAGAGAAAACATTTTATTCTTGTTTTGAATCACTTTTTGTCCCTTCCACAGTGCCGAGTACATGGTAGGAGCTCAAAAGTACTTGTTTAATTGAAATGTCCTTTTGGAGAAAGGAAATAGGAGGCAGACCATTGATCCCTCTGGAAGGGATATAAAGTGATCAGTTGTAGTGCAGGAAGAAAACATTACAAAGTTTAGATAAGTAGACACTCTAATTTTCATCTGAATGTAATTTTTATGAAGTAGTACTGGTATTTAATACAGCTTGATAGTACATAGATACTGAGGAATAAATCTATGTGGGTCTGCATGATTAGTAAGTTATTATATATATAGGTGAGAAATTTAAAAAAATATCTGGAGGCAACTGGGCTTAGTGATGTCTCATGGTGCTTTCCAGTGATTTTTTTTTCTGAACTAGTCAGACATTTCTCATCAGTTAGATAAGCAGAGAGCTCTGTAGAGTGCCATCTGGTGGTGATCCCTTCAACCTGCAGCTTTGAGCTCGTTATTCTCCCCCATAAGCCTCCGCCTCCTGTGGGGGGGCGGTCTCCCCTCCAGGCTGAGGGTGAGTTTCTGGGGAGACAAAAACAGGCCCTTTCCTGTGCCGCAGTGACTGAAACAGAGAGTGAAATCTGTCGGGCCAAAGGAAACAAAGGTGTGGAGGAGGCAGAGAAGCACAGGTGAGACAACAGGGGCGTAACACAGGTGGAAACAGAGGGGGATTATATTAACAATCTGTGCTTAAAGGACCACTGCAACTAAGTTGGGGGAACCTAGAGCAAAAGGGACCGTGTCCTCTGGGTTCCACAGTGTCCACGTTCATCAAACACCAGAAGGCCAGGATGGAGGGTGTCCTGAGGGCTCTTTTCTCTCCCTGAAGCCGGGTGTTGTCACAGAACAATGATTCCTTGAGGCTAAACTTGCCCTCCCTGAGAAAGAAATTAACTTTCAAAAACTAAAACTTGGTCCCTGACCAGAGAGCACGGAGCCTGAAATCTTCTCTCTCAGATGAGTGGCATGCTTCTGCTTCTTGCTGCTCTCCCTCCTAGTCATCCTTGACCAACTGCTCCTGGGGGAGTTCTGGTGGTGGCTGTTAGTACAGATGCAGCATTTTTCTAGAGCTCAAGGTCCCTCACGGCTCCTTGGGAGAATGAAACCGAACAATGACAATTATGCCTACCCACAGATGCATGCGTCCTTAATCTGCCCGCTGCAGCGTGAAACAGCAAAGAAGATATTTTAATAGTCCGAGGATAAGGTGTCAGGACTGTCCCTAGTTGATCCAGTTCCCCCGAGGAACAGGGAGCTGATCGCTGTCACTAGCCTTCTCCCCCTGCCCTTTAAAACTCAGCAGGATAAAATAAGTCAAGAGGTAGGGGCAAAGAAAAGCAGGCAGGGAAAGAGAAGTGATGTCTGAGAGATGGTGGCGGGGAATGAGGTATGAGGAGAGGGGGGGGGACCACACAGCGGGAGTTCCGGTTCTCTGAGAATTTCATCAGAATAGTGAGTAGGGGTGGGGAGGGCTGGAAGGAGGGCCCTGCAGAAATAGCCACCTTCAGAACAAAGGGAGAACAAAGCTCCCCGAATCCTCACCCTTCGGTGACAGCCCCTTGGGAGTCTGTAGGACAGCAGAGGCAGCGGGTTGGAAATTCGGTGTAAAAAGCGAGAAGGAGCTAGGGATGTAAGCTGGGGATGAGCAGCGGCTGGGTGTGCCCTCCCCGGAGTGTCCCGGGGAAGACTTCCCAGACATGCCCTATGGGAGTGGCTGAGGGAGCTGGGTTAAATTTGCAACAGAGCCGTCAGTATGCCAGGGGAAGGAGGGTCCCCGGCTGTGCTTAGTGTGTGGGTGGGAGGCAGGACAGGGTCGAGGTGACCCGAGCTGGGTGCTTGCTGAGCTTTGCCATGGGCGGAATCAGTGGGAGACTGCGGTGTGGTCTGGGGACTGCTTCGCCTTGCATTAGGTTTATAACCCTGTATAGGTCTTATAACTTCTCTAAGCCTCCTTTCTTTCTCTGCAAGGTGGGTATCCTAGTCCTTGTTTAATTATTCACGCACTCCTCATCTGTTTATTGCACCACAGCCACACGCTAGGCACTCTGATCCATGCCTGGACTATGAAATGAATTCCCCCTGCCCTGTATCCAGAGCTCACCTAACATCCCGCACTTTACATACAACTCCCTTCCACAGCCCTCAGAGCTCAGCAGTCTCATTAGCTCCATTTAACAAGCGGAGAAGCCGAGCACAGACTCATTATGTACTACTCAAGGTCACCCACAGCAGTTAGTAATTGGAGAGTTTGAATTCGAACCCAGGCAGCCCGGCACCGGAGTCCAAACTCTCACCCTCCTCTCTGCTTCCAGAATCACAGGCTTGTCATTTTGTCTGGAAAGTGAAGGTACTTGGCCAGAGATTCTCTGAGATTGCTTCCATGCCTAAGGTTGGCTGCCTCTGCCATGCGGTAGCGTAGGGTTAGGGAGATCCCGGGGTTTACTCTACACGCCAGGGTCCACGCTATATCTGGGCACGCTGAATGTGGGAGCAGAGACATTCTCCCTAATTTCTTATAATTCCCCATTCTCTCAGCCTCTGTCCCCTTCTGTCAGTGGCTAGAAGTGGGTCGTCGGAGCTCTTCTGAGAGGGAAGGCGAGAACACTAGGTTTGGGGGCTGCCAAGGAGAAATCTGGCACACTATTTTTTTTAATTGTTTCACTTATTTTACCTCATTTATTAAAACTGTGAATAAAGGGCTAACAAAATTATCTATTCTGGATGCCTTGAAATCAATGACAGGAAATAACCACTTGAGACACAAACAATAAGGTCCAGACTGCCCAATGTTTGTTTTTCTTTTTTTCAGAGCTAAACATGCTTTTAAAAGGAGACTGTTTTTCTTCTATCCTAACACCCTGGGTCTCCTGGCCTTGGTGTGTGTATCCCAGAGTAGCCAGGGATGAGGTCAGAATTTAGGGTGGGTGATGAAGCCATGGCACAAATAAAACCAAGACAGTGGGGCTTAAGTGGTACTAGTTTCTCCTCACATAGGATTTTTGAAGGAGGGAAAAGTTTGTGTGGTGGAAAACTAACAGCCAGTGGTGTCCCACCTCCAGAAGCAACAGTAGGTTTCAGTATTTTTAAAGCATTAAGGAGAGATCATCAGGACTTCTGAGGGGAAGAGGATGGCTGCCTTTCATATGCAAATCTGCCTACATACATTTCCACATTTTTACTACAAATTCCCCCAGAGGGATGTGAGGGGGAGACGGTATGAGCACCCTTATCAGGGAAACTAGTGACTTGGGAGGCAATCTTGACAGGGATTTTTCTTAGGCAGGGAGAGGCTGAATGGATTTATGGGTCCAGCAAGAGGAGCAGGGACCACCCAGTGTCAGAGGTTAGGGGGACAACAGCAAGGACACACCCTAGCAAAGACAGAGGACAGCTGCCAAGTTGAAAAAGCCAGTGGCTGCTCTGACAGCATTTGTACCCAAAAGTCAAAGAACTTGGATGTGAGGCCAGCAGAGAAATGGTTCCCCTACTCCAGGGAATGACATTCTGCCCTGACAGGATGGAAAACCAGAGTTGACCTGTTGGGTGACTGTTCAGCCCCTGGCAAGACCTGTATTACACTCACAGAGAGAAATGACCATACACAGCATCTGCCCTCAGCTGCTTAAGGCTCTGAATGCAGACCCAGGAGTGGGCTTGGTTTCTCCATCCACCCCCACGAGAATCCCCGTACCCCACAAGTGTAAATACCACCACCAGGATTAAACCAGCTCAAGACAAGAGCTCAGTGATGGGATATGCTAGAGGACAAGTGTGAGGCAGTTGGGAGGGGGTTAGTTAGTCTTCAGTAAAGAAAATTCCCTTATTTTTGCCCTCAGAAATCCAGAGAAGCAAAGAGCAAGACTCTGTCTGGGAAACACCTTCAGTCTGATGGCCAGGGCTGTGCTGGGCTTGGGGTGAGGCTTGAAATCACTTTAAGATTCTAAAATTTGGAAGTCAAAGGACAGGATCCAGAAAACCTTTAAGTCAAACACTACAACTAAGTTATCACAGAGATGCTTCTGAAAATGCTAATTATGTCCTGAAGTCAAGCTGAGGAAAGACTCTTTGCCAACATTTTGGATTGGGGAAAGGGAAGGGAAGGATTATCACACCAGAGGCTGTGTCTGGGAAGGGCTTGGGGGTGGGTGGTGGCAGAGTGGGGCAGAGAACACAGGGCCAACACAAGGGTGAGCGCTGCTTTGAGTCTTGGCCACAGGCACCTCTAGTGCCTGACCTGAGAACCTACCCCTTGTGCCTGAATGGAGCCTAAACAGGCCGCAGACAGTGCCTTTCTGAGGTGCTTTGTGGTTGGGAGATAACTGCTGCTCTCCCTGCCCAGACCCTGGTCCTAAACTTCCAGATTTGTCTTCCAAAACACACATGGGTCAAGTTCCCATGAGTTTGCACACTCCTAGCAACACCCTCCTCTTTGCCACTCAGGAATGCAGAATTGTGGCGGCACTGATGAAGTGACTGTGACTCTCAATCTCTCGCTCTCCCTCTCTCTCTCTCTGAGAGACTGCACATACACACACAGCCCCCCTCAGGTCGTGTGTTTCACCGATCTTCAATCACACTCTTCATGACTGAGTTCTGACAACAGTGAGGAACTGCAGTTTTAGGAACTTGAAAGCAGGGAATTCAGGGACATAGCCCAAAAACCTTCCCACAGAACCCTCAGCTCAAGGTGGACATCCGATTTACAAATCCCGCGGGCCTCAGCCTAATGTGGGTTTTTTTCTAAGGCCCTGTGTTTTGAAATTTTGCGGAAGCCTGGGCCGCCAGCCTCCGCCTCTCCAGGCTGACCAGACGGCTCCCTCTAGTGGCTGTTCCGAGTACGCTCCTTAAATTTCCAGCCCACCAAGATGCAGGAAGATGTAATTCCAGAGACAACCCCTCTGTGAGCTCATAGATCTTTTACATCCTTTTGTTGATAAAGATAATCGCAGACTTTTTTGAACACTTAATGCCTACAGGATCCTAGATGAATTTACCATCCCAGTTGTGTCCCATTTGGCAAATGAGGAAACGCAGGCAGAGAAGTGTGTGGAGATCACATGAGTCTGAGAGCAGGGCGACTCTGAACAGCCATATTCTAGAGCCCAGGCCCCAGCATTGGCCTTTCTCCCCACCAAGCCATGTACAATGTCTGGATGCCAGTGTCGCCACCTCAGTCACAAGGCCTTCAACAGAGGGACCGTCAGATTCCATAATTAGTGCTTGCATTTCTTTGTGAGTCACTACTTTAGTGACTTGCAGCCACGCTTATGGCCATGAACGGTAGCCCACTTTACAAGATCAGCTCCCTGCACCAGCTTTGCTCCTATAGAAGAAGACATTTTAAAGTATTCTTTTTATTTAATTTTCTGATATTGAAAATGTGCATAGCACATTATTTCTAATTTTTCCCCCATACACAATAAGTTCTGTACAGAAAAATTTAATGAATCTTTGGGTTATGGAAATACCTTCTATTCAATAAAGACCCAAAACTACTCCCTCCCCCTATTTGTTGGGAAGTTAGATTCCTGAGGTTTGAAATTACACGAGTTTGGAAGCCAGAAAGAATCAGGCTTGCATCTGACTCTGGCTCTTAGCAGCTGTCTGACCTGGGCAGACACTTAACACTTCTGGATTCCAGTTCCCTTATCTATAAAACAAAGGAATTTAGCCAGATGAATTTTAAGACCCCTGCTCGCTGTATTATTAGGTGTTGGTGGGTTGTGAGAGCAGACATAAAAAATAGCATAATGATGGGAAGAGGTCATTAATATCAGTCATATGCTTCTGTACCATATGTTCTACCTTTTAGATTGGACAAATTAAGCTCATCATCTACATGCCTATGTGAAATAGATTGGTGGCTTGGGATCCTTAGTGAGGGGTCTCAGGGTAAGAGTTAAATCCTCTCTCCCTAGTTTCTGAGCAGTTCATATGAACCCAATGAAACTGGGACACATTTTCCAGTTCCTTGGACGGAAACACTGAGGCACATGTGGTCACATGTGCTCTTCACAGTAGAAACCTACAGTGGATAATACAGGTGACACATGTTACTTTCAAAGGAGTTTTCTCCTTTTTCCTAATTGAGTCACTTGAAAAGCAGCAGAGCCCAGGGCCAGAAACATGTGGCTATTCATGGTTAATGTTCATAGATTGCTAACGTGAGAAGTCAGGACCAGTTTTTCCCACAACCACTGATGAATAGGGTCAGGCTGGTTGAAGCGAAGAATAGGAGGATATTTGGGCCTCCTGCAGTCGCGTACTAAACAACTCCGTTTTCCTGATTCTCATGTGACTAGCTTTTATAAGGATTTTTTAAAAATTATTTTTATTAACATATAATGTAGTATTTGCCCCAGGGGTACAGGTCTGTGAATCATCAGTCTTACACATTTCACAACACTCACCATGGCACATACCCTGCCCAATGTCCATTACCTAGCCACCCTATCCCTACTCCCCATCCCCCCAGCAACCCTGTTTGTTTTGTGAGATTAAGAGTCTCTTATGGTTTGCCTCCCGCCATCCCATCTTATTTCATTATTTCCTTCCCTGCCCCCCAAACCCTCCACTTTGCCTCTCAAATTCCTCATATCAAGGAGATCATATGATCATTGTCTTTTTCTGATTGACTTATTTTGCTTAGCATGATACCCTCTAGTTCCATCCATGTCATTGCAAATGGCAAGATTTCATTTCTTTTGATGGCTGCATAGTATTCCGTTGTGTTTATATACAACATCTTCTTTATCCATTCATCTGTTGATGGACCTCTAGGTTCTTTCCATACTTTGGCTATTGCAGACATTGCTACTATAAACATTCGGATGCGCATGCCCCTTCAGATCACTACTTTTGTATCTTAAAATACCCAGTAGTACAATTGCTGGGTGTATGGTAGCTCTATTTTCAACTTTTTGAGGAAACTCTGTGCTGTTTTCCAGAGTGGCTGCACCAGCTTAGATGACCACCAATAGTGAAGGAGGGTTCCCCTTTCTCTGCATCCTCTCCAACACCTGTCATTTCCTGACTTGTTAATTTTAGGCATTCTGACTGGTGTGAGGTGATATCTCACTGTGGTTTTGATTTGTATTTCCCTGATGCCCACTGATGTGGAGCACTTTTTCATGTGTCTGTTGGCCATCTGTATGTCTTCTTTGCAGATATGTCTGTTCATGTCCTCTGCCCATTTCTTGATTGGATTATTTGTTCTTTGGGTGTTGAGTTTGATAAGTTCTTTCTAGATTTTGGATACTAGCCCTTTATCTGGTATGTCATTTGCGAATATCTTCTCCCATTCTCTCAGTTGTCTTTTGGTTTTGTTGACTGTTTGCTGTGCAAAAGGTTTTGATCTTGATGAAGTCCCAGTAGTTCATTTTTGCCCTTGCTTCTCTTGCCTTTCTCAGTGTTTCTAGGAAGAAGTTGCTGTGACTGCGGTCGCAGAGGTTGCTGCCTCTGTTCTCCTCAAGGATTTTGATAGGTTCCTTTCTCACATTGAGGTCTTTCATCCATTTTGAGTCTCTTTTTGTGTGTGGTGTAAGGAAATGGTCCAGTTTCATTTTTCAGCATGTGGCTGTTCAATTTTCCCAGCACCATTTGTTGAAGAGATTGTCTTTTTTCCATTGGACATTCTTTCTTGCTTGGTCAAAGATTGGTTGCACATAGAGTTGAGGGTCTATTTCTGGGCTCTCCATTCTGTTCCATTGATCTAGGTGTCTGTTTTTGTGCCAGTACCATACTGTCTTGATGATCACAGCTTTGTAATAGAACTTGAAGTCTGGAATTGTGATGCCGCCAGCTTTGGTTTTCCTTTTCAACATCCCTCTGGCTATTTGGGGTCTTTTCTGGTTCCATATAAATTTTGGGATTATTTGTTGCATTTCTTTGAAAAAACTGGATGGTATTTTGATAGGAATTGCATTAAATGTGTACATTGCTTTAGGTAGCATAGACATTTTCACAATCTTTATTCTTCCAATCCATGAGCATGGAATGTTTTTCCATTTCTTCGTGTCTTCTTCAATTTCTTTCATGAGTACTTTATAGTTTTCTGAGTACAAATTCTTTGCCTCTTTGGTTAGATTTATTTCTAGGTATCATATGGTTTTGGGTGCAATTATAAATGGGACTGACTCCTTAATTTCTTTTTCTTCTGTGTTGTTGTTGGTGTATAGGAATGCAACTGATTTCTGTGTATTGATTTTTTTATCCTGACACTTTACTGAATTCTGTATGAGTTCTAGCAGTACTTGAGTAGAGTCTTTAGGATTTTCCACATGAAGTATCATTACCTACAAAGAGTAAGAGTTTAACTTCTTCTTTGCCAATTCAGATGTCTTTAATTTCTTTTTGTTGTCTGATTGCTGAGGCTAGGACTTCTAGTACTAAGTTGAATACCAATGGTGATAGTGGACAGCCTTGCTTTGTGCCTGACCTTAGGGGGAAAAGCTCTCAGTTTTTCCCCATTGAGAATGATATTTGCTGTGGGTTTTTCATAGATGGCTTTGATAATATTGAGGAATGAACCTTGTATCCGTACACTGCGGAGAGTTTTGATCAAGACATGATGCTGTACTTTGTCAAAGGCTTTTTCCATGTCTTTGAGAGTGTCATACAATTTTTGTTCTTTCTTTCATTACTGTTTTGTATCACATGGATTTATATGCTGATGTTGAACCAATTTTGCAGGCCAAGAATAAATCCCACTTGGTTGTGGTGAATAATCCTTTTAATGTACTTTTGGAGCCTACTGATAGTATTTTGGTGAGAATTTTTGCATCCATGTTCATCAGGGATATTGGTCTGTAATTCTCTTTTTTGATGGGGTCTTTGTCTGGTTTTGGAATGAAGGTAATGCTGGTCTCATAAAATGATACTGGAAGTTTTCCTTCCATTTCTATTTTTTGGCACAGTTTCAGGAGAATAAGTATTATTCTTTAAATGTTTTGTAGATTTCCCCTGGGAAGCCATCTGGCCCTGAGCTCTTGTTTTTTGAAAGATTTTTGATGACTGCTTCAATCTCCTTACCGATTATGGGTCTGTTCAGGTTTTCTATTTCTTCCTGGTTCAGTTTTGATAGTTTATACACCTCTGGGAATACATCCTTTTCTTCCAGATTGTCAGATTTACTGGTATATGGTTGTTTTTAATATGTTCTTATAGTTGTTTTTTTTTTTTTTTTTTTTTTTTTGGTATTGGTTGTGATCTTTCCTCTTTGATTCATGATTTTATTTATTTGGGTCCTTTCTCTTTTCTTTTTGATAAGTCTGGACAGGGGTTTATCAATCTTATTAATTCTTTCAAAGAACCAGCTCCTAGTTTCATTGATTTGTTCTACTGTTCTTTTGGTTTCTATTTCATTGATTTCTGCTCTGATCTTTATGATTTTTCTTCTTCTGCTAGGTTTAGGCTTTATTTACTGTAATTTTCCCAGCTCTTTTAGGTATAGGGTTAGGTTGTGTTTTTGAGACCTTTCTTTTTTCTTGAGGAAGGCTGTTTTGCTATATACTTTCTTCTCAGGGCTGCCTTTGTTGTGTCCCACAGATTTTGAACCATTGTGTTTTCATTTTCATTTGTTTCCATGATCAATTCTTTAATTTCCTGGTTGACCTATTCATTCTTTAGTAGGATGTGCTTTAGCCTCCATGTATTTGAGTTCTTTCCAAATTTCCTCTTTTGATTGAGTTCTAGCTTCAGAGCATTGTGATCTGAAAATATGCAGGGAATGATCCCAATCTTTTGGTACCGGTTGAGACCTGATTCGTGACCTGGGATGTGATCTATTCTAGAGAATGTTCCATATGTGCTAGAGAAGAGTGTGGATTCTCTTGCTTTGGAATGGAATGTTCTGAATATATCTGTGATGTCCATCTGATCCAGTGTATCATTTAAGACCTTTATTTCCTTGTTGATCTTTTGCTTGGATGATCTGTCCATTTCAGTGAGGTGGGGTGTTAAAGTCTCTTACTATTATTGTATTATTGTTGATGTGGTTCTTTGATTTTGTTATTAATTGGCTTATATAGTTGGCTGCTCCCATGTTCGAGGCATAGATGTTTAAAATTATTAGATCTTCTTGTTGGACAGACCCTTTCAGTATGATATAGTGTCCTTCCTCATCTCTTATTTTAGTCTTTGGCTTAAAATCTAATTAATCTGATATAAGGATTGAAATAAGAAAGCCCAGCTTTCTTTTGATGTCCATTAACGTGGTAAATTGTTTTCCACCCCCTCACTTTAAATCTGGAGGTGTCTTTGGGTCTAAAATGAGTTTGTTGTAGGTAGCATATTGATGGGTTTTGTTTTGTTTTTTTTTCCACATCTGCTTCTTATTTATTTATTTATTTATTTGACAGTCAGAGATCACAAGTAGGCCGAGAGACAGGTAGAGAGAGAGAGAGGAGGAAGCAGGCTCCCTGCTGAGCAGAGAGCCCGATGCGGGGCCTGTGATCATGACCCGAACCGAAGTCAGAGGCCCTAACCCACTGAGCCACCCAGGCGCCCTGGGTTTTGGTTTTTTATCCATTCTGATACCCTTTGTCTTTTGATTGGGGCATTTAGCCCACTTACATTCAGGGTAACTATTGAGAGATATGAATTTAGTGCCATTGTATTGCCTGTAAGGTGACTGTTACTGTATATTGTCCCTGTCCCTTTCTGGTCTACTACTTTTAGGCTCTCTCTTTGCTTAGAGGATCCCTTTCAATATTTACTGTAGAGCTGGTTTGGTGTTTGCAAATTCTTTTAATTTTTGTTTGGTCCTGGAAGCTTTTTATCTCTCCTTCTTTTTCAATGATAGCCTTGCTGGATATAGTATTCTTGGCTGCATACTTTTCTCATTTAGTGTTCTGAATATATCATGCCAGTTCTTTCTGGCCTGCCAGGTCTCTATGGATAAGTCTGCTGCCAATCTAATACTTATACCATTGTATGTTACAGACTTCTCGTCCAGAACTGCTTTTAGGACTTTCTCTTTGTCACTAAGACTTTTTTTTTTTTTTTTTTTTTTTTTTTTATTTGACAGAGAGAAATCACAAGTAGATGGAGAGGCAGGCAGAGAGAGAGAGGGAAGCAGGCTCCCCGCTGAGCAGAGAGCCCGATGCGGGACTCGATCTCAGGACCCCGAGATCATGACCCGAGCCGAAGGCAGCGGCTTAACCCACCGAGCCACCCAGGTGCCCCTGTCACTAAGACTTTTAAATTTTACCTTTAGATGATGGGGTGCAGACCTATTTTTACTGAATTTGAGCTAGGATTCTCTGTGAATCCAGATTTTGATACTTGTTCCCTTTGCCATATTAGGGAAATTCCCTACTGTAATTCGCTCCAGTATACCTTTTGCCCCTGTCTCTCTTTCTTCTTCTGGAATCCCAATTATTCTAATATTGTTTCATCGTATGATATCATTTATCTCTTGAATTCTCCTCTCGTGGTCCAGTAGTTGTTTGTCTCTCTTTTGCTCAGCTTCTTTATTCTCTGTCATTTGGTCTTCTGTATCATTAATTCTCTCGTCTACCTCATTTATCCTAGCAGTAAGTGCCTCCATTTTTTATTGCACCTCATTAATAGCTTTTTAAAAATTTCAACTTGGTTAGATTTTAGTTCTTTTATTTCTCCAGAAAGGGTTTATCTAATATCTTCCATACCTTTTTTGAGCCCCGCTAGCACCTTGTGAATCATCATTCTGAACTCCAATTCTGACATATTACCAATGTCCATATTGATTAGGTCCCTAGCTTTTGGTACTGCCTCTTGGTTTGTTGTTGTTGTTGTTGGTGGTGGTGGTAGTGAATTTTTCTGCCTTGTCATTTTATCCCAATAAGAATATATGAATGAGAGAATAAAGTACTAAAAAGGTGGTAAAGACCCCAGAAAAATGTACGCTGACCAAATCAGAAGAGACCCCAAATTGGGGGTGGGGGGAGAAAGGGAGAAAAAAGACATAAAAATTAAAAAAATATATATATATTAGACTGGTGAATAGAACAGAGCGACCCACTTGATTTGGGGTGTATTTTGGTCTCTTAGAAGAAACTACCTCCCAGAATTTTAAAGAAAGAAAAACTTTTATATATATATTTATATATATATTTATATATATATATATAAGGGTAAATACGATGAAGGGATGGAATATGACTATATATATATATATGGGTAAATACGATGAAGGGATGGAATATGACGGTAACAATGAAAATTTTTAAAAAAATCTAAAAAGCAATTAATAAGTTGGTTGGAAAAGAAAAAAAAAAAGAGGTGAGAATGTGCTCAGGCTGGAGATTAGAAAAAATCCATGTGCTAGATTAGGTATATTTTGATCTATTAGAAAGAATTGTATCCCAGAAGTTTTAGGGAAAAAGAAACCTATATGTATACAAAAAATAAGGTTAAATAAAATGAAGGGATAAAATATGACTATAACAATAAAGGTTTAAAACTATCTTTTTTCTTTTTTTTTAGAAAGACATTGTTAAGATAAAGTAGTTAAAAAATTTTGAAAGAGGAAAGGCGAAAGGTTAAAGAAATAGAATAAGAAAAAAATAAAATAAAAAAAAATTAACTTTGCAAGACTAAAGGATCATGGGGAAAAAGCAATGAATTCCATGCATTGCTTTTGTCTAGCTCTGGAGTTCTGCTTTCTTCTTGATTGGTGAGCTTGGTCTTAGTGGGTATTCTTGCTGATCTTCTTGGGGAGGGGCCTGTTGCAGTGAGTCTCAAATGTCTTTGCCCAAGGCGGAATTGTACTGCCTCTGCCCGGGGCCAGGCCAAGAAATCTGCTTGGGTTTACTTTCAGGAGCTTTTGTTCCCTGAACGCTTTCTGTACAGCTTTGGAGGATGGGAATGAAAATGGCGGCCTCCCAGTTCCAGCCTGGAGGAGCCAGGGCCCCACTCCTCAGTGTGCCTTCAGAGAAAAGCAGTCAATTCCTCCTGTCTCCCTGGTCTCCAGCTGCACTCTAAGCTCACCTGGCCCATGACCAAGCATTTCTGTCTCTGGCACACAGCCCCATTTGGAGTCTCCAAACACAGCAGATTCCTGCCTGCAGAGGAGGAAGGTGAAGCTCCCTGGATCTGCCACTTTTGGGGTCCCTGCTCAAAGAGCAGTGGTCCAATTGTGCCTTGGATCATGGTTTAAGGTAACCCCAAGCTGAAAGCTCACTCCTCGTCTCTGTCTCTCTAGCCAGCTTCTCTGCTCTGATACTTGGGAGCTCTACCACATTCACACTCCCCCACCCCGATCTTTCTGTGACTCCACGGTAGTTGAGACTACACTGTCCCTGTGAGGACTCCACCCCTGCTTAGCCTCTGGAGTGATGTCCCTCAGTGGAGCAGACTTCTAAAAGTTCTGATTTTGTGCTCCACTACTTGCCAGGAGCCGGCCCTTTCTCCTGTGGTTTATCTTCCCATTGCTTTGGATTCACTTCTCTACAGGTCCTACCTTCCAGGAAGTGGTCAGTTTTCTGTCCTAGCATTGCTGCTCTTCTTCTCTTCTATCTCCAGTTGAGTTTGTAGGTGTTTTGAATGGTTTGATAACTATTTTGCTGAACTCCTCGGACCTGATGTACTTTCGGTCTGCTACTCTTCTACCATCTTGCCTCTCTCTCTACAAGGATTATTTAAAAAAAGTCAAGTCTGGGTGCCTAGGTGGCTCAGTGGGTTAAACCTCTGCCTTTGGCTCAGGTCATGATCTAAGGTCCTGGGATCGAGCCCTGCATTGGGCTCTCTGTTTGGCAGGGAGCCTGCTTCCCCCTCTCCCTCTGCCTGCCTCTCTACCTACTTGTGATCTTTCTGTCAAATAAATAAATAAAATCTTTTTTAAAAATAAAAAATAAAAAAAAAATTTAAAAAGTCAAGTCTGCTCAACTTTGGTGACTGGAAGCCAAGAATATATCTTTTTTCTCCCACTGGAGGAATAGGAGGTATAATAATCAAACAGGAGGCATTATAACCAAACCTGTGGCTGGAAGATGGGAAAATAAGTCAAGAAAACCTGCCAGGCATCTAGTATAAATGGGTCCAGAAGAGGGAGTTATCATTGACCAACAATAGAATTCAACTCGGGCTTAATTAAGCAGAGGATTCTCAGAATTGTTTTAAGGGTTTGAAAAAATAGGCTTTGTGTCATTGCTGCTAGGAGTTGGCCATGCATGCCTACCAGCCTGGATTACTCCTCCTGCTTTCCCATCTTCAGAATCAGTTTCTCATGTGGGTGCACCCCACCATTGGAGCCCAGGTAGAATGTCCCTACCCTAGTTGCAAGGGAAGCTGGGAAATTGAGCACTGGGTTTCTGTAAAGAAAGCTGTCTCTGCCTCCTAAGGGGTGGTGGTGAGCAATTCTCTCAAATGTAGTGGTTAAGTTCTTGGTCATCTCAACTGATTCAGGAGTTTAATGAGAAACTAATTATAAAGGTGTGGACAGCAAAAGGGGAAACCAGCAAGTTCTCCAGGGCCAACAGAAGTGGGAGGCCATGACCACCCTCTGACCTGAAAAGATTGGAAGTATATATGAAATGTGGTGAGACAGGTAAGAGTTGTGGTCTCAGGCAGAGGAAGGCAGCCACTTGCAGCATGTGTCTCGGTGCTGGGGAATCTGGATAAATAAATACCCTCCCTGGTTCCTTCCTCTTTCCACTTCTCAGTCGGCTGCTGGAGCCTCCCATTGACTGAGCACTGTCAGAAGCCAATGGTCCAGGGAGCCCATAAGGCAGTCCCTGGGAGTCAGGCTTTCAAGTACAAAGCAAGGTAAGGAAAGGTAGAGATTGGACACGGAGGGGCAAATGGAGACCATCCAACATTTGGGAAGGGCGATCAAAGGTGAAGACTGTCTAACCAACAAAAGAAAAGAGAAGAGGAAAGAAAAGGAAAAGGAAAGAAAGGAAAAAAAAGAAGAGAAGAGAAAAGGAAAGTAAGAGAGAGAAGACAAGAAGAGAAAAGGAAAGGAAAAGGAAAACAAAGAAAAAGAAAGGAAAGAAAAGAAAAGAAAAGAAAGGAGGAAAGGGAAGGAAAAAGAAAAGAATAGGAGAAGAAAGGAAAGGAAGGAAAAGAAAGAGAGGGGAGGGGGGAGGCGGAGGAGAGGAGAGGAGCCCAGGGGTGGGAAATGGACACAAACAGAAACACACCCAGTGCTGTGTGGGCTGTCTCCTCCTGGAGGTTCCCAGACAAGTTGTCTCTTTTGCGGGCACTTCCTTTTCTTCTTTTATACTGGGTTCACAAAAATTGTTTTAACAGTTTTGCCTGTTCTTGTCTTAGTAATTTCTTTCCCTCTTATACATTTGCCCTGTGTACTTTCCCCAGTTCACTCACATTCTCTTCTCCATTTCAATTGTATTAAAATGAAAGGGAATCATGTGTCCCATGTTCTCATCCTGGCCCAGCCTCCCTCTGCTACCTCATGTTATGGAAAGAGGATAATGGCTTCTCCTCTCTGCCCTCTGGACTACTGTTTCCTCTTTGTCTAGCAAGGGCCTTCACTGAATTTCTTTATTCAGTTATTTAGGAGATTTCCTGAGGACCCACTCTTGTGCCTCACAAAATGCTTCATGTTGGTGATGCAAGATAAAGACAGGATACAATGACCCAGGCTTCAAGAATCTTTCAGCTTACTGAGGAAGATAGACATCATGATATGATTAAATCTGTAAGCGTGCTTAGTAGGGGTACATACTGCTAAGAAGTCATACTGCTGTGACAGCACATGATAGGGGGAAACAGACCTTGTGTATGTATGTTGGGGGGAAATCCAGAAAGACTTCCTGGAGGAAGTATATGAGCCCCATGGAGACAGGGGTCTTGGTGTGCTTTGTTTCCTACTCTATCCCCAGGGCCTAGGAGACTTCCTGGCACATAGTAGGCACGTAACAAATACTGTGGAAGGAACAAGTGATTGCAGTGAAATGTGGGCTGAGACCTGAGGGATGGATAATGAGCTGTTCAGCAAAGCAGCAAGGAGAACAGTAGGGAAGGAAAAAGCAGGATGATGAAAGTTCTGAGGCAAGAGAGGCAAGGCTAGAGTGGGACAGGGAGGGTACAGTGTGGCCCAACATGATGCCAGGGAGGAGGCAGATCTTAGGTTATACTGAGAATTTGATGGTATTCTTAGAGAATGGGGAGCCATCGAAGCACTTAAGGAAGAGAGAGGCAGAATATAATAGGAGTTGGTTTGGATAATCATTAAAACATAGTCTTTGTCCTTTATAAACGAATGAGGATCTATGGAGGTCTACAGTTGGCACCAGGCTAGGACCAATAACCTGAGTGCCATGTTGGGAATCACAAGTTACAATCAGTGAGAAGATAGCCCGACATGGTGGCGATGGCTACAGGGAAGGTGGTGCACATAGGAAAGGAAAAGGAAGGGATTTCTTCTCTTTTTACAAATGATGTTTGCAAAGATCGTAAGAAAAGGGAAATTTCAACAGGGGCAAAGGAGAGCCTTCCAGATAAAAACAGGAATAAAGTCCTGAATACAGGACAGCACTAAGACATACTTGGAGAAGGTGGAATCGCACAGCCGTGGAGGGCTGGGACAAAGGGGAGAACAGTAAGTGAGTTCGGGCTCTGACTGACATTTTTTTCCTTTTCCAAGTTTATTGAGGAATGATTGAGAAATATCATTGTATATATTTACAGCATACCAATCCAGTGATTTGACAGACACATAACATTGTAGAATGATGGCCAAGATCAAGATAATAAACACACCTGTCACCTCACAGAGTTAACTGTGTGTATGTGGGGGGTGGGTGATAAGAACATTTAAGATCAACTCTCAGGGGCGCCTGGGTGGCTCAGTGGGTTAAGGCCTCTGCCTTTGGCTCGGGTCATGATCAGGGTTCTGGGATCGAGTCCCGCATCGGGCTCTCTGCTTGGCAGGGAGACTGCTTCCTCCTCTCTCTCTCTCTGCCTGCCTCTCTGCCTGCTTGTCATCTCTCTCTGTCAAATAAATAAATAAAATTAAAAAAAAAAATCGACTCTCAGCAGCTGTCAAGAATATAATATTGTCGGGGCGCCTGGGTGGCTCAGTGGGTTAAAGCCTCTGCCTTCGGCTCAGGTCATGATTCCAGGGTCCTGGGATCAAGCCCCACATCGGGGGGTTCTCTGCTCAGCAGGGAGCCTGCTTCCTCCTCTCTCTCTCTGCCTGCTTCTCTGTCTCTTGTGATCTCTCAATAAATAAATAAAATCTTAAAAAAAAAAGAATACAATATTGTCTTATCATTAATTATAGTCACTGCCATCTTGTACCTAAGACCCTCAGAACTTACTCATCTTATAAAGGAAAGTTTGTACCCTTTGACCCACATCTTCCCATTTCCCTATCTCCTAGCCCCTGGCAACCATTCTATTCTCTGTTCTCTGTTTCTATGAGTTTGACTTCTAATTTTTAAAAAATTCTACATATAAGTGATACCATTCGGTATTCGTCTTTCTCTATGTGGTTTATTTCACTTAGCATGCTGCCCTTCTTCTTCTTCTTCTTTTTTTTTTTAATGCCTGAATAATATTTCATTGTGTGTTTCCATTCATCTGTTGAAGGGCATTTCCATTGTTTCCATATCTTGGCGGCTGGGAATAATGCTGCAATGAACGCAGGAAGGCAGATATCTCTTAGAGATACTGATTTCATTTCCTTTGGATATATTGCCAGAAGTAAGATGGCCAGACCATACAATCGCTGTTGGAGCAGTGGAGTGGGATTAATGGGCTTAATCTTTGGGCTCTCTGCAAGTGTATGGGGTGCTGGAGGATTCAGGATTCGCCTCAGTGAGGAGGAAGGTGCAGAGGTACAGGTGTGTACCAATAGAGCTCTACACTTAAAAGGCAGCAAACACTGTCCACTCTTCTAGTGCTCTGTGTTATCTCATTTAATCCTGTTGCAACGAGCTGCTGGGGTGAGGATGATTATTACCAATTTTCTTTTGTAGATGAGGAAAATGAGCCACCAAACAGTTAAATAACTTCCATATGGTTGTAAATCTAGGAGCCGGGGTCTCCAGACGGGCGGGCAGCCAGGCTTGCTGCAGCTGGCTTTCCCCTCATATTCTTCCCTTCTGGTCCGAGGCTGATAGCAGCAGAGGAAATGGTGAGAACCAAGCATGAGGGGTAAGGCAGAAGTGGGCCGCAGGCAATGAATGGCTTCAAGCCTGGGCGACCAGAAGAGAGTGTTACCACGGGGAGAAATTTCGTAAATCAGCTAGAATGGCTGGCGGGAGGAGCTGGCTAAGAAAAGCTGGCTTGAGGAGATGAGGAAAGGTGAACAGGCCCTTGTCAGCTCGGCATTGACTGCCTTCCAGCGGGGGAGTTGGAGCCATGGGAGTGAGCCGTCAGCTGTTCACTTTAAGGAGGAAACGAAGAGAGAACAGCAAAAGGCAGGAAGCAATCAGAACTGTAAAGATAGAAAGGGTTTTATAATCTTGGTTCATTAACTATTTAGTAGGCTTTTTACTTAAGTATGCTCTTTCCTCCCACCTTGGTTTGGGTGCCTCTGAGGAAGGTAGACTGCCCTGGACTTTTACAGCTCCATCCGCTCCCGGTTGGGGTTCTTGGCTTGCCGTGGTTTCTAGAAGGACGAACTAGCCTTCTTTTGCCTCAGTGTATGTCCTTATTATTTACATTATTCTTCCTAACTTGACCCAGCACCTTTTGTTTCAATTTAAAGATAATATTTTTTTCAACATCTTTAGTTTATGCACTCTGTACCTATTATGAGAGGAGATACCAAAAGGAGTTGAAATAAATGGTTTTAAAATGTAGTTTGTTAAGCACAGAATGTAACTGACTTGATTTTTTAAAAAATCTACCTTTGATTTCAAAGCAAAATTAAGATTTTATATGCTTATTTCTTTTGTCCCCATAAGGAGACGTGAGGGGAGGGACTAATCTTCTTTCTTTGTCTTACAGTGGTTCCAAGTTGAGTCCTCACAAGATCCACTCACTCTATACTCATAGAATGAGTATCTTTTTAAATGATTGACTGCAAACAGGGGAATCTATGGATGTCATCGTATGTCAGTGTATTGTAAAACATGTACTTTCTGTTGAAGTACGTCCAACAGATGCATTTACTGTAAAACTACATAGGGGGCTATCAAATTCAAGTCAGATTCAGGTAGGAGTCTTTTTCTCCCCAATTATTTCTGAAGAAATCTAAAAAGAAAAGTTAGAGAAAAGTACTAATACGAAGCTTGATCTGTGTTATTGTTCTCATGGGAATGAAGGTTTATAGGATGTCAGTTATTAGCCAAATCATTTTAACATATATTGAATTGCATAAGACAAGAGAGTAGAAGCCAGTAGCTAAAAGAACACTGAACCTGGGGCGCCTGGGTGGCTCAGTGGGTTAAGCCGCTGCCTTCGGCTCAGGTCATGATCTCAGGGTCCTGGGATCGAGTCCCGCGTCGGGCTCTCTGCTCAGCAGGGAGCCTGCTTCCCTTTCTCTCTCTCTCTCTGCCTGCCTCTCCATCTGCTTGTGATTTCTCTCTGTCAAATAAATAAATAAAAAAAAAATTAAAAAAAAAAAAAAAAGAACACTGAACCTGGAGTCTGGAGACTTGGTTCCTTCCCTAACTTTGTGTAATTCTGGTCAAACTAGGATCATCTGCTCTCACCATCAAAGATGCCATTATCATTGATCTGGGGTTTAGACTCAATAGGTAGCCAGTAGAACCACCCAGATGGTTCTACTGAACATCCAGTGTTGAGATCCATTGCACAGAACACCAGTTTGGTATCACCTATCCACTGCTGCTTAATGGAAGAGGAAGGTGGGGAAGCCAGTGCTTATGATGGGAGAGATTGAGGCAGAGTCAGAGGGGGAATGTAAGGGACATTACAATTGACTCTCAACATCTCTTTCCTTCTAGATGTTTAGTCTAAACTGACTATGAGACCTCTTGCTCCTGGCCATCATGGGTTCAGGGCAGAGCAAAAGGAGCATAAGGAATCTGCTGCTGCTGGTTGGAGGTTGAGGTGTCATTCTGGGAAGGGTCTCTCTTACCTGAGAGGAGGTGTCAGAAGGAGATATTGTTTTATTCTTTGTGTTTTCTTTTTCATGATATTTGGTGTGGGGCTATCGGGCTTCCTGCCTGTGGTGGAAATAAACATCAAAGCTCAGAAAGTCTTGGGTGTTAATGACATTGTTAAGCCACTATATAGTAACCTGCTCTGAAGCACTCCTAACTCTGAGATTTTTATGTGGGAATTTTACAAAATGGATATTTAAAGCCATTTTGAGTTAAATTTTTATTTTCAGCCAAAAATACCCTAGATAATATTAGTGGGAGATATTTCATTCCTGGCATAAAGTCAAAGGAAAGTTTTCTAATGGGGTCTTCTCTGGGACAATGTCAGAGTCTTCTTGTGGCTTTGGCGAGGGCCAAGTCTGGAGCCTGGAATCACAGAGTTCATAGAAAAGCTTACTAGAAAGACATGTGATTCATACTCCCTATTATTCTTTTAGTGAGGTACAATTGACATACAACATTGTATTAATATCCTATGTCCAACATACTGATTTGATATTTTGTATATATTAGTGAAATGATGACTGAAGTAGGTCTACAAACTCCCTATTGTTGATGAGTAGGTAAGAACCAGAGAAGTAATAGGACCTTCCTCAGATCACACAGCAAATTGGTGACATGGCTATGTGCAGAGAACCCAAGAGATGTAATCTAATACAACTCAATTACAAAGGACCATATTTTTAATATATAGCAGGTTCTTTTCTATCTTCCTTCCATGTGTACAGTGATGCCATGTCTCTAGTATACACAGTGTACCAAGAATGTTTCTTAGCAAACTTAGCCTAAAATACAGTATTTGAGTTTTTAAGCTACTATTGGGTCTTGCTGTATCTGAAGGACTTCATTCTGAATAATTCAGATTTTCCAATCAAGAGAAATGAGATAAGCTGCCCAAATTCCTTTTGGTTCATGTTAGAAGCTACCAGGGCTTGGCTGAACATGTGCTTCCCCCTGGAGCAAAGTGGAGATCAGCATCCTTCCTATGATTTTACAAAAATTCCCCTACCTTTCAGGATGCCTTTCCATCGTTGATATTGTACCCTTCAGTTAGATTTATTCTAAGGCTCAGTTTGTTATTAAAACTCTGGAGGAGGTAGTATGCAAGTCCATGCTTCTTATAGTGAGGTAACTGTACCCCTGAGTAATCTCCCAAGGAAAAACATGGCATAACTTCCTAGAGAACAGACTTAACATGTTGTTAAAAAAAAAAGAAAGAAAGAAAGAAAGAAAGAAAGAAAAAGAAAGAAAGAAAGAAAGGAAAAGAAAGAAAGAAAGAAAGGAAAGAAAAGAAAAAGAAAACGGTATAGGAGAAAATCCGATTTCATGCTGGGAGCCTCAGTTCATCTCTTCATGGGCTAACCTGGGATTCCTGTGTCCACACAAGTGTCCCTGGAAGATGGACCCATCAGAAGCTGTATTCTTTTTGGATGACCCAGCCTTGGAAGTCAGTTAGTATCACTTCTGCCATATTCTATTTAGTGGAACAGTGAAAAGCCTGCCTGAGATCAAGGAGAGGAGACATAGAAGCCACCTCTTGTGTCTGTTTTTGTGCCAGTACCATGCTGTCTTGATGATGACAGCTTTGTAATAGAGCTTGAAGTCCGGAATTGTGATGCCACCAACGTCGCGACAACATGGATGGAACTAGAGCATATCATGCTTAGTGAAATAAGTCAAGCAGAGAAAGACAACTATCATATGATCTCCCTGATATGAGGAAGTGGTGATGCAACATGGGGGCTTAAGTGGGTAGGAGAAGAATAAATGAAACAAGATGGGATCAGGAGGGAGACAAACCATAAGTGACTCTTAATCTCACAAAACAAACTGAGGGTTGCTGGGGGGAGGGGGTTTGGGAGAAGGGGGTGGGATTATGGACATTGGGGAGGGTATGTGCTTTGGTGAGTGCTGTGAAGTGTGTAAACCTGGTGATTCACAGACCTGTACCCCTGGGGACTAAAAATATATGTTTATAAAAAAAAAAAAAAAAAAAAAAAAAAAAAAAAAAAGAAGCCACCTCTTGGGTAAATGTCAAAGTCCCAGAGAAGCAAGCAGGACTGGAAATACTACTGTGGTCATTTTCAGAAAATAAAGTCTGCTGCAGTTAGCTTCCTATGGTAAAAGAGAACTCATCTTCCCTCCCCCTGCCCCGAGTGTGCTGTGTCTACCAAGACATCATCCCTCAGTATGACTCTGTCTCATTCAGATGAAAGGTCTTAACAAAAACCTTGGAAGAATATGGATGGGTCAGTCTAAACTTATTTCTAGTGCTTGAAAAGGAATTCTACCTGCTGGTGTTCCAGTAACATCTTTAAAAATAATTTTAAAAAATACATTAAATCTGCCTCCAAAAATATTATTGTCAAGGCAATTAACCATTAGGTATTTGGAAATGAGCTAGATGCTGATGTTGTCCCTGACCTTCTGGGTCTAAATTTCCTCACCTGAAGGATAAGGCCTGCCCTTGTCTACCTGAGAAGTTATCAAGATAGTGTTATGGAGTAGAAAGATTGGGAGTTAAAGAATGTGGAATCAGGCCTTTACTCACTTCTAAATCTGATCTTGAACAACCACATCACTTTTTAAAACCACATTATTTTGTAAAGCCTTTGTTCCTCACCAGAGTTTAGAATAAGAATCCTAGGTAACAGAACCTATCTCCTAGAGGATACAAGAGCATGACTATAAGCAAGTGATGCAAGGAGGTTCCTAGTAGAAGTTACGAGGCCAGTTGTGGTGGTCCATGGGAAAATGCAGGTTAGGTCATTTTGTACCCTGTAAACTCGGTGGAGAATTTGGTATTGTTGTTATTGTTATAGCCAGTTGGCTAGCTCTCCCCTAGTTCAGCAGTTCTAAAATCTAGTGTTCATGGAGATTCTAATAAAATAGTTAAAAATATAGATTCTTGATTCCAGTTTAGGAGATTCTAGTCAGTAGGTCTGAGATTGGGTCTAGGAATGTATAATTGTAATATCCCTACCCATGATTCTGGACCCATTCACAAGTGGGCATTTGGATCCAATGAAAAGATCCCTAAAGGATCTGACCCCTTAGGCAGTAAGGTCCATGAAATGTAGTTCTGCTTTATAACCAGCCATTAGGGTAGTTCCCCCTGCAAAGTCTGCAGGCACCAGAGGATGTCAGAATGCTGGCACACTTGGGAGAGGTCTTAGCAAGATCGAGACCACCTAATGGAGGGTCGGTCTTCATGGCCACCTCTTAGACTCTATCACTGCCCTTAGCTGAGAAAGTGTGAGGACTTGTCTAAGGTATTAACAATGGAAGGTCTTTCTCAGCCAATACTGTAGAAGGATTACCAGGACTTAGTTTTTGTTTGAAAGATCAAGTAATTAAGGAACAAAACACACTTTATGTAGGACCAATTTACATGTCAAGCATCATTAGAATGAGCCTCTTTAGTGATGGGTTTTGTATTTCTGAATTAGAGCTGTGGCAGTAGGCTGGCTTCTGATACATGTACACCAAAGTCCTCTCTGCCTTTCTAGAGGAAATGTACACAGAACGTCAAGTGGTTGCCACTGAGCAAGACACCAACGAGTAGGGAGTGATTTATTTTCTTTGGCAAGCGTATTCCCTGGGCAGTGTTGGATAACTCAGGAATGGTTATATTTAAGGAGTTGTCTTCTAGGGCGCCTGAGTGGCTCAGTGGGTTAAGGAGTTGTCTTCACTCTGACGTAGTTTTGCCTCCCTATCTTCCTTGAGTATAGTCTTAACTTCTGTGACTTAAAAAATCTTAACTTTTTTTTTCCCCTGGGAAGCATTTTGCCACTTGTCCTGTTTAACATAAAGAACTATATCAATTGTACAATTAAAAAAAAAAAAATCTGTCTCTTCTATTTATCCCTATATCATATTCTAGAATAAGTTTAAGGATATCACTTTTAGTCTTTGAGCTTTAAAAATCCTTATAATGACTTTATATTTTTCCTCACTATCCAGCTTTCCTCCTTCAATAATTTATAGAATGTAAAATAATACTGTTTATTTTCATCCATGTATTTCATTTTTATGTTATTTTTTTCTCATTTTAAGCGTGTTATAGGCTTTCAAGATTTAAAGTTTTGTAAATGGTATTTAAATTATGCAGTCATGGGGCACCTGGGTGGCTCAGTGGTTGAAAGCCGCTGCCTTTGGCTCAGGTCATGATCTCAGGGTCCTAGGATCGAGCCCTGCATTGGGCTCTCTGCTCAGTGGGGAGCCTGCTCCCCCACCCCTGCCCACGGCCGCCTGCCTCTCTGCCTATTTGTGATCTGTCAAATAAATAAATTAATTAAGTAATTAAAAAAAAAAAAGAAAAGAAAAATGACGCAGGAAAAGACATAGTAATTCTTACTCTGCCCCCTGGTGGAGGTAATTGAGTACGACTGTTTCCTTTCTACTCTTGTCTATTTTGTAGCATATACATAATAATCTGTAACACATACTGAGCATCAAAGAGCTCTGTCATAGATGTTATATCATTTAAGTCCTACAACAATTGGAGCAGTTATTTTAAGGAAACTGAAGTCCATGGAAATCAGAATCTAGTATCCAGAGGCAAGATTCAAATCTAACAATGTCCAAATGCAAAGCCTCTGTTCATTCTATTATGTCATGCTGCCTCTAATCCAAAATCTTGGACAAAAAGCAGTTGAACAAAACTATGTGTTGGATCTCTGTACAGGGAAGAGTACAGGATTTGGTGTCGGAAAGATGTGGCTGTAAAGCCTATCTCTGCCCTTGTGGTCTCTGTCCCCCTGGACAAGTTCGTTAAGGTCTCAAAGCTTCTCATCTACTATCTGAGGATAGTAGTGGCCATGTTTCAGAAATCTTCGGTAAGAACTGAATGAGATAATTCATGAAAACACAAGATAAACAACGATTGTGTGGTAAGCCTAATGACCATAATCTGTTGAAAAATATTGTACATGCCTCAGACTCAAGTTTATTAGGAACACTTTTTGTTGTTGTTGCACTTGTCTTTTATATAACTTCCCCATAAATTTTAAATGCAATTTGCCTGGTAGAAAGGTACATTGAATTTTTTCCTCAGTGGTTCTAGTTTACGAGAGAGTTGCCTTTGTTTTTATTAAATAGCAAAGGGCAGATACTTAGCCTCAAATAAGAACCTGCTCTTTGGACTTTAATTGCATTTATATTGTTCTATTCAAAGTTATTTAGAAATTTAGCTCTTAAAAAAAATTAAGAATTTGCAAATTCAGTGGTTTATTGGAGATTTGATCACTACATTCTATTTGGATCTGAAACTTGCCAACCAAAAGACCTTACCATGCTTGAAAAATGGAGTTATTGTCAAATGAACATGTTTTCAGTGAAGGAAACAAAATGGTATGGACCAGTTGTGGGGATGGAACTCTTAAAATTCCTCAGAAACTCATGAAAGATATATGGCACAACTTACACAAATTCCACAATGCTTATAAGAATGTGGTGAGACAGGGGGCACCTGGGTTGCCCAGTGGGTTCAAGCCTCTGGCTTCAGCTCAGGTCATGATCCCAGGGTCCTGGGATCGAGCCCCGCATTGGGCTCTCTGCTCAGCAGGGAGCCTGCTTCCACCTCTCTCTCTCTCTGCCTGCCTCTCTGCTTACTTGTGATCTCTCTGTGTCAAATAAATAAATAAATTCTTTTAAAAAAATATGGTGAGACAAGAATTCGTATAGCATGTAAATGAATCTATAAATTGGCCGGGTGTTTTTGGAAAGCCAATTGGTAATTTGCAATATGAGCTTTAACAACATTCAGACATGTTGAACTTTCACTTTGAAAAAAATCTGCCCTGAAGAAACAAATAAAGCTTTAGCTAAAGGTATGCTCATCACAGAATTACTGATGACCAAAAAGTTCGAAATGAGCAAAGTATCAATAACAGAGAATTGCTTACACAAATTATAGTTTTCATATGAAAATGAGCTATAAATAAGCATTAAAAATATTGTATGAGAGATAACCTGGGAGAATACAGTTGTATAAACTTTCATTCATCTGTCTCAAAACTATGTACATAAGCATTGCATTATAAATACATCATTTCCTTCCAATGTCGGTTTCCTTCTTCAAGATCCACCAGAATGTTCTGTGTCACTCCAGAACTCTTTCTTCCTTCCAGTTGTTGTTTTAATCTGGACTGGATTGTCGTTAATTAAACAATTTCTGTGCCTGTTAGAAAGAAATTGTTTTGTTCATATTTTCTTTTTAGTATATCAGGAGACTTAGGCTGAATAAGAAAAAGAGCTTGACAACTAATAGGGATAGGAGTCCAGGACCCATGGCTGGTTCTTTATTTTGAATATGGAGTTGGTATAGTAATACCATTATTTCTTGGAATTCTTTTTGGGGGTGTGAGTCTGTTTGACCCTAAATCCAGTTCTACACTGGCTTTACTCTGCATATTGGTCATTTCAAAAGAGTCAGATTTCCATTCAATAATAAATCATAGCATTTTAGTTCTATTTTACATCTTTTACTTTTTTGGTTTTGGTTTTATTGAGTTATAACTGAGAAATAATAAACTGCACATATTTAAATTGTATGATGTGATAAATTTGACATATGTGTATACTTGTTGCATTAGTTATCTATTGTCATATAACAAATTACCCTCAAATTAGTGGCTTAAAACAGCAAGCATTAATCACTGTACAGTTTCTGTGGATCAGAAATTGGGGAGAAGCTTATCTGGGTGGCTGAGGTTTAGGCCCCAGGCAGGATGTTGAAAGAACTGCAGACACCTGACAGTTTGACTGAGGCCAGCACATGTTTCCAAGATGGCTGACTGTCATGGCTGTTGACAGGGTGCCTTACGATACTTCAATGTCCTTGCAATAGCAAATGACTTCCCCCAAGAGAGAGCAAGCAAGAGGAAACTGCAGTGTGTTATGACCTAGACCCTGAAGTCTGTCATCACTTCCTCTTTTTCCTGTTTGTTAGAAGCAGATCTCTAAGTGCAGCTCACACTCTGGGGAAAAGGAATTAGGTTCCATTCTTTAAAAGGAAGAGTGTCAGAGAAACTGTGAGCACATCCTAAAATCCCTGCAGCCACGAAATCAGCAACATGATCAAGATAAAGATAAAGAATAAATTCTAAGCCAAATTAAATGTCGTTGTCTGTAATATTTCAATTCTGGTTGAAGTGATTACATCACACAAAGTATTTTTCCAAATTCCACTGCTACCTTGTACTCATAGAGCACCTCATAGAATTATTTTTAAAGTGTTTTCAAAATTGTAACAAGAGCAATTGGCACAGCTTTTATGTCTGAGGCAAATGAACATCCAGTGATATCGGACCAGGAATATAAAAATTCCTATTTGGGGAAAAAAGAAAGAAGAAAGGATCTGGTGGAGGATAAATAAGAATGTGCATATAATTTGTATTTCTTTATGTCAGGACTTTGACGCTCCCGCCACCCGCCCTCCCCGCCCCAGCATCACTGGAAAAGATTATTAGGACCTTCTAAAGAATGTTTTTTACTGATCAACACTGAAAATGTGTCCTTACACTTAGCATGCTCACCTAGCATCTTTTCAACAAGCACAGAGAACACATTTTCTAGCCCTTGAGTTTTTCTGAGAGCAAAGGGTTTTCTCTGTCACTGTGGCTGTCACAAGTGCTTCTGTGAGGACAATAGAAACACAAGCGCCATTACCGCCTTGATGCAGTGGACGCTTTGCATGACTACCAGGTCCCATGCACACTGTTGCACACATATTAGCTCATTTAATTCTCACAATAGCCCTATCAAATAAGGGTTACCATCCTTGTTTTCATTTTTTTCCTAATAATAAAATCAGTGAAATTAAGACAATTGTTCTTGGTCATCTAGTCAGTCATTTGTTCACTCAACATTTTTTTTTTTTAAAGATCATATGTATCTTTTAAATTTTTTAGTTTAGTTTCATTTTTTATTTAAATTTTGGGTAGTTAACATACAGTGCATATTGGTTTCTGGAGTAGAATTCAGTGATTCATCACTTACATACAACAAACACCCAGTGCTCATCACAAGTGCCTTCCTTAATACCCTTCACCAATCTAGCCCATCCCTTCCATCAACCCTGTTTTCAAGAAACATTTTGGAAGAGATTATGCTGAGTGAAATAAGTCAAGCAGAGAGAGTCAATTATCATATAGTTTCACTTATTTGTGGAGCATAACAAATAGCATGGAGGACATGGGGTGATAGAGAGGAGAAGGGAGTTGGGGGAAATTGGAAGGGGAGGTGAACCATGAGAGACTATGGACTCTGAAAAACAATCTGAGGGTTTTGAAGGGGCGGGGGGGGGGGTGTGAGGTTGGGGGAACCAGGTGGTGGGTATTATAGATGGCACGGATTGCATGGAGCACTGGGTGTGGTGCAAAAATAATGAATACTGTAATGCTGAAAATAAAAAATAAATTAAAAAAAAAAAGAAACTTTTTGATCAGCAACTACGTGCCAGGTGCTGTTGAGGTGCTGGGGATCCCAAAGGAATGAAACAGTTTAAACTTTCAAAAGAGTTGAGGTTTAAACACAGATTGTTCAAAGTCTGCGTTCTTAACTATCATATCAGTGGTTCTTGAACTGTTATGAGAATAAACACTATTTCAGGCACATTTACTCCCCAGAGATTCTAATTTAGATGGCCCAGAAAACTGCAATTTAATCAATCAACCATCATATGGGATTCCAGTATAAGTGGTCTGTGGACCACACTTGGGGAAACACTGCTCCAGCTACCAAAGAGAAGGCCAACACTTCTTTTCCTTGTTGTGGCCAATCATATTGTATACTCCGTGTTTTCTCCCCCTATTTACATGGACCAGTCTCCTTGAATCAAGGCTAATACATCCCAAGTTCATAACAAATAATTCCAGAATTTAGCAGCTTAAAACAACAAGCACTATTTTAGCTTCTGTACATCAGGAATCGGGGAGAGACTTATCTGAGTATGTCAGGAACAGGTTCTCAACAAAGATGCAGTCAAGAAGTTGGCTGCCCCTGCAGATCTTTCAAGCCTTTACTCAGGTAGATGCACTTCCAAAGTCATTCATTTGGCTGTTACCAGTCCTAAGAAGATTTGCTTCTGCTTCCAAGAAGCAAATCCCATGGACCTCTTCATTGTACGTTTGCCTCGCAACATGGCAAGGGGCATGTCCAGAGCAAGGGATGGAGAGAGAGTGCCCCAAAATGGAATTTGTAATTGGTCTGGAAGTGACATCTCATAACCTCTGTTGCATTTTACTTGCTTGGGGAGGGAGTTGGGTAAAGGCATGTATTAGGCATCATAATGGCTCCTTCTAAAGATGTTGACTCCTTAATCCCCGGGACCTGTGGATATGTTACATCGCATGGCAGAATGCAAATGTAATGAAGGCTATGGATTTTAAGGTGTGGTGATTATTTTGGAATCTCCAGGTGGGTCCAATGAAATCACATGACCTTTAAAAGCAGAAGAGGCAGGCTGAAGAGGAAAGTGCAGAGAAATGGCAGAAGGAAAGTCAGGGAGATTTTAACGGTGAAAGGTATTTGGCATGCGGTTGCCAGCTCTCAGACATGAAGTACAATGACTGGAGAATCTTCTAGGACCTTTTTTTAAAGCATAAGGACATACACAGACTGGCTGTAGGAGTAAAGATGGTTCCTGATAGTGAAGAACTAAAGATCTCAATCCTACAACCACAAGAAACTGAATTTGTCCGAGAACCTGAAAGCACTTGGAAGCAGATTCCTACCCAGAGCCTCTGGAAGGAATGTGTCCCTGCCAACACATTAATTTTAAGGCTGGTCATACCAGTAGGACTTCTGCCTACTGAATCACAAGATAATGCGTGGGTGGCGTTTTAAGCTAAGACTGTTGTGATTTGTTCTAGCTGTACTATGAAGTGAATAGAAGCATGAAAACCAGCATATGGGATCCTTGGGGGGTTCTTGACCACACTGAGTCTGTGCCGAGCGAATGAGTGTCTCCTAGAGCGTAGAGCGCCTTCTGCTGCTCTTGGGTTTGCCTGTAAATGGAAAGCTGTCTCTGCCGGTACCACTAGTGGGAGAGTTAATGTAACATCCCTGCACTGTTCCAAGTGGGATGGGCAAATTCATTTTCATGGGCCACCATCAGAAATTGGAAATTCCCTGAAAAGGAGGCAAGGGGGGGGGGGGAGTCTTTAAGGTATCATTCACTGTTTTTGCATTTGTTTGGGGGTTTGTTTATTCCACAGTGTTGCCATGGCTTAGTTGCTCTGCCCAGAGCTGAATTTGCATGCTCAGTTGTTGAATCAAATGGAAGTAAGGCAGCTGTTACTCTTTGACTTGGTAAGTCCTGTTTGGTGAAGAATAGGGAACAGGTGGAAGAGCAAGTGTAATGACTCTTGACTAGATATGGAACGTTTGAGAGCAAAGAAAAGTCTAATTTGCTGTGTATTGGGGAAAGCTGTACCAAATTGTGCTATTGTCAACCTCCTATGGGTGTGTGTGTGTGTGTGTGTGTGTGCAGGCACGTGCGTGCCTGCACACACACACACACACACACACCCACCCACGCTTCAGAAAACAGGATCACATGAAAAGCACTTGAGAAACTAAAAAAAAGAAAAAATTATCCTACGCTTCATCACCATATGCTCTATTAGTCAAGGTGGAGATAGTGAACTTGGGAGACCGGTCTCTCTGGGATCTTTCCTCCAGAATTTGTTTTGGCTGGGTCATTTTTGTCACTATGGGGATCAGGCTGACAGCTGGCTAACTGGCTGTTTTCATAGAAAACCTCAGAGTGTCATAAAGAACTCAACTTATGTGCCTGACAGATAAAGGCTGTAAAATAAAAGAATGAGTAGATGAATAAAGTAATGCAGCTTGAGGCCCCAGAATAAAAGACTAGGGATACCATAAACCTGTACTTATTTGTTTTTGTTTTTAAAGATTTTATGTATTTGAAAGAGTGAGAGCACAAGCACGAGCAGGGGAAGGGGCAGGGGCAGAGGGAGAGGGAGAAGCAGACTCCCTCCTAAGGAGGGAGCCTGACGTGGGGCTGGATCCCAGGACCTGGGATCATGACCAGAGCAGAAGGCAGATGTTCAACTGGCTGAGCCACCCAGGCACCCCCCTGTGCTTGGTTTTAATGATGAGATAATGGAGTGAATTATTATTATTATTATTTTTAAGGTGGTCTTAATACTACATGACATTTAAAATTCAGGGATTGGTTCTTTGAGACCAAAATCATTGCATAGACTGGAAAGGCTTGGGGATCAAATGATTATTTTAAAGATTCCAGAAAGTTACTTGTTTTTTTTTTTTAAACATTATAATGCACTTTGAAGAGTTTGCTCTTTTCTACTGATAGTACAAAGAAAATGTTGTAGATCTTACCATCTAAAGGGAGACGGGTATGTAAGGGAAATAATGAAATGTGTGTGTGTGTGTGTGTGTGTGTGGTTTTCAGTTTGTTTGTTTGTTTGTTTGTTTTAAGTGTTTGAATGATCTTCGGAGACCTAAGCACCAGCCAATGTGCAGTATGCTCTGAGAGTGACTGACAAGGCAAAAGACAGATTTCCTAGAGGTCTTCAGGTTTCATTCAGTGTTTGATAATCCGTACAAAAATCTTGTTGTTGATAAAATATTGTTTTCAGCTCAAGGATTGGAATTCTTGGCACCTGAGAATCTGTTTTAAGACCCCTTTTTAAACCAGATACTGATTGCTTGCTCATGCCATCAAATCTCTAAGAAATACCCCCCCACACACATACACTTCCCCTCCCCAAACCTGACTTCCCCTTTAGCTCAAGTGTCAACACATGCTCTTTTGTGAAAGCCATTTTCTTCCTTGCTAAGCCTGTGGTTATGTGTCAGTTTCCAGGATTTCCATTAGCAATACCACTCCTCCCTCTAAGGTTCTATTTTTAAATGTCCTTTGAATTTTGGCTTGATCCCCATTAGCTGACCCCTGTCTTTTGATTTCTCTGTTCTATGAATAGAGGCAAGGGCAGAAAGATGACAAGAGATATGCTAATTTACAGTTGCTCTGGAGTGATGTTGACCACAGGAAATGGATTACACCAGGTGCATACCAATGGGGGGAAAAAGGGTAAAGGAGCAGCTGCCAACTTTTCAGAAACAGGATAGCCTTTACTTGTCTGGGGAATGGTTTTGGGATTTGGTTGAAAACAACACTTTAAAGCCCTTGCTCAGTTAGGCTTGTCACCTACTTGTTGGCTGACTTCTGACCTCAATCACATTAACTGTGTATTCAACATTGTTACAGTGAGGTAGTGCATTTCTTGGTTAGATGGAAAATTTTAAGATTTTATTTATTTTTATCTTTTTATTTTTTTTAAAGATTTTATTTATTTATTTGACAGAGATCACAAGTAGGCAGAGAGGCATGCAGAGAGAGAGGAAGGGAAGCAGGCTCCCCGCTGAGCAGAGAGCCCGACACGGGACTCGATCCCAGGACCCTGAGATCATGACCTGAGCCGAAGGCAGTGGCTTAACCCACTGAGCCACCCAGGCGCCCCAGAAAATTTTAAGATTTTAAAATTTTAAGATTGAAATGTCTGGTGTAGTGTGGACATCAGAAATAGCATCATTGATTTCATCACAAATACTTGTCAGAAGCTCTGTGTCCTAGAAATGAGTAACATTTAGGAAAGGACAAAATGAATTAATTTGAGATGGTCATATTAAAAGCAAAGTGTGTAGGGCGGGAGTAGAGGATATAGGAACATGGACAGAAGCGGGAAAATATCCCTCGATGGAGAAGATATCCATTTTTGCTTTTATCTTCAAACTCTATGGGTGTTCTCCTTAATACTGATGATAAATAAGCCTCTGATTTTAGAGCGGGAAGCCCTCCTTGGACTGTCCTCATTCAATTACTCTCTCTCTTGGGATTTCTTTCAAAGTACCCACCAGCATGGAATCTTGTGTTCACCGCTATCATTCACATTCCATTCAGGCTGACTGTCTGTCCGCTGTTACTCAAACTGCTCTTGTCAAAGTGACCGTAAATCTTTTTTTCTTCCCGTCATTCGACAGTGTGTGCTGCACTAGTAACAACTCGCTCCGTTCTTGGTTCTTAATACCTCACTCTTGCCCCATTCTCTGTCCATCTCTTTGGCCACCCCTTTTCAAGTCTCCTTCGTGAGCCTGCCTTCCTCAGTTGTCTGTAGATGTGCTGCATCCTACTTCCCATTCACTCCAGGTTCGTCTAGAAGACTTTTGTTTCCTCCACTCCCAGAGTTTTGATGAGTCTTTGTTTTATGTCAAATACATTCAATAAAAATACAGTGTATGAATTTCAGATGTGTACCACTTGGCTTTGATCCATTGATGTACTGTAATATGAACACGGTTGTAGCAATATTTATCACCTTACCTAACTGGAGTACAGTATTGATGATAGTACACTGTATGTTAGTTCTTTGTGGCTTATTCACTACCTGCTGCACACTTGTACCGCTAAACAACATGAATTGTATTCCTCCAACTCACTCATTCCCTATTTTTTTTTTTAAAAGATTTTATTTATTTATTTGAAAGACGGAGATCACAAGTAGGCAGAGAGGCAGGCAGAGAGAGAGAGAGAGAGAGGGAAGCAGGCTTCCTGCGGAGCAGGGAGCCCGATGCGGGGCTCGATCCCAGGACCCTGAGATCATGACCCGAGCCAAAGGCAGCAGCCCAAACCACTGAGCCACCCAGGCGCCCCTCACTCATTCCCTATTAACTACCATTTTACTCCGTGGTCTTTTTCTGTTGTTTGTTTGTTTGTTTTGTTTTCACGAGTTGGATTCTTTGAAATTTCACATATAAGGGATATTTAGCAGTACTTGACTTTGTCTTTCTGACTTGTCTCACTTAGTATAATGTGCTCAAGGTCCATCCATTTTGTCAAAAAAAGAGGGGGCTGTGAGCTTTATCCTAGCTAAAGAAGAATTCATTGTGTATAAATGCCACATCTTTTTTTTTCTCCATTCATTTGTTGATGGATGCTTCAGTGCCCCTAATTTGACAATCGTGAAAAATGCTGCAATAAACATGTGCATGGTTATCTCTCTGGGAAATCCTGTTTTCATTTCCTCTTGCCTTTGTAGGAGAAAACGCACTTTCTGAGTTCCTTGCCTGTCAGTGTCCTTTACTGTGCACAATAAAGACTTCTAGTTACCGAATGTGTGGAGGATTTTTCCCATACTAAACACTTTGCTATGACTATAGTTGATCCTGTAATTCAACACCGTTCTAACATTGTCTATTTGCACAGTGTTAGATCCCCCAGGTTAAGGACTCAGTCCCATAAAACTCCTATAGCACCACACCATTTGCAAGGTATAGATCAGAGATTCCAATAATCCCTTCCTTGGATTCTATTAATTGGCTAGAGTGGCTGACAGAACTTTAACATTTTATTTACTTCTATTGGTCAGTTATTAAAAAAACAGAACAACAACAACAAAAAACCCAAACCATGCTAAAGGATACAGTTGGACATCCACATGGAAGAAATTAGTAAGGCAAGGAAGAAATCTAGAGTTTCCATGTTCTCTAGAAGTGTTGTACTCCTTGGATCTCAATGTGTTTACCAACCTGGAGGCTCTCCAAACCTCTTCCTGTAAGATTTTCATAGAGGCTCCTTCACCCAGACATGACAAATTAATTCCTTTCCAGTTTCTCTCCTCTCTGAAGGATGAAGGAGAGTGCTGAAAATTCCAAGTTTCTAATCATGGCTTGGTCCTTCTGTTTACCAGCCCCCAGCCAGGAGCCATCCAAGAACCCACTCATTGACTTCAATAGAGCAAAAGATGGAACTTCTGCTCTTAACACTTAGAGAATTAGAAGAGTTTTAGGAGTTTGGTGCCACGAACTGGACAGAGTCAGTCTCTCTCTCTCTTTCTCTCTTTTTTTATATTTAAGTGACTGTCCACCCCTTGATCTCTGCCCATGTGCTTCTTAAAGCGCAACAATAGAGAAGTCAAATGCCTAGACTACTGGCATGTTAGTGGAATCCCATGCAGCGATGAATAATCTTTCCAGCCCGTCATTACCATATGAAAAGTGAACAAAGAAATAGATTTTTAAAAAGCCTTAGAACAAATTGGTGGTTACTAGGCGGAAATAGGGGTGGGAGGATGGGTGAAATAGATGAGGGGGATTAAGACTACTCTTGATGAGGGACGCCTGAGTGGCTCAGTTGGTTGGAAGACTACTCTTGATGAGCACTGAGTAATGTATAGAATGATTTTAAATGACTAAGTTGTACATCTGAAACCTGAAACTATTATATTAGAATTTAAAAAATAAAACCTAAAAATTAGACTCAAATTATGTCCATCATATGAATGGATGAAACACAACTAAAATTAACAAAAAATCTCCCAAGGCAAGGCCACTCAGGTTAGGAAGCTTCTCTTCAGTATTTCGAGTACCAAAAGCAGGAGTGGTAACCACCAACATTCGGTTTCACCCTTTGAATCATATACATATGTATATAAAACTGAGCTAAGACACAACATTCTCTTGCCCTGATGCTGTTTTGAGGTTTTAAAGTAATACTGGATTTCCTTATGTACCTCACTTATTCATTACTCTACCATCAAGGTATTGGTCCTCCTCCTATCTGTTTATATCCAGAATATCCTTTGGAAGGGACATTGGTTTTGGCTACCATACTGATCTGGGTTACAGGCAGCAATACTGGTCTAGCAAGTGCCTCCCCCTTACTCTCTTCACATAGGGTAAGATTACATAGAGAATGAATGAACTCTTTTGACCATCAGGCAATACAGCTTCATTTACTGTTAGTCCCTACTGTTAGTCCCGATTTTGTCAGCTAAGGTAAAGGCACGTCTTTCCCCATCAGGTCCTAAGGAATTCTGACCCAGGGATTTAAAATACAGTGAGTTGCTTTGAAATCATCCCTGCTTCCAGCCTTTGTAGTTAGACACCTGGTCATATGACCCCTGCATTAGGTAAGGAAAGGGGGGAAAATGAGGTTATTTAAGAAAGACCATACCAGGGACGCCTGGGTGGCTCAGTTGGTTAAGCAGCTGCCTTCGGCTCAGGTCATGATCCCAGCGTCCTGGGATCAAGTCCCACATCGGGCTCCTTGCTCGGCAGGGAGTCTGCTTCTCCCTCTGCCTCTGCCTGCCATTCTGTCTGCCTGTGTTTGTGCTCTCTCTCTCTCTGACAAATAGATAAAAAAATCTTAAAAAAAAAAAAAAGAAAGACCATACCAACATCCTTCTCTACCCTCTCTTCTCCAGATCCACTGGAAAAATAAAGGAATCCATCCAGTGAGGACACTTCTTTAATCCCACTCGTGTGGAGTGTTAGCACACTCACAGAGATGTGTACACAAGCCCTACATGTCTTTATTTCCCTCCATTTTCGGCAACCAATGTTTTAAGTGTCACTTCTATTTTCTGTCACAGTGCTACTGAGGAGAATCACTCTTGGCTAATTGTTGGCCACTTGGGGCTGTAAAGGGTATTCCTTTGGTATAAAGAAATGATTAGCGGGGCACCTGGGTGGCTCAGTGGGTTAAGCCGCTGCCTTTGGCTCAGGTCATGATCTCAGGGTCCTGGGATTGAGTCCCGCATTGGGCTCTCTGCTCAGCGGGGAGCCTGCTTCCTTCTCTCTCTCTCTGCCTGCCTCTCAGTGTACTTGCAATTTCTCTCTGTCAAATAAATAAATAAAATCTTTAAAAAAAAAAAAGAAAAGAAATGATTAGCTATCCAACTTCACATGTCTTGTGTTTGGGTTCTTTCACAGTATTTGAAGCCTTTGTATCAGTCCAGAGTCAGTGTCTGTTCCTGGAAATACCCTTTTGTAGCTCCTTAGGGCTAGCAGGGTCAGCCTGACATAGCAACTGTGATGAGGGCTTTCCCATCAGGGAATCTGCCACATGGCTATCTGTAGTCTCTGACTGACAGACACTACGTTCTTACTGGCATTTTATAGCTATGGAGGGCTCAAGAGGGTGATGTCTAGGTTCAGCCAATACCTACATTGTTGCAGTACCCCTGTATTCATTTCCTTGACCCAGCTGGCCATCTCAGTGGAGCACATGGGGATATTTGTTTGTTGATTCCAGTCACCTTTTGATCCCTGAAAAGTCTTCTTTTGATGGATGTTGACAATTCCTCTTTTGTTGTACCCCTAAGTTTCAGTGGGGTTGTGTCCCCTACATGGGTGTTCTTTAGTAGGCCAAGCTTCCATTGCCCTTCTATCTGGCAAATGTCCAGGCCATTGGCCACTGTCCAGAAGTCTGTAAAAACCCCAATACAGGGGCTTTCCCCACTGAGCTGATCTTCCTCAATCTGTCTTTCCATTGTGGGTCTTAATGCAGGAGCTTTCCAAACAGGATGGTGTCCATTCATCATGGAAATGCCATCCCTCATCCAGGTAGCTCTTCAGTAACTTGAGAGCTGTTCATAGGACACTGTCCAGGTGGTAATGGAATCCAGTAGCTCCTCACACAGTTCAAGTCAGTTCTAGGGAAAAGAGGATCCCTGCTTGGGAGTATCTCTTCCTCAGATTCCCCAGGAGATATCATGATCTGAATAAACCATTTCTATTTTATCATGGAACTCTTCTGGACACAGCCACACCCGCACTATAGCACCTCTCAGATAACATTCTAGACCTTTTGGATATTTTGGTTTAAAGATCACTTCATGCTTTGTAGTCATAAGGTGAGCATCAGTTAGACAGTAGAATAGTGACTACCCCGGAAATAGGGATTCTCTAGTCAAAAGTCCTGCTAGTCCTTGCTGGGAAGTTCCCACAGGCTGTTGCCATAGCCCCAGTTTAGGCTGCACATACGGTACTGCACAGAGAATTTGTCCCTACTGTCATTCTACCTTCTGTTTGACATTACGTGGGTTCCCTCACTTTTACTGGTTTCCATTTAGCATATGCTATAACATGGCTTGGAAAGCAGATTTAAATTACTTCTATTTTACAATACTGGGGATGTGAAACACTGTCAAGTCACATACAATGTTCATCCCCATAATAGAGTCAGCTAATGGAGGTGCAGCCATTTCTTGTGGGTCCTCTTGAAACAAACCATTTGCCCTACACACTTGTACCTTAATTCCATAAACCCTTTTGCTCTTAATGATAGCCTCTATTAAGGATTTTGTCAACAAATTTTGATTTATAACACCAGGTAGGGTACTGTTAGCCAGATTTACTGTTTATTCTCATGAAACATTTAGGTAAAATAGATATAACTTCTTTACCTAAAGCCTGTTTGAACATGGCAACTTTCATAATCTTAGCAGCTCTCACATTTTTATCTTCTTTCAATTTAATCACAGTCCCTTTAGGGCCTCATGAATGGGCTTGGTGTACAGTTTGGGGGCCTCATTTATCAAGGAGTCCTGGAAACGTGTGTTTTCAACCCTCCTGATTATTTTACCCACTCCCATACAAAAGGCTTTGCATCCCCAGTGAGGGGTTCAACTGAGGGACCGTGGCCCTTTTGTCCATCTTTAACTTGGTCAGTGTCCCTAACTATTGTCAAGAGATTGCCAGTCAGATTTCTTAGAGTAATCTCTACATTCCTTCTTCAGAATTTTTCCAAACTGGGGTAAATGGAGCGTGCTTGTTTGGGGCCTTCTTCTGTTGAGAGATAAGTAGGGGGTTTCTTTGGCTTACCCAACCTTTGACCATGCTGTATTTAAACCTTTGATTTAACCCTATCAATATGCATTTTATTTAACCCACTTTAAAAAAAATTCATGTATATATATTTATATGTTTGTATTTATAAAATATAAATTTCGGTATAATTAACATACCCTGTTAGATTAATTTCAGATGTACAACATAGTGATTCAACAGCTCTGTATTACTCAGTGCTCATCATAAGTGTAATTTTTTTTTTTTTAATTTAAAATCACTTAGCATATAGTATATTATTAGTTTCAGATATAGAGTTTGGTGATTGATCATTTGAATATAATACCCAGTTCTCATTACTCAAATGCTTCCTTAATGCCCATCAGCCTGTTACTCTATCCCCTCACTCTCTTCCTCTCAATCAAACCTCACTTTGTTTCCTGTAGATAGGATTCTCCTATGGCTTGTCTTCCTCTCTGTTTCCATCTTATTTTTCCTTCCCTTCCCTATGTTCATCTGTTTTGTTTCTTAAATTCCCCACATGAATGAAATCATGATATTTGTCTTTCTCTGGTTAGGTTTCTTCCTAATTTGTTTTTATAATTGTAAATGAGATGGATTCCTTGATTTCTCATGCTGCTGCTTCATTAGTGTTATATAGAAATGCAACGTATTTCTGTACCTTGATTTTTGTATCCTCTGACTTTACTAGAATGCATTAATCAGTTCTAGCAGTTTTTTAGTGGGATTTTGGGTTATCTATATAGAATATCATGTCGTGCAGAAATAGTGAAAGTTTTACTTCTTTGCCAATTTGAATGGCTTTTATTTCTTTTTGTTGTCTGATTGCTGTGGCTAAGACTTCCAGTTATTATGTAGAATAAATGGTCAGAGTGTATATCCCTATCTTGTTCCTGAACAGGAAAAGTTCTGTTTTTCCCCATTGAAGATGATAATACCTGAGGATTTTTCATAGATGGCCTTATTATGTTGAGGTATGTTCCCTGTAAATCTAGTTTGTTGAGAGTTTTTATCATGAATGATGTACTTTTTCAGATGGTATTTCTGCATCTATTGAAATGATGATATGGTTCTTATCTTTTATTAATGTGATATATCACATTTATTGATTTGCAAATATTGAACTACCCTTGCAACTGGGAATAAATCCCACTTGTTTGTAGGGAATATTTTCTTTAATGTCTTGTTGAATTTGGTTTGCTTGTATTTAGTTGAAAACTTTTACATCTATATTCATCAGATATATTGGTCTGTAGTTCTTTTTTTAGTGATGTCTTCACCTGGTTTTGGTATGAGGGTAATGTGGCCTCCTACAATGAATTTGGAAGTTTTCCTTTCTTTTTTAAAATAGTTTGAGAAGAATGGGTATTAATTCTTTTTTATTACATATATGTGTGTGTGTGTGTGTGTGTGTGTGTGTGTATTATATATATATATTAAAGATTTATTTATTTTGGAGAGATAGTATGAGCAGGAGGGGCAGAGGGAGAAGGAGTGAGAATCCCTAGCAGACCCAGCGCTGAGCATGGAGTCCAATGTGGGGCTTGATCTCATGACCTTGAGACCCTAACCTGAGCCAAAATCAAGCATTGGACACTCCACCATCCGCTCCACCCAGGTACCCCATTAACTCTGCTTTATATGTTTGGTAGAATTTAGCTGTGAAGCCATCTTGTCCTGGACTTTTGTTTGTTGGGTGTTTTTGATTACTGATTCAGTTTTCTTGCTAGTTATTGGTCTGTTCAAGTTTTCTACTACTTCTTATTTTAGTTTTGGTAGTGTATATGTTTCTAGGAATTTATCCATTTCTTCTAGGTTGTCCGATTTGTTGGCATATAGTTTTTCATAATATTCTCATAATTTGTTTTTCGCCGGTGTTATTTCTCTGTCATTTGTGATTTTGCTTTCTCTTTTCTTGGTAAGTCTGGCTGTAGATAAATCAATTTTATTAATTTTTCAAAGAATCAGCTCCTAGTTTCATTGATCTGTTCTTTCATTTTCTTTTCTTTTCTGTTTTTTTTTTTTTTTTGGTTTCTATATAATTTATTTTTGCTCTAGTCTTTATTCCTTTTTTCTGCTGGCTTTAGGCTTCATTTTTAGGTCTTCTTCCTAGCTCGTTTAGGTGTCCAGTTAGGTTTTAGAGATTTTCTTGAATTTTGAGATAGGCCTGTATTGCTATATATGTCAGTCTTATGACTGCTTTTGCTGCATCCCAAATGTTTTAGACTATTGTGTTTTCGTTTTCATTTGTTGCCACCATTTTTTTTCTTTTCTTTTCTTTTTCTTATTTCTTTGATTTTCTGGTTGACCCACACATTCCTTAGAGACATGTTTTAACCTCCATGTATTTGTTGTCTTACCAGAGTTTTTCTTATGGTTAACTTCTAGTTTTGTAGCATTGTGGTCTGAAAAGCATAGTATGACTACAGTCCTTTTGTATTTGTTGAGGCCTGTTTTGTGGTCTAATATGTGTCTTATTTGGGAGAATGTTTCATGTGCACTTGAAAAGAATATGTGTTCTGCTGTTTTAGCAAGGAATGTTGGAAGTATATCTGTTAAAGTCCAAGCAGTCCAGTATATCATTCAAACCCATTGTTTCTTTGTTCATTTTCTGTTTAGACGATCTCTCCATTGATGTAAGTGGAGTGTTAAAGTGCCCTACTATTACTGTATTATTATCATTTAGTTCCTGTATGTTCATTGTTTTATATATTTGGGTACTTTGATGTTGGGGGCTAAATATTTATAATTGTTACATCTTCTTGTAAGATTGTCCTCTTTATTATTACAGAGTGCCTTTTATTTGTTGTTTTGTTTTAAAGTCTCGTCTGTCCAATACAAGTTTTGCTAGTCTAGCTTTCTGTTGACATCTATTTGCATGATAAATGTTTCTCCATCCCTTCACTTGTAACCTACAGTTGTCTTTAGGTCTAAAATGAGTCCCTTGTAGGCAGCATTTGGATGGTCTTGTTTTTTAATCCATTTTGACACTTTGTCTTTTGATTGGACTGTTTAATCCATTTACATTCAGAGTAACTATTGATAGATATGTTTATTGCCGTTTCATTACTTGTTTTGTCAATGTTTCTGGAGATTTTTGCTGATCCTTTCTTTTTCACGTTTTGCTGATTTTCTTTATTGATATGTATTCTTTCTCTTTATTCTTGGCACATTTATTATTAATGGTTTTTGACATCTGGTCACTCTTAGGTCACTACTTCTGCAAATAGTCTATGTTAAGTGTCTTTCAAGTTTCAACCTATTCTTCCCTCTTCTCTTCACATTTTTGGTAGGTATTTTTTGTGCATGAGCTTCTTGAGTGATTTTTATGGAACTCTTAATTTTTACTGCTTCTGCGTTTTCTGCCCTCATATTGTCATTTTTGGTCTTTCCTTTGCACTCAAAGAGTCCCCTTTAATATTTTTTGCAATGCTGCTTTAGTGGTCACAAACTCCTTTAGTTTTTGTTTGTCTGAGAAACTCTTGCTCTCTCCTTCTATTCTGAATGTTAACTTGCTGAATAGAGTATTCTTGGCTGCAGATTTTTTCCATTCAGCACTTCGAGTATATCATGGCATTCCCTTCTGGCTTGCCAAGTTTCTGTTGAAAAATCTCCAGCTAGTCTTATGGGTCTTCCCTTATAAACTCATGACTTATTTTTGTCTTGCTGCTTTTAGGGTTTTTTCTTTATCACTGCATTTTGCAAATTTGATTACAATATGTCTTGGTATTGACCTGTTTTTGTTCATTTTGATTAGAGTTCTCTATGCCTTCTGGATCTGGATGTCTATTTCCTTCCCCAGATTAGGGAAGTTTTCAGCTATTTTTTTTTTAAATAAATTTTCTTCCCACTTTTCTCTCTCTTCTTCTTCTGGGACTCCTATGATATGAAAATTACTACATTTTTTGGAGTCACTGAGTTCCCTGTCTATTCTCATGTTCCATAATTCCTCTTTTTCTCTTCTGTTCAAATTCATTATCTTTGTCTTCTAGGCCACTAAGTCATTCTTCTGTTTCCTCTGTTTCTTTCAGCCTGTATATTGCATTAAGGCTATAAACTTCTTGTTTATTGTGTTCTTAATCTCTCATTCTTTAACTTGTTTATGTCTGTGACAAGGGTCTCCCTGATGTCTTCTTTTCTCAAGCCCGGTGAATATCCTTATGATTGTTGCATGAAATTCTCCACCAGGCCTATTACTTCTATCTGTTTGGCTTAGATTTCTGGCCATGGCCTTATCTTGTTCTTTCATTTGGGATAAATTCCTTTGCCTTGGTATTTTGTCTAAGTCTCTGCCTTCTCTGTGTTAGAAAAGCCAGTTATGTTTCCTGTTTCTGAAAATAATTGCATCATGAAGAAAAGGTCATGTAGTGCCCAGAGCCTGGCACTTCAGGGAGTGTTTCTGGTTTGTGCTGTGTGTACTCTGCTGTTATGTTTTGGTTGCTCTATCCCTCAGACCAGTCACCTGCAGAGGCTCTCCTTGCCAACTGTGGGCAGTGTTTGGTCCTTGGCCTGAATGTAGCTAATTTTAACTAGATGTGTTCTGATCTGCTTGTGAACTAAGGCCCTGCAGAACTCTCTGGTAGGCAGAGGTGGTGTGAGCAGTGGGTTTTGCTGTTTTTCTGGCGGGAGGGACCCAACCTGCTGAGACTGAGGCAAACTGAGAAGGACAGTCCTGCTGGAACACAGCAGGTGGGGCTTGGTGTAAGCAAGTTAGGCAGCCAGTGCCTGTTCTCTGCTGCTTCTTGCAGGTGGCTTTGTGTTTATGCATAAAGGTGAGGGAGGGAAATGGACCTGCCAGCTCCTTTGTTCCCAAAGAGGTAACTCCATGAAGGCTGCCTCTCATGGAGGGGCTCCAAGAAGAGTGAATAACCTTCCCACTGTGTGCCCCAGGTCATCTTCAGAGAGTTGTTTCTGCTCTATCCCTCGGTTATTGGCCTACCTTCTGTTCAGGAACAGCACAGCACCCTCAAGGCTCTATCCCAGCCAAGCCCACTGACCTTTAAAACTCCAGGCTTTAAGCCCTGCTGGTTGTAAGAACTCACAAAATTCAACTGTTCTTATTTCCTAAGCTAGGAGATCTGGGCTATTCCATGCAAAGGGTGCCATTGCAAGTTGTCTGGACCTAGAATATGCCAGAGGGCTTTGTGCTTGTGTCACCTTGGTGAGATGTCTGGAGCTATAGCAAGCACTAACATGTGGTGTCCCAATGGGCATTGCACTGAGATTGCCTTGATGGAACACTTGGGCTGGTGTGGCCTAGAGGTCCAGGCAGGGCTCACTGAGGTCACAAGTCATCTGGTCTCCAGACCCTGCTCTTGTGTGCATTGTCTAGGTGGAAAAGGAATATAAATAGTGGTGCTCACCAGGCCCCCCAATCCAGAATGTTCTAGTAGCTCTCCCACGATTTGGCAACTTTCTAGTTTGGGATCTTTGATATCCTAGTTGCTCTTGTAAACACAGGTTTTTTTTCCCCATGTCTCAGGGCAGTTGGATCTGCTCACGCCCCTCAGTGCTATTTTTCCTCACTGCAGTTCACAGCATTGGGGGTGGGTGTTCCTTGGTTACTGTGTCTTGCTGTTCTATATGTGGTCTTTTTTTTTTGTTGGGAAGAAGCTATTAAGTAAGTCTTCAGTTTGCCTTCAGGAGGAATTGCTTTATATATAGATGTAGATTTGGTGTGTCCTTGGAGGGTATGATTTCATGTTCTTCCTCCATAGTCATCTTGAACTAGAAGTCCCTGTAGTATATTTTTAATTTCAGTTAGTGTATTCTTCAGCTGACTCAATCATTTATATATATATATATATATATATATATATATATATATTTGTATATATAAATCTTATCTCTTTGTTGATGTTCTCCGTGAGTTCATGAGTTCATGGTCTCTTCTCTAGAATCTTGTAGGTATTTTATTATCATTACTTTAAACTTCTTATCAGGTAAATTGCTTATTTCCATTTCCTTCGGTTTTTCTTTTTCTGGGGTTTTGTCTTATTTCTTCATTTGGATCATATTCCTCCATCTAGTTTTATCTGATTCTTGTGTATGTTACTATGTATTAGGCTGGTCATCTGGCCTTGAAAGTAGTGGCTTCTGTAGAAGGTACCCAGTAGTGCAGTCCCTCCCCAACTCTATTGCCAGAAACAGCTGCTCCAGATGTGTTCCCTGTGTGGGCTGTGTATATCTTCCTGTTGTGGTGAGGCCTTAGTGTTACAGGTGCTCCTGTGGATGGTGCCAATCCTCAGCCTCGCTATATGCACTGACTGGCTTTGAGTTTTGTGGAGGGCACTAATGGACATACTGACTGAGGCCTGGCTGCAACCACTGCTGACAGGTAGGGCCAGCTTACCCTGTTCCCTAGGATGGAGTCACTCTGGAGAGGCACTTGTCACAGTCAGGATTGCTAGCTGGTATGGCAGGGCAGGAGTCAGTCTAGAGGGGTGCTGGTACCTACTGAGGCTGCCTACAATGTGGGAGCTGCTCTGAGGGTACACTTTTTGAAGCTGGTGGGTTTGAGGGGTCAGGCCCCTCAGGAACACCTGGGTAGGGCAGGCAGTGCTACAAAGGTAGATGAAGAGTATCAGAAATGGTTCCACAAGTGTTGGGCTAGCGAAGCTGAAGGTATTTTAGAAAATGGTGCCTACTGGCACCTCTCTTCCCAGGGAGGGCTCCTGCAGATACCTGTCTCTCTGGCATGTGTCTTAAAATTAGTAAATATCCTTCTCGTATATGTCAGGGACTTCCCAAACTCCTGCTTCTGTGCTGGGTCTTCTGCAAAGTGCTCTAGCATGCTGGCCCTTTGAGAGCAGAGTCTTGGTTTCCTGAAGCCCTCCACCTCTCTCTGAGGGAAGCCCTGCCAGTTTCCCAAACTCCCAAAGTTAAATCCTGTGGATTTTCAAGGACAGACATTATGAAGGCTCATCTTTCCAGTATAAGTCTTCACGGTCAGGTATAGGTTTATCCCCTGGTCCTCAAGGCATGCCTCCATGTCTGTGATATTCTTCCCCTTTGTGGGTCACTACTGAACCAGTGGTTTTCCCTCTTACCTTTCTTTGTATAGACTTCTCTGTCTGCTTTTTCTATGGAAGGTCTGCCAGTCACGGGTTATTTTCACAGTGAGTTGTATTGCATATAGTTGTTGACTAGGTGTGTTCATGGGAGGAAGTGAGCCCAGGATCCTCCCAATCTACCATCTTCCTCTCTCTGGTAATCTAATGGATTTTTTGGTATCTCTAAAACCCATAAGGGGGAGCTGAGATGGCAAATTCAATAAGGTTTTCTGAAATGGCTTTTGGTTTTTGCTACAACGTTATATAAGGTGTCCATATGAAAGGGCCCCCCTTAACCACAGCATTTACCATGAATAACTAGTGGGCCTAGTGGGTGAATATCCTGATTATTATAAAACGTGTCCCACATGGCTTGTATGTGAAACATGTCTGCTCTTTCCTCTAGGGTCTTCATTTTGGCATTTGTGGGTTGGAGGTGGACAATCCTGCTTCTCAGGGTAAACAGACCTTAACTGTAATTCTTACTCAGTGCACCAAGTGGGTTGTCCCCTCAGGGGTAACTTCCTCTGTGTCTAGATCACATCTGTGATTGTTCTGAAATGAGCTGAGACTTGTTTAAACCCCAACATGCTCTGCCATTCTGCAACATTCAAAGCCATAGACCTACCCCTTAAATTAGACAGGCTCATCATCCATTTCAGTAAAAGTTCTTCAGGAACTAATACCAGTGTGTAAGAGGAAACAATGCATTTATACAATACCCTCTGGTTTCAGTGATTTCTTGGTTTTGTCCTTTGTATTGACTACATTCTTGATAACCAGAAATCTTATAGGTTGTCCTTACACAATTTTTCACTTGTGATCTGGCTTTGAGGCTATTGGCTGAAGGTCAGGCTGATTGAAATCTGAGTTTGACAGAGTATCAGTGTCCAAGTCAGCATTCTTTTTTACTTGCAGATTAGCTATTAGAATTCTGTTACTGTATTATTATACAATAATCAATGGGCTACACATTTTGTCTTTTTCTTATTTGCATTTCCTTATACATTGAGCAAACCAGTTCCCTGGAGTTGAATCCAATTCTGAATTCCACTGGTTATCTTTAGTGACTTAATACATCCCAATTGCTGCTCTATACCACGGGTAATCATGTGACCACCCAGGAATCAAAAGTTCATCATTCTTCACTCTTTTAGAGATCCTTTCTTTTTTTTTAATTATTTTTTATTTTTTTATTTTTGCAGCATAACAGTATTCATTATTTTTGCACCACACCCAGTGCTCCATGCAATCCGTGCTCTCTCCAATACCCACCACCTGGATCCCACAACCTCTCACCCCCCGCCCCTTCAAAACGCTCAGATTGTTTTTCAGAGTCTATAGTCTCTCATGGTTCACCTCCCCTTCCAATTTCCCTCAACTCCCTTCTCCTCTCCATCTCCCCTTGTCCTCCATGCTATTTGTTATGCTCCACAAATAAGTGAAACCATATGATAATTGACTCTCTCTGCTTGACTTATTTCACTCAGCATAATTTCTTCCAGTCCCATCCATGTTGCTACAAAAGTTGGGTATTCATCCTTTCTGATGGAGGCATAATACTCCATAGTGCATATGGACCACATCTTCCTTATCCATTCATCCGTTGAAGGGCATCTTGGTTCTTTATACAGTTTGGCGACCGTGGCCATTGCTGCTATAAACATTGGGGTACAGATGGCCCTTCTTTTCACTACATCTGTATCTTTGGGGTAAATACCCAGTAGTGCAATGGCAGGGTCACAGGGAAACTCTATGTTTAATTTCTTGAGGAATCTCCACACTGTTCTCCAAAGTGGCTGCACCAACTTGTGTTCCCACCAACAGCGTAAGAGGGTTCCCCTTTCTCTACATCCTCTCCAACACATGTTGTTTCTTGTCTTGCTAATTTTGGCCATTCTAACTGGTGTAAGGTGGTATCTCAATGTGGTTTTAATTTGAATCTCCCTGAGGGCTAGTGATGATGAACATTTTTTCATGTGTCTGATAGCCATTTGTATGTCTTCATTGGAGAAGTGTCTGTTCATACCTTCTGCCCATTTTTTTTTATATGATTGTCTGTTTTGTAGAGATCCTTTCTTTACTTAAACGACGTTTACATGAGCAAGCTCTTTTTACAAAGTTCCACTTCACTGACAACAGCAGTAATACAGGAAAAATTCAGCCTTTTCCTTTCTCTGTATGAAAAACCCAATTCTTCTCTATTATGACTTTATTCCCTGGCAGTCCCCTTAACATCTTTTTTTTTCTTTTTTTTTTTTTTTTTAAGATTTTATTTATTCATTTGAAAGAGAAAGAACAAGCAGCGGGGAGAGGCAGAGGGTGAAGGAGAAGCAGACTCCCTCCTGAGCAGGAAGTCTGATGTGGAACTCGATGCCAGGACCTGAGACTGTGACCTTAGCTGAAGGCACATGCTTAACCATTTGAGCTACCCAGGCTCCCCTAAGTCTCCTTAATATCTTGGGCAAAACTCTTCACTCTGACATGTTTGATCACTAAATGTGTAGAGGTTTTTATGATGCCAGCTATGTATCCTATAATTGAACTTAATTCTAACACTGTCTTCCTGAATAGGATCCGATCCTACAGGTTACAGGCTCAATCCTACCTACTCTTTACTTCAGACACCTGTTTCAAGATCAGGTTTTCACATAGGCTTTTGACCAACTAGCTTTAGATGAGATATTCCAACAATCTCTTCCTCAGTTTTGATTAATTTGCTACAGCAGCTCACAGAACTCAGATAAATGTTTTATTTATTTTACTCATTTGTTGTAAAAGGGTATGTCAACGGGGTATAGTTTAGCGTCCAGATGGAAGAGATGGATAGAGTGATGCATGTGGGAAAAACATAGAGCTTCCATACCCTCCCAATTCAATTTTCTGTATGATAAACCCAATTCTTCTCTATTATGACTTTATTCCCTGTCAGTCCCCTTAACATCTTTTTTTTCTTTTTTTAAGATTTTACACCTTTTTTAAGATTTTACACCTTTTACACCAGCACCTCTACAAGTTCACCAACTTGGAAGCTTTCTCAATCCCATACCTCTGGGATATTATGGAGCCTTCCCCATTTAGGCATGATCATATATTCACTCCATTTCCAGCCCTGATTCTCTCTCTCTATCTGGAAGATGAAGTATAAAACTGAAAATTCTAGCTCCTTATGATGTCTTGGTTTTTCTGATCACCAGCCTCCATCTAGGAGCCAACTCAGAGTTAGGTTAAAAGAACAAAATATCGGGGCGCCTGGGTGGCTCAGTTGGCTAAAGCCTCTGCCTTCGGCTCAGGTCATGATCCCAGAGTCCTGGGATCGAGCCCCGCATTGGGCTCTCTGCTCAGCCGGGAGCGTGCTTCCTCCTCTCTCTTTGTCTGCCTCTCTGCCTACTTGTGATCTCGCTCTGTCAAATAAGTAAATAAAATCTTAAAAAAAAAAAAAAAAGAACAAAATATCCTCCTAATGCTTTTATCACTTAGGGAATTAAAAGCATTTTAGAAACTCTTTCTCAGGTACCAAGGTGAGATATATCTGTATCTAAATATACACAGTACATATTATATTACACAGTATATATCCAAAAGTGGAATTGCTGGAGCATTTGGTAGTTCTTTTTTAAATTTAGTTTAATTTATTTATTTATTGAGGAGAGAGCATGCAAGCACATGAATGAATGGGGGGAGGGGCAGAGGGAGAGAGAGAAGCAGACTCCCTGCTGATCAGGGAATCTGACATGGGACTCAGTCCCAGTACCCTGGTACTATGACCTGAGCCAAAGGCAGACAACTGAGTGACTTATCCACCCAGGCACTCCTTTTTAAAAAGTTTTGAAAAACCTCCATACTGTGTTCTTAGTAGTTAGATCAATTCACATTCTCATCAGCAGTGTGTGAAGGTTCCATTTTCACCATATCCTTGCCAGTATCTATTGTCTCTCTTCTTCTTGATAATAGACATTGTTACAGATGTAAGGTGTATCTCATTGTTTTGGTTTGCATTTCCCTGATGATCAGCATCTTTTCATGTGCTTGTTGGCCATTTTGAAGTGTTCTTTGGGAAAAGGTCTATTTAGTTCCTCCCATTTTTAAAGTGGATTTTTAGTTGTGATATTTAGTTGTATAATATTTTAGATATTACTCACTTATACAATATATGGTATGTCACAGTGTTCTCCCATTCTGTAGGTTCTCTTTGCATTTTCTTTCCTTTTTGGTGCGATGCTTTTGCATTTGTAGCCCCATTTGTTGAATTTTGCTTTTGCAGTTAATGTTTTTGGCATCGAGTCAAAAAAAGTAATTGCTAGGACCAGCATCAAGGAAGTTTTCCTGGTTTTCTTCTTGAGGTTTTATACTATCTGATCTTATATTTAAGTCTTTGATCCATTTTGAGTTATTTTTTTTTTTTTTGTGAGTGGTGTGAAATAGTGGTTCAATTTCATTGTTCTGCATATGTTTCTCCACTTTTCCCAGCCCTATTTTTAAACAGACCATCCTTTGTCCATTGGGTGGTGTTGGCTTCCTTGCACAACACTAGTTAATCATATATGCCAGAAAGCAGTTCTGGGTCTTCTATTCTGTTCCATTTCTGTTTTTGTGACAGTACCGTTCTGTTGCTATTACTATGATTTTGTAGTATGGTTTAAAATCAGCAAAGGTGATACTTAAAACTTTGCTTCCCCCCCACCATCCACCCAGGAATGTTTTGCCTATTCAGCTCTTAGTGGTTCCGCACAAATTTCAAAATCGTTTCTTCTCTTCCCTGTGAAGAATGCCTTTAGTATTTTAATGGGGACTGCATTGAATCTGTAAATGGTTTTGGGAAGAAGGGATATTTTAACAATATCAATTCTTCTGTTCTATGAACATGAGATGTGTTTTTGTTTGTATCTTCATAGATTACTTTCAGGAAAGTCTTGTAGTTTTTTGATATAGATTTTTCACATTCTTGGTTAAATTTATTCTTCAGTATTTTGATGCTACCATAAGTTAGTTTTAATTCTTTTTCAAGTATTTCATCATTTTAAAGGGATGCAAGTGATTTCTGTATGTTAATTTTGCATCCTGGAATTTCACTGAAATTGTTGATTAGTTCAACAGATTTGGTTGACTCTGGGAGTTTCTGTATACCAAATCCTATCCTCAGCAAAAAGCAAGAATTATAGTTGTACCTTTTAAATTTTAATAGTCTTATCTAATTGCTCCTAGCTTGAAATTTCAGTACTCTCTTAAATAGGGGTAGTAATAGTGGGGATCCTTGTCTTGTTCTTCATCTTGGAGGAAATGTTTTCAATTTTTCTCCATTGAGAGTAACTTTAGTTTTGGGTTTGTCACATATAGCCTTTATTATAGTTCCTGCTATACCCAGTTTGTTGAAAAAAATTTTTTAAAATCATGAATGGATGTTGAATTGTATTGAAGTATTGAATTTCATCAAATGCTTTTTCTGCATGTATCGAGATCATTGATTTTTAGCCTTCTTTTAGTTTATATGTGTATCATGTTAATTGTTTTGTGCATATTGCATTATCTTTGTATTTCTGAAATAAATCCCACTTGATCCTAGTGTATAATTCTTGTACTCTACTTTTTAATTTGGTTTGCTAATTTTTTTAAAGATTTTATTTATTTATTTGGCAGACAGAGATCACAAGTAGGCAGAGAGGCAGGCAGAAAGAGAGAGGAGGAGGCAGTCTCCCTGCTGAGCAGAGAGCCTGATGCCGGCGCCTGGGATCATGACCTGAGCTGGAGGCAGAGGCTTTAACCCACTGAGCCACCCAGGCACCCCCTAATGTGTTTTTTAAAACCAAAATTTTTTCATCAATTGTCTGTCTGAATGATCTAGCCATTGATACAATGGGTGGGGTGTTAAAGTCCTCTCTTACTACCACATTCTTCCTTTATTTGTTTTTACTTGCTTTATGTATTTAGGTGCCCCTGTGTTGGGTGTATATATATATATTTACAAATGCTACATACTCTTGGTGGATTGGTTCCTTTACCATTATATGATGACCTACTTTGTTCCTTGTTATAGTTTTTGTTTTAAAGTCTATTTTAGCTGATATAAATATTGCTATGCTAATGTCTTTTTGTGTTTTGTTTTGTTTCATTTTGTTTTTGCCTCCATTTATAGGGAACAGTTTTTTGCATTCCTCGTCTTTCAGTCTCTGTGTCTTTAGATCTGAAGTCAGCCTCTTCTGGTAGCATTTACGTTGGTCATTTTTATCCATGCAGCTACCCTATGTCTTGATTGGAGCACTTAGTCCACTTAGGTATAAAGTAATGATCGATATGTACTTAGTTCTAGTTTGCTGACTTCTTTCTTTCTAGTTCTTTTTCATTTGTTTCCTTTCCCCTTTTTCTTTCATTCTTTTTCCTTGTGACTAGGGAATCTCGTTTAGTATTAGGTTTATTTTTCTTTTTCCTTTATTTTTTGGGTATCTATTATAAGTTTTTGGTTGATGTTTACCTTAAGGATCATACATAATATTCTATGTGTGTAACAGTCTATTTTAAGTTGATTGTTGCTTAAGTTCAAGCACATTTTGAAGGCACTACATATTTATTCTCCTCCCCTAACTTTTATGTTTTTGATAACCCATTTTACATTCTATTTTGTGTATTATTGACTAATTATTGTAGGTTTATGTGATTTTACTACTTTTGTCTTTTAACCTTCTTATTAGCTACATAATGGTTTATCTAGTACTTTTATCATACCTTTACTAGTAAGATTTTCTTCTTTCCAGTTATGGCCTTTTATTTTCTGTGAGAAGTTTCTTTAATATTTCTTGTAATGCCAGTTTCCTGGTGATGAACACTTTCTACATTTGCTTGTCTGGGAAACTCATTATTTCTCCTTCAGTGCTGAGTGATAATCTTGCAGGTGAAGCATTCCTGGTTGCATTTTTTTTGCCATAGCACATTTTGAATATATCATGCCATTCTCCTCTGGCATAGGAAGTTTCTGCTGAAAAATTAGTTGACAGTCCTAACAGGGTTCTTCTGTACATAACTAGTTCTTTATCTTTTGATGCTTTTAAGATTTTCTTTTAATCTTTAACTGTTCACCCATTGATTATAATGTATCTTGGTGTGGGTTCCATTTTACTTGTGACTCTCCTTGATCCTTGGAATTAAGTGTATGTTTCCTTCACCAGATTAAGAAAGTTGTTGGCCATTATTTCCTTTAATGGGTTTTCTTTCTTTTTCTCTCTTTCCCTTTTCTTGAACCTGTATAATGTGACTGCTATTATGCTTAATGTTATCCCAAAGGTTTCTCACATCGTACTCATTTTTCTTGATTGTTACTGCTTTTGTTATTCTGGTTGGGTAACTCCACTATCCTGCATCCTGGTCACTGATCCATCCTTCAGCAGCATCTAATTTGCTCTTGTTTCCTTCTAGTGTATTTTTTTATTTCAGTTATTATTCTCTTCAGCATTGATTTTTTTTTTTTCTAGATCTTTGGAGTTCTCACTGTGTTCATCTCTTTTTCTACTGAGGTCTCCCAAAGAACATCTTTTTGACCTTCATTTAAAGTTTTTATGTGATGGATTACTTATTTCCATTTCATTTTCTTCTTTTTCTGAGGTTTTATCTTGTCTTCATCTGCAAGGTGTTCCACTGTCTCCTCACATTTTTGTAATTACCTGTTTTTTTTTTTTCTTCTTTCTGTGTATTGGGTATATTATGCACATCTCCTAGTTTTGAAGGGGTAACTTTATGAGGTGTCCTCTGGGTCCCAAAAGTACAAAGCTCACTGATAAACCAGTGAATTTTGGTCAACCCGGGCTGCAAGAGTAGGCTCTGTGTGGGCTCTTGGAGCATTTTACAACCCATCTTCTGGATGGGTTGTCCATCTGCAACTGGTACAGTGTGAGGGTTTATAGGGTCTACTCTGGCATGGCTGGCTGTGTGGCCTGGATGTGACTGTTGTATACACTTTAGTGTGAAGCTTCTTGGGGCAGCACTGGTACTGGCAAAGGCCACCACCTTGGTGTGGCAAAGTGGAAGGTCACTTGGGAGGGGCACCAGCTGTGTTGATAGGTTTAGAGGGGAGAGTTGTCAGAGAAATGCCAAGGTGGGGGTGAGCAGTGCTAGCACAGTAGATGGGAGAGTGTCAGAAATAGCTTCTGCCAACACCAGGCTAGCTTGGGAGAACGAAATTGATAAAAAGAAACTGTTCATCAGCACTTTTGCCACTGTAGAGTGTTCCCAAGAGATCCTTGCCCCTCGGCATATACCCTAAAACAAGTCGGTGAGTCTTATTCATTTGTTAATCCAGGCACTTTTCAAATTGCTGTCACTGTGCTGGGACTTAGATGAGAGTGTTGGTTTCCTAATACTCTCTGGCTAAACTGGACATAAGTCCTGCTGATTTTCAAAGCCAGATATGGGCGTTCATCTTCCTGGTACCAGTCCTCTGGGCTGGGGAGCCTGGTACCAGTCCTCTGGGAGTGAGGAGCCTGTACTCCTTGTTCCTCGGGGAGGGGCTCTATGGGAATATCCCTCCTGCTTGAGGGTGTGGATCCTGACTAGACCGTGTGCCTGACTAGACCGTGTGCCCGCTCCTCCTACCCCTCTTGATGGGGCTTTTTCTTTAAATCCTTTGTTGTAGTAAAATTTCTTCAGCTAATCTTCAGTTAGTTTTCAGCAGTAGTTGTTTTATATGTAGTTAGAGATTTGTTTTGTCCTCTGGTAGAAGTGAGCTCTGGGTTCTCCTACTCTGCAATCTTAATCCCCCAAGAAGAATGTATATTATGCTGTTTATGGAAGGAATGTTCTGTATATGTCTTTTAAGCCCATTCATTCTAAAGTGTGGGTTCATTTCCAGTATGTCTTTGATAATTTTCTGTCTGGATGATCCATCTATTGCTAATAGAGGGGCACTGAAATCTCCTACTCTTACCATATTGTTGTTTCTTTCTTCCTTAAATCTAGTAGTATTTGCTTAATACAATTTTGGTGCTTTGGTGTTGGGAGCATACATATTTATGATAGTTACATCTTCTTGATGTATTGACCACTGTTTTTTAACATAATAAACTTTGTCTCTTGTTACCATTTTTGGCTTGAAGTCTATTTGGTTTAAGTTAAGCTATACCCACTTTACTTTGGTTTCTCTGTGCCTGGAATATCTTCCACCACTTCATTTTGAGTCTCTGAGTGTCTTTAGGGGCAAAATGAAATCTCCTTTATGCACCATATAGTTGGGGCTCATTCTTTACCTATTCAGCCACTCCATGCTTTTTTTTTTTTTTTTTTTTTTTTTTTTTTTTGCCACTCCATGCTTTTTGATTACTGAATTGAAACGACTTGGACTTAGGGAGATGGTGGACGTGAAAGGACTTGCTCTTGCCATTTTATCATTGGTTTTCTGTTTTGTGTTTCCGTTTTTGTGTTTTCTATTTTGTGTTTCCGTTGTTTCCATTACCTTCTGGTTCTGTCTGCATTTGTAACTTGATGATTTTCCATGGTGATTGGCTTAGTCTCCTCTTTTTCAAGTTTTAGGTCTCTTCTAGATTTTTGCTTTGTGGTTACCTTGAGGTTTATGTACAACATCTCTTTACTCCTACACTTTTATATTTTTGGTGTCACATTTTACTTCTTTCTATGTTATGAATTGGTTACAGAATTGTTGTAGCTACAATTTTAGTGCTTTTTCCCTTAAATGTTTAATTATAGCATAATGATTAAATGCTCTCTTCTAAAATAGAGTTACAGTTTTTTCATTCTGGCTATTTTTCACCTTAAAGCTTTTTTGTGCTTTTTTTTTTTTTAAATCTTGAAAAGCTGATTTTAGTTGGTTTTGTTTGTTTGTTTGTTTGTCAGCCAGATCTAGAGTGGGTAAACTCTCTCAGCTTTTTGTGTCTGGGAAAAGCCTTTATTTCACCATCTTTTTTTTTTTTTTAAGATTTTATTCATTTATTTGACAGAGATCGCCAAGTAGGCAGAGAGAGAGGAGGAAGCAGGCTTCCTGCTGAGCAGAGAGCCAGATGTGGGGCTTAATCCCAGAACCCTGGGATCATGACCTAAGCCAAAGGCAGAGGCTTTAACCCACTGAGCCACCCAGCGCCCCTTATTTCACCATCTTATCCAAAGGATAATTGTACTGTATGGAGTACGTTTGGTTAGCAGTTTTTCTTTCAACACTTTGGAAATGTCATGCCACTCTATCTGGCCTGAACAATTTCTTCTGAGAAAATGCTGATACCTTAATGGGGTTTATTTTGTAGGTTACTGCCTCTTTTTACTTGTCTTTACAATTCTTTATTGTAGATTTTGACCATTTCATTATAATGTATCTTGGAAAAGGTCTTCTTGAGGTGATTAGGTATTCTATCAGCTTCTTAAGTCTATTTTCTCCCTCAAACTTGTGAAGTTTTTACACATTATTGCTTTAAGTAAACTCTCTGCCCAATTTCCCCACTCTTCCCCTTCTGGTTTATCATTATTCTTGTTGTTTTTCAAATGGAATCTGTTAACTCTCATAGGGTTTCTTGACTTTCAAGAACAAAACCTTAGTTCTCTCTCCTCTGACCTGAGTAACTTATAAGTTCTTATCTTCCAGATTTCATATTCTCTCTTCCCTCTGATCTTCTATATTTCTAGTGCTTTCTAAAGTATTCCTCATATTCTTCAACTCACTGATTTCTTCAGCTCTAGAATTTCTGTTAGGTACTTTCTTTAGAATTTTAATCTCTCTAGTAAAGAATTTGTTTTGTTCATTAACTTTATTCCTGAGTTCTTTAAGTAGCCTTCTTGAATTTTCTTGTAGCTTGTTAAATTTCTTAATAACAGCTATACTGAAATCTGTATCAATTAGATTACAGTATTCCATATCTTTCAGTTCACTTGCTGGAGAATTGTTGTTTTCTTTTTGCAGTACCATTTTACCATAATTTTTCAGAGTACTTGTTGAAATGTGTCTGTGCTGCCACACTGGAAGAAGGGAACACCTTTTTTAGATAAGATTTTGTTTATTTGGTTCTAACAGTTGTCCAGCTTGGCAATTAGACGTCTTTCTTCCATTTTCCAGAAGGTGGCGATATAACACAATTTTTTGTTTCTCTTACTGGTGCTGATTCATTGTTAAAGTTGAGAGCGTTAAAAAAAAAAAAAAAAAAAAATTGGAAACAGAATTGGAGAAGTTGTGGGACTTTCAATGTGCCTATGGCCCAGTAGGGGGATTCTTGAATGGGGAAGTTCCAGTCTATGGACCTCTTGCTAAAACCCTGGGACCAGGGGTCCCTGGATGCCTCCGTTGGTTAAGCATCCTGCTTCAGCTTAGGTCATGATCTCAGGGTCCCTGGGATTGAGCCTTGGGTTGGGCCTCCCCTTGGCCTCCCCCCTCCCCCCATCTCATGCACAAATACTCTCTCTCTGTCAAATAAGTAAATAAAAACTTAAAAACAAAACAACAAAAAACCACCCTTGGGCCAGTTAAAAAAAACTGTTTTCCCTGTTCCTGTCTGCCTTCTCCTTATTTTCCCTCCTCCATCTCATTAAGGTCTTTCCTGAGACATGTGAGTGTTCCTAAGGAGTAACAGGACTCTGGAGCTGCAGTCTGTGTCACCTTTAAGAATTTTGCTTCCGGGGCGCCTGGGTGGTTCAGTGGGTTAAAGCCTCTGCCTTCCGCTCAGGTCATGATCCCAGGGCCCTGGGATCGAGCCCCTGCATGGGGCTCTCTGCTCAGCGGGGAGCCTGCTTCCTCCTCTCTCTCTGCCTGCCTCTCTGCCTCCTTGTGATCTCTGTATGTCAAATAAATAAATAAATAAAATCTTAAAAAAAAAAAAAAGAATTTTGCTTCCTACTTTTTTATCTCCTCTGCTAAAGGCACTAGTACCACTGTCATCTGTGCCACAACCACCCAAGATCAAGTCTCTTGCTATAACTTATTTTACTTAATGTAATGTCCTCAAGGTCTGTCCATGTTGTTGCAAATGGCAATGGCTGGGTTTTTTTTTTTTTTTTTAATGGCTGAATAATTTTCCTTCACACACAGACCACATCTTTTTTTCCATCCATCCATTGGTGAACACTTAGAGTTTTTTGATTTCTTGGCTATTTTAAATAACGCTGCAGTAAATGTGAGTGTGCACATATCTTTTCAAATTAGTGTTTTGTTGTCTTTGGATAAATATCCAGAAGTGAAATTGCTGGATTATATGGTAGTAGTTCTAATTTTGGGGGGAGGCCCCATACTGTTTTCCACAGTACCTTCACCAATTTATATTCCTACCAACAGTGCACAAGGTTCCCTTTTCTCCATATCCTCCCCAACATTTATTATTTTTTATCTTTTTAATAGTAGTCTTTCTCACAGTTGTGAGGTGATATCTCATTGTGGTTTGTGTTTACATTTTTTTTTTTAATTAGTTAATGCTGAACATGTTTTTTCATATGCCCATTGGTTATCTGTATGTCTTCTTTGGCAAAAGTCTACTTGGATTCTCTGCCCGTTATTTAATGAGAATTTTTTTAGGGTAGGGTCCTGAGTTGAACGAGTTTTTTAATGTATTTTGCAGAGTAACCTCTTCTCAAATACATGATTTGCACATATTTTCTCCCATTCAGTAGGTTGCCTTTCTATTTTATTGGTTTCCTTTAGTGTGTAGAATGTTTTTATTTTAATGTAATCCTGTGTTTGTTTTTGCTTTTGGGGTCAGATTACAGAAATCCTCACCACACCAATGTCAAGAATGCCTATGTTTCTTCTAGGAATTTTATGGGTTCAGATCTTATATTCATTTCTTTAATCAATTCTGAATTTTGGTGTAATTTTTTTTTTTTTGGCTTGTTTTTAGTTTAAATTTTATCACTGGATTAAAGATCCCACCATAAAATGTGTTGCCAACAGCCACATCCCAAGTGTCTAAGTAGAGAATGTTTTGGCTGCTATTTCAACCCCAATCTTTGACTTCTGTCACCTCAAAATGTCATTGTTAGCAAAAGGTCTTTGTTTCCCACAATAAAAACAAATCTTAGGACCTTTAAGGTCCTATTTAACAAAATTTCACATGTGCAAAATTCCACTGAGATAAATACATTTTTCTCATTTATCATTCCCACCTAGCATTTGTGTTTTTAGTTAATTTTTAGGGATATAATTCCTAAAATTAGGGCAATCAATAGTAAATTTCCTGTTTCTATTTTAATGCTTTAACTCTCCTCCAACCTAAATTATGTAATTGTGGAGGATAAAATAGTTTGACATGTGACTCAGAGCATGGAAGAAACAGTATCAGCACATACAGTTCCATTCTTTTAGTATGTGGCTGTCCTATTTTCCCAGCACTGTTTACTGGGGAGTCCTTTTGCATTGTATATTCTTGGTTCTTCTGTCATAAATTGAAATTTTGCATAGGGCTTATTTCAGAATTTTAAAATCTGTTCCTATGATCTGTATGTTTGTTTTTATGTCAATGCCATATTATTTTGATCACTATAGTGTTATATTACAGTTTGAAATCAGGAAGTGTTATCTTTTTTGAGATTCGTTGTTTTCTAGTTTTCAGGATACAGGTCTTTTACCTCCTTAGTCATACTTATTCTTAGGTATTCTTTTTTAATTAACATATAATATGTTACTTGTTTGAGGAGTACAGGTCCATGATTCATCAGTCTTATACAATTCACAGCACTCACCATAGCACATACCCTCACCAATGTCCCTCACTAAGCTGCCACATCCCTCGCATCCCCCCTTCCCTCTAGGCAACCCTCAGTTTGTTTCCTGAGATTAAGAGTCTGTTATGTTTGTCTCCTGCTCTGGTGTCCTCTTGTTTCATTTTGCCCTCCCTTCCCCTATGAAAACTATGGAAAAAACTTAGATGTCTACCAACAGATGAATGGATATCTCACCTCTTCTTTATCCATTCATCTGTTGGTGGACCTCTTGTTCCTTTCCATAGTTTGGCTATTGCGGACATTGCTGCTATAAACACTTGGGTGCACGTGCCCCTTCGCATTACTACATTTGTATCTTTAGGGTAAATATCCAGTAGTACAATTGCTTGGTCATAGGACAGCTCTGTTTTCAACTTTTTGAGGAACCTCCATGCTGTTTTCCAAGGTGGCTGCATCAGCTTGCATTCCTACCAACAGTGTAGGAGGGTCCCTTTTTCTCTGCATTCTTGTCAACACCTGTTGTTTCCTGACTGGTTAATTTTAGCCATTCTCACTGGTGTAAGGTGGTATCTCACTGTGGTTTTGATTTGTACTTCCCTGATGCCGAGTGATGTGGAGCACTTTTTCATGTGTCTGTTGGCCATTTGGAGGTGGTCTTTGCTGAAATGTCTGCTCATGTCTTCTGTGCATTTCTTGATTGGATTATTTATTCTTTGGGTGTCGAGTTTAAGTTCTTCATAGATTTGGGATACTAACCCTTTATCTGATATATCATTTACGGATATCTTCTCCCATTCTGTCAGCTGTGTTTGGTTTTGTTGACTATTTCCTTTGCTGTGCAAAAGCTTTTGATCTTGATGAAGTTCCAATAGCTCATTTTTGCCCTTGCTTTCCTTGCCTTTGGCGATGTGTCTAGGAAGAATTTGCTGCAGCTGAGGTCAAAGAGATTGCTGCCTGTGTTCTCCTCAAGTATTTTGATGGATTCCTATCTCACATTTAGTCTTTCATCCATTTTGAGTCTCCTTTTGTGTGTGGTATAAGGAAATAGTCCAGTTTCATTCTTCTGCATGTGGCTGTCCAATTTTCCCTACACCATTTGTTGAAGAAACTCTGTTTTTTCCATTGGATATTCTTTCTTGTTTTGTTGTTGATTAGTTGACCATAGAGTTGAGGGTCTATTTCTGGCCTCTCTATTCTGTTCCATTGATCTGTGTATCTGTTTTGTACCATACTGTCTTAATGATTACAGCTTTGTAATAGAGCTTGAAGTCTGGAATTGTGATGCCGCCAGCTTTGGTTTTCCTTTTCAACGTTCCTCTGGCTACTTGGGGTCTTTTCTGGTTCCATATGAATTTTAGGATTATTTGTTCCATTTCTTTGAAAAAAGTGGATGGTATTTTGATAGAGATCGCATTAAATGTGTACATTTTTTTAGGTAGCATAGACATTTTCACAATCTTTATTCTTCCAATCCATGAGCATGGAATGTTTTCCCATTTCTTTGTGTCTTCCTCAATTTCTTTCATGAGTACTTTTTAAAGTTTTTAGTTTTTTTCATGAGTACAGATTCTTTGCCTCCTTGGTTAGATTTATTCCTAGGTATCTTATGGTTTGGGGTGTAATTTTAAAGGGGACTGACTCCTTAATTTCTCTTTCTTCTGTTTTGTTGTTGGTGTATAGGAATGCAACTGATTTCTGTGCATTGATTTTATATCCTGACACTTTACTGAATTCTGTAAGAGTTTTAGCAGTATTGGAGTAGAATCTTTTGGGTTTTCTACATAAAGTATCATTATCTACAAAGAGTAAGAGTTTGTAAGAGAAGTAAGACTTCTTTGCTGATTCAGATGCCTTTAATTACTTTTTGTTGTCTGATTGCTGAGGCTAGGACTTCTAGTACTATGTTGAATAGCAGTGGTGACAGCCATGCTGTGTTCCTGACCTTAGGGGGAAAAGCTCTCAGTTTTTATTTGCTGTGGGTTTTTCATAGATGGCTTTGATGATATTGATGTATGTACCCTGTATCCCTACACTGTGAAGAGTTTTGATCAAGAGATGATGCTGGGGGTGCCTGGGTGGCTCAGTGGGTTAAGCCGCTGCCTTCGGCTCAGGTCATGATCTCAGGGTCCTGGGATCGAGTCCCGCATCGAGCTCTCTGCTCAGCAGGGAGCCTGCTTCCCTATCTCTCTCTCTCTCTCTGGCTGCCTCTCCATCTACTTGTGATTTCTTTCTGTCAAATTAATAAATAAAATCTTAAAAAAAAGAGAGATTATGCTGTACTTTGTCAAATGCTTTTTCTGTGTCTATTGAGAGTATCATATGATTTTTGTTCTTTCTTTTATTCCTGTTTTGTATCACATGGATTGATTTGCTGATGTTGAAGCAGCCTTGCATCCTTGGAATAATTCCTACTTGGTCATGGTGAATAATTCTTTTAATGTACTTTGGGAGCCTATTGATAGTATTTTGGTGAAAATTTTTGCATCCATGTTCATCAGGGATATTGGTTTGTAATTCTTCTTTTTGATGGGGTCTTTGGTGTTGGGATTGAGGTAATGCTGGCCTCAAAAATGACTTTGGAAGTTTTCTTCCCATTACTATTTTTTGAAACAGTTTCAAGAGAATAGGTATTAATTCTTCTTTAAATGTTTGGTAGAATTCCCCTGGGAAGCCATCTGGCCCTGGGCTCTTGTTTGTTGGGAGATTTTTGACAACTGCTTCAATAGCCTTACTGGTTATGAGTCTGTTCCGGTTTTCTATTTCTTCCTGGTTCAGTTTTGGTAGTTTGTACATCTCTAAGAATGCATACATTTGTTCCAGATTGTCTAATTTGCTGCTATATAGTTGCTCATAATATGTTCTTATAATTATTTGTATTTCTTTGATGTTGGTTATGATCTCTCCTCTTTCATTCATGATTTTATTAATTTGGGTCTTCCTCTTTTCTTTTTGATAAGTCTGGGCAGGCATTTATCAATCTTATTTCTTTCAAAGAACCAGCTCCTGGTTTCTTTGATCTGTTCTACTCTTTTGGTTTCTATTTCATTGATTTCTGCTCCAATCTTTATGATTTCTCTTCTGCTGAGTTAGGGCTTTATTTGTTCTTATTTTCCCAGTTCTTTTAGGTATAAGTTTAGGTTGTGTTTTTGAGACCTTTCTTGTTTCTTGAGAAAGTCTTGTATCACTATATACTTTCCTCTCAGCACAGCCTTTGCTGTATCCCGCAGATTTTGAGCAGTTGTGTTTTCATTTTCATTTGTTTCCATGCATTTTTCAATTCTTCTTTAATTTCCTGGTTGACCCATTCATTCTTTAGTAGGATGCTCTTTAGCCTCCACGTATTTGAGTTCTTTCCAATTTTCCTCTTGTGATTGAATTTTAGCTTCAGAGCATTGTGATCTGAAAATATGCACGGAATGATCCCAGTCTTTTAGTACTGACCGAGACCTGATCTGTGACCCAGGATATGATCTGTTCTGGAGAATGTTCCATGTGCACTAGAGAAGAACGTATATTCTGTTTCTTTGGGATGGAATGTTCTGAATATATCTGTGATGTCCATCTGGTCCAATGTGTCCTTAAAGCCTTTATTTCCTTGTTGATCTTTTGCTTGGATGATCTGTCCATTTCAGTGAGGGGGTGTTAAAGTCCCCTACTATTATTGTATTATTGTTGATGTGGCTCTTTGATTTTGTTAACTGATTTATATAATTGGCTGCTCCCATGTTAGGGGCATAGATATTTAAATTGTTAGATCTACTTGTTGGACAGACCCTTTGAGTATGATATAGTGTCCTTCCTCATCTCTTATTATATTCTTTGGCTTAAAATCTGATTTATCTGATTTATCATTTTTCATTTATCAAATGAAAGCTGGGATTGCCACCCCAGCTTTCATTTGATGTCCATTAGCATGTAAATCTGGAGATGTCTTTGGTTCTAAAATGAGTTTCTTGCAGACAGCATATCAATGGGTCTTGTTTTTTTAATCCATTCTGATACCCTGTGTCTTTTGATTGGGACATTTAGCCCATTTACATTCAGGTTAACTATTGAAAGATAGGAATTTAGTGCCATTGTATTGCCTATAAGGTGACTGTTACTATATATTATCTCTGTTCCTTTTTGGTCTTTGTTACTTTTAGGCTCTCTCTTTGCTTAGAGGACCCCTTTCAATAGTTCCTGTAGGTCTGGTTTGGTGTTTGCAAATTCTTTTAGTTTTTGTTTTTCCTGGAAGGTTTTTATTTCTATTTTCAATGAAAACCTAGCTGGATATAGTATTCTTGACTGTGTATTTTTCTCATTTAATGCTCTGAATATATCATGTGAGTCATTTTTGGCCTGCCAGGTCTCTGTGGATAGGTCTGCTGCCAATCTAATGTTTTTACCATTGTCTGTTACAGATTTCTTGTCCTGAGCTTCTTTCAGAATTTTCTTTTTGTCTCTAAGACTTATAAATTTTATTATTAGATGATGAGGTATTGAACTATTTTTATTGATTTCGAGGGGAGTTCTCTGTGCCTCCTGTATTTTGATGCTTGTTTCCTTCCCCAAATTAGGAAAGTTCTCCACTATAATTTGTTCCAATATACCTTCTGCCCCTCTCTTTCTTCTTCCTCTGGGATCCCAATTATTCTAATATTGTTTTGTCTTATTGTATCACTTATCTCTATAATTCTCCCCTCATGATCCAGTAGTTGTTTATCTCTTTCTTCAACATCTTCGTTCTCCATCATTTGGTCTTCTATATCACTAATTCTCTCTTGTGCTTCATTTATCCTAGCAGTAAGAACCTCGATTTTTTATTGTACCTCATTAATTCTCTAGTATCTTCCATGCTTTTTTCAAGCCCAACTAGTATCCTTATAGTCATCATTCTGAACTCCAATTCTGACATCTTACTAATATCTCTATTAATTAGATCCCTAGCAGTCAGTACTGTTTTTTGTTCTTTTTTGGGGCATGAGTTTTTCTGCCTTTCATTTTGTTCAGAGAAGATTAGATGAATGAGAGAACAAAATGCTTAAAGAGTAACAATGATCCCAGAAAAGTATACACTAAACCAACCAGTTGAGACCCAAAAGCAGGGCAGGGGGGTGCAGGAGGGGAGAAAGGAAAAAAAAAAAAAAAGAATAAATATGATCAGGCTGGTTAATAGAACAGAGCCGCATACTTGATTTTGAGTGTATTTTGGTCTGTTAGAAGAAACTGCTTCCCAAAATTTTAAAGAAAGAAAAACATATATAAAGAAAGATAAGGATGGAATATGACTGGAAAGATGAAAATTAAAAAGGAATTGATAAGTTGGTTGAAAAAAAAGGAGAGTATGATCAGGTGGGTGACTAGAACAAAGCCATGCTCTAGATTTATGGTATAGTTTGGTCTGTTGGAAGAAACTGTATCCCAAAATTTTAAAGAAGGAAAAACTTATGTGTATACAAAAGGTATTGATAAAATAAATAGGTTAAACTAGGAAACTAGGATAGGTTAAACTAGGAAAGAGGAATAATGCAAAAAATAGAATAATAAAAAATAAAAATCTAAAAATAACTTTGATAGACTAAATCATGGGGGGAAAGCCATGAATTCTATGTGCTGTATTCCCCTAGCACTGGAGTTCTGCAGGTCTCACTGATCTGTGAACTTGGTCTTGGCTGGATGTTCTTGATGATCTTCTAGGGGAGGGGCCTGTTGCAGTGATTCTCAAATGTCTTTGCCCAAGGCAGAATTGTACCACCCTTGCCAGGGGCCAGGCCAAGTTATCTGCTTCAGTTTGCTCTCAGGAACTTTTGCTCTCTTTAAGCTTTCTATACAGCTTTGGAAGAGGAGAATGAAAATGGTGGCCTCCCAATCTCTGACCTAGAGTTGCTGAGAGCTCAGGACCCCACTGCTCAGTGTGTCTTCAGAGGAGAGTAGTCAATCCCTCCTGTCTCCCTGGTCTCCAGCGTTGCTCCCTGCTCACCTAGCCTGTGACTGTGTTTTTCTGTCTCGGCACACGACCCTGTTTTTAGTCTCCAAACCCAGCAGATTCCTGCAGCATGCTCCTGTGCCAAACCCTCCAGAAGAGGAAGGAGAGCATCTCTCCGGTTCTGCCTCTTGTGCTGTCCTTGGTCAAAGAGTAGTGGCCTTTCTGTGCCTCAGATAATGATTTAAGGTAACCCTGAGCTGAGAATCCCCTCCTCAGCTCCATTTCTGCAGCCAGCTTCTCACTCTGATACTTGGGAGCTCTGCCACATTCAGACACCCCTGGTCTCTTTGTGTCCCCTGAGGAACCTGAGACAACACTGACCCAGCAAGGATTCCACCCTCTGCTTAGCCTCTGGAGCGCTGTCTCTCCATGGAGCAGACTTCTAAAAGTTCTGATTTTGTGCTCCACTGCTCTACCGCTTGCCAGGATCTGCCCTCCACGCCATGGTCTCTTCACCTCAGATTCACTTCTCAGCATGACTTACCTTGCAGAAAGTAATTTCTTTTTTGTTCCTAGAATTGCTGCTCTTCTCTTTGATCTCCTATTGAGTTTGTAGGTGTTCAGAATGGTTTGATAACTATCTTAGCTGAATTCCTGGGACCTGATGAAATTTAGGTCTCCTACTCTTCCACCATCTTGCTCCTTCCCCCTTAGGTATTTTATTCTTTTTGATGAAGTGGTAAATGAGACCATTTTGGTAATCTCTTTTTGAAAGTTGTCACTGGTTAGGAACACAATGGATTTTTTGTATACTGATAGTTGTATCCTGCAACATAACTGAATTTGTTATCAGATCTAACAGGTTTCTTTTTTTTGTTTTGTTTTTGTTTTTTGAGAATCCTTAGGGTGTTCTATATATAAATATCCTGTCATCTGCAAATTGTGACAGTTTTACTTCTTCCTTCCAATTAGGAAGGGGTTTTTTATTTTGTTTTGTTTTGTTTTTGCCTGAATGCTCTGGCTAGGACCTGCTCTGTGTCAGTTAGATGGTTCAGAGTAGTCATCATTCTCTTATTCCTGATGTTAGAGTAAACTTCTTTTGTATCTATGTTTATCAAGAATATTGGTCCATAACTTGTGTGTGTGGATGTGGTGTCTCTGGTTGTGATATTAATGTTACACTGGCCGCATAATATGAGTTTGGAAGGGTTTTTGAGTTTATTTTGGGGGCAAAGAGTTGGAGAAGAATTGGTATTAATTATTCTTTAAGTATTTGTAGAGTTCACCAGAGAGGCGATATGTTCATGAACTTTGGTTTGTTGGAGGTTTTTGATTAGTGATTCAATCTCCTTACTAGTAATCTGTCTGTTCATATTTTCTATTTCTTTATGAGTCACAGTTGATAGGTTGTATATTTTAAGGAATTTATCCATTTCTTGCAGCTTGTCCAATTTTAGGGCTTAGAGTTTTTCATATTAACCTTTTAAATCCCTTATATTTTTTTGTGATATCAGTTTTAATGTCTCCTCTTTCATTTCTGATTTTATTTGAGACCCCCCTTTTTTTATTGACAAGTTTACCTAAATGGTTGTCAGTTTTATATTTTCAAAGAACTAGTTCTTAATTTCATCAATCTTTTCTGTTGCCTCTACAGTCTGTATTTCATTTATTTCCTCTCAGAGCATTGTTGTTTCCTTCCTTTTACCTTTGGACCTCATTGGTCCTTCTTTGTCTAGTTTCTTGAGGAGTAAAGTTGTTTATTTGAGATTTTTTAACACTCTCATTGCAGGCATTTATTTATTTATTTACTTGACAGAGAGAGAGAGAGAGAGACAGAGAGGGAGGGAACACAAGCAGGGAGAGTGGGAGAGGAAGAAGCAGGCGCCTCACCGAGCAGGCAGCCCGATGCGGGCTGGATCCCTGCACCCTGGGATCTTGACCCGAGCCGAAGGCAGATGCTTAATGATTGAGCCACCCAGGCACCCTGAAGGCATTTTTGACTATAAACTTCTTCCTACACCTTCTTTAGCTGCTACCTGAAAGTTTTGGTTTGTTCTATTTCCATTAGACTCACTCTATTTTTTATAAAAGGTTTTATTTATTTATTTGAGAGAGAGAGAGAGTGTGAGAGAGAGAGAGAGAGAGAGTGCACAAGCCAGGAAGAGGCAGAGGGAGAGGGAGAAAAGCAGGCTCCCTGGGAGCCTGATGCTGGGCTCCATCCTAGGACCCTGGGATCATGAGCTGAGCCAAAGGCAGACACTGAATTGACTGAGCCACCCAGGTTCCCTAGACTCACTCTATTTTTAAATTTCTCTTTTGATATCTCTTTTGACTCATTATTTGTTCAGTAGCATGTTGTTTAATTTCCACATATTTGTGATTTGCCAGTTTCCTTTTGGAATTAATTGCTAATTTCACCCCACTGTGGTTGGAAAGGATGGTTGGTATGATTTCTGTCTTCTTAAATTTATTAAGAGTTATTTGGTGGGGGCACCTGGGTGGCTCAGTGGGTTAAGCCTCTGCCTTCGGCTCGGGTCATGATCCCAGGGTCCTGGGATCGAGCCCTGCATCAGGTTCTCTGCTTGGCGGGGAGTCTGCTTCCTCCTCTCTCTCTGCCTGCCTCTCTGCCTACTTGTGATCTCTGTCAAATAAATAAATAAATAAAATCTTAAAAAAAAAGAAAGAGTTATTTTGTGGCCTAACATGATCTATCCTAGAGAATGTTCCATATGCATTTGAAAGGAACAAATAATCCTTTGTTCTGTGTATATGTATTTGGGTCACCTAGTCTAATGTGTCACTTATAGCTCATGTTTCTTAACTGATTTTCTAACTGGGATGATCTATCCGTTGGTGCAAGTGGGGTATTAGGGGGCACCTACCATTGCTTTGTGGTCTCTATCTCCCTTTAGGTCTGTAAATGTTTGCATTATGTGTTTAGGTGCTTTTCTGTTATGTGATGAGTATTAACAAATGTTATATTCTCTTGTTGAATTGACCCCTTTATCCTTGTGTAATACATTTCTTTGTCTTTTATTTCAGCCTTTGTTTTAAAGTTTATTTTGCATGATAGGAATACAGCTAACTAACTTTCCTTTGGTTTCTATTTGAATGGAGTATATTTTTCCCTTCCTTCACTTTCAGTTTCTTTACATTTCAGGTGGGTCTCTTAAGGGCAGCATATAGATTGGTCTTGGATTTTTTTTTTTTTTTTTATTCCATGCAGCCTTTATATGTCTTTAAAATGTTTCCATTGAAGTATAGGTGATATATAATGTTAAATTAACCTCAGGTGTACAACATGGTGATTCATACCTCTATGTGTTATGCTATGCTCTCATCACAAGTGTAGCTACCATCTCTCACCACAGAAACTATTACAGTATCATTGACAATATTCCCTATGCTGTAAATTTCATCCCGATAATTTAATCATTCCATAACTGGAAGCTTGTACCTCCCACTTACCTTTACCCATTTTTCCGCCTCCCCCCTACACTTTAGCAACCATGAGTTCTCTTTATTTATGTGTTTGCTTCTGCTTTTGTAGTTTTCCTTTTTAGACTCCAAATATAAGTGAAATCACATGGTATTTGTCTTTATCTGTTTCACTTCTTTTTCTTAGCATAAGAACATCTAAATCCATCCATATTGTTGAAAATGGCAAGATCTCATTTTTTATATGGTTGAATAGTGTGTGCGTGTGTGTGTGTGTGTGTGTATTTACATTTTCTTGACCCATTTATGTATCTGTGGACATTTGGGTTGCTTCTATGTCTTGGCTATTATAAATAATGCTGCAATTGAACATAGGGTTGCATATATTATTTTTAATTACTCTTTTCATTTCCTTTGAGTAAATACTAAGTAGAATTAGGGGATTGTATAGCATTTCTATTTTCAATTTATTGAGGAATCTCCATATTGTTGTGCACAGGGCCTGTACCCATTAATATCCACACTAACAGTGCATGAGGGTTCCTTTTTCTCTGCATCCACACTAACACTTTTTATTTTTTTTAAAGATTTTATTTATTTATTTGACAGACAGAGATCACAAGTAGGCAGAGAGGCAGACTGAGAGAGGAGGAAGCAGGCTCCCCGCAGAGCAGAGAGCTCGATGCGGGGCTCGATCCCAGGACCCTGAGATCATGACCTGAGCTGAAGGCAGAGGCTTAACCCACTGAGCCACCCAGGTACCCCCCCCCCCCGCCCTTTTTTTTAACACTAGCTATTCTGGCTTGTGTTAGGTGATATCTCATTGTGGTTTTGATTTGCATTTCCCTCTTGATGAGTGAAGTTGAGCAGCTTTTTGTTGTATGACTTTTTGGGGAAAATGTCTATTCAGGTTTTCTGCCATTTAAAAAATCGGATTACTTGCATTTTTGTGTTGAGTTGTAGTCCTTTATAAACTTTGATTATTCACCCTTTATCAGATATGTCATTGGCAAGTATCTTCTTTTATTCAGTAAACATACCCTTTTGTTCTCTTGGTGGTTTATAGCGAAGTACTGTGCAGAAGCTTTTTGTTTTGGTGTAGTCCCAATAATTTATTTTTTATTTTGCATCCCATGCCTGAGGAGACATATCCATAAATAAGTTGATAAGGTTGATAAGAGGTTATTGCCTATGTTCTCTTCTAGGAGGTAGTGTTTCAGGTCTAACATGTTGGGTTTAAATCAATTTAAATCAAAGTTGAGTTTATGTTTGTATATGGTTTAAGATATTTGTCTAATTTCATTTCTCTGTGTGTGGCTGTCCAGTTTTCCTGGCACCATTTATTGAAGATACAGTCTTTTTCTCCCTCTTGTATATCCTTGCCTCATTTTTCATAGGAGAGCTGATCATAGGAGCTTGGGTTTATTTCTGGGCTGTCTGTTCTGTTCCGCTGTATGTCTGTTTTTTGTACTAGTACCATACTGTTCTGCTTATTATAGCTTTGTAATACAGTTTGAAACCTCCCATTTTGGCACATCCAGCTTCATTTTTTTTCCCCCCCTCAAGATAGTTTTGGCTATTCAGGATCTCTTGTGATTCCATACAAATTTTAGAGTTATCTGTTATGGTTCAAGGGAAAATCCGATTTGGGTTTTAATAGGAATACCTCTGAATCTGTGGGTTGCTTTGAGTAGTATGGGCAATCAAACAATACTGCTAGTTGTAATCTATGAGCATGATATGTCTTTCCATTTGTGTTGTCTTCTGTTTTTTCCATGAGCATTTTGTTGTTGTTGTTCTGTTTAGTTTTAGTTTTTGGAGTATGGGTCTTTTACCTTTTTGGCATTAAGAGTTTTTTTTAGGGATGGAAGTTGAAGTTTGTCAAATGTTTTTTAGATGTCTTTTGAGACAGTAGGATTTTTTAATCCTTTAGTTTCTTTCTTTCTTTTTTTTTTTTTTTTAAGATTCTTATTTATTTGACAGATCACAAGTAGGCAGAAAGGCAGGCAGAGAGAGAGAGAGGAGAAGGAGGCAGGCTCCCGGATGAGCAGAGAACCTGATGCGGGTCTCGATCCCAGGACCCTGGGATCATGACCTGAACTGAAGGCAGAGGCTTTAACCCACTGAGCCACCCAGGCACCCAATCCTTTAGTTTCTTAATGAGGTATTTCACAATGATTGGTTTGTGAACATTGAAATATGGTTGCATTACAGAATAAATCCCACTTGATCTTGGTTGGGGAATGATCTTTTAAATGTAATGCTGAATGCAGTTTGCTGATAATTTCTTAAGAATTTTGGCATCTGTGTTTGTTAGGTATTTGGGGCTGTAGGGGTTTTTTTTTGTTTGTTTTATTTTTTTTTAATTGTAGAGTCTTTGGTTTTGGTATTAGGATAATTCAGGACATGTAGAATGTATGTGGTGCTTTCCTTCCTCTTACATTTTGGAATAGTTTGAGAAGGATGTTTTAAGTCGTCTTTACATGTTCGATAGAAATCGCATGTAAAGTCATCTGCTCCGGGGTTTTGGTATGTTGAGAGGTGTTTTTTTTTTTTCTTGTTTTGTTTTGTTTTATTCAATTTCTTTACTAGTATTTGGTTTGGTAAGATGTTTTATTTCTCCTGATTGAGTTTTGGAAGGTTGTATGTATCTAGGAATTTATCCATTTCTTTCTAGGTTGTCCTATTTGTTGGCATACATTTTTTCATTGCAGTCTCGTACAATCCTTTGTTTCCTGTGGTGGTAGTTATTTCTTTTCTGATAATATTTATTTGGGTTTTTCTTCCTTCCTTCCCTCCCCCCATCCTTTCTCCCCTTCCTTCCTTCGGTGAATATGGCTAAAGGTTTATCAATTTTTTCAAGAACCAGCTCTTGATTTCATTGATCTTATCTATTGATTTTTTTAGTCTCTAATCATTTATTTCAGAAATTTATTATTGCCTTCTTCCTGCTAGCTTTGGGCTTGGTTTGTTCTTAGTTCTTTTAGTTCTTTAGTGTAGAAAAATTTGATATTTTTCTTCTTTCTTGAGATAGCCCTGTAGTACTTTAAATTTCCCTCTTAGACCTGTTTTTGCTGCATCCCAAAGATTTTGGACTTGTTGGGTTTTCATTTTCATTTGACTCCATGTGTTTATTGCCTCTTTGACTTCTTTATTAACCTATTGGTTATTCAGTGCACATGGTTTAGTCATTTTTTCCCCATTTTTTTCCCCTTACAGTTGATTTTATTTTCATACAGGTGTGGTCTAAAAACATGTTTGATAGGATTTTAACCTCCTTAAATTTATTGAGACTTGTTACGTGGCATAACATAGGAGTTCTAGACAGTGTTCATATGCACTTGAAAATAATGTGTATTCTTTTGTTCTTGGTTAAAGTGTTTTGTAGTCATCTAAATCTGTCTGGTCTAATGTGTTATTCAAAGCCACTGTTGCCTTATTGGTTCTCCGCCTCAGTGACCTATCTATTGATATAGATTGGGTATTAAAGACCTGTACTAGCATTGTATACTGTCAGTCTCTTCCATTATTTCTGTTATCATTGCTTTATGTATTTGGGTGCTTCAGTGTTGAGAGCATAGATAACATTATTTTATCCTTTTGTTGGATTGATGTCTTTATCATTTTTAAAAGCTTTTTTGTCTTTTGTTTTAAATCCATTTTTTCTGATATATTGTTAGCTCCCCCCCCCCTTTCTTTTATTTGAAGGAAGTATCTTTTTCCATTCCTCCACTTTGTTTGTATGTGTCATTATGTCTGAAGTCAGTCTCTTGTAGGTAGTGTATACATGGTCTTTTTTTTTTCTTTTTAAATTCATTCTGTCAGTTTGACTTTTGATTGGAGCATTTAGATTATATACATTTAAAGTAATTGTGATAGGCATCTAGTTATTGCCATTTTGTTAATTTTCTTCTGGTGGTTTGGGTAGTTCTCTGTTCCTTACTCTTTCCTTGTGGCTAATGATTTTGCTTGGTTTCATGCTGGATTTTTTCATTTTTAATTTTTGTGTATCCCTTACAGGCTTTTCATTTACAGTTAACATGAGGTTTATATATAACATTCTGTCTTTATAGCTGCCTATGTTAGGTTGATAGTAGCTTAAGTTTGAACACGTTCTTATAAAAACTTAATTTTTACTCCCCATAACTAATTTTTTAGATAAAATTTATTTTAGTAGTTTTAGGGTTTTTTTTTTTTTCTTAACCTTCATGCTAGTTCTGTAGTAGTTCCTCTACTACATTTACTATGTGTTTGCTTTTACTCATGATTTTTTTTCCTTTCATTACTTTCTTTTTTTTTTTTTAAGATTTTATTTATTTATTTGACAGAGAGAAATCACAAGTAGATGGAGAGGCAGGCAGAGAGAGAGAGAGGGAAGCAGGCTCTCTGCTGAGCAGAGAGCCCGATGCGGGACTCGATCCCAGAACTCTGAGATCATGACCTGAGCCGAAGGCAGCGGCTTAACCCACTGAGCCACCCAGGCGCCCCTTTCATTACTTTCTTATGTATAATTATGACCCTTGCTTTTCCACTTAAATAGATTGCTTTATTTCTTTTAGGTCAGTTTAGTGCTGATAATCTCCTTTAATGGTTTCTGGGAACCTTTATTTCTCTTTAAATTCTGAATGATAATCTTGCCAGATAGAGTACTCTTGGTTGTAGGTTTCTTCCTTTCATCACTTTGAATATAACCAGTCACTCACTTCTAGCCTGCAAAGTTTCTGCTGAAAATCAGCAGATAGCTTTACAGATACCCCATTTAAAAAAAATTGTTTAAATTCCAGTTAATTCATATGGACTCTGTAATATTATTTTCAGGTGTTCAATATAGTGATTCATCACTGGGTGATACATCACCCAGTTTTCATCGTAACAAGTGCACTCTTTTTTGTTTTCTTTTTTTAAAGGAAGGGAGAGGGTGAGGGAGGGACAGAGGGAGAGGAAAAAAAAATAGAATTTTAGGCAGGCTATATGCCCAGAGCAGAGCCCAGCTTGGTGCTCTGTCCCACAACCCTGAGATCATGACCTCAGCTGAAAACCAGTCAGATCTTTAACCAAATGAGCCACAAGAAGTGCAGTCCTTTCTATCACCTATTTAATCTATCTCCCTATCCGCCTACTTTCTGGTAACCACCAGTTTGTTTTCTACAGTCAAGATTTTGTTCCTTGGTTTTCCTTTCTACTTTTCTTCCCTTCGCTCATTTGTTTTGTTTCTTAAATTCCACGTATGATTGAAATCCTATTGTATTTGTCTTTCTCTGGCTGATTTATTTTACTTAGCAAAATACTCTCTAGCTCATTCAGGTCAGTGCAAATGGCAAAATTTCTCTCTCTCTCTCACTCTCTCGGTGGTTTTTTTTTTTTTTTTTTTTGGTCAAATAATAATCATATATATCACATCTTCTTTACCCATTCAGCAGGCAATGGACACTTATACTATTTTGATAATTTGGCTATTGTCTATAGTGCTGCTATAAACATCGGGGTGCATGTATTTTTTTGAATTAGTATTTTTGTATTCATTGGATAAATACCTAGTATTGTACTTGCTGGATCACAGGGTAGCTCTATTTTTAAATTTCTGAGGGATAGCCATATTGTTTTCCATACTGTTTGCCTTCTCCATTTATTTTTAATCATTGACATTTTAATTATGTGCTCTGGTGTGGACATTCTTAGGTTCATCTTGATTGGAATTCTCTGTGCTTCCTATACATAAATATTTGTTTCCTTCCCCAGGTAACATTTTCAGCTACTCTATCTTCAGATAATGTTTCTGTATTTTTCTGCCTTCTCCTCCCTGGACCCCTATATTGTTTGCCTGTTTGATGTTGTCCAAGATCTCCCTTAACCTGTCCACATTTTTGCAGTTCTATTTTCTTTTTGATGTTTCACTTGAATGCTTTCCATTACCTTGTCTTCCAGATTGCTGATCTGTCCTTCTGCATCTGCTACTCTACTGTTGACTGCCTGCAGTGTACTTTTCATTTTAGGTATCGTATTATTCAAATCTGATTGGTTCTTTTTTATATTTTCTCTGTTAAAGTTCTCATCCTGAGTTCATTCATTTCTCTCTTCAGTCAGGTTAACTTCTTTATGACCATTACTTTGAACTCTTTATCAGGTAGATTGGTTATTTCCATTTCCTTTCATTTTTTTTCTGAGGTTTTGTCTTATTTTTTTTTGTTGGGACATGTTCCTGCCTACTCATTTTACTCAACATTCTGTGTTTGTTTCTGTGGATAAGGGGAACAACAGGTTACTTTCCCAAACCTGAAGGAATGGCCTTGTGTATGATCATTCTCTATGGAGACTCTGTGTGTCTTATAACTTTGGCTTACTGGCTGGTGCTGTGCCTGGTGGAGAGGGGTTCGTGGCTGTTCATACATGTGGGATGGCTGAAGATGGAGTGGTTGTGGTCAGGGTGACCCTGGGACTCTGCAAGGAATGTGCCCTGGCAGGAATGCTGATGCTGAAGTGGGTGCCAGCTGGGGTGACTTGGGGCACACTGCATACAGTTGGTCTAGTAAATGACTGGAGCTGATGCAGGCACAGGCCAGGGATTTTCAGGTCACTGTGTTGGGGAGGGGGGGCATCCTGATGTGGTAGGTGGGCCTGAAGCAATTGCCAGCCAGGCTTTCCCAGCTGTTTTGTGTGGGGAGGGGGGGCTGGGAAATTGAGGTGATGTGATCCTGGGGTATTCTGGGGTCATTTGCAATTGTGTCACCTTTCCCAGATGGCTGGAGTTATAGTGAGTCCTGACCAGTATTGTCCCACATACAGTGCACTAGGTCCACCTTGGTTGGATGGCATGTGCTGGTGTGCACTAGGGTCCTGGGGCTTACATAAGTGGTAAGCTGGGTGGGGCACTCAGACTCTGCTCCTGTTCATGCTATCAAGTTGGAGTGGGGAATGTAATTGTGACATTCACCTGTCCCTCTGACCCAGAGAAAGTTTCAGTGGGTCCCTCACGGGATTTTTTGGAGTTCTGAGGCTGGATCCTTGTTATTCTTATTGCTCTTTTAAACCGCAGTTTTTCTTCCCTGTGCCCCACATCATCTGGAGCTGGTGTGTAATAGAGCTCAGGCCTTGCAGAGGTTGCAGGCCAGCTAGGATGCCTGTACCCTGCTCCTGTTTCCATGAACAACGTAGAGGACAACATGAACCATGGTTACTCACCAGTCCCTCCCATAAGGGGAGCTGCAGCAACTCCCCCATTGTTTAGCAGAGTTCTAAGCCTGGTTCCTGTGTACTTTGGTTGCCCTTCTTAACTGTGACTTTTTTTCCTTGCCCCAAAGCAGATGAATATCCTTATGGTCCCTCAGTGATATCTCTCCCCTCTATAATTGCAGCATCAGGGGTAGGGGTTTTGTTCACTACCATGTTTTTGTCTCTCTTGCCATTCTCTGTCTGGTCTCTGTCTTTAGTTGTACAGAAGCTCTTTGGTCAGCCCTCAGTTCTTTAGGAGGAATTGCTTCACTTCCTGCACCAGATAGGTGCAGATTTGGTATATCCATGGAAGAGGTTAGTTCAGGTCTTCCTATGTCACCGTCATGGACCAGAATTCTACCATATGTCTTTTAATTGAGGAATTGAGTCCATTCATTTAAAGTAATTACTACTGATTGGTATGTTCTTACTGCTATTTGACTAACTGCTGGTTATAGTTCATCTGTTGTTATCTTCTTTCTAGCTCTCTATTGTAATTTGATGGTTTTCTGTAGTGATGTGCTTAGATTCCTTTATTTTTTTGTGTGGTTACTGTAGGTTTTCGCTTCATGATTACCATGAAGCTTTAATAAAGTGACCTATATTTATAATTGTCTATTTTAAGCCATAACTTAAGTTTGAATGCACAGAATGTTTGCCATTGTTAATCTTACCTTCCATATTTACTTTTTATGCCACATTTTACATTTTTTAAATGTTGTATATCTTACTTATTCTTATATAGTTACTTTTTGTTTTATAGCCTCCATACTAACCTTATAAATGATTAATCTACCAACTTTATAAAATTTGAATATTTTAATTTTACTACATACTTATATTTACCAGTAGGATTTACACTTTAATATGTTCTCCTGTTATTAATTAGCACTCTTTATTTTCAGCTTGAGGAAGTGTCTTTAATGTTTCTTGTAAGAAGGTTTAGTGGTAGTCTACTTCAGATTTTGTTTGGAAAACTCTCTCCTTCCTTCCATTCTGAATGATAACTGCTGTGTAGAGTTTATATTGTTTGGCTTCAGCACATTGGATATATCATGCCTCGCTCTTGTGGTCCTAAGAGTTTTTGCTAAAAAATTTGCTGCTTATACGTAAGAATTGGCTTTTTCTCTGTGCTTTTAAGATGCTCCTCTTGTCTGGGTTTGTTTTATTTGGAACTCTTGGGGATTTTGGATTTGGATGTCTGTTTTCTTCTTGAGGTTAGGTGAATTTTTACTTCTTATTTGTCCCTTCCTTCTTCTAGGATCCCCATAATGGAAAAAAAAAATTATATATATATATATATATATATATATATATATATATATATATTTATTTATTTATTTACAGCCCTGTGGGACCCACAGGGTTCCATAAAGGTCCCACAGGGCAATCTCAGGGAGATTGCAGTGAGGTGGAGTAGTAGAGGGGAGAGTGCCAAGATGGTGCCCACTGGCTTAAGTCCCCAGAGAAGACCCAGAAGGCCTCTTGATGTGTGCTAAATTAGATGCCTGCCCTTCAGCATGATGTTGTAATTAAATAATCCTCTTTCCACAAAGTCTGGTTCCCTCTCAGTTGATTGCTTTTGTGCTGGTGCCCTTTAAGAGCAGTTTGTTAGTTTACTATAAACTTGTTAAGTCTGGTGAACTAGAGTTCCTTTGGTTTTTGAAGCTAGATAGTTTGTGGGCTCATCTTCCAGGTACAGGCCTTAAAGATGGGGGTGACTGATAGGGGTTCAAGCCCTTTGCTCCATCGGGAAAAGCTCTTGGTTTTGAGTCCCTCCTGATTAGGGGTTCACCTTGCCCAGGGCGGGGTTTATGGCAAAATCATCCTCTCCTGTACACTTTGACCTGTGTCTATGCCCCCCCCCCCACTTTTATCCGATGTTTCAGTGTTGTTCAACTAGGTTTTAGAGGCTTTTTTCAGAGGATGATGTTCCTATATAGCTGTAGGTTTAGTGTATCTGTGAGATAAGGCGAGTTCCAGACCTTGCATTATCTCTTTCTTGCACAAGAGCCCATACTTTCTCTTTTAGTTAATGACACTAACACCTACCTAATAAGCTGAGCCAGAAACCACAGCATCACCCTTGATTTCTAGTTGTCACCCCATTAGAACCTTACTGGTTACCATTACCTACCTACCTTTTAAACAGAACAGACATGTTTCCCCCACTCTTCCACCGTATGAAGCCATACTTAATTGAGGCATGTAAGTGTAGATAATTATAATGCCTTTCTAGAAGTTGTTCTGTTTGCACTATTGTCTCCTAGTAGACCATTTCGCATATTGCCATTTGAAGGATTCTTCACAACTCAAATCTGATGGAACTAATTTCTTGTTTCAAGACTTTTTCATAGATGGAGGATGAAGTCCAGACTTGGAAAGCATTTCAGACAGGTGTCAATGATCTCAGCCTTGGGCTCATTCTCCTTTTCTTCCACCCCGTGATCACCTCTGTGAATGGCTTTGGTGTATGTGTACACTATGCTTTGAGATACCTCCCTCATTTGCATTTGCTGCTCCCTCTGTTAGGAACAATCTTCCCCTCTGCCCCTACTAACTCCTGTATATTTTAGCTCAAAACTCATTTCATTGAGTAGGCCTTCTAAGAACATTCCAGTTTCCTTGCCTCCATTCTGGATTAAATGTCCCCCTTTTGTGCTTTCACTGCATACCTTCTATTGGCACTTAACAAATTGTTCTCTAATTGTTACCTAAGATATCATTTTGAAACATTAATTCAGATATTTTTCCCAATACCTGCCTTCCTTATGTTGTCTTCACCCTTTGAGGGGAAGAAAGGTAATCAGTAAAATTGTTTTAAGAGATAGACAAAACATGAAAAAATGGAGAATACAGTTTTTAGTTGAAACTGTCTGAAGCTTAGAATTCATAAGCAAGAAAGTCCAGTGTTAAAGGACTGTGGACATAAATAGATTAGGAAGAAAAGTTGGGAAGCTGAGACTACCTCTCCACTAGACTAATGAGTCTTTGGATATCGTGGTTGTGGGGTGAAGTAAGATATCCAAAGAGTGACTGTTGTAAAGGAAGTATCCAACGACCAGAGCCTATTATGAGACCTTTTCTTTAGAATATGTTTTTTCTGAGTCCTATAGGAAGCCTATCACCTTCCAAGAGTAACAGGTATATTCTTCTCATGCCTACCTTGTTGATGCCATTGACAAAGAGTCACACAGAAGCTTCATTTTTAAAATTAATTCAAACTCAGCAGTTATTACTAAGGTAGTAAGGTGAAAGTAGAGGGAATTTCTGCTAAAACCTTTTGGAACTGGTTTGTCCCCATTAACCTCATAATCACCAGGAAGCATGTATAATCCTCTTGAAATCTTACAGTGGCAAGAATTTTACCTCTTTATCTGGGGAGCAGAGGACTATTATCTAAAAAATGTATTTCAAACATTTTAAGGAAGACGGTTTTTGATGAGACCTCTTAAAATGATTTTTTAAAAAAAAGAGATTGTTTATTTTAGAGAATGTGCATCAGTAGGGGTTGGGGAGGAGCAGAGGGAGAAGGAGAGAATCTCAGGCAGACTCCACACTGACACAGAGCCCAACAGAGGCTCAGTCTTATGATGCTGAGATCATGAGCTGAGCCAAAACCAAGAGTCAGATGTTCAACTGACTGAGCCACACAGGGGCCCCCAAATGAAACAGATTCCTAATGTTCAGTTGTTAGATGCACATATTAGGGAATATTACATTAATTAATTGTTGGTAATTCATATTAACTTATAAATTTCCTTTTATTACAACTATATGAGTTCACGGAGGGTCAAAGAATACGTCTTACATATGAATGTTGACAATAACTGGAAACCTTTGGATTTTGTTTTGTTTTGTTTTCCTTGATTTGTATGCTGTCCGTTTTGTGTACCCAGGTAGGTGAGATTCCTATCACTGAGTTTGGTTTAGGAAGGTATTTTGACCCATGTGGACCCATGTGAGTATTCCTGTGTCTTCACTTGGCTTCTACTTACCCAAGAGTCTGGAAATGGCACCGGGAATACATTTAGAAGAAAATATCCAGAAAGAGAGTTAATAGCACAATTAGATCACTAAGAGATCTTGAATTACTAGATCTACTGTGTTGCAAATAGATTGATGGCAGGATGCTTCAGCATGCCCCAAGGTCCAAGACCAAGATGCTGTACAGCATCTGAAGCATTACTATACCATGCGCCACACATTAAACAGACCCACACTATTTACACATCCCATACACATGGTGTTCCTAGACTGTGCTAGTAGGATACCCATATGATCACTGGACCCTGAACTCCAGATACAGGGTAAATAGTGACCATGTAGAAAAGGTGACTTGAATACGCTGATAGCTACTCTTGGTTCTACAACCAAGAGTTTTAGGACTCTGGAATGTAGTCATTCATGTACTAAACAGTACTTACCTTCAAAGATTACATATATTAGAATTAACTCCAATGCCTAAATCCAAATCCACATTAGAAAACCATAGGCTAAAATAAAAATGTGTTGGCATTCTTCAGTTCAAGCTCATCATTGTCCCTAGGATTACAGGAGAGGAAGGTAACGAGAAATGGAAACAGGCATCCTAGGACCATAATAACAATTGAAAGGAAATGGAAAAATTCATCAGACTAAGGCTGAGAAATTCATGAATATAGTCGTCTCTTAGATATTTATTGTAATCTCCAAAAAATAAAACCAGAGTAAAGCCAAAGAACAAAAACCACTTTCTATATAGAATTCACATATAAACTTAATACCTAATAGAGCACATACTGTTTTTACACAATTAATTTCAATAAAGAAAACTTCACAATGTGAATACTTCGTAGCTTTAAACCCAGACAAGAGCTCCTGTGGAAACATAAAGAGTCACAATATTTGCTGTGCAGCTGTTAGTTTTCAACTACATGTCACAATCACTATATGAAAACACTAAGCTGTTACTCAAGAGTTTCTAAAGAAGAGCTCCCCTGTATAGTCACTGAGGAGCCAGAAAGTGCCTGGTTACAAAGGCAGGTCTTCACCTGTGCATTTCCCAAGACCCTTGATGGGAAACATGGGACTCCAGGAAAATCTCTGGGCATACATCTTTCCGGTTGGCATTGGATTATGCAATGTTTCGTGGTTTGGTGCATGGGCAAGATGTCTAAATCAGCTGTTCTAATGTGACTTTAAAGCCAGTTGTGTTCTGTTGTGCAGTCTGGGGCTGCTCAACAGAGGACTGTGTCAGTGTTGCAGCTTGTCTTCTTCATGAGGACAAAAGCCCGAGAGAGGTGTTGATAGGGCCAGCTGGGCTCTCTACCGAAAAACAAGGATCTTGAGCTGCCCCCACCGTCACCTTTTCATTCACAGGGAACATAAGGTGACCTTTCCCATTTATTGTCTGGCAAAATCTCATTATCAAATTTTTGCTGGGATCACATTCTTGAATGTTCCAGTTGTTGGAGGTCCCTCATTTTCTATGCTCCTATGTCCATGCGTAATTTAGCATTTACATAATATCGTGGTATTTTCCCCCCGCCCCCGCTCATTCTTCAGTTTATTAGGGGTAGGAACCACAGCTCTTCCCTGTTTGATTCCCACAGCACTGAGCTCTTGGTATTCAGTAATGGTGATGACTGACTAAACATTTAAACACGCTCTTAAATTATTATTCTAATGTTGGCTACATGCTTACGTTTATCTTTTTTTTTTTTTTTAATTTGGCACAAAGTCATCCGTAATCTCCCTGCTTCTCCCACATTCACATGACTTTTTCAGTCAGTTTGAGAACTGAGTACAAATTTCATGCTATCATCTTTAAAATAGGGCCACACATTACTGATGGTAGCCCAAAGCCATTTAATATGATTGGCACAGCCTCACCTGTCAGTTTCAGGCCACTGCTGTAGAAAGAGTGGAAGGCTTCTTATGATGTACAGATGGCCAAAGTTATCTAAAACCAAGTGAACAAGTCATAACCTTTCTTCCTAATGGTATCATGATTTACTCTGCTAACTAAATGAAAAGGCAAAGCACAGTATTAAAATGAGTGCTTTACTTTTAAAGTTAAAATGGCAGATAGGAATTTAAGGTAGGTGACCCACTTCAAATTTCATATAAATAAACACTTAAAGAGTTTTTAGTAATCCAGCACCCAGGCCTATTTTTTTTTTTTTTTTTTTAAATTTTGCATCTCACTTAAGTCCTAGGCCACCAATTACAAGATTAACCAAGGGGGTTTGAGGATGAGTTTAGGAGTTTCTGTCGAAATACCAAAGCAACTTAAGAATTCTGACTTTTGTTTCTCCTATATCACCAGTGTGGACAATTGAGAATTGAAAGTGAATATAACATTAACTACAACTTAAAAAGACATCAATATTTTAGAATCCCCAGGGTTGACAATGTTCACTTTGCAAACAAAATACAAGGCTGAACAACAAAATAAACACACAAATGCAAGAAGAAAAATTCTTAGAACACGTAATCAGCATTTCTGAGAAGAATAAATAAGACTTTACCTTATGTGCATATTTTTTCTTAGGTATCTAAATTAGCTTCTTTTAAGAGATTTCTGGATTTAAGAAAGGAATGCCTATATAAAATAAATGAACATCCATTCTGTCTTAAAAATAAAATCCACAATTCTAAAGCGCAAAATTGACATATATTTGCAGATACTAAGTGTTTGGTTTTATAGGAAAAAAATTACTTTGAAATAGGCACGGAGGAGTTTCACATGACACCAATAAGGTATATTTACTGTATAAATTGCACCACTAGACAAATACAGCTACAAGAAATAATTTGAATAAGTTACACAGCCATCAAAGCATCTCACACATTCATTATAATTCACTCTTTCACGCTAGTTTATATACACTGAGTAAGTCATTAAATATTGCACTTATTGGCCCATGAACCCTCAATTATGAGGTGTTGAAAAATAGAAAACAAGTCTATTTTTATAACATATTTTCATGCAACATTTAAGACATTTCAGTTCCACAAACACCATTAAATAGTTGTACATTTGGACAGTCCAACGGTATCACATCACGTCTGACATCAACAATATATTAACAGGAATTACAGGAAGTTTTCATTTAGCATACATCCTAGGGCTGATGAAACAATGCAGGGAAAACCATCCTACTGACACAGCAAACAATCCCCAGTTTCACTTGTATGAGGAGCATAGAACCACTAGACAGGTGTATGTCACGCTCACATCCCTGAAAGGCTGGGTGCCTGTGTGGCTCATGTTCCATTTGTGCCCTTAAGAACAGCATTCGTGAACCTAAGCAATCCCTACCCCAAACGTGAATATGGAAATATGGCCAATAATAATAATAATAATAACAACCCACAGCCAACTCTCAGTTGTCCACTACGAAGGAAAGTACGAGCACAAGTGAATGAAAATACACAGGTAAACCACCAACCTCACTTCAGCAGATACTGACTGGTGGAAACTCCACCAATAATGGTACTGATGGCAGGTAAATGGTGAAATTTTGAGTCTCATCTCCTGTTCTTAGTCCTGTCGTTCAGTGAGAGGAAACTGCTTTAAAAACTGTAATGAAAAATAGTATCAGGAAGTGGAAAAGAGAACCACAACTGGAAAGTTCAGTTTGTCTCCCAGCTAGGTGTTCTGAGAGAGGTTTTGAACTCTTTTTTTTTTTTTTTTTTGTCTAGAACATTAGCAAAATGCATTTTTCTCTATTTTTGATGAAAATTATGTGTGCAAACATACAAATCAGTGTAAAGTATCTATTTTGTAGATCTTTTTAAACAAAATGTTTTAGTTACAGTTGGCACACAACGAAAGCTCCTTTTCCCCTGGTGCTGAGAAAGCACCATATATGAAAATTTCCCTTTATAAAAAGATGTGTGTGTGTGTGTGTGTGTGTGTGTGTAGAGGGTCAACACCATGTAGGTGGCCCAAGTGTAAATATTTAAATCTACCAAAAGGAATTATTTGTTTGCTGGAGTGTCAAGCATTTCTGTAAAGGTCTTCCAGACAAACTACATTTATTCATGAAATAGCAATAACAATAGGTACATATATTTTAGATAAATTCCCTGGACCTTGTTGCTGCCCTCTTAGGGGATACTGTATTTCCTGTATTTCTATAATCTGGAGCCCTGTAGGTACATTATAGGGAGAACAGGTTTTGTTTTGTTTCTTGTCATCATAAACTTTGTCTTTGATCCAATTTATTCCAATTCCTTCCCGAATAATAAACATGTTTATGTCTTTAAGGGGCTTTGGTCAAAAAATGACTTTAAATACAAAGCAATCCAGAAAGCTGATCCTACTGGTTCAGCTCAGTGGAAGGACTTCCCCAACTTACTAGGAAACCATGCAAGTGTAGGTAGTCGACACAAATGGGCAAAATGAAACTGTGCCGTGGAGGTGGCATCTTCTGGTGGGGGCTGGGGGGATGAAAAAGGCCACGAGGGTCAAGCGGCTCACATGCTACCCTGACCTAGCACATTGGGTGAGCATACACACAGAGGAACAGAAGGTTTGAGTTACCAGTCATGCAATGTTCCTAAGTTAGAGAGAGGAACCTTCAGACAAAAGAAAGGCCACCTCCTAAGTATTCCTCACCAACAACACCTGATTGAGCATTCCAACAGTAGATGCAAATGTTTAACACTTTTTGGTCTGGAAAGGGTTTTAGTCCTGACTACACGGTCAGATTTAGCTCACAGTTTTTCACCTGCAGCGGTTACCTCAGCCTTGAGAGACCTTGGTAGAGTCTGGAGACATTTTAAATACAGTCTGACAAATGCTACCTGGTCAGCCTCAGGAGGCAGAGAACATCCTCCCTGTGCACTAAGATACACAGCAACCCGAGCCCATCATGATGAGCCTCTGGGAACACACTACCACACTTGGAAACTCAGGTCGCTTTATGGAAGTTCCGTTGATAATGGAATATTTTACTTTAAAAAATACATGAAAGTCTGCGTTCAGCATAGACATAGAATTAGTTTGAATTGGTCCCTGGAAAAGGAGTCATGTGCTCAACAAAAGGACTGGAACTCATCTGGATAAGAGTGAAGTAGATGCAAGTGTCCATACTCACTATGTATTTGGGTAGATGGGGGTTTTGGATTAGTTTGGTTATAATTTTTAGAATTTATGCTTCACATTTATCATAACCATGTGGCAGTTTTCTGCTATGACTGAAGGCATCACTAAAGGCATCATCGCTCACCTGAGAGATAACAATCTTAGCACTCAGTTACCAGGCAGCAAAGGGATACTGACTTGAAGTGAACCTCAGCGGGAACTCTTAGAATCTACTGACAGGTTCACCAAGGCAGTAGAAGTTGTTCTGGAAGGGGAGAGGGAGGAGGAGAGGGAGGCAGCAATGAGCTGAGCTACCGTTCAGAAGCAATTGTTCTTGGGTTCCTGAACCATGGGATGTGGCACTTAAACTGCCATCTTAGGACTTCAGAAAGGTCATGCACCTTCTACATCCATTCACATTCCCCAACACCAAATGCCCATCCACTCTGATGGTCGCTGAATACATGCAGAATTTTCCAGTCTAGGTTTTCAATTGTATGAAGAATGGAAAGGAAGGTACCAACACCAAAGCTCTTGGAAGTATTTGCTCAACAATCAGGGTTTGTCTCTAAAAAACTGCAGGGGTGAGGGTGGTGAGAAGGTGGGCAGCAGAGAAATTCATTCTTGAAAAATAATGGAATCATACAATAAAAGATGGGTGTTAAAGAGTGTACACATTTACACAAGCATGTACTTTAAGGTATCTTCATCTTTAAAATACAAATATAGTTGGCCGTTATTTAGGCTGTAGTGGGAGTTGGAGACAATGTAGGAGGTTAAGTGTGTATATGTGTGTGTGTTGGTGCAAAAAGGCTACAAAAACCTTGCAGTTACATAGCTACAAATTTTAATAGTTTGATGACAAGAAAACCACACTGTGGCTTTACCTCTTACAACAAAAATTTAACTTTAAAACTAAAATCTCTTCATGAAATGAGGAATAGAGAGTTTTCTCTTCCCACAAGCTTTATAGCAGGACTGTAGGTGTGCATTTACCTGAGCTCTGTGACAATCCATTCTGGAAACTTCTCAGTGAAATTCACACCAGCATGGGAGCTTTGGAACAGAGAATGAACTAGGAAGTTTCATCCACTTCCAATGAGGGCTGGAAAATGGAAAGTATCCAAAGTTCTTTGGCTTTGACACTTGCCCTCATGCTTCCCTGACTGGAATTAAAGTAGTTCAGCATAGGCATGCCTGACACCTACATGTGACATAGGCTTTTGACTTCGTTTTTTGGTTGTAGAGCCAATTAATGTCATTTGCAATGATGTCTTCAGGGAAGGGGTTTACACAAAAGTAAAACACACCTCTTGACCTTCCACTCTTCTCACCTTGATTTTGCTTGCCCCTATACAATACTCCATAGAGGAAGAGGCTTGTAAGAGCCCTCTGAACATCATACTTAAGTCCTTGGCATCTGCATTATACATGGGAATGGGACTCAGAGGCCAGGAAACTTTTCTTGGCCTGTTTCATACGAAATTAAACAAGTGAGTTTTAACAACTTTGACCTTGATCCTGCCCACATGTTGAACTGGTTACAGAAATACTGTTTTTTCATGCAAATAGGCTTCTGTTGCAAACCGGTCTGCTTTGTTTGCCACCCTTGCTTTGTCCTGCCCTTCACTGAAAGTTCTTCGATTTTTGAAGTTCATTGGTCTATTAAAATGTAAAACATACTCAGGCCTGCCTTGCAGGATGCCAAAGTGGAGACTGATTACAAATGCATGGGTTTTAAGCTCAAGGTGAGAAATGACCTGGGTTTGTTGAAAACATCCCGCATGTACTCTTCTGTAAGTTTCATCTAACTTAGTAATAATGTATACAACCTAGTTCCTTGACTTGGAGATGGTTATTATCCCACAACACACTTACCTACCAGTAACCTTGCTCCAGAGACTTATACCCAAAACTTTCCCAGGAACTGTGTCTAGTTATGGAAAGAGGAAAAAAATTCTTGAACATAACCACCAATGCAGGGCAACAAGAAAAATCACCCTAATGAAACTGTCCTTCTAAATCCACCAGTCTGTGCCTGCTGCCTTCCTCAAGTCTAGTATACTGCACTGTTACGGATGCCAGTTTCCTTCGGCAGCTCAATTAGAACAGCTGGTGAGATTTGGGGGCTTGTTATTCTCAGATGGTCTTAGAAAATCTGGGAGAAAAAAATGAGGGTATTCGAATGGTTTTCTCCCCCTGTCCCCACTCAATTGCTTCTGTGTCCTAAAGTGTTGGTTCAACTTTTCTTAACTCTAAAGAGTGTTCTCTCAGTAAGGTAAGCACCTGTAAAACTTACAGAATGCAGATGGAGATGCTTTATAATTGGGAACAATGGGATTGAAAAAGACTACAGATAAAAATTCTTTTCCTCAACTTTAGAGCCATTGGGATTTTTAAAAATTAATCTATTGAGTAAAAGAAGTAAGGTGAGGGGTGAACAGAAGGCACTGGTTGTGGAAGCAAGCGTCTATCCCACAGGAAGAGGGGCTCTAACAAACTTCAAATTCATCTCTATTCCATGCTTGAGTGATGGTTCCAGAAAGCCGGTGGGGATGGTGTGTGTATAGTGGGAGGCAGTTACTAAGGAATGGGGAAAGTCAGTCCTTTGAGAAGTCTGCAGCCATTCCTACTCTTCTTGGCTTAAAGCCTTCTTACGTAATGCCTTGAGCTGATGCCTATCATTCTGTCTGTCTGTCCTCAAATATTCCAAACATTGGGCAGAAATAGTGGCACCAAGAGCCCTGCATTAGGGCCACTGTTTATGTACATAACTAAATTAAGAAGGTGGATTAAACTGGAACTAGATTTAATCTCTAAGAAAATTTGCAAGGGTTTCAAATACAGTATTCCTATTTCTTTATAGTCAGTGGTCTCCTTAGTTATTAGTAAGACTGAAAACCAGACACATTTCCTGAACAGTTAAACTGATGGGACCCATGATGGGCTCCTGAGATCTCCTCTTACCCGCACCCACCCACCCCCAGCCCCATACAAGCAATTCCTTGGTTATCATCCTTACAAGTGAATCGCAAATTTGAACCCGAGGCACGAAATTCAGTGGTAGTGAAATTACAGTCTGAGGTCCCAGCAGTAGCTTAATTTTGAGAAGAAATCTGAAACAAAAAGAGCCTACAAAGACGAGTAACAAATTACATGCAAATATCAGATGTTTATAGATGGATAGTCCTTACAAATTTGAGATCACATATTTGCCACATATTAACACGGGAAATCTTCCACGAATTGAATGCGTATGAGCCATTGACATCAAAGATTTCCCTCAAGTAATTACTAGGCAGTAGAAATGAAGGTTAATCGACCATTTATAAACGCTGTTGGTTGGTGATGGGCCCCCTCCAGCTGCCTGTGTGTGTGTTGTGGGGGGGGACATTAACAGCCACAGTTGGGCTGTGGCGGAGGAGGGCTTTCCTTGAGTCTTGTGTTCTGCTTGGCGGCAGTGATGGCCGGATCCGTCTCCAAACTCTCGGACATTTTGTCGCAGATGATATCCACAAGACGCTCAAATGTCTGCTTGACATTAATGTTATCCTTGGCACTTGTTTCAAAAAATTCAAACCCTGGAAGAAACAGGGAGAAAGACAGCTTGGTGATTTTACACTTCTGCTGAAAGTATATGGGACTTGATGATGGTTTTTCCCTGGGGGCTGGGGCAGACAGAAGATGTGGACCCAAGATGCGATTTGAGCAAATGCTGTCTTCTTGCTACCAAGTCTTTTGTTCACAGCTAGAGTGACATTTGATTTTTCCCTGTCAATTTATTTACGAATTGAATGAACCACCACCACTAAATCTCTTCACAAAAACTTATTCATAAAATCCTCCACCCTGAGTCTGTCTCTGCCCTCCTTTCCTCCAGCTCTGAGCCACCAGGAAGCTTCCTGCAATCTTTTTTAAGATATGTAATTGGGCATATTTTCCTTATCCCTTCTCAGATTCGTCATAATTTTCCATGCGCATGTTTTCATTAACTTGAGGCTTAGAAGAATTCATCTGTATGTTCTGCTGTGCGGACTGCCTCACCACACTCCCTGGTGACTCCTCCTGAGTCTGAGGCTCAGCTTTTGGGAATGTTTCCGTACTGAACTGGACACAAGGTGGCACTAAAGAGTCTGTGGGTTAACCTTAAATGCGCTTCAACCTCTGTTTGGAAAATTGTGTGTCCTGTTAGGTGAACAGCTCTCTGTGGCTTTGGTGCATATTTTTCTGGAGCTTCTATTCTCTATTCTATGCTCTATCAGCAGCAGTGTTTTTACTGGCATCTGGAAAAAGACACCTGATATATATCAAAGGCGCTGCCAGAATTGTAAGAAGGTACCGAAGAGGTGGTCCCAGTTGCACACTTCTCCCCATCCCTGTACCTGGGCAGAAGCAGACTCAAGCTGCTGTTCTGGATACAGTCTTATCACTATTGTTTGCCTTCACATTCCACGGGCTCAGCTTGCCAGTTAGTTGCCATGACAACCTCCCAGTCCATTCAGGGGACTTTGATTTAGGATGTGCTGGGCAGGACACAAAAACGCTTTCCTAATCCATTCTGAATTTTACGCCCTATAAATCCTTCTGGTTACATCTGGCCCTATCTCAGAGGAGCCACATGGATTCAGAATGATTAAATCATGTGATTTCATCTCAGCTCTTGGGACCCAAGGAGGGGGGGGAAATAGACTCATATTTTACATTCATGTCTAAACCCTCTGATAACCCAGAAATACTTTGTTGGTCATCCTCAGTATTATTTAAAATTAGTAGTTCTCTGGAGTTAAAATTTCTAATTTAGTTATGACAGATGAGTGGTTAGAGGACTATATATGAGCTTGAATTCCGTTAGCTAGTGTGTATTCTATTTTTCCCTGTGTTTTAACAATTGTAGGGTTGGAGTTAAAGGAGCATGAGTGGGACTGTAAAATTTCACTGGATAATTCAGAACCCCCTTTGGCTTGTAGTTTGCTTTCATTATAGCTCTGAAAAACTCTGGATTTCTTAGCAGAAAACACAAATATAATTCTCTTTCCTAATGTTTTTACAGTCTATAGAGCTCTGTCATTTGTCTTACAACAATTTGATCCAGATTTTGGAGAACTCAGCTGTGGATCTCAACCATATCCTTATTGCAAAGATGTTAGAACTACTTTTCCCAGTGCTAAGTGAAGGATTCTTTAAGTCCCAAGATACTAAAACCCTACTGCATTAGTTAAGACCCTGAATAAGACTTGAGAGAAAACATCCGCTAACTGGGCACAAAAGTTTCATGTCCAGATTCAATTCTCTCATCTCTTCTGCTAACACTTAGTTTTCTTCCTAGTGCTATTGGAGAAGGCACTGAACTTGAAGGTATCATAAAAGATTTGGCCATCGTGATGAAACGGTAACCCAGGTAAGCTTTTGTCAGATGGGATTCCTTAAACCTGGGCTTTCGGACACACTTTGCTGCTGGTGTACAGCTTCAGGTCAGTAAAATTATCTCTATCCCAAGGGCCAGAGTGCTCTCAGGGGTTTATAAGAGTTTCGAATAGAAGAGGGTGCCACGGTATGGAAGCAAGATGGATTATCAGTTGGAAGATAGGAAATCTAAGTCTACTACCAAGTCATGTTTTTAGTGTCCCGTTATTTATGACATGTGCCTTACTTCGTTTACAGAGAGAGCTATCACAAGGCTCAAATGAGAAAATGTGTATACAGGTTCCCAGCCAACCAGATGCTCCTCTGATAATACTAGTAATAGTAAACACACACACAGTTGAATGGTTAGCATTTAACAGGTACTCTTCAAAGCCCTTAATATACTGTAACTCATTTTATCCAGGAGGTGGTGCTAGTACTGAAAAAATTCACTGGTTAGACAATGGAGGCACAAGATTGTCAAGTAGTTTAGTTCAAACATCTTTTTTGCTCAGCTGGCTTTGGGCTACTAAACTGGCTACTGCTCCTCCATATACCTACAGAAGTAAGCAGTTATTGGATTCCAGCTGAATTTTAAGTTCTACGCTAATTAAAACTGTACTATATATAAACTTTTAACATTTAAGTAATTAGGAAACAATTAAATAGATTTAATAATGACTGAGAAAAACGACTTTTCTTAATGATATCAAGGTGGCCATCAGGCCAGCTGCACTGGCAGATTGCCTCACCAAAGTGAATTTTTGGATTTCCCCAGTGTATCTAAGTCTTAAAAAAAAAAAAAAAAAAAAGCACATAACTGAATTAAGAAACACTGTATTGCTTAAAATTGTTAACCACCTGAACTTACAGTGAGTATTAATCTTTTTGCGACGTTGATGGATGCTGAGAAGTGGGGTGGCTGACAGTTTCTTAAGACAACAGTGAGGTCTGCATTATCAGTGGACTCTTCCATTCTAGAACAATTTCTCTACAGCATGAGATGCTGTTTGAAAGCATTTTACCTGTAGCACTTTTTTGCACAATTGGAGTCCATGCTCTCAAGCCCTGTCACAGCTTTGTAAACACAGTTGGTTGAAATGACAATGGGCTTACAATATAACAACCTTAACAGTATCCTCAGTAGGAACAAATTTCACTTCAAACCCTTTTTTTGCTCATCCCAAAGAAGCAACTCCTCTTCAAGTTTGACCATGAGATTGCAAAATTTAGTCATATCTTGAGGTTCCTCTTCTAATCGTTGTTCTTTTACTATTATACAAATCTCCATGGTTACTTCCTCCACTTTAGTCCTGAGCCCAAAGTCCTCCATGAGGAGTGTAATAAACTTCTTGCAAACTCCTCTTAAGGTTGATACTCTGTTCTGATCTCTTCCCCTGAATCACCAATGTTTTTAGTGGTATCTAAAATGCTGTATTCTTTTCAGAATGTTGTCAATTCTGTGCCCAGATCCATTGGATGAATCACTATCTATGGAAAGTGTAACCTTCCAATGTAGAAGGCTTGAAAGTATCAGTGACTCCTTGATGGTGAGGAGACATGAAAACAACATTCATTTTGTGGCACATCTTCAACATAGTTCTTGGATGATTAGGTACATTGTCATGAGCAATACTATACATAAGCAATAATGTCCTGAAAGGAAATTTTTTTTCTGAGCAGTACTCTCAACAGGGGCTTAAAATGCTCCCTACACCATTTTGTGAGCAGATCTGCCATCATCGAGGTGGTGCTGTTCCTGGAGCATAGGCAAACTATACATAGTATAAATTTTAAGGCCCCTTAGACTTTTGAAATGGTAAATAAGCACTTTTCCATTATGGAGATGGCTTCTTCCCTTAAAGCCAGAAGCTAGCTGAAGTTGGTTTTTGACTTTTGCTTCTGCAGCTTCATTCTCAATTGTGCTTTGGCCTAATGGAATGTTGTGGCTGGTTTGATCTTCCCTCCAGACCACTGTAAGTTTTTCCCTATCAGCAATAAGCTGTTTGAATTTTCTTATCATCCGTGTATTCACTGGAGTAGCACTTTTAACTTCTGTCAAGATTTTGCATTCACAACTTGACTGTTTCATGCAAGAAGCCTATCTTTTGGCGTGTATCAACATAGGAAAGAAGACCTATTGCATGACTTCATTTGAGAGAAGGCCCCAAATGAGCTAGTTATTTACATAGAAGATCATGTTCACAGATAACTGTAACAAATACAATGAAAAAGTTTTCATGTTACACCAAGATCTGAGGAGATCAAATAGTTTTGGAAAAATGGTGCTCATAGACATGCTTGATACAGCATTGTAATAAAAGTAGCTTTGCCTCCATCTCTACGCTGTATTATAGATATAAAAGTTTCTGGAAATGATTATTGTACCATCTAGTTGTTTGGATTCAGGGCAGATCTAGGTTTACAGTGCCGTAAGTGATCCACTATCCAGCTGACTCATAATCAAGTCTTCGTGAAGCCACTCACACCCTACACCTCATGGATGTATAAAGCCCATGGCCTAAATCATAACAACAGATTCTAACACCTCACCCTTTATTCTTCTTTGTTGGATTTTCAGGGCCATCCCCTCTCAGTATTTTAATTTCAACTACAGCAAGGTGACCTTATTCTTAGAAATCTTGAACCAGTTTTTTTTTTTACTAACATGTAAGACCATTTTTAATTCACTAGGTAGGATAGTGTGGTTCTGGAGTTTAAGTAAGTAGCCCAAGGTTACACAGCAAGCAGACCATGAAGGCTCACAGAAATCTGATAAATAGGTTACTGATTTAGCTTCCAGGCTTCGACACCTGTCCCTTAAACTTCATCAGCCAGTATTCATAATGAATTCACATCCTCTGTCATTTTTCTTTCTTCCCTCATCAAAACCTTTCTAATTCCCAACTTGGATGAGTCTTGTGCTATACTCCAGTACATCTCTGGTTCATGTCTTTTCATGCCTGATTTCAAATGATGGTTCCTGCCCTTTCCAAAGGTTATTATAGGCACCACTGGACTTCACGTGTGACCTTATGCTTCAGTTCCACTTGACAATGAGGGACTCCACAGAAACAGGGAAATATTTTGTATGGAAAAATGGGCCAAAGGGAAAAAAGCCAAAATCAAACTGTGTTCTCCCTACTGTATATATTGTTAAAGGGGGCAGTAGAGCATGGTGATGCAAATCAGATTACACTCGAGCGCCCAAGAGTTGTAATCCTACAGCCTGACATTATGACATTGGACGGTTACTTGTATCTGTATTACCTGAATGGGTTATGTACTTCTATACTCCACCCCAGACATACTAAACTGGAATCACAAGCAGGGGCAGGGCCTAAATATGATTTCAGAGCTCCTTGGAAGGTTCTTTATGCACATGAAGGGTTAAGGTTCAATATTCTCTGTACACCCATGTTTGTAGCCTCATCATTCATGAGATAGAATGCAATGCAAATAGCCATTGACTGATGAGTAGATTAACAAAATGTGGTATAGAACTGGTAAAATGCATTACTCAGGTATAAAAGGAAACTGATACATCTGCCAAATGGACAAACCTCAATATTATCTCCTAGGATATAAGCCAGTCCCAAAAAGACAAATACTGTATGATTTCACTTGTGAAGTACATAGAATAGTCAGATACAGAAAGTGGAATGGTGGGAGCCAGAGGCTGTCAGGGAGGGAAAAAGAGATAACAGTTTCCATTTTGCAAAATTAAAGGAATTCTTGAGACCAGTTGCATAGCAAAGTGAATGTACTTGTTCACCTATATGCTTAAACATGGTAAACATCATGTGTATCTCTTTAGCCCAAATTAAAAATTTTCCATATTGATAAATGCCTACATGAAGAAACAAAAACTCTCTACTTACTTACTCCTCAGGGAACAAGAAAAAGAAAAACTGAAGACCAGTGTGAGCAGCAATAAATGGAATAGAGACTAAAAGCTGTTGATTTGAAGACAGAAAACAAAACTGACATGTAGCTAAACTCACCAAGACAAAAAGAAATAGAGCAAATACTGGAAACATAAAACCTACAAAACTAGAATGGTGAAGACGTAAGAACAAACCAATTAGTAGTACGGAGAATGTATCAGTAATCAAAACTTCCCCAAAAAAGAATGCCCCAAAGGCGAGGGCTTCACTGGTGGATTCTATCAAATTTTATTTTATTTTTTTAAAAGATTTTATTTATTTGACAGAGATCACAAGTAGGCAGAGAAAGAGAGGAGGAAGCAGGCTCCCCGTGGAGCAGAGAGAGAGCCCGATGTGCGGCTTGATCCCAGGACCCTGGAATCATGACCTGAGCTGAAGGCAGAGGCTTTAACCCACTGAGCCACCCAGGTGGCCATGGATTCTATCAAATTTTAAAGACAAATTCATGTCAGTCCTTCTTTAAACTCTTCCAAAAAATTCAAGAGGAGGAAATACTTCCAAGCTAACTTTGAGGCCAGCATTACTCTGCTATCACAATGAGGACACCAGAAGAAAAGAAAATTGCAGGCCCATATCCTCAACGAACATAAATCCCAAACCCCTCAAGACAATGTCAGCAAACCAAGTTACAATGCATAAAAAGAATTCTACTACAAAATCAAGTGCTTTATTCCAAGGAGGCAAGAATGGTTCACCATCCATTAATCAGTGTGCTACACCACACGAACAAAAAGCGTACAATTATTCTGTGAAGATGCAAATGCAGCACTGGACAAAATTCAGTATCCATTTATGATAAAACCTCTCGAGGTAGGTATTGAGGGAATGTACTTTAGCATCATAAAGGCCATATGTGACAAATCCACAAGTAAGATCACACTCAGTGGTGAAAAGCTGAAAGCTTTGCCTCTAAAATCAGGAACAAAGATGTTTTCTCCCACCACTTTTATTCAACATAGTATTAGAAGTCTTTGCCAGACTAAAAAGGCAAGAAAAAGAAAAGGCATCCATAGATGAAAAGAAAAAATAAAACTATTTGCAGAAGACAATGTACAACATGTAGAAAATCCTAAAGACTCCATCAAAAACCTCTTAGGACTAATCAGTGAATTCAGTAAAGTTGCATGATAATCTGTTGAATTTTTATACACAAATAACAAAATAGAGCAATTCAGGAAACACGCACAACAGAATAAAATACCTAAGCATAACCAAGGAGGTGAAAACTATAAAACATTGTCTTCATCGATGTGTTTGAACAATAAATGAGAAGATACTTTTTGGTCACGTAATTGGAAAAATATTCTTAATATGTCCAACCTTCTCAAAGAAATATATAAATTCAATGCAATCTCTACTAAAATCCTAATGCCACTTTTAACAGAAAAGTAACCAAGAGTCCTCACATTTACATGGACCTACAAAAGACCCTGAATACACAAAGCAAAACCTTGGGAAGAACAAAGCTTGAGGCATCATGCTACTTGATTTCAAACCATATTAGAAAGCTATGGTCATCAAAACAGTATGGTACCAGAATAAAAACAGGCAACTTGGTCAATGGAACAGGAGAGCTCAGAAATAAATCCACACATATATAATCAATTGTATATTCTTGGCTCATTTGTCATCAGTGGGAAGGGATTTCTTTGCAATAAATGGTGCTGGGAAAATTGGCCAACTTGCTATGAATGATTACAACTGGCTCACTAAATTGCATCATATACAAAAATAAACTCAAAATGGGTTAAAGACCTGACTGTAAGATCTGAAACCATAAAACTTCCAGAAGAAAACATAGGTGATCAATTCCTTGATGTCCGTCTTGGTGATTTTTTTTTTTTTAATCTGACGTCAAAAGCAAAGGCAACTAAAAATAAACTAGAGAGACTATTTCAAACTAAAACAACCTCTGCATAGTGAAGGAAATCACCAACAAAATTACACAATGCCCTACCAAATGGGAGAAAATATGCCCAAATCATAGATTTGACAAGGGGTTAATATATAAACTGTATCAAGAACTCCTACAATTCAATAGCAAAAAAGGAAACAATCGGAAGAGAATCTGAATAGACCATTTTCTGAAGAAAACAAATAAATGGTAAACATTAATATAAAGGGGATCAGCATCCATAGTCATTAGAAAAATGCAAATAAAACCCACAATAATGATCTCCCTGATATGAGGAAGTGGTGATGCAACATGGGGGCTTAAGTGGGTAGGAGAAGAATAAATGAAACAAGATGGTATTGGGAGGGAGACAAACCATAAGTGACTCTTAATCTCACAAAACAAACTGAGGGTTGCTGGGGGGAGGCGGTTTGGGAGAAGGAGGTGGGATTATGGACATTGGGGAGGGTATGTGCTTTGGTGAGTGCTGTGAAGTGTGTAAACCTGGTGATTCACAGACCTGTACCCCTGGGGATAAAAATATATGTCTATAAAAAATTAAAAAATTAATAAAAAAAATAATATCACTTCTCACTTCGCATAACAGCTAGTATCAAAAAAGTTTTGGTGAGGGAGTCCAGAAAAGGGAATGCTGATGCACCATTGGTGTAAACTGGTGCAGTCACTATGGAAAACAGTATGGATGTTCCTCAAAAATTTAAAGATACAGCAATTGTATTTCTACTTTCTAAGAAAAATGAAAACTCTAATGGACCCCATGTTTAGTGCAACCTTATTTATAATAGTTAAGTGCCTATGTATAAATAAATGGAAAAGGAAAATGTGTATTTTGGAAGGAAAAGGAAATGTGGAATGTTATTCAACAATATGAATCTTTGCCATTTGTGCCAACACCTGGATAGACTTCAAGGGCATTATACTACATGAATTAAATCTGATGGAGAAAGACAAATACCATATGATTTCACTTGTATGTAGAATCTAAAACAACCACCGAAAAACTCTCAAATACAAAGAACAGATTGATGGTTGCAAGACACACAGGGGACCGGTGGATTGGAGAGGAGTGAAGGGGGCTCAAAAGATCGCATTATAAAATTAAGAAGTGAAGGGATCACTATCTTCAAACACCACTGATGGGAATGGAAAATGACCCAGATCTTTAGAAAACAATGTATTCTTATATAGCAGTGGCTACTCTATGTTCTGAAATGCCATTTGTTTTCAAAAGATGTTCTGGGAAATTGAGTCTCTCTCTCCACCCCTAGGAAAATCATAAATGGCACCTGGGACACTTGGACTGTCTTCAACTTCACTTTGAAAAAAAAGTAAGAATTGCTATTGTTTCTATAAAGGGGAAGCAGTTCCTAAAATCATACTTTTCATTTAATTATTTAAGAAGTCTATAATTTGGGTTTAGGTTTCTTTTCTCAAAGTCCTAAATAAGACCTTTCAGTTCCAGATTTTAATTGCAACTCTGTGGAACTGGATGAACCAGAGTGGCAAAAAAGGTCATTCTGCTGCCAGCTGGGTGAAATTTGGGCCCAGAGTCCAGATTGCTGTGTAACAGGATTAGCTGGTGGTTAGCTTTCCAGAAAGAGTTCAGGAAGAGCCATCAATAAGGATTTGGATATACTGCCTCAAGAAGGGCCCCAGAAAGCCTTCTAAAGCTGGACAAAAGAAGAACTCAGCCAAAGGTTCATGATGCTACAGTAAGTATTCAAATATTCTAGTCTTTGAGTCCTGTCATTAGCCAGGCCTGACCAGATGGTACCTTTCTTCTGCTTTATCAGGATTCTAAATCTATGCAAGGGTTTGTATGATCTTGACAAATCACAGTGGGTGTAGAGAAGGTTTTGTCTTTGGCCTTTCCCACTCCAGACATGAGTTTAACATTCTCCATAGGTGGGAGAAGTTTAGCTTCAGCAGTACAAAGGACAATAAATGCAAAGGACAGCAGTACAATGACAGTAGCCTGTGCTATGACTGATCCTTTTGTGTGAAGGAAGTCTACCTCATCAACTTCCTCTGGTGCCATCCCTTCCTAGATGTATACCACCACCACACACACATTCAAATCATCCCTGTGCACTCCCTCTCTACTGTAGAGACTTGATCCAAGGTCCTTGCAAATATCCTCTTGAGATGGCTATGTATTCTGTTTGGCCCCCAAACTGGTAAACATTTAACATTTTTTTTTTTTTTTAAGTTTAAAAAAATTTTTAAATTTTTATTTGAGAGAGAGACAGTAAGAGACAGTATGAGTGAGGAGAAGGTCAGAGGGAGAAACAGACTCCCCATGGAGCTGGGAGCCCGATGTGGGACTCAATCCTGGGACTCCGGGATCATGACCTGAGCCGAAGGCAGTTGTCCAACCAACTGAGCCACTCAGGCATCCCAACCTTTAACATTTTGACCTAACCTTTAAAATAGTGATGTCACTCTAGAAATAACAAAGATGACAACATAGATCATTCTGAACTTTGCTCCCCTTGCATAAGGAGAACAACTAACAAACAATTACAGATGGAACAGATGCCTTTGGAGAATTCTAAAAGAAAGGGAAGAGGTTGAACAACCTCCTGCACCACAGAGATGAAGAAAGTCTGCATTAGAGAGCTAAGAGGAGTGGCTTCACATTATGGTCACAGGACTGCACTGTCCCTCACTCAGGCTGATGCAATACCATGCTCGAGGTCTCCTTGAACCTACAGTCTTTTGAGTGGAGAAAGAGAGGCCAGCATAAACATGGTAATTGCTTCTGGGAAGTCTCTGCTCCTGTCTTGCTCCACAGGAATTTTTGGAAAATAAGCATGGCTCAGTCACTGGGACTTTTACTGTGACAGAGAAGGGAAGAGGAGCTTCAATAACCGACACCCACATCTTGTTAGACTGAGTTCTACCTTAAGCATGCAAGTAGCAGTCCCCACCAGGAGCTTTGCTCATCTACATATGGTAGCATAGTCTGGCCAAGACACAAAGCAACCTGGGGGTCTGCCTGATCCAGGTTATCAAAGAGCTTTGAGGGTCTTGCAACTTGGCCTGCCCCATCTAAGCAGGGGAGCTTAGAAAGCTCAGAAGCTGCTTTGCCCCATTATGCTTAAGCAAAGAGTAAAATAGGCAGAGGTAATCCTGTGCTGAGTAAAGCTGGAGGCCCTCTCTGGCTTGGAAATAGGGGGCACAGGTCAGATTGAGTTAAGATCCCAATGTGAAGCCTTGGGGGCTTTAGAGCCAGTTCTCATAATGGGCCTTCTATTCCTATGCATTGTAACCTTCAGTTCACCTGACCGAGAAATGTAACCAGAGCACAAGAAAACTGCACAGACCATCCAACAGGTGTGCCTATGGTGGACCATGAATAGAGAGCACAGCCCATGGCTTTCCCTCTGAGCAGAGCAAATGAGTGGCAACATCTGGCCAAAGAATTCAGTGCACAATCTTGCACAATCTTGCCTGATTCAGACTTCCAAACAATATACTGTGCAGCCAAGTAGGCCCACCCTGCCAAGGCAGAGAAACTAATTCATTGTGCTATCTACCCTGAATATATAGTACTCAGTCCTGTCTTGCAAGCCTGATCAAAGAACCCACGTCAATGTGTAGTTCATCATACAGCTTCACAGGAGCGGGGAACCAAGGCAGCAGTCCTATCTAACTTTACTTAGAAGCACACATCCTGACCTCAGAGCTGGGGCAGTGAATTTGCCCCCAAAGAGACCCTAATAGCAAGCCCCATCAATCCAGGGTTATTATAAGCATACAAGTCCAAAACCACAACTGATTTGACTGGTGAAGAATGGTCTCTGTGAAAGTGAACCTGCACTCTCTGGAAAAAGAAACTGCTTACTCAGATTCACAGGTGAAAAGTTCCAATAATCAATCCTAAAGAAATGGAGATCTATGAACTGTCATACAAAGAATTCAGAATAGTTGTCTTAGAGAAGTTTTTGAACAGGAAAAAAAAAAGCACACACATACATAGAAGTAAAACTGAACAACCCAACAATGCATTAACAGAATACATTGAAAGATATAAAAACACTTACAAAATCCACAGAAATCTTAAAGTTGAAAAACATTGTGACCACATGTAAGGATTCAACAAAGAACTTCGAAAGCATAATCATGCTGAATTAAAATTCAAGAAAACAACACATTTGAAATTACCAAGTCAGAGGAATAAAAGGAAAAAAGAATACCTACAGGACTTAATTGACACAATCAAAAGAAATAGTATCTGCATTATAAGAATTCCAGGAGAAGAAAAAGAGAAAGGGACAGATAATATAAGAAATGGGCATCCAGATCCAGGAGGCCCAAAGAACCCTAAATAGATTAAGCCTGCTAGGGCTACACTGAGACAACTCTTCATTACTACAACTGCAGGAGAAAAGAGAGAAGTTACAGACAAGGGAAGAAAAATTATTATTTCTCAACAGAAACTTTTCAGACTAAGAGGGAAGAGGATGATATATTTAAAATATTCAAGGGAAAAAAATTATCAACCAAGAATTCTATATCCAGCAAAGGTATCCCTCACTAATGGCTAAAGACATGGCTGAAGAAACAAAAACAAATTTAATCAACACTAAACCTGTCTTAAATTCCAAAAGGAGTTTTCTGAGTGGTAAAGGATGCTAATTAACATCATAAAAACATCATAAAGTAGCTTAAAACTCACTGGTAGTGGCAAATACACAGTTAGATTCTATAATATGATAATGGTGGTGTGTAATTTACTTACAACTCCCATTGCAAAGTTAAAAAATAAACGTAAAACTAAGTACAACCACAGTGATCTCCTGGTTAGACAATATTAAAATATGTAAATTGTAACATTAATAACCGAAGTTGTGAGGGGGAGGACAAGCAATATAAGTTTAGGAATGCTATTGACATTATTTCCAGATTATAGTATCTTAAAATTATAATACTTAATGTAAGCTTTATGTTAATCACAAGGAAAGAAACCTGTATTAATTATACAAAGGAACATAGTAAAGAAGCCCAGGTATACTAATACTGAAACATAGCAGGATAACAAAGAATACTGATCTATACCACAGCCAGAAACCACCAAAAAAAAAAAAAAAATGGCCATAGCAAGTCTTTACTTACCATTAACTACTTCAAATTTAAATGGCTTAGATTCTTTAAAAGACATAAAATGGCTAAATGGATAAAAATCCAAACTCAAGAACACACTGCTTCTAAGAGACTCACTTTAGTCTTTTTTTTTTTAAAGATTTATTTATTTATTTGACAGAGATCACAAGTAGGCAGAGAGGCAGACAGAGAGAGAGGAGGAAGCAGGCTCCCTGCTGAGCAGAGAGCCCGATGTGGGCCTCGATCCTAGGACCCTGGGATCATGACCTGAGCTGAAAGCAGAGGCTTTAACCCACTGAGCCACCCAGGCGCCCCGACTCACTTTAGTCTTAAAGGCACACATAGAGAGTGAGGGGATGGAAAAAGTTATTTCAAGCAAATGGTAACCAAAAAAAGTAGGCTGGAGTATCTATACCTCATCAGAAATTAAACTTAAAAGGGTAAAAAAGACAAGGAAGATGTATAAATATTCTACTTACTATAAGAGCATCATTCCATCAAGAAGGGATAACTGTCATAAATATTTATGCACCCACCATCAGAGCATCTAAATACATAGAGCAAAACAGAGCTACATGAAGAAATAAATAGCACTATAAGAATAGTTGGGGGTGGGGCACCTGGGTGGCTCAGTGGGTTAAGCCGCTGCCTTTGGCTCAGGTCATGATCTCAGGGTCCTGGGATCGAGTCCTGCATCGGGCTCTCTGCTCAGCAGGGAGCCTGCTTCCCTCTCTCTCTCTCTCTACCTGCCTCTCCATCTACTTATGATCTCTCTCTGTCAAATAAATAAATAAAATCTTAAAAAAAAAAAAAAAGAATAGTTGGGGGCTTTAATACTCTAGTCTCAACAATGGATAGTTCCTCCAGAGAATTTATGAGAATGCAGCAAACTGGAGTGATCCAGCACAGCTCAGTTGTGTAAGTATCTTACTCTTGATTTTGGCTCATGGTCATGAGATGGATGGAGCCCTGCACTGGGCTCCTCACTCAAGAAGGAGTCTGCTTGAGACTCTCCCTCTCCCTCTGTCCTTTTCCCCTTAAAACAAATACATCTTTAAAAAAATAAATAAATAAAGGGGCACCTGGGTGGCTCAGTGGGTTAAGCCGCTGCCTTTGGCTCGGGTCATGATCTCAGGGTCCTGGGATCGAGTCCCACATCAGGCTCTCTGCTCAGCTGGGAGCCTGCTTCCTTCTCTCTCTCTCTACCTGCCTCTCTGCCTGCTTGTGATCTCTCTCTGTCAAATAAATAAATAAAATCTTAAAAAAAAAAAAAAAGAACCCAGCAGACTGGAATACTACAGAGCATATAGACCTTAACAGCAGATCACTCTTCATAAACACACATGGTGTATTTTCTAATACAGACCAAATGTTAAGCCATAAAATGAATTTTAGCCAATTCAATTAGGTTAAAATAATAATAAATATCTTCTATGACCTCAGTGATATGAAATTAGAAATCAGTGACAAAAACTAGAAAAATTGAAAAATTATAAATACGTGGAAATTGAACAACCCTCTCCTAGAACACCAAAAGATCCAAGAAAAAATTAAAGGGGAAGTAACAAGCAATACACTAAACCCAGTCATAAAAGGAAGCGGACTGCAATAAATGCATACATTAAGATACAAGGAAGCTCCCAAATGAAGCTAAGCCCAAGATGAGCAATAAAGATTAGAAGAGAACTAAATGAAATAGAGAACAGGAAAATAATAAAACAAATTAAGAAAATTAAAAGTCTCTTCTTTGACAAGAAGGTAACTGACAACTCTTTAGCTAAACTAGTGAAGGAAAAGTAGAGGACCCAGACCCAAAACATTCTAAACTACATGAAGACATGATAGCTGCTACCATAGTAATACAAAGAATGTTAAGAGTCTACTGTGAACAACTCTATACCAAGAAAATAGATTACCTAGAAGAAAGAGAAAAATTGTTTGGAACATACAAACTACTGTGACTAAATCAGGACAAAACAAAAATCTGAACATACCAGTTACTAGAAAGGAAATTGGATATTTTTGATTACTGATTCAGATGAAAAATTCAAGACTGGATGGCTTCATTGGTGAATTTTACCAAACATTTAAAGAAGAATTAAGAGCAGTCCTCCTCAAACTCCAAAAAATTGAGAAAGAGGTAACACCCCCAAACTCATTTCATGAGGCCAGCGTTACCTTGATATCAAAGCCAAAGAAGGACCCTACAAGAAAAGGAAGCTACAGGTCAATATCCTTCTAGTATATACATGCAAAATACTCAATAAAATAGTAGCAAATGAATTTAACAGGACATTAAAAGAATCATTAACCATGATCAAGTGGGATTTCTCTCTGGAATGGGAGAATGGTTTAACTTATGCAAATCATTCAATATGATATGTCATAATAATAGAATGAAAGAAAAAGAATCCTCTCAATGGATGCAAAAAAAAAATCTGATGAAATTCAATACACTTTCATGGTAACAACTTAACAAATAAGGTACAGGAAGGAATGTATCTCAACATAATAAAGGCCACAAATGACAAAGCCCACAGCTACCATCATCCCCAGTGGTAAAAGATTGGAAGTTTTTCCTTTAAGATCTGGAACAAGATGACAGGGCCCACTCTCATAATCTTACTCAACAGAGTCCTGCGAGTTCTAACCATAGCAATCACACAAGAAGAAAATCCTAAGCCTCTGCCAAAATCTGTTAGGTCTAAACAACAGACTCAGTAAAGTTAACATAGAAAAATTAGTAGTGTTTCCATATAAATAAATTATCTGAATAAATAAAATTTATAATATCACCCCAAACAATAAAATACTTAAGAATAAATTTAATAGTTGAAAGAGCTCTAAGACACTGATGAAACAAACTGAAGAAAACACAAATGTATAAGTATCTACATTCATAATTGTAAAAAAACTGCTGAAATGTCAATAATACCAAAAGCCATCTATACTCTGAGAACAAAACTGAGGGTTACAGATGGGAGGTGGGTGGTGGGATGGGGTAACAAGGTAATGGGTATTAAGGAGAGCATGTGTGATAATGAGCACTGGGTATTATATGCAACTGAATCACTGAACAGTACATCAAAACCTAATGCTGTACTATACATTGGCTAATTGAACATAATAAAAAAATTAGGTAAGGACAATCACCTCTTTTTTATTGTACCAGTCAGGCTCAGTTTTCAAAAATGTAAATCCAAATGTGAAGATCTAAATACTTTCATATATATATATATGAAAGTATACACACACACACACACACACACACACACATCTATATCTATCTATCTATCTATCTATCTATCTATCTATCTATCTATCTATAAAAGCCATCTATAGATTCAGTGCAATCCTCATGATCCCAATGGCCTTTTTTACAGAAGTAGAAAAAATGATCCTAAAGTTTATATGGAACCACACATCATCCTGAATAGCCAAATGAAACCTGAGAATAAAGAACAAAGCAGGAAGTATCACTCTCACTGATTTCAAGCTATACTATAAAGCTATTGTCATCCAAATAGTATGATCTTGGCATAAAAACTGTCACAGAGACCCATGGAACAGAAAGAACTGAGAAGCTATCTAAAACCCAAGTATATAGTCAACTAATACCTTACAAGGGAGCCAATACTCTAAAGAGGAAAGACAGTCTCTCCAAAAGATGCAGCTAGCAAACTTTCATGTCTACATGAAAACCAGTGAAAGTAGACCTATATCCTACACCACTCACAAAAATTTGAAATGGATGAATGACTTAAATCTAAGATCTGACATCATAAAGCTCCTTGATATGGGTCCTTGCAATAACTGCTTGGATAGGACATCTCCAGCAGAAGTAACCTATTCAAAAATAAACAAGACATCAAACTATAAAGTTTCTGCACAGCTCAGAATTAACAAAAAGAAAATACAACCTATGGAACAGGAAAAATGCTTACGAAGAAGACATTTGTCTGAGGAAGATAGATGAGTGGCCAACTGGTACAGGAAAAGATACTCAACATTATCAATCACGAGGGAAATGCAGGTGAATACCACAATGAGATATCACCTTACACTTGTTAGAATAGGGATATAAAAAAGAAGAGAAGTAACAAATGCTGGTTAGAATGTGGAAAAAAGGGAACTCTTGTACATTGTTACTGGTGGTAAGAATGCAAATTAGTGCAGTCATATGGAACACTGTATGGAAGTTCCTCCAAGAATTAAAAACAGAATTCTCATATGATCCAGCCATTTAAGTTCTGAATCTTTTATTTGAAGAAAACAAAAACACTAACTTGAAAAAAAAATGTGTAGTTCCATATTCATTGTAGCATTATTTACAATAGCCAACATGTTGAAACAACCCAATTATCTATCTGTGAATCATTGATAAAAATGTTGTGAGATATATGTGTATGTGTGTGTGTATTAGAGCATGCATATATATGTGTATGTTTATATATATGCACATAAACATAATGGAATTATCCAACCATAAAAAATGAAGAAATCCTGCCATTTGAGACAACATCGATGGACTTTGAGGACATGATGCTAAGTGAAAAAAAAATCAGAGAAAAATTCTGTATGATCTCACTTATGGAATTTGAACAAAAATAAACTCATTGAAAAAGTGATCAGGTTTGTGTTTATTAGAAGTGGGTTGGGGGGCTTAAGGAAGAATTGGATCGAAGTGTTCAAAACACTTATAAACTATAAGATAAGTACTCGGGATGTAATGCTTAACATGATGACTATAGTTAACTATGATAACATATCCTACAACTCTTATGAGAGTATAGCCAAAGAGTTCTCATCACAAGGATGATGTATGACATAGTAGATGTTAACTAAACATTTTGTGGTAGTCACTTCATATATGTAACTCAAATGCTGTACACTTTTTATTTTTTTAAAGATTTTATTTGTCAGAGAGAGGGAGGGAGCACAAGCAGGGGGAGGGACAGGCAGAGGGAGAAGAAGGCTCCTGGCTGAGCAAGAAGCCTGACGGGGGACTTGATTCCAGGACCCTGGGATCATGACCTGAGAAGAAGGCAGACACTTAACCAACTGAGCTACTCAGGAATCCCTAAATACTGTACACTTTAACATGGTTTTGCATATCAATTAATGTCTCAAAACTGGAAAATTATTTCTAATTTTTGGCTTATCTTTAACCATTGTAAGCATAAAGAGTGATAATGGCATTATAGTGGCATAAGTCTTTCCTTTTTGCCCCGCCCCCCACCATGATTTACAACTAACTGGATGTCCATGACCAGAAAAAAGCTCACCAGGACCCTGGAAGATCCATCCGTCTGTACACATGAAAGTGGGTGGAGTACATCTCAAGGGAGCCTAGAGAGCTAGGGGAGGAGAAGTGCTCCCCTAGATACTTTTTTGGCTGAAGAGGTATAGGGAGAAGGCACCGAGTGGGAGTATGTCCAGCTGTGCCTGCTCTAACTAAGGAAACCTACTGTTCTCTCTCAGGAGGGCCTACAGTGACTGGTAGGCAGGCAAAGGAAAACAAAGACAGAATGGAAGGAAAGCTTTTCCTAGTGTTTTCCCTAGGATTCTGGCACGAGGTCTACCCACAGACCTCTAGGAATACCCATCCAATCTGCTAACAACCCTACCCTTTGTTTCATTTCTCTAACAGCTTTATTTATTTCATTTTTGGGGGCATGCAGTCCCAACCTTAGCAGCCAGTCAGTTCTGGCCAGAGAAATTCAACCTGTGTGATAGTGCCACTGGAAAACATAAAAAAACAAAGGTGATAGTTTGTGAAGTAAAGTGCTGCTGCTGTTTTCAAAGTGGTAAACGCCTTATGTAGTTAGGCAGAAATACGGTATCACAAAATGACAATTTTCCAGCATCCCACACTGAAGATATGAACTATTGAGGTATAACTGATAAATACGTAAAATTAGCTATTATGAAATAATTCAACTACAAGAAAACTCAAAAAGAGCCACACGATGATCTCATGAATAAGATTATAGAAAAGAAGGGAGTACTTTACCAAAGAAATTCAAAGTCTACAAGCAATCTAACAGAAAAGGTGGAGCTCAAGAACCGGATAAAGGAACTGAAGAAAGCATTAGAAAGGGTTGGAAAGAGAGTAGACCAGATGGAGAATAAGAGCTCAAAAACAGGAATTAGAAATGACTCAGGGGAAAGAGGAAAGAGACTTGAGATTTAAAAAAGGAATAAACACTGTGACAACTTTGAGACTCCATCAGAAATGCCAACTTAATGGCAAGGATATACAGAAAGAGGAACCTTCTTAGATTGTTGGTGGGAATATAACCTGGTGCAGCCACTCTGGAGCACTGTATGGAGGGTCCTCAAGAAGTTAAAAATAGAGCTACCCTATGACCCAGCAACTGCACTACTAGGTATTTACCCAAAGGATGCAAACATAGTGATTTGAAGGGGTACATGCTCCCCAATGGTTATAGCAGCAATGTCCACAATAGCCAAACTATGGAAAGGGCCCAGATGTCCATCAACAGATGAATGGATCAAGAAGATATGGTGTGTATATATATATAATGGAATATTCCTCAGCCAGCCAAAAATGAAACCTTGCCATTTGCCATGACATTAATGGAACTAGAGTGTATTATGCTAAGCAAAATCAGTCAGAAAAAGTCAAATACCATACAATTTCACTCACATGTGGAACCAAAGAAACAAAACAGATGAACATAGGGGAAGAGAAGGAAAAATGAGATAAAAACACAGAGGAAAACCATAAGAGACTTAAGTATAGGGAACAAATGGAGGGCTGCTGGAGTAGAGGTGTGTTGGGGGTTGGGGTGACTGGATGATGGTCACTAAGAGCACTTGATGTAAGGAGCACTGGGTGTTCTATGTAACTGATGATCACTAAACTCTACCATGAAACTAATAATATGCTGTAGGTTAACTAACTTGAATTTAAATTAAAGAAAAGGGCAATTTAATATTAATAGGTATACCAGAAGCAGAAGAGAGGGAGAAGAGGGCGGAGACTTTTATAAAGAAGTTCCCAAACTTGGGGAAGGAACTGGGTAAGAAGCCAATATAACACTTCAGTATCTCAAGACAAAAATATCTTCTCCATAACACAATATATTAAAACTGTCAAGTCAGTTATAAAGAATTTTAAAGGCAGCCAGGGAAAGAAAGCAATCTACAAAGGGACCCTTATTAAGCTAACAACAGATTTCACAGCAGAAACTCTACAGGCCAGGACACAGTCGAATGACATATTCAAACCATTGAAAGATAAAAATTGCCAGCTAACAGTACTCTATCTAGCAAAGCTATCTTTCAGATTAAAGGAGAAATAAATGCTTCCACCTACAAATGGAAGCTGAGGGAGTTCAACACCATTAGAACTGTCTTATAAGAAATATTTAAAGAAGCTCTTCAAGCTGAAACACACACAAAAACTATGCAAAGCTCTGATTAAGTATAAGTGGTCAGAATTAGAAAACTTTTAGGAAAGTGTACTATGTAACTACAGGATAAATGTTAAAAGAATAGAACATTAATAATACCTCTAGCTATTATAACTTGATAACAAACTAAGTATTAAAAGGGATAATTTGTGACATCAAATATATAGAGGGGAAGATTAAAAGGATTGAACCTTTATAGGTGCAAGAATATAAGCTGTTCTCAGCAGAAAAGGAGTATTTAATCTATGATATGTTACATGTGAACCTCCATAACCACACATGAATATCTGCCCAATATGTCTGCTCTAGCAGACACACAAACATAATAAAAAGGGAAACTGAATAAATAACTATGGAAAACTGCCAAGTTACTCAAGGTATACAAGAACAAGAAGAAAAAATATGGAAAAATAACAAGGCAGAAGATATAATGTCAACAGTAACTCTTGACACATCAGTCATTACTCTGAATGTAAAGGGATTTAACTCACCAATCAAAAGGCACAAGGTGACATGATGGAGAGAAAATAAGACCCAAATTATGCTGCAGGAGACTCATTTCAGCTCTAAAGAGACTCTTGGACTAAATGGAAATGATGGAAATTGATATTCTAAGTAAACAGAAACTAAAAAAAAAAAAAAAAAAAAGGCAGACATAGGCACATTTCACATCAGACTAAATAAACTTGAACCCAAAATGAAACAAAGGAGGTCATTATATAATTATGGGGTCATTACATCAAGAAGATATAACAATCATAAATATGTATGCTCCCAACACCTGAGCACCAAAAATGTATTAACCAAATATTAACAGGTCTTAAGGGGAAACATATAGCAATACAATAATACTAGGGGATTTTAATACCCCACCGTCAGCAATGGATAGATCACTTAGAAAATCAACATCAAAATATTGGAAGTGAACCACGTATTACAACAAATAGACTTAATAGACACAAAATATCTCATCCAAAAAAAGAATACATAGATGATTCTTAGGCCACCAAACAATTCTGAGTAAATTTAAGACTGAAATCATAACTACTATCTTTTCTGATGACAATTAGCATGAAGAAATCAGCAGAGTGATAAGAGCTATATATGTATATGCAAACTAACACACTTTAAAAAAAGGACATGGGTCAAAGAAGAAAACAAAAGGGAATTCTCTTCCAATGAAAATGAAAGTAACATCAAATCTTATGAGATGCCACCAAGGCAGATCTGAGGGGAAAGTTTATATCAATAAACACAGATTAAGAAATGGGGGTGGGGTGCCTGGGTGGCTCAGTGGGTTAAGCCTCTGCCTTCGGCTTAGGTCAAGATCTCAGAGTCCTGGGATAGAGCCCTGCATGGGGCTCTCTGCTCAGCAGGGAGCCTGCTTCCCCCTCTCTCTTTGCCTGCCTCTGCCTACTTATGATCTCTGTCAAATTAAAAAAAAAATTATCCAATATACAAGGTAGCTTTACACCACAAGGAACTAGAAAAACTTACAAATTGATGCCAAATTTAGCAGAAGGAAGGAAATGATAAATATCATTATGGGGAAAAAAAAAATCAGAGACCTGGAAAACAATAGAAAGGATCAATAAAACTAAGAACAGTTTCTTCACAAAATGTAACTGACAAACTTTTAGCTAGGCTAAGAAAAAAGATGACTCAAAATCTGAAATAAAAGCCATTACAGCTAATACTAGAGAAATGTGAAGAGTTTCAAGAGACTATAAAAAAAAATTATATGCCAACATATTACATAACCAAGAAAAAATATATTTCTAAAAACACACAACCTATAAAGACTGAATCAGGAAGAAATAGAAAGTCTGAACTAATAGTAAGTACAAAATTATATCATTAATTAAAAACTTTTGAACACAGACAACTCCAGGACTAAATGGCTTCACTGGAGAATTCCACCAAATGTTTCAAGAAGAATTAACAGCAATCCTTCTCAAACTCTTCCAAAATCATTGTGGAGGGGTCACTTCCAAACTCTTTCATTAAGGCCAACACTGAAGCCAACCAAAACTAGATAAAGATACCTGAAGAAAACTATATCCTGATCAACCCCACTAATGAATTCAGTTAATATTTTTTGAGAATTTTTGCAAGTATATTCAAGAGTAAGTTAGAAGAATTAGACCCCAGGACCAAGTGGGATTATCCCTGAGATGCAAAAATGATTTGACATATGCAAATCAATGAATGTAGTGCATCACAATTAAATGAAAGATAAAAATCCCCAAATAATCTAGTAGATGTGGAAAAAAGTTTGACAGAATACAACATCCTTTCATGACAGAAACAACAACAACAACAACAACAAACCCACATTGGGTTAAGAAGCCATCTACCTCAATAATAATAAAGGTCATATATGACAAACCCATAAGTAACATTATACTGCAAGGAGAAAAACCGGAGCACTTCCTCTAAAATAAGAAACAAGACAACGATGCCCACTTTGACCATTCCTACTAAATATAATACTGGAAGGAAGAAGGTGTCCAATATGAGAGCATAGGAACACCCAGAAGTCACCTCCTCTCACAGAGTCCATACCTACTTATAGAGCAATTCTTCCTAAAACTCTAAAAGGTGATTGAGTAGCTTCTGCAAAGTGAAGAATAGAGGAACCACATACAAAATGGCATGAGAGACAGAGACATGGTGATGACAGGAACTCTACTGCTGATGCTAGGAACAGCAGCAAGGAGGGATATCACTGAGAGGCCTGCATGTAGATTTGTAACTTGGGGCTCAGCCAAGAAAAAAACATGGTTTAAAGAGCAACTAACATTGGGGCGCCTGGGTGGCTCAGTGGGTTACGCCACTGCCTTCGGCTCAGGTCATGATCTCAGGGTCCTGGGATCGAGTCCCGCATCGGGCTCTCTGCTCAGCAGGGAGCCTGCTTCCTCCTCTCTCTCTCTGCCTGCCTCTCTGCCTACTTGTGGTCTCTCTCTGTCAAATAAATAAATAAAATCTTTAAAAAAAAAAAAAAAAAAAAAAAAAAAAGAGCAACTAACATTAAGCAAATTAAATCTTTTACTAACCTTAGAGCATCCACCAAATGGTGGACCAATTGCTGGAATGCTCTCTGGGTCAGAGGTGGTGTCTGTGTTCCCCCTTCAACTTGACAGCCGAAAAGGAGGCAGGGTCCAGTTACCCTAGGCAACCTGCCATCTCAGTGAGCTCTGGATCCCTCCCCACACTGTCTTGCTATCCCCCTCAAAACACTTTCCCACACCCACAACAATGGCTCTAGATCATAGCAAGGCAGAATCAGAAGCCCATAGATGCTTTAGCTCCAGTCATCCCACCAGGGTGGTCCCAGCATGCATCCACTCCATCTGTCTATCCAGGCCTTCCTGTGTATGTGGACACAGGAAAGCACCTGGTGTATGTCCATTTCACCCCCTGCTGTCCCACAAGAGTGGCCCAGGTACATACCGCCGGAGGAACCCAACCCTATGCAGCCGGACGCATAGTCTACACAGGGAACATTCCTACACAAGGGTACTCCTTCAAGATTGGGAAAGGTAGCAGTTTCCTCTAATACACAGAAAGTCACACAAAATGAGGAGAAAAGTAAATATATTCAATGAAAAATCAAGGTAAAATTTTAGAAGAAGAACTAAATGAAACAAAGATGTGATAAAGTACAGCACAGGAAATATAGCCATTAATATTGTAATAATTTTGTCTGGTGACAAATGATTACTAGACTTAAGGTGGTGAGCATTGAGTCCTGTATGGAATTGTCTAATCAGTGTGCTTTATGCCTAAAATTAATATAGTGTATGTCAACTATACTCACAAAAACAACAATAAAATATATAGTACTGGAAGTTCTAGCTAGAGCACTTACTCAAGACAAAGAAGTAAAAGGCATCCAAATGGGAAAGAAAGACAAAATTGCTGTTTCCTGATGATAGGATCTTCTATATTGAGAATGCCAGAATCCATCAAAAATATAAATTAAAATATGGCATGTTACAAAATCAACAAATTAGTTGCTCTTTTTTTTTTTAACACTAATTATAAAGTATCTGAAAAAGAAATAAAGCTATCCCATGCACAATAGCATCAAAACAAGTAAATTACTTAGGAATAAATTTAAGCAAGGAAGTGACATATCTATACATTAAAAATGACAAGTTTGCTGAAAGAAATTCAAGACATAAATGGAAAGGCACCTTGTGTTCATGGTTCAGAAGAATGAATACTGTTAAAATGGTCATAATTCTCAGTCACCTACAGATTCAATGTAATCCCCATAAGATAAAAGATATCCTTCATAGAAGTAAAAAAAAAAAAAAAAAGTTCTAAGACTTGTGTGGAATAACAAAAGACCTCAAATAGTTAAAGCAATCCTGAGGAAAAAGAACAAAGCTGGAGGGAGCATGCTTCCAGTATATATTTTGAGATATATTACAAAGACAGCATTAAAAACAGTATGTAATAGGCACAAGAATAGACAAACAGACCAAAAGGACAGAACAGAGAGCCTAGAATTAAACTCCTATCCCATGTCACTCACTAAAATTAACTCAAAACAGATTAAGGGCATATAAACCTAACACCTAGAAGAATACGCCAAAACCACACACACATGCACACACACACACACCAAAAAAAACCACAAACAAAAAAACCCAAGAGCAAAAAATCAACAAATCAGATTACCTCAAACTGAAAAGTTTTTGCAGAGCAAAATGGTTACCAAAATGAAAAGACAACCTGAAGAATAGGAGAATACTTTTATAAAACATAAATCAAATAAAGGGTTAATTTCCATAATTTGCAAGGAACTAATGAGGCTTAATAACAAAAAGACAATCTGATTTAAAAATGGCTAGAAAAGGGTGCCTGGGTGGCTGTCAGTTGGGCGTCTGCCTTCAGGGTCTTGGGATCAAGTCCTCCATTGGGCTCCCTGCTCATTGGGGACTCTGCTTCTCTCTCTGCTGCTCCCCCTGATTGTGTGCTTTCTCTCTCTTAAATAAATAAAATCTTTGGGGAAAAAAAGACCAGAAAAATTATTTTTCCAAAGAGGACAGCAAAATGGTCAAAAGGCATATGAAAACATGCTCATTACTAATCCCTGAGGAAATGCAAAAATCACAGTAAGATATCCTTTCTTACCGGGTACAATGGCAGCTTTATACAACGTAGATGGAAATATAAACTGGTCCATCCAGCTTGGAAAACAACATGGAAGTTCCTCAAAATATTAAAAATACATCTACCATACAATCCAGCACTTTCACTTCTGGGTATATACCCAAAGGAAATGGAAACAAGATTTTGACTAAATATGTACACTTGCATGGTTATTACAGTATTATTCACAGTAGTCAAAATATGTAAACAAATGCCCATAAACAGATGAATGGATCTAAAGATGAGGTATATAAACCATGGAATATTGTATAGCTATGACAAAGATAATACTCTATTATAATTATGTAATGTGATGAATATTGCTACAACTGCAATCATATCAAAACACATAAACATATCAAAGTAACACATTGTACACCCTGAATTTATACAATGTTACATTTCAAATTTATTCAATTGAAATAAAATTTACATGAAAAAACTGAAAAACAATTATAATACTGAGGGGCTTTGTGGCAGCATATCTTGGGTAGCTGCAACGGCCCACCTCAGATAGGCATTCTCTCCAGCTCCACCTGCTCTGTCACTTCTCTCTCTCTGACACAAAATGCATGTTTTAGTCATTCTTTTCTTTAAAATCTGAGTATACTCAATTCTCAATGTTACATGACTTTCAGGTCTACAGCATAGTGATTCAACAATTAAGTTATGTTTACCACAGATGTAACTACCATCTGTCACTGTACAACACTATTCCAGCACCATTAACTATCTGTCCTATGCTGTGTCTTGTATTCCTATGACTTATTTATTCCAAAAATGGAAGCATCTATCTCTGCCTCCCTTGCATCTGTTTTGCTCATTCCTCAACCTCCTCCCTTTTGGCAACTATCAGTTTGTTCTCTGTATTTATAAGTCTGATCATGCATTTTATTTATTCATCTATCTTTTATATTCCATATATAAATTAAATCATATGGCATCTGTTGTTCTAATTTCACTTAGCATAATACCCTCCAGGTCCATCCATGTTGTCACAAATGGCAAGATCTCATTCTTTTTGATGGCTAAGTAATACTCCATTGTGTGTTTATACATATGTATATATCCATAATATACCATTGGCTGTGTATGCATATACATACATACCACAGCTTTTTTTATCCATTCCTTTATCAATAGACACTTGGGTTACTTCAGGATCTTAGTTTTTGTAAATAAAGCTGCAATAAACATAGGGGCACATATATCTTTTCAAATTTGTGTTTTAGCTTTCTCGGGGTAAATATCCAGTAGTGGAATTATTATCATAGGGTATTTCCATTTTTAATTTTTTTGAGGAAACTCTATACTGTTTTCGATGTACCGTCACCAATTTACATTCCTATCAACAGTGTAGGAAGTTTCCTTCTTCTCCACTTGAACTCCTACTTCTTGACACCCACATCTCTGTTCACAGTGAAAAAGAGACATAGAGAAGGCCTTCTTGACCCAAGAAAAAGCAGAATGTAGGCCTTGACTTTTGTTAAACAATTGTGTTTGAATCTCTCACGTGGCAGCTTTACTCATTTAATTATTTATATCATATGCCTGTCCTTTATACATTTTTAAGTTTATGAACTTCAAGATTTGGCTGGGTTCTCACTCATCTCTAAGGTCTTGCTTGAATGACTGGCTGAACTGGACAATCACTGCTCCTTACCAATTCTAATTATACCAGGTATTTGGGACTTATTAGATACGGTTTTCTATAAGGTATAAAATTTGCCTCACATACCAGTCACCATTGTAGCCATTTTGAAGTGTACAATTTAGTGGCTTTTAGTACCTTCACAATGTTGTGCAACTAGCACCAATTATTCTGGAACACTCATTACCAAAAGAAACTGTATCCATTAAGTAGTCATTTCCCATTCCCTGGCTCCCTCCACTTCATATTAGGGGCATTTTGCTCCCCAATTAGTTGTACATCCCATCAGCTCTGCTCTGTATCCCACATAGCATTTAACACAATGTCAGGCAGGAGCAGGTGTCCAGCAGATGTTGGCTAATTAAAGGATTGATTGCTGTTAATTGGCTGAGAGAAGGGGTAGAATGGGAATGGAAAAATGAAAGTGAATCAATTTTTCCTTTTTTTTTTTTTTTTAATAGTTAGGAAGTGACCGAACATGTGAGCAATTTTCTCAGCCAAATTATTGCTGGGGAGTATGTGTGTTTTGGGGGGTGATTATGAAGCACAGACTTCGACATTGTATCATTTTGTTTCTGTCCTGTAGAAATATTATGCCACAAAACAATTTAAAGCACCTCTATTTAACTGTGAGGAAAAACACATTTCTGGAGAAGAAATGCAAGGTTGTTCAACTCCAAAACCTCAGGCTGAGAAGTGAAGGTTTTAGTGAAGAGATAAGGATCACTTACAATCACGAGTACTGGGCAGACTGTTTAGATGCTAATAGGTGCTAGGTGCTTAAGAAGTTTGTTTTGGGGGCATCTGGGTGGCTCAGATGGTTAAGCCTCTGCCTTCAGCATTGGTCAGATCTTCAGGTCCTGGGATTGAGCCCCAGGGCAAACTCCCAGTTTAGCAGGAAGTCTGCTTCTCCCTCTCCCTTAGCCTCTTCCCCTGCTCATTCATGCTCTAGCTCTTTCTCTGTATCTTTGTTTCAGATGACTAAATAAAATCTTTAAAAAAACACTTTTGTTTTCTTTTTTTTTTATTATGTTAGTCACCATACAATGCATCATTAATTTTTAATGTAGTGTTCCATGATTCATTGTTGTTGTTGTTTTTTTTAAGATTTTATTTATTTGACAGATAGAGATCACAAGTAAGCAGAGAGGCAGGCAGAGAGAGAGGGGAAGAAGCAGGCTCCCCGCAGAGCAGAGAGCCCCACGTGGGTAGGGCTCGATCCCAGGAGCCTGGGGCTATAACCTGAGCCAAAGGCAGAGGCTTTAACCCACTGAGCCACCCAGGTGCCCCAACTGTTTGTTTTCTTAAATAAGTTTAATATCCCCTTTCTACCTTAACATTTTAATAGGCTTTCAATGATAAAGGAGTCAAGTTCCAGATAATTTTATGAATTGTCAACAAAATTTTCACAAAAATTATTTTAAAAATTGTCATTAACTTCCTATATATAGGATTTCAATTTACAATAACATTTTTATGCATTGTCAATTAAGGGGTTATTTTCACTATGAGGGATGCATATGAAAGAGAGCAAATAATCATTTAGCAGGGCCCAAGCTAATTAGATTTCCTTGTGCTATCCAAGGTTGTAGAATCTTCAATATAACTTATTGTATACTACGTACAGCTACTGTACTAGGCATTTTGCACTTATTTCCTAATCCTGTGACAAGCCCCATGAGGTACTTTTACACTTTTGCAACTAAAAAACAAAGTTGACTTGGTCTTTCGTTGGTGAAACAGAACAGGAACTGAAGTCTGATTGTAAACAAACCTATATTCTTAACCTCTTTACAAGCCTAATGCTCACCTTCATACATTCTGGCATTTCCCCACTCCATTACAGAATGATAGTTGTCAACTTCATAAAAATGTTCTTGGGGATTCTTACCTGCTCTGAGTAATATGTTTTAATGTTTCCCAATTCTCAAAGTCAGGAAATACTCCTCAAATTTTAAATCTAGCTCTTTTGTATGGTAAAGCAGCCCAGGTGTCATGTCCAGAGTAGATACAAAAAGCTTTATACAAATTATTTTCCACATAGTGGAAAACCCAACCACATACTGATGGGTTCTGAAAGGTGTAATTAAGTCACCTTTTAATAAATCTATCTGGAAAAGGAACCATGTCTCCAATAGCCAGCAGCTGGCTTGTTCATTGAGTCCTCAAAGTAAAGAGAAGATGATGAATCCTTGATCTTTAAACTATTTTCTTAGAAAGGCCATTTCTTTGTCAAATAAAGCCAATCCAGTTTAATGTCAGTTAATTAAAACTTAAAGCAAAAGAGACAGCATAAAAGTATTGTATCTAGACTTACTATGGAAAACTTCTATTCTGAGGACTCTCCTGGATAAAATATCATGGTTTATTCTGTACATGGATGGGAAAGAGGTTCCTACAGGCACCAAAGAGAGTGCATCCTTGGAATCTGGCATGGATACAAGATAAAGTCACCCACTCAGAATCAAGTTACTAGGAAGGAACCACAAGGAGCATGAGATTAATCACCTGCTCAAATAGTTCATTTCAAGGTAGGGCTCTGGTGAGAACATGTCATTTCCCAAAATTCTTTAAGGGACTAGGGTGTCTTTCCAAATTTTTAACATGGAGAGCTGGATCTCTTTCTTAGCTGTGGGCTAATGAATGATAAAATTTCCAAGATGCAACCATCAAAAGAGAATGGAATTGGTCTACATGGAGTCAGGAAAAAGACAAGTGTGGGATGGAGAGTACTTACTGTCCAAGGTGATCAAAGGAGATGGGAGACTGCCTCTATCAAACAGTGTGGGGATTCAGGTTTGCCTGCCTGCTCATCGCCACGGGGGTAAGGGAGCATTGTTTCCCTTTAATGTCACAGGCCTGCCACATAATAAGCACTCAACAGAATGAGGAATAATGAATGAACATTGTGGATTCCCTTTTCTTTGATCTAGGGCCACTGAGAAAATGTATGACACTGAATGCCTTTCCTAAGGGTATTTTTACTATTGGTAGAAGGATGCGCTGATTACCTGACAGGAATATTATCAACTACATGACATTTACATTTCTCAGTACAAATAATAAAAGGCATTTTTTAAAAAGATTTTATTTATTTATTTGATAGAGATCACAAGTAGGCAGAGAGGCAGGCAGAGAGAGAGGAGGAAGCAGGCTCCCCGCTGAGCAGAGAGCCCGATGTGGGGCTCCATCCCAGGACCCTGGGATCATGACCTGAGCTGAAGGCAGAGGCTTACCCCACTGAGCCACCCACGTGCCCCATAAAAGGCATTTTTAATTAGAAATCAGTCCCTTATGAGTTTGGTTAGAGTGATGTGTTCCATTACTAATCCCAACTCTGATCATTTTGGCCTGAGAAAAAGGAAAGAACATTGGCAAGTGTGCAAGGCTGATGAACAGACCTGATCTTCTGCTAACCTTACCCCTGAACTGGGTGTTTCACAATTCAGCATGAAAAAACAATCCTTAGTTTTAGCTCTTTTAACTCTCAAAACTTAAATTCTATCCAGATGCTGCAGCTTGTATTTCTTATACCTGACTTTAATTTTATTCTTAAATAACACGAATAATAGCAATTTCTGTTCTTTAAAAACAAAATAAAAAACAAAACCAGTTTACATAGATCTCTGTTACATGGAACTGTGTGTATTTTTAAACATTTCACATAATAGGTTTGCAAGTTCATGTGAATGGGTAGAGTCCAGCTTGAAGGATTCTAAGAAAAGGAGAAGAGTCCTGGTTCTGAGCTGAATTCAGGTAAGAAAAATGACAAATGGACCATTTTGTTAGATGGGACCTGAGACATGCAAACTCAAGCCTGATTAGAGGGAAAGTTTTGATCTGCAAATGGTAGAAAGCAGTGGGAGTTTGGAGGCTGTTAATCAAGAACATGTCTGGCATTCTGGCAACCCTTGAAGGATCTAGATTCATGGGTAATGGGAATATCCCAGAGATCAAATAAATGTTGGCAGAGATCTGTAGGAGTATGGAGTATAAGAAAGATCACCTAAGTGAATGGGGTTGACTAAAGAGAGCAATAAGTAAAAAGGGAATTGCCAAAGTCTAGAGGATTCATGAACTGAGGAATGTGAGAAGGTGAAGTAGAGAGGAAGTCTAGAAGAGAATCAGCATGCAGAACCCCAATGTCAGTGAGAAACAGGGTGTTTTACTCAAAGCTGTTTCATGGGTGGCCCATCATGAGTTGGAAGAAAATCAAATTGATCGTTCAACCTGAGTCATTTTGAAATTGAAAGTTATTAAGGTATTATTAATCCTTACACTGGGAAACAAACATGAATTGAGAATCTCCCAAGCAAGCTGCAGGGTAGCTTCATTTATAAGGAACAAGTGTCTACTTGCTGGGGAGTATATTGCTCCTGCCAGCAGAGAGAGTGGATGTCCACAGATAATGCAGTAACGGGAAGTCAAAAGTTACTAAGACTGGGAGAGCTCCAATGAGACAAGGACCAGTAGAGGCAGGTGTCCCTTCCTGTACCACCCCATGAGTAAGACCACACCTAAACCAATCCAATCCCATTAAAACATCCCTGTTGGTTTATTTTATACCTCTTGGGCACATTTAGCTAAAAAGAATGTGAGCCAGCAGAAATAAGAGTCAGATGGCAGAGCTCCTCTGCAGAGAGCTGTGAGCAGACCAGTACTTAGAGCCTTTAAATAGCATTGTTGGGGCTCCCTACTGAATCTAAAAGTTGGCAGTTCCTATTATTTCATAAACACTACACTTAAGATTTAAATTAATCTTTAAAAGCTGCTGAAGAAAAGAATCAAAACTGTTTGGAACAGGCGGTCTGCATTTTAAAAACAGACTTCAGGGCAAGGCTCTCCTCATTATAGTTTCTGTCTCCTTCAACATGGCTTAATTACAGTATTATTTTCATAGCGACAAGGGGTGAGGATTATAAAATTGAAGGAAAAATGCATCATTATTTATTAAGGTGGAGTGGCTGGGGGCAACATTGCAGGTCTGAACCAAAAAAGAAAGCTTTAAAATGTCCAAGGTGGGAGATCTACCAGCAGGACTGCTCATACTTCTCTGGCATGGGTGCCCCAGATAATAAGTGGCTCTAAGCAAGCTACGTAGACACTCTTAGGTCAGAATGAAACCCAGGAATTGAAATCAGCTATAATGGGGGTGCCTGGGTGACTCAGTGGGTTAAGCCTCTGCCTTCGGTTCTGCTCACGATCTCAGGGTCCTGGGATGGAGCCCCACATCAGGCTTTCTGCTCAGCAGGGAGCCTACTTCCTGCCGCACCACACCCCCCCCCCCCCCCCGCCAAATAAGTAAATAAAATCTTTAAAAAAGGAAAGAAAAGGAGAAATCAGCTATAGTGAACAATTCTGATATAGCCAGGATAGCCAAATCTTAGATTTGCTTTACTTTTTCATAGCAGTTTCTTACGTTATACAAAAATGCATTTAATGGAGAAAATTCTTAACCTCCTCCCCTGTTTAATTTCATAGAAAATGGTGGCCATTTGTACTTGACCAGTAATTTCTTGTTATCTTTAAAAGTATGCATTTCAGGATTCCAGTGCAAGACTTATTCTTTTGGATTGCTTACTAGACTTTTCCCATTCACCCTTTTGTTGGTTCTCCACCAAGTATCTCTATTCTCTCTGCCTCCTTCCAGGTTTCTCCCCTTCTTCCAGTTAACATGCTGATTGATTTTACTCCCACATTCTCCCTACATGAGGACGTCAACTCATTATTCAAGCCCAACAGTTAAGATCATCTTTGACTTTTCTATATCCTCAGACTCCAGGATCCAGACATTCACTAAGTGCTATTATTTCTATTGCCTAAATATTAAAAAATCTCTCTTTGCTTTTGTATCCCACTTTTACTGCTCAGTTTAGATCTGTCCTTCTTAACCTTCAACACGATCAGGTAATACATACGGAGGATCTAAATCAGGAATTCTGTATATTAAAATCATCTTGAATATCTAAGACACTCACATTTGCACTCCAGCTTCAGACATTTTGACTTAAGGGACCACTGTGTGCATGTGCATGTGCTTCCTGTTTTCCTTCAACAATCCACCCTCTAGCCAACAATTCATCCTCAATCCAAACATTTTAAATAGTACATTTCTTCCAGTTAAAAACATGTTCAGAAAGACTGATGTCAGCAACATGACATCAGCATTGTGAACCATTTTTTTCTCTCCCTTCTTATTTACTATGAATTTGACCATTCTCAACTAAATAAAAGTGTCTCTGACATTACACCAGGACACCCAGGAGATTTCTACCCACTCATACATCAGAGAGTAGATGGATAGGACCTTGAAGGGGGCTGAGAATCCAAAGCATTTAGTGAATTTGGCCCACTCCCACTTGCCACAGTGCAGGTGGGGAAGGAGTGAAACTGCAGAGCATAAAGCAGGACACACATTCATTGGAGGTGAAGAATCTGTAGAAGGCCAGCTGGGATTCTTTAAGAAGATAAACGAAATCACAAGCCTTTAGCTCGACTAAGAAAAAAAGAAGACTCGTAACTTGAGAAATAAAAAATTAGACATTACAACTGATAACTACAGAACTACAAAACATTGTAAGAGACCATTATGAATAATTATATGACAACAAATTACATAACCTAGAAGAAATGGATCAATTTCTAGAAACAAAGCCTACCAAGACTAAACTAGGAGTAGAAAATCTGAACAGGCTAGTAATGTAGTAAGGAGAGTAACTGATATCCCTGATGAATATAAATGTGAAATATCTCCACAAAATAACATCAAACTGAATTCAGAACACATAAAATGGATTATAAGCTGTGACCAGTGGGATTTATCCTTGGGAAGCAAGATGGTTAAACTTATGCAAATTAACAAATTTAATAGATAACTATAAGATGAGAGAAAAATGATATGACCATTTCAATAGATGCAGAAAAAGCATTTGATAAAATACAGCATTCTTTCATATAAAAACATTGGCATCTTTGGTATACAAAGAACATAACATAATAAAGACCATATATGATAAATCCACAGCTAATATTATACTCAATGGAGGAAAAGTGAAAGCTTTCCTCTAAGATCAAATACAGACAAGGATGCCTACTCTCACCACTCTTAGTATAGTTCTTGAAGTGCTACATAGAGCAATCAGGCAACACAGAAAATTTTAACTTATAAAATTATAATTTATAAATTATAAGACCTATAAGACAAAACTATAAGACATAAGAAAATATAAGAAGTAAAGGTGATGCCATTTGCAGAGAATAGGATTCTATTTATAAAAAAAATCTCAAAGACTCACCCAAAAAACTGTTTGAAATAACAATTTAAGTAAAGTTGGAGGATACAAAAATCAACAAACAAGATCATTTGTAGTTTTATACACTAATGATGAAACATCTGAAAAATATATAAAATCATCCTATTCACAATAGTGTGAAAGACAATAAAATTCTTAATAAAATTAACCCAGAAAGTGGAAGGTCTGTAGAATAAAAATGTAAAGAGGTTGCTAAAAGTAATAAAAACATATACAAACAAACAGAAAGACATTCTGTGTTGATAGATCAACAAAATTTATATTGTTAAAATGGCCATAATATGCAAAGCTATCTATAAACCCAGTGCAATTCCCATCAAAATAACAGAAGCATTTTTCACAGAAAAAAATCTAAAATTTGTATTAAACTACAAAAGACCATGAACAGCTATAGCTATTCTGAGGAAAAAAGAACAAAGCTTGGAGTTACCACACGTCTAGATTTCAAACTATACTATAAAGCTACAGTAATAAAAACAGTATGGTACTGACACAAAAAGAGACACACAGACCAGTAGGACAGAATAAAGAGTCAAGAATAAATTCCTGGTTACATGATCAGTTAATATTCAACAAGGTAGCTAAGAACACTCAGTGGAAAAGGGATAGTCTCTTCAACAGATTTGTACCTCTGTCTTAGATCACTCATAAAAATTAACTCAAAATAATCAAAAGCCTAAACACTATACTCCTCCTCCTAAACTCCTAAAAGAAATCATAAGGAAGAAACGTTTCAACATTAGGTTAGGCAAGGACTTTTTGAATAGGAAAACCAAAGTACAATCAACAAAACCAAGATTCAACAAATGGGACTATATCAAACTTAAAAGCTTTTGCACAGCAGGAGAAACAGTTTGAAAAGGCACCTTACAGAAAGGGAGAAATATTTTGCAAACCATCTATCAGATAAGGAGCTAATATCTAAAATATATAAAGAACCTGAAAACCTCACAATAAAAAAATCTGATTAAGAAATGGGCAAAAGAACTATATGGACATTTATCCAAAGAAGTCATTGAAGTGGCCAGAAGGTATATGAAAAGATCTCAACATCTGTTACAATGGCTATATTCAAGAAGACATGAGATAACAAGGGCTGGCAATGATGTGGGAAAAAGAAAATCCTTACATACTGTTGGTGGGAATGTAAACTGGTCTCACCACTATGAAAACTATCAAGTTTCCTCAAAAATAATAGATATGCCATATGATCCAGCAATTCCACTTCTGGGTATATACCCAAAGGAAATGAAAATAGAATTTTGAAGAAATATATTGCACTTCCATGTTTAGTACAGCATGATTCACAACTGCCAAGATATGGAAACAAACTAAGTGCCCATCAATGGATGAAAGGATATGGAAATTGTGGTACATACACATAATGGATATTATTTAGCCATGAGAAAATAGGTTATCTTGCCTTTTGCAATAACGTGCATGGCTGCTGTGCATATTAACCCAGGTCTGAGAATTCAGACAAATTTAAGTGCTGTATGCTAGTACTTAGATGTGGAGATCTAAAAGCTAAACTTGTAAAAACACAGTAAAATGGTGGTTACCAGGGGATGGGGGTCAGAGAACAGGAAAGATGTTGAAGGATACATTCTTAAAACAGGGAATAAATGAGCCCCAGAAATCTAATGCACAGCATAGTAAATATAGATAATATTGTACTATAATCATCAAACTTGATAAGATACTAGAATTTCATTATTCTGACTATTAAAAAGACTACGTAAGGTGACAGAGGTATTCATTATTGTTACAATGGCATTCATATTCTAATATATGAAATTAACTTTAAATTTACACAATGTTATATGTCAAATATATTTCAATAAAAAGCGAAAAAGCAGAACAAAAATAAGATTTGACACTACTCTAACATACAAATATTTGTAAATTATAATATACTATTGGAGTAATACATTATAAAATCCAACAACTAAAAAAATGTTTGAGTATTTCTATACAAATAATGTAAGTGTTAACATTTTCTTTCTGCACCCCAGCTGAACTTAAATACCTTATATTTATGAATACTGCCAGGGTAAATGGTCTAAAATGAAATGTGATCTTGTCCCCCTACTGTTAAAAGCATAGCACTGGTTCTGCCGCACTTATGAGATAAAGCCCAGTTCTTCAGTGCTACAAACAAGACTCTTCGTGATGTACCAGCTTTCCCAGCCTTAGATCTCTCCAGATCTCTTTCTTCTGCCTAGAAGGATAATCATCTGTTTGTCCACCTAATGAATCCTATTTATGCTTTAGAACTTGGTTCAAACACCATCTCCTCAATGTCAGCATTACCCAGAGTCTTCAGAGAGGGGATATTTATCTTATAAGCGCTTCTAACACTGAGTCCACATCTCTATTATGGCAGTATATATGGTCTTTAAAAAAGCCTTTAAGTGTCCCTCACTGGACTAGAATCTACTTGGGGGGTAGGTGGTGGCAGAAGTTGGTCATACTGTTGCTTTGCTCACAGGGCGTGGCCAGCAGTGATCAATAATCCTGAATGACTGAGCGAATTAATAAAATACTGTAATAAATTCCTAAATTACTCAGAAAAGCATTTATCTCCAGGCCATCAAAGAAATAAATTCTTAAGGTGACCATGTTGCAGTTTGCGATGAGAATCTATGGCACATTTATTTTAACTCAGTGACTCGTTATACTTCAATTCCAACCAGACTTTGCTAAATTCTCACTGGACCTACTAATTATATACTGTTCTATAACCTCATACTACTCTTATGACCACCAAAAGCCTTCTTAAAAATGCTTTAACTACCGGCCACAAGGGACGAGGCAAGGGTAGTACATAAGGTGGTCAGAAGGAAGCCAACTTTGGGGACCAGGTCCCTGAGGCAGAGTGGCATGGTTCCCAACTGTGAAAAGCATCACATTGCACAATTTCCTTCTGCTAGCTCTTTAGTAATTTGCCTCTTGGTTTTTGGGTTTTTTTGTTTTGTTTTGTTTTATTTTGTTTTTTCCTGTACATCAGTGGTTCTCAGTCATGACTATGTGCTAGAATAACCTGAAACTTAAAAGAAATACAGTTGGGTTTTTGTTCAAGAAGATGACATAGAATATTGAACTCACTTCCCACAGACACAATTAATTTGCAGCTACATATGGAAGAATCTTCTGGGGGAAAAATCTAAAATGGCTGATCAACTCCTACCCATTTAGTGAACAAGAGAATGGTCATGTCAAAGTGGGTAGGAAAGGCTGGAACACATCTTGCTATAAACTTCATTCTTGGCTTAACCATCTACAGTGAGTACGGAACTCAAAACCCAAAGCTTCTGGTTGAGGGTCAAAGGGTTTAAACCCCACATAATGTATTCAGATTTTATGATTTGCACCTTAAAGTCAAGTCTCCCAAAATATCTATCTTTGCAAATGAATAGGGCTTGTATCTATGACACTCACAACATTTTAGTAAACTGAGAAAAAGCTCTTAAAGGGCTTGTACACAGACTTAATCCCCAGGTCCTAATGCAGAGACAGCGAGTTGAAAGACATCCAGACTTTATATAGAAATGGCTCATCTGTTACAATTGAAGGATCAGCCAGAGAGGTTCTCATCTAATTTAACACACATCTAGGGGCTTTTTCCAAAGAAGACATGTGGATGGCCAACAGACACATGAAAAGATGCACATCCCTCATCATCAGGGAAATGCAAATCAAAACCACACTGAGATATCCTTTTACAGCCATCAGAATAGCATCAAAAAAGACAAGAAAGAGTAAGTATAGGCTAGGATGGGGAGAAAAGGGAACTCTAGTGCACTGTTGGTGGAAATGTAAATTGGTGGGGCCCCTATAGAATTTCTGACTATTTATCCAAAGAAAACAAAAGCACTAATTTGTGAAGATATATGCACCCTCATGTTTACTGCTTTATTTATAGTAGCCAAGATATGAAAGCAGCCTAAACGTCCACTGATAGATGAATGGATACGGAAGAAGTGGTATAAATACACCGTAAAATATTACCCAGCCATAAAAAAATGAAATCTTGCCATTTACGATAATATGGCTGGACTTAGAGGTTATTATGCTAAGTGAAGTAAATCAGAGAAAGACATGATTTAACTTTTATGTGGAACATAAAAAATAAGCAACAGCAACAACAGCAAAATAGAAACAGACTTGTAAGCAGAGTGAACAAACTGGTGGCTGTCAGAGAAGGGGGTATGGGGAGAGATGAAACAGGTTAAGGGGATTAAACAGTACAAAATTCCAGTTATAAAATAAATCAGTGATTGAATGAAAAGTACAGCATAGGGAATATAATCAATAATATTCTAATAACTTCATATGATGACAGCCATCATCAGGAGGTTGGTCATACTGTTGCTTTGCTCACAAGGCCTGGCCAATAGGTGGTGTTCAGTAATAGTGAATGATTGGTGGAAAATGAAAATGGTGAGATTTTGGTGAGCATTTTGTAGTGTATGTAATAGCGGAATCACTATGTTGTATACCTGAAGGTTACTAAAGGCTAGGAATGATGGGTGGACAAAATGGTGAAGGGGGACAAAATACATAAATTTTCAGTAATACTGTAAATCAATTATGGAAATATAACACATAGCATAATGACTTTAGTTACTGATACTATATTTTTATTTAAAAGTTGTTTTTTTTTATTTTTTAAAAAACAGTTTATTTTTTAAAAGTTCTCATCACAAGAAACAATTTTTCTGTGTATGTTAACAGAGGTTAATGAAAATTTTTGTGGTGATTATGCTGCCATATATACAAATATTGAATCATTAAGTTATATTCCTGAAATTAATATATGTAAATTATTACTGCAATATAATTTTTTTTTAATGCTTTGGGTGCCATTTCTCAAGATTCCAATTAATTGACCTGGATACGGCTTGAGCATTGAGATTTTTTCAGAATATCTACTCTAGATCCAATTTTCCTTCTAGATTTATTTCCTTCTCCTTGTTTTGATCTTGCTTGATTTGAATTTTCTGAGAGAAAAAGGAAGACCCCATCAGTGTTCTGAGGCCTATCTGTGACTTCTGAATTAATTCATCTGTTATTCCTGGTCTCAAAGCACTCTGATGTGGCTCTCTCAGTGTGACAATAACACACTCTATAATACAAATTTTTCATTATTTGGAAGAGAACCTATGTGGTTTTGATTACAGATTCTGTAAATTGTTGTTTTATTAAAATTTATTTATTTTAGAGAGAGAAAAGGAGAGGGTGGGGCAAAGGGAAACTCAAGCAATCCACACTGAGCATGGAACCCTGCAAGCTCCATCTCATGACCTTGAGACCATGACCTGAATTGGACCTTTCACTGACTGCACCACCCAGAAATCCCTACAAACTGGTGTTCTAAAGGTAAGAAATTGCTGTATGGCTTACTGCTGTCTCAGTGTCTGTTTTAGGGCTCAAAGAGTAAAGCATTAAGAATTTCCAGAGGTTATAAAGCACAAAATCGCCAAAGAATTTTCCAGTTTTAATAAATGAATAAACTAATGTTGGAAGAGACTCCAGAAAGATGGACATTTGTTGAAAGCAGAAATTATGTATTTGGGTGAGACTGTATTTAAGAAAATTTATCCTTAACAGGGTTGCAATCACTTTACGGCATCATCACTGGAAGACTGGCATTCAAGAAAAGAGTTTAAATAGACTTACTATTATACAGGACTCAATTCCCTCCCAAACTATAAAACAGAAAACCAAATTCATTTAAGACTTATTCTGCACCTCAAGGTACAAAAGTAAACCTCAAGATACTAAGGATACAATGACTCGTGAGTGAGCTCAGAGGTCAGGAAAGGTATGATGCTACAATTATAATTATCTTCAATAAAAAACATATGAAGACAGTCTGGCTGCTAAGGGTCAGACCAGGTGGATGCAAAAGTTCATGGTTCCCATGACAACATGATTTCTTATTATAGTGACTGCCTTGTTTTCTCTTCCCTGGGTTGGCAGGGAAAGACAAGGGTGGTTGCCCTTAAAAGACTCATACGAGTAGAGCAGATGAGAGAATCCCAGATTCAGAATTCTCAATTTATGCAACCCTGGGTTTGTGCAGGAATCCAAAGCATTGCCTCTACAATCCAAGGAGGTAGACTCCCCTGGATGAGACTCCCCTGGTGGTCCATTCACCTCAGTTAACTCGTCTCTACCAGTGATAACAAGGCATCTGGGGCGGTATGGTCAATGTGCCTAGATTCTTATCCTTGATTCAACAGAAATGTTCACAGGTAGTCCAGACTCTTTCAGCCATGGTAGATCTACCTTCCTTGATTTATTTATATCTTTTAGGAAATAATTATATATCCTGCTTACATCCAGTCGGTTCCTTTAGTATAGTATCTGTGATGTGAATGAGTATCCTTTTCCATTTATTAGTCTTTAATTTACTTCTTTCTACTTCAACATATTATTCCCTTCAAGGGACTGGTTAAGCCAGTCTTTATCAATCAGTATGCCTCAGAGTATAGACAGAATGTGTTTTGTCAGTCTTCATATTCCTAAAAACAGAAGCACTGTCTACTCCTACAACTCCGTGCCCTTCTTCCACTCTTCAAATTGCGCTTGTTTTGATGTTTTCCAGCTGTTTGATTTATATATTCATGATATTTTATTATGTTTTTGATATACAGACCACATGTTAAGCTTCACAACAGAGAAGATACATATTTTATGACTCCCAGATGTTACTGTAGGTGTTTAATAAGTATTTGTCAGATGGATAATCAAAACAAAATAAGTCATTACAATGGCAAAATGAGAGACAAATTTTACAGACTGGAAAAGTGGGCAAGTGTTAACATATTTTAGAGTTGTCAGAAATCTTCATGGGGTCTCTGTGCTGGACAAGGGGGAAAAGATGGGTCTGGAATTTAGTAATACATGCACATAATATGACAGCTGTTTGAAGAGTAAAAGGGAATAAGTATTATTTGATTTAGGAAGAAATGTTAATACAAATTAGAAACATTTCAAAACTGAATCCTTACAGATTATTCATAAAAAATAATCCTTCCCAATTTTTTCTATCTGTAGTCTTTGTTTCTCTGACTACATTTTTGGCAAACCAGAAATTCTGTACTTTCTGCCCTTTCAGAACTTACAAAAATAGTTCAAATCTCCTTTCATCTATAATTCCAAGTGCTACATACCCCTTCCCCTCCATAAATTTACTTGTTCTTATTTCTACTTGAGTGACAACTATTTTAGGAAAACTTTAATTATTCCCATTTTTTCTCATTTAGTATTAAACAGTTTTACCTATAAAGCTTAAGTTATAATATTATACATATATTTAGATTATTACCATAGGATAAATTTGTTCCTTAGATAAAATACAAATCTAAAACATTCTTATATATTGTTACATGCATCAGGTACATGCATCTGTAATGAATGCTAAAAACTTGCATTGAAAGAATAATATCAGCTATGGGACAATCTTCAGCTCCAAGGGTAATTCTCTACCTTCTCCAAATACTTGCCACCATCTAAGCCAGCATACTAAAACTAGTGTTGTGTAAAAGTCAGAGAGTGTTTCTTAAAAATGGATATTCCTGGGCTTCAACTTCAGAAACTCTAAAGCAACAGGACTGTGTTGAGGTGATGAATGTGCACTTGAGCAAGAACCTCAGCTGATTTAGCTGCAGATGATTAAAGAACCACTTTACAACAGACACACGGACTAGGCACAGCTATTGGGTGGGGGGGCAGAGGAGCCTGCAGCTCCAGGGAGAGGGCGAGACTAGAACAAGATTTGCCGCCACTGTTAGTGGGAATGCAAACTGGTCCAGCCACTGTGGAAAAAGTGTGAAGGTCCCTCAAAAAGTTAAATTGGAACCACCTTACCAACCACTAATTGCACTACTGAGTGTTTACCCCCCAAAAATACAAAAACACCAAATCAAAGGGATATATGCACCCTTACATTTATAGTAGTATTTACAATAGCCGAATTATAGAGGTATCCAAGTGTCCACTGACAGATGAATGGGTAAAGATGATGTGGTGTGTTATTGGAATATTATTCCAATAATATTCCAGAGGAATATTACTCAGCCATAAAGAGAATGAAATCTTGTCATTAGCAATGACATGGATGGAGCTACACAGTATAAATGCTAAGTGAAATAAGTCTATCAGAGAATGATAAATACTGTATGACTTCGCTCATATGGGGAATTTAAGAATGAAACAAAGGAGCAAAGGAAAAGAGAGATAAGCCAAGAAACAGTTGTAACTATAGAAAACAGACTAATAGTTACCAGACTAATAATTATTTATTATTCTTTCAATGCAATGTACTTTTGGGGAGTGGGTGGAGGAAGGATGATACAAGTTAGGGGGATTAAAGAATGCACTTGCCATGGGGAGCCTGGGTGATGTATGGAAGTGTTGAATGACTCCATGGTACACCTAAAACTAATATAACACTGTAGGTTAATATACTGGAACTAGAATTGAAAAAATGATTTGCTTGTCATGGTCTGTGGCAGCACTTCTAAGCATGAAAGTGAATGGGAGAGAATGAAGAGTGGTGGGCCCACGAAAGAATGCCAAAGTGCAAGAAGCAGAAAGAGGAGGGATTTTCCAAGCAAACAGAAGTTATGGCTGGAGAAGGAGGAGGAGAACAGAGGGCATCATAGGGTAGAAGCCAAAAGGCCAAATTTTACAGGCAGGGCCCTTACCACAGGCCAAATAGAACAGAAAATAAGGTAAGGGAAATTCTCACTGTCTGTCTATCTGTCTAGTCTATCTCAGCTACTACATTTGTTCCTAGACAGTAGGGGATGGTATTACCAGCAGCTGACATATTGTGAACGCTTAGTAAATGCTTGGTGAACTAAAGAGGACCGACCAACAATGGCGACTGCCAAACAGGGATTTTTAAAGAGCTCACCTACAACTCAGTTCCTTCCAGTGCCTTCACTAGGATTTGCAATTGTAACCAGACTGACAGAAGAGTTATTTTCAACCATTTACTAAAATGTGGAAATGATGTTTAGAAACAGTGCCCAATCTCTGTGTGTATGTAAGGGAATTCTGGACAATGGAGTTTTGTTAGTAATATAAAAAAAATAAAGCAAAAACCTTTAAAATATTTACATTGGGGTTGTAAGAGTGGGTTATTTCCATATGAATGATCTCTCATGATCATTTGTAGAAGTGTGTGCAGTCATGAGAAGAACAAACCACATTAAATGAAGTAAATGACTCTCTAAGATTGCACAAGTGTTGGTTGCTATGACAACTGCTGGTTATATTAAATAGAGAACAGAAAAAAAAATAAATTAGAAACCACTGGGAGAACTTGCACAGGAGCATCAGACAGTTCTGCTTCACAATTTCAAGAACTTTCTACAGCCAGCATTGCATGAACAGGGTTCCTGTTGATGTAGACACAGGCTTAGTTCTAAGAAAGCTCACCTTCTTGAAGCATTCCCATCATTCTAGTGTTTCCTTCCATAATCTACTCTTCTGAACATCCAAGTAATTTATCAAAGTAGTGAAGAATTTATGCGGTTATCTGGCTCTTCTCTACTGGTGACACTTAACAGTGTTTGCCTTCAATTCATTTTTGTTTAAAGCAAAGTTTTCAGGTTTATATAGAGAGAGACAATTTCGATCTGTGGAGCAGTTCCCCCACCACCCCCAGTGTGGCACATGTTTGACTAGTGAAGAAAATATAGGGAAACTAGAGATGGTTTCAGGAAGCCACCATGCCAACTCACTCCTAGGTTTCTTTTCTCTTTGGGGGGGATCTACTATTTTCCAATCCTAACTTTCTGATGTGCTAAGAGAAATAAGGAGAGTTTGCCAATTTTTTCAGAATTTTCAATGAAAATGTTGTTAAGGTGATAAAATGGGAAGACCCCTATGAACGAAATGCTGAAGGTTCAAGAGCAACCACAGAGAGACCAGACATGAGCTATGTGACTTTCTCATGGGAAGCTCCACAAACATTTGTGGAAAGGTTCTTGTGGTCATCAGGTGGCCCTTAGTCTAATGAGTGCACTGATCTCATGAAGAAGTGTTTAAGCTCTCAGAATGGACCGTGCATAGTTCCTTTAGGAGGTTACCACATGACAGAATAACCCAAAGGGGACCCACTGAGAGGGTCTCTGCTCTCCAATATGCGCTGCCCAGTACCACCAGCAGATTGATCTCAAACAAGCCCTTCATAGCAGCACTTTTCAAAGTGTAGGTTGAGACCCATAACTAAGTCCTAAAATCAACAGTGGGTCAGACCATTATTAAAAGACAGAGGGAGAAAGAGAATCAAATAGAAAAATACAAGAATGAATCTCATCCAGTAAGGGTAAATATACTTTGTGAAACTTCTGTTTCTTTCTCTCTCTGTACATATGTATGCACTGAATTGCTGGACTGAACATATTTCTTACTGCAGGTACTAGCCAAAAAGGCTGAAGAGCCAGACTCTGCCCTGCTAAGAATACCTTGATGTTCTCTGTTGTGTAAGTTGGAGGGAAACGGGGAGGGGGAGGGAAGGAAGGGGAGCAGGAATAAAAAGAAAAGAATTCCACCTCTTTTGCTCCAGAGTTTCAATTATTCCTCAGATCTGCTCTCTACTTCAGTAATATTACACTCAGTTCCAACTTCTGTACCCACTCTCCTCTCACTGTCCTTGGTCCATTGTGCCCTTTATTCATCAAGCTTTCTCTCCTTTGTGGTTTTCAAGTTCTCTTCTTCTTTAGGGTCCATTCAGGCCTTATCTTGGCGTTTAACCCATATGATCTCTATGTCCTCTCATCACTCACCTCTTCCCAGCTGTTCTGCTTAATTCCACACAATTTCTCTCCAGGTGTCCTGTCTTCTTTGAGCTTTACCTGCTTCCTCCACTCTGCTCCCACACCTCCTGGTACCTCTCTTCCAGTCTGCCTCCTTCCCCCTGTTGCTTTTCTCTTGGCATTTGCCTCCTAACTATCCTGTTTTTGTTGTCTGGCTGTTTCTGCCTTTTTCCGTGGATCTCTAGGTTTCCCACTTGACTAAAAGCAACTTGAGCCCAGGGACAGTGAATCATACATTTTTCTACGCCCCATGATATCTGGCATAGTACAGGGCATATCAGAGGTGCTCAGTGTAAATGCCTTGAACTAATAAATCAATCATGATTCCCTCCTGTGCACGAAACTCTACCCTACTCACTCAAGTATTTTTCTCTCAAGATACAATGTTTTGTGTTTAAAAGGGCTTTGTGACTTCTGAAGCTCTCTAATACCTATTTCTAATCTACAAAGCTTTTTTTTTTTATCTACAAAAGCTTGGTAAAGAAGAAATGGGTCATGATACTTATTTTTGAGAGATGAGGAGAATGAGTCTCAAAAACATTTTTAACAGCAGCAAGACTTGTCAGTGATGTCCCCAGAACCAGAATCTATAATGTGACCTATTATTCTGTGCTACTAAACTCTTCTGGTAGAAACCTGACAACAACAATCACACAGGATAATAAAATGCTCAGTCAATGCAAAATGTATATGGAGAAAAACAATGCAATGACGAAATAGCAGGCAGGGCTTAGCCTGTGTTTCTCATGAAATGAAAATTTGAATACCTTGTACTAGATTAACATTTTGGTTATTATGCTTGAATTCTCATAGTGCCGCAAAAAGTGGGAGGAAATCCACTTACTACTTACCGAGGATATGCTGGATTCTTCTATAAGGTTGAAAGTCCTTCTATTAAGCCCATCATAGCAATTAGCCGTGACTCTGTGCACTGTTACAAATAATGACCAAGCTCTGTTTTGTTAGCTTATCACTTACCAAGCTGTTCTCCTAAATGTTGGCCTCTCTCTGTTGAAATGACCCGCTCATCTTCCATGTCACATTTGTTCCCAACCAGGATAACCTGGGCATTATCCCAAGAGTATGTTTTGATTTGAGTTGACCTAAAAGACAAACAGGCAAGAAACCATTAGCAGAGAACAAACATAAAGCGAAGGAGGAGGACTATGTCCCACAGATGATGGCAATAGCAAAAAATGAAGCCCAAATGCCTGACATTTAGAATTAATTAGTTCAGTGCAATTTCACCCTTCAGATACTCAGGATATTTGTATTAAGAATTCTTTTTTATTGGGTGATATTAATATGACTACTGGTTTTTCCTTTCTCCCTTTTACTTACACCTTATGTAGTACCTTTATAGCTGGAGTGACCCAATGATCCTTGTTTATTCATGACATTTCCAGTTTTTGCAATAAAAATCCAATGTTCCTAGAAACTCCTCAGTTTTAGGAAACCCAGTTGTTCACCTTAGAGCCCACCACACACACACACACACACAAAAGCATGATTTTCCCTTGTTATAATAACAACTTAAAGAGCTAGGACAATCGGGGCCTAGGAGAGGTGGGGATAATGTTAATTTTCAAGAATGAATCATAAGGAGAAGAGGAGGAAGATGGTGGAGGAAAGGGAGACCTAAATTTTGCCTGGTCTCAGAAATTCAGCTGGATAGTTATCAAACAATTCTAAATACCTACAAACTGAACAAGAGATCAAAGAAAAGAATAGCAGCAATTATATGAACAGAAAATCGACCGCTTTCTGGAAGTGAATCTGAGACGATATACGGGAAGATGTACTGTGGGTGGGGGAGGGGACGGCTCCCAGCAAGTGGTAGAGCAGCAGAGCATGCAGTCAGAACTTTTAGAAGTCGTCTCCACTGAGAGACATCACTCCAGTGGCTAAGCAGGGGGTGGAGAACTCACTGGGACAGTGTGGTCTTCTCAGGACACTCAGGGGTCACAGAACTAGGGGTGCCTGAGTGTAGCAGAGCTCCCAGGTATCGGAGTGGGGAAGCCGGCTGCAGAGATGGAGCTGAGGAACGGACTTTCAGATTGAGGTTACCTTAAACCATGATCTGAGGCACAGTCCGCCAATGCTCTTAAGCAGGGACCCCACAAGTTGCAGAAATGGGGAGACACTCTCCCTTCCTCCACTGGGAGGAGCAGCACGGAAGTGTGCTGCAGGCATCTGCTGGGTTTGGAGACTCCAAATGGGGCCGTGTGCCAGAGACAGAAACACTTGGTCACAGGCCAGGTGAGCATGGAGTGAGGCTGGAGACCAGGGAGATGGGAGTGATCGACTGCTTTTCTCTGAGGGTGTGCTGAGGAGTGAGGCCCCCCGCTCTGGCCTCCTCCAGGCAGAGATTGGGAGGCTGCCATTTTCATTCCAGTCCTCCAAAGCTCTATGGAAAGTGTTCAGGGAACAAAAGCTACCAAGAGTGAACCTGAGCAGATTACTTAGCTGGGCCCCTGGCAAGGGTGGTGCAATTCCGCCTTGGGCAAAAACATTTGAGAATCACTACAACAGGCCCCTCCCCAGAAGATAAGCAAGAACATCCAGGCAAGACCAAGTTCACCAATCAATGAGAACTGCAAAACTCCAGCACTGGGGGAATACAACACATGGAATTCATGGCTTTTTCCAAGATTCTTTAGTCTTTGAAAGTTAAATTTTTAAAATTTTCTTTTAATTTTTCCCCTTTCCTGTTTTATTCTTTTTGAAGTTTTTTTTTTTAATTTATTTATTTGACAAAAAGTGAGAGAGGAAACAAAAGCAGGGGGAGTGGTAGAGAGAAAAGCTGGCTCCCTATGGAGCAGGGAGCCCAGTACCAGGCTCAATCCCAAGACCCTGGGATCATGACCTGAGCCAAAGGCAGATGCTTAAATGACTGAGCCACCCAGGCAATGCAACCTCTTTCCTATTTTAACCAACATCTTATCCTATCAATACCTTTATAAAAATCTTTCTTAACTTTCATTTTTATAGTCATAATCTATCCCTTCATTGTATTTAATCTTATTTTTAGTATACATATAAGTTTTTCTTCCAACAAAATTTTGGGATACGGTTTCTTCTAATGACCAAAATATACTCTAAATTTAGTGTATGGCTTTCTTCTAGTCTCCTGCTGGCCTGATCACATTCTCACCTTTTTTTTTTTTTAATTTTTTAAATTTTTTCTTTCTTTTCTCAACCAACTTACCATCATTTTAAAATTTTTTTTTAGATTTTCATCTTTACAGTCATATTTCATCCCTTCAGTTTACCATTTTATATATATGTATACATGTAATAAATATATATACATATATAAATAATATGTTATTTACATATACAAATATTTAAAATTAATATAAATATATAAAAATAAATATAAATATATATATTTACCATTTTATATACATATATATACAGTTTTTTTTTCCCCATCTTTAAATTTGGGAAGGCAGTTTCTTCTAACAGACAAAAACACACCCCAAATCAAGTGTGCGGCTCTGTTCTTTTCACCATCCTGATCATATATTTATATATATTTTCCTTCCCCCCCAGTTTCAATTCTCATCTGATTTATTTACTGTATATTTTTCTGGGGTTGTTGTTCTGCTTTTAGCATTGTGAGCTCTCATTCATCTGTTCTTCTCTGGACAAAATTATAAGGTGGAAAAACTCACCTCAAAAAAAAAAAAAAAAAAAAAGAACAAGAGGCAGTACTGACTGCTAGGGACCTGAGCAATACAGACATTAATTAGATATTGAAACTAGAGTCCAAAATAATGATTATGAAAATGCTAGCTGGCCTTGAAAAAAGCATAGAAGATACTCAGGAATCCCTTCCTGGAGAAATAAAAGAACTAAAATCTAACCAAGTTAAAATAAAAAAAGCTATCAATGAGGTGCAATAAAAAGTGGAGGCTTTTAATGCTAGGATAAATGAGGGAGAAAAGAGAATTAGTGATAAAGAAGACCAAATGATGGAGAATAAGAAAGCTGAGATAAAGAGAGATATAACAACTACTGGATCATGAGGGGAGAATTGGAGAGATAAGTGATACCATAAGACAAAACAATATTAGAATAATTGGGAATCCCAGAGGAAAAAGAAAGAGAGAAGCAGATGGTATATTGGAACAAATTATGGTGGAGAACTTCCCTAATTTGAGGAAGGAAACAGGCATCAAAATCCAGGAGGCACAGAGAACCCCCTCCCAGATCAATAAAAATAGGTCAATACTTCATCACCTAATACTAAAAGTTACAAGTCTCAGAGATAAAGAGAAAATCCTGAAAGCAGGTGGGGACAAGAAGTCTGTAACATACAATGGTAGAAATATTAGATTGGCAGCAGACCTATCCACAGCGACCTGGCAGGCCAGAAAGGACTCGTATGATATATTCAGAGAAATAAATGAGAAAAATATGCAGCCAAGAATACTATATCCAGCTAAGCAGTCATTGAAAATAGAAGGAGAGAGAAAAAGCTTCCAGGATAAACAAAAATTAAAAGAATTTCAAAACACCAAACCAGCCCTATAGGAAATATTGAAAGGGGTCCTCTAAGCAAAGAGAGAGCCTAAAAGTAGTAGACCAGAAAGGAACAGAGACCATATACAGTAATAGTCACCTTACAGGCAATACAATGGCACTAAATTTCTATCCTTCAATAGTTACCCTGAATGTAAATGGGTTAAATGGCCCAATCAAGAGACAAAGGGTATCAGAATGGATAAAAAAAACAAGACCCATCGATATGCTGTCTGCAAGAAACTCATTTTAGACTCAAAGACACCTCTAGATTGAAAATGAGGGGGTGGAAAACAATTTACATGCTAAGGATGTCAAACAAAAGTTGAATAAATCCTTATATCAGAGAAATTAATTTTTAAGAAATTAATGGCATCCAAATAGGCAAAGAAGAAATTAAACTATCACTATTTGAAGATGATATGATACTTTCTGTGGAAAACCCAAAAGTTTCCACTCCAAACTTCTAGAACTTGTACAGGAATTCAGTAAAGTGTCAGGATATAAAATCAATGCACAGAAACCAGTTGCATTTCTATACACCAACAAGACAGAAGAAAGAGAAATTAAGGAGTCGATCCCATTGACAATTGCACCCAAAACCATATACCACCTAGAAATAAATCTAACCATCGAGGCAAAGAATCTGTACTCAGAAAACTATAAAGTACTCATGAAAGAAACTGATGAAGATACAAAGAAATGGAAAAATGTTCCATGCTCATGGATTGGAAGAACAAAGATTGTGAAAATGTCTATGCTGCCTAAAGTAATCTACACGTTTAATGCAATCCTTGTCAAAATACCATCAATCTTTTTCAAAGAAGTGGAACAAATAATCCTAAAATTTATATGGAATCAGAAAAGACCTAGAATAGTCAGAGGAATGTTGAAAAAGAAAACCAAAGTTGGTGGCATCACAATTCCAGACTTCAAGTTCTATTATAAAGCTTTCATCATCAAGACAGTATGGTACCGGCACAAAAACAGACACATAGTTCAATGGAACAGAGGAGGGAGCTCAGAAATAAACCCTCAACTCTACGGTCAACCAATCTTTGACATAGCAGGAAAGAATGTCCAATGGAGAAAAGACAGTCCCTTCAACAAATGGCGTTGGGAAAATTGGACAACCACATGCTGAAAAATGAAACTGGACCATTTCCTTACACCACACACAAAAATAAGACTCAAAATGGATGAAAGACCTCAAGGTGAGAAAGGAAACTATCAAAATCCTTGAGGAGAACACAGGCAGCAACCTCTGGGACCTCAGCCACAGCAACTTTTTCCTAGAAACATTGCCAAAGGCAAGAGAAGCAAGGGCAAAAATGAACTACTGGGACTTCATCAAGATCAAAACCTTTTGCACAGTAAACAGTCAACAAAACCAAAAGACAACTAACAGAATGGGAGAAGATATTTGCAAACGAGATATCAGATAAAGGGGTAGTATCCAAAATCTATAAAGAACTTACTAAACCCAACACCCAAAGAACAAATAATCCAATCAAGAAATGCGCATAAGACATGAACAGACATTTCTGCAAAGACCTCCAGATGGCCAACAGACACATGAAAAATTGCTCTACATCACTTGGCATCAGGGAAATACCTGAGATACCAGGTATTTCCTGGTATCTATTTACTGGAGATACCACCTCACACAAGTCAGAATGGCTAAAATTAACATGTCAGGAAATGATAGATGATGCAAGGATGTGGAGAAAGGGGAACCCTCCTACACTGTTGGTGGGTATGCAAGGTGGTGCAACTGCTCTGGAAAACAGCATGGAGGTTCCTCAAAAAGTTGAAAATAGAGCTACCGTACGACCCAGCAATTGCACTACTGGGTATTTACCCTAAAGATTCAAATGTAGTGATCTAAAGGGGCATGTGCACCTGAATGTTTATAGCAGCAATGTCCACGATAGCCAAACTATGGAAAGAATCTAGAGGTCCATCAACAGATGAACAGATAAAGAAGAGGTGGCATATATATACAATGGAATACTATGCAGCCATCAAAAGAAACGAAATCTTGTCATTTGCAATGAAGTGAATGGAACTAGAGGGTATTATGCTGAGCGAAATAAGTCAGAGAAAGACAATTATTGTATGATTTCCCTGATATGAGGAATTTGAGAGGCAGAGTGGGGGGTTTGGAGGGTAGGGAAGGAAAAGATGAAACAAGATATGATCGGGAGGAAGACAAACCGTAAGAGACTCTCAATCTCACAAAACAAACTGAGGGTTGCTGGGGGGTGGGAGGGTATGGAGAGGGTGGCTAGGTTATGGACATTGGGGAGGGTATGTGCTAAGGTGAGTGCTGTGAAGTGTGTAAACCTGACGATTCACAGACCTGTACCCCTGGGTCAAATAATACATTATATGTTAATAAAAAAATAGCTGGAGAAATATACTCTATGACCTCTGTGAACATCTCAGATACATGGTATATTTTTTCAGAAAAATCCAGAGACACAACCTTTCTAATTCTGATACCAAAGTTGATAATATATTTCTCTAGCAACAGGCAAGTCAGCATGTATCATAAATTAGAAAATAAAAGCAAACACTGAAAACAGTATTTTTCTCTCACCTTATGTGTGTGATCTATGAAAAATGATACATTCATAGTGAATTAAGGTGTAAAATGCATGCTACACATGAATACACCTTAAATTTCAAGTGCTGGCATAGTTTTACAAGAATTTCCAAAGGTTCTTTCAAAGGAACTCAAATCTAATTGGATTTCCTTAGGGAATTTTTAAATTATCTCCCTGCTCCTAAGAGGTCTTATTAACCAAGGCCTATTAACCCAGGACTATTCCTGGAAAGGCTCTAGGTATAGAGTCCTCATGTTAACAGACAAAGCTGCCCTGGCACACAGCTAGAAATGAAATCACCAGAAAAATGTTGGGGGTAGTCATAGGAGAGTGTCATTGTGTAAGGAGGAGGTTGAGGCTACAGTATCAAGGACATGGTCTTCTGAGCTTACAGAGGACAACTATTTGCTTGAAGCAATTTAGCACTCCTTGGACCTAGGCAAACTCACCCTCTGCAACCCTATTTATATAAACTTAACTAGGATACACCTTTGTAGAGATGAAGAAGGAACAACTTGGTGAGCTTATTTGTATTCTTGAGCCAAGTTGATGGAATGCTTGCTTCTATTATTCAACATGTACAAGTATGTCATTTCTGATCTATTTTTTTTTAAGATTTTATTTATTTGACAGAGAGAAATCACAAGTAGATGGAGAGGCAGGCAGAGAGAGAGAGAGAGGGAAGCAGGCTCCCTGCCGAGCAGAGAGCCCGATGCAGGACTCGATCCCATGACCCTGAGATCACGACCTGAGCGAAGGCAGCGACTTAACCCACTGAGCCACCCAGGAGCCCCATGATCTATATTTTTAAAGAATTATTTATTTGCGGGGGGAGGGACAGAGAGAGAGAGAATTTCAAGCAGACTCCCTGGTGAGTGTGGAGTACGATTTAGGGCTTGATCCCATGACTCCAAACCAGGACCTGAGCAGGAGCTAAGAGTCAGATGCTCAAGCAACTGTGCCACCCAGGTGCCCTTAATTTCTGATTTAATAACCCATGGGGTTTTAGGCTACTGTGATGAGTTGCACGTTTATGCATATGCAGTATTCCTGATTCCCTAACAATTTGTAAAAATATATAAATATATAGCCATGATTATATCAAAGCCATTCCCCTTCCATTTGTTTTAAAGAAATATTTTAATGTGACCTCCTCAATCTCCTAAATTGCCAAGGAAAAGTTTAATTTTTATAATTACTAGGGAATTATTAAAAACCCTTACCTTAAAAGATTAAATAGCTAATGGAGACCATTTTCTTTTTTCTGTTGATTAAAATTATGGTCTGGGGCATTTGTGATGAGGTGAACAGAAGATTAATTTGCCATCAAATTTGATTAATCTCATTTTTGAAATCAGGGGTGCAATGGCTTGATTTGACTACTACAGACTTGCCAATGATGTCTACCACCAACAAAGTAGCTTTAGGCAAAGTCCAACCACCAGCCAGATCATGCTGGTGAATTTATGAATTACTACGTATCATAGAGTCCAAAATGCTATGAATTAGGAGATGAAAATTATTTTATGAATGGCCAAGAACAAAAATAAGCAGCAATGAAACTGACACAATACTTTCACATTAGTCCTACTAACAATCAGTCTTGTCAGCTTCTTATTGTTTTGAAATTTCTTTCATGTACTGTGAAGGGTTCAGGAATTTTTTCCTGAACATCATTCTATGACTATCTCAGTAACAAAAGTTAGCATACCCAACTGCTTGTGGGTATCTTTTCTTCTTAAGTCTTGTAGGCTGCAAGAAAATATGAAATGATGGTTATTAGTCCAAAAGAAGCATTCACGTTAAATTTATAATCCTTCCTGCTACTCAAAAGGCCTAGAGTTTTGCTTATATCATCTGGATATAATATGAATTAAGGTCAGAAAAAAGTTGGGTTGTTAATCCAATTCTCTTCTCCTCCAACTCAGAATCTTAGCAATTTATTCAACCAGTTAAAAAGAAAGCTCTAATACTAAGCATGGGAAAGTCATTCTGCATTCTGTAGAGGTATCCTCATCTATAAAATGAGGCTACTACATTTTGTACAGACTCTCCAGGTTGTTGCAGGACAAAGGTGGTTTTACATGGGGTGGGGTCATACTCTATGTTCAAAGTTATAAACAAAATTTTACAAACATAATACATTATTAGTCTCAGTTTAGGCAATCAGCTATTCCTCTTCCCAAGTCGACTCAACTCATTCTTTTTAATTCCTATATTCTAAATAATAATTGGAAGTTTTTTCATTAAAGAATATCAAATTTTGTCTCCAGTTCCTCTCTTGAGGTTGATGTCCTACACAGGCAAATTTCTAACTGGAATAGAACAGCCTACTCTGTTATGTCTGTCAGGAATAGGACACATGTTTGTTAAAGTAATCCTTCTTAATATGGAATTTTTACCTATTTAACTTTTTGGTCATTTGTTGTATTTTGTAAAATATTTTTTAAATTTGGGAAACGGGGACACCTCATTCGGGGCTGTCTTATCTCTTTGCTGGTTAGAGACATATTTAAAGAAAATGGCTGTCACCAAATAATATACATGTGAAAAGATTATTTCTGAATCACTGCTAGAGATCCTTTGGGATTTACAGTTAATCTCCACAGGATTAATGGAATCAGAAGCAATATGTTGGTCACCATGGTTACTCTACAAATGGCAATTAATTCAGATCTTACCAGTATCAAATCATGGTTATTAAAAAATCTGTTATTAGCTAAAACCAAAACCAAAAAATACAACCCACATTTGTATTTTTATCTTCTCCATAAACACATAGAGAGAAGGTTTTTGTTTTCTGTTTTTTGTTTTATATTATGATGAAGAAGATGAATTTTTCATGTTTTACGTGTATATGACTGAACTCTGCAGAGAATCATTTGATTGGAGAGCTATAAACAAAACAATCGAATTTCCGTACCATTGCTCCTTCTTCCCTGTTTTGGGTATATAAGTAATTTCCCATTATTTCAACCTGCTCTCACAAAGACTGGACTTTAGCTAGACACAGCATTCTGGAAAACAGTATATAAAACTGTATCAGTGACCTCAAAAAGCAATGGTCTCCTAGGGTCTGATTTGGGCTGTATGTGGGGAGATTGGGGTGTCAGAGAGGATAAGACTTGCTATTTTTTCTCACTCAGTAAAACTTGAACAGATCTTAACAGCTGTCCCATTCTTAATTCTGGAAGCTCCTATGCCTCCACTGGCATCCATTTCCCTTATTCTCGTCAAAGTTTAGGAGTCACATAGATCTACAGCTTCTCAGCCAACTTCCAATTTATAAGGAAATTTCCCGCCTGCTCCTGCTCATCACATAGGAATGCCTTTCTGTTACTTTCTCACTAATTTAATCATGTATTTATTCAATTTTTCTCAACCCTTAGAGGGTTTTAAAAATTATTCCAGAGCAGAACAATTAGATCGCAACCTCTAGGGACTTCATCAAAGGAATTAACAAAATCTCTCCAGGGGACTGGTGTGTGGAGCAGAGGCTCAATATTACTGGGATAACTTTCCCTAGACCTTTCCTTTTTAGGTTTTAAATAATCTATTTCAAATAAATAAATAAATAAATAAATAAATAAAGTTCTCTTATTTTCTATCTAACACCCAAAGTATTTGCAAGTGTTTTACAAAGATACATAGGAAATACATTTTAAAACAAGAGAGTAATGGTAAGGAAAGAGAAACAGGGACATAATAAAATGTAATGATTTATATATGCTATAGAGGCTAATAGGTGGTCTCAAAGCTAGTAAGGTAAGAAACTACAATCCACCTACAGGGGGAAAAGGTGGTAACTTAGTGAAGTAATACAACAACCCACTATAGGATTTCTACCAAAATGTTACAAGTGATTATCTGGAGTAGTGATATTTCTGGTAATTTTTATTGTTACAGCTTTTTGTGTCATTAGAATCTTTAATGGGAAGCCAGTAATTTTAACAAAGAAGGTAAGCCTCTATCTTATAAAATAGATCACATAACGGGGAGCATTTATATGAGGCTACTTTTTCTCCCTTTAAAAAAAAAAATCCTTTATTAAATGAGTTATGTACCTAGAAAAAAGCTTTTTTCTAGGTACATAACTCATTACCCTTCTAGCTTTGGATGGGCCAAGTGAGTCGCCTTAGCCAGTGGAATGTGAGGAGATGGGAGATGACTCACTGGTGAGCAACAGCCAACAGAGGCATTGTGAAGTTCTGTTAGTCCTCTCCTATTTTTTAAATAGTTTATTTATTTATTTATTTGAGAGAGAGACAGAGAAAGAGAGCATGAAGGGGTGAGGGTTGGAGGGAAGCAGACTCCTCACTGAGCAGAGAGCCCGATGCGGGACTCAATCCCGGGACCTCAGGATCATGACCTGAGCTGAAGGCAGTTACTTAACCAACCGAGCCCCTGAGGAGCCCCAGTCCTCTTGTATACTTGCCCTTCATCATGGACAGAGCCGTCCCAGAATGGGGCTGCTCTGTCAGCTGGTCCTGGAAATGGCAAGCCGGGAGCCCAGCTGAATTCTGTAGAGACCCACAAAGCCCAGCCAAACCTAGATGAGCTATGTTTGACCTAACACCCTTACTGTGGCGTGGCTTACCATTTTCATCTGGTTCCTTTCTATCTTGCTTTCTCCCAGTTCTTGCATACCCTTATTAATTTCTTTAAATTTCCCATATATACTATTCTTTCCAATGAAAGGAGCTATTACTATGGGGCTTGAGGTTTTTTAAGGCCTAAAACGAATAAAAATTTGAGATCCTAATTTCAAACGTGCAAAATATAAATACAGAATTAAGTACAGGCAACATGTAGCAGATGGCGCTATATGGCCATGTAGCTATGGACTACATGCCCATAGCGCGCTACTTGTGTGCTTGCTAGCTGAATTCCCACAGCCAAAATCTACAGCTCTTTGCTTTAAAGTCTTCTCCAAAGCAATGCAAGGACACTGTGCCCATCGTTGAAGATCAAAGGTAACAGGGCAATAGTACATCCCTGAAGTGGACCTCTGCCAGGAACTGGAATTAGTTGCCCTACTGATTCCCCAGGCTCCCTTCTTCCTAATGTTGTTGTCTCACCGATTCCCAGAACTCTCCGGCAGGATAAAGCTCTACTTGCCAGCTGTGGTAGAAACACACATTTTACTGGCTTCTTTCCCTTTTCTGGCTTGCTTCTCCACTCCATGTGTCTGTTTCTTGCATTTCTGGGATAAACTACGTGCATATAAATTCTTGTCTCAGAGCCCAGTATTAGAAGAACCCCTACTAAGACACTGTGAAGAGGCTTGTCCAAGTAAAGGGCACCAAGCTTACTAGGCATTGCTTGGGGCTGGTACTACTCATTCAAAAGCTCTGTTGTTAAATATTAATGGCTCTTGGGGGTTGGTGGTTAAACCGTACCTTGACATCAACCATGGTGGCATATTTACATCATGGAAATTAGCAAATGCTTTAACTCGGGTTTTTCTTCCCCTGACCCCTTTTAAAATATCTCATTTACTGGTATACCAGGAAGCTTAAGCTTCACTAATTTCGCGAGAAACCCACATGTAGCATCACAGGTGCCCCCTGCCTAAATCACACTTATTGCCTCTGTGTCAATCTGTCATTTTCTTTCCTCCAGACTCAGTATACACATTTCTCTGGATTAGGTGTCCATTAAATGGGCCCATATACATCCTGTACTTCACTACGATCTTCACCGTGGTCTATATCCTGCCCTAGATTATAGGTCCTAGGAGGGCAGGGACCCCAACTGCTTTGTTCAACATTATATCTCCTGGCTTCAAGATAATGTCTGGTACTTAGAACATTCTCAAGCAACTTTAAATTGGTGACCAAATAAATGAACAAGTAATAGGTTGAAAATGGCAAAAATGCCTAAGGAGTTAACTCAGAATAGAAGCAAACATTTAAGAAGGCACAGGAGGAGAATCACCATTATATGTAGCACCTATGTCCTGCTGTACCCCTTTGGGGACTCAGATGTTTTCCTGGTAGAGTTTAACAAGGTCTTTTATATCCTGACAGTGTCCATGGCAGGAGAAAGCAAGAGGTGGTCCCTCCACAGCCTGCAAAGGCCATCTGTGTGACGGGCTATTCATCCCAGCCTGGAGGGCTCACATTTGCCTTTTTGCCCCAACCTCAAGGAGTAACATGGTGGGAGAATTGCTTTAGAGAGCTGTACTCCAACTCCTTTATTTTGCAGATGAAAAAGAGGAGACTCAAGATATGGCCTGACTTGATGGAAATAATCAATTACCTAGTGGCTAATGTGGATTTACACTTCCAGGTTCCCCAGGCGTGCTTTTCTTTGAACATGCTACTGCTTCCACAGGGAAGAGAAGTAACTACATTTTACTTAAGACATAATAAGAAATTCATATGGTGATTAATGATCTTTTAGAAAAATATGTCTCCTGGGGAAAGCAAAAATGCCCCAAATCTTCATGTGTTAGGCTGCCAGTGGGAATGAGCAGAAATGGATGTGCCGAAGGATCTCTGCACGTCCCTCTCTGCAGTAAGTCTGTTTGTTGCAGAGAGCCAATACTGAGCATTTATTTGAAAAGCTCAAGAAGCAGTGGTCTTGATCAAAACGGTCCTGGCACTACCTTGGATTCTGAGTCCTTCATCTAAATCTAACCTTGGGCCGATCCCCATCCTTCCTCTCTTCTTATTTATGACCCCAGTTTTATTTTTCAAAATCTCAAATTCTAATTTTTTTAACCTTTATGTGAGGTAGTAACCACTGGACAGCTCTTTTCTCCTATACAAGAAAGAAAAACACCTAAGTGGAGCAAGCATTTCCCTCTGCATAACAAAGAGACCGCCCCCTTCACTTGGTCCTCTGCTCACAAAACGCCTAGAGGTTATTCTTCCACAGGATGCAAGGCCAAAGTCCTGTTAACAGCAGTATCCTTTCCTTAGATTAGACAAGACTTAGTTCCCCTGGGGGAATTCAGGGTCTTTTACAAGGTGGCTTGCCTCTTAATGTTAAGCAATCCCACTTGCTGAAGGGAAAGCTGAACTAAGAATCCAGTATCTGCTCTGCTCTGCCCTCCCTCAGTTACCAGAACCCTCTACTTTCCCTTGGAGGACAACCTGGATACACATTCAGACAAAGAGTAATCGCTAAGGTTTGCAAGACATTGAGATAGAACCAGGATCGGGGAGCTGGGGAAGCCTCCCTTCTCCTCTGGGAAAAGTCGAGTTTCTAAAGAGGAGGAGTGGAACCTTACAAGTCTGTGGGACTTCTGAAGTGGGAGCTGCAAGAAAAGAGTAAGTGGGTATGAAGATGAGCTAAAAAAAGGAGACAGAGAGATGTCCATGTAGCCCCTTTGAGACCAACACTATGAAGCCTCCTTTTTAGGCAGGGAGAATGAGAAAACTGGATATAGTTATATGCTCTCTTCCTTCCTCTAACACTAGCCTACTCTTTTGAGATCCTGGTCACAGAAGAACTTAGACTTCAAAGTGTGCAGAAAAGATGACTGGAGGTCCTGCCTAGTACATCTTTCCCAGTCATCCCTGCTTTTCATGGTCTTGGGGCTGTTGTACAGCTCTGTAGATAAAAACAGGTAGTAATACAAATGAATTCTTGCTGGGAGGGAAAAGAAATGCAAATAAACTATGTCTGGATCATAACTGATTATTGTTCCATGGATATTAACCTATTCGGCAATGATTGGTACATTAGCTTCAGCATTCCTGATGGCCTCAACGTGTGTCCACTGAACACTCTCTCTTAAGCCCATGCCAACATCTTACGGGTTCCATTATTCATTGCAGAGTTAAATAGAATTTTGATGTGTGTTTATTTTATATTTGGTTAACAGCTGGGATTTTACCTCATTTTTTCAAAGAGCTTAGCCCTAACAACATAGCAAGTGAGGCAAGGGAGGCCCGTGTTTGGAATGAGTAGGCAGTATGAAATTGAGACAGAGAGCACTATGACCACAGCAGATACCCCAGCTTCCTGATGGGTTATAAGATTTAATGAGCAAAGAATTAGCATGAGTAGAGACCCAGAGAAGGGCAACACTCAGAAGCACTCCCAGCCACGAGGAACAGACTGAATGCCATGGACGGCTCCTGGAGTTAGCCAGGAACACCCTCCCAGAGAGAGTTGACCCTGGCCTGTGCTGACCTACATATGGAGCACTGTCAATCAGGTGGTCAACAGCGTAGTGTCCTAACAAATGTGATAACATCAGATGTAACCAAAAACTGTAATAATCAATGCTAATATAGCAGTAGCTTTATTTTTTAAACCCTAATTTTATGCTAGGCAATGTACTAAGTGCTTTACGTTTATTATTATCTCATTTAATGAGATAACTTAATTTATATAAGATAGAGTATAATTATAGCTCATAATTAGATAATAATGTCTCATTCCTATGAGACTATAATGTAGATTCTATCATTTCCCCCATTTCACAGATGAAGAAATTAAATCGGAGACTTACTGAGGTAAGTTACCAGAAACACTCTGACACTGTATTATGTCAGTAGAATGCAAACTGTTCCATGAGTGGGAACACAAAATCCTGGGTTCTCTTTTTAAAAAAAATTTTATTCACATACAATGTATTATTAGCTCCAGGGGTACAGGTCTGAGAATCATCAGGCTTACATACTTCACAGCGCTCACCATAGCACATAGCCTTCCCAATCTGGGTTCTCATTGTACTAGAACTATTCTCTTGGCTTCCTTGAATCTCTGCGGCTACTTAGGAGAGGAAAACAAATTCTTTCTTTTTTTTTTTTTTTTTTAAGATTTTAAAAATTTATTTACTTGACAGACAGAGATCACAAGTAGGCAGAGAGGCAGGCAGAGAGAGAGGGGGAAGCAGACTCTCTGCTGAGCAGAGAGCCCGATGCAGGGCTCGATCCCAGAACCCTGGGATCATGACCTGACCCGAAGGCAGAGGCCCTAACCCATTGAGCCACCCAGGTGCCCTAAGAGGAAAACAAATTCTACCAGATTTTCATAAAGATCAATGAGAAAAATGTTCAGAGAATTTTGAAAGCCAGAGTGTTATAAGAATAGAATATGTTATTACTGGCAAATTGAGGTCATTAATTATCCACATAGCACTGGTGTTTTTTCAACCATTTTATTTTAATCAAGGTAAGTGTACTCTTCGGTCCCCATCCCCTTCTTCCCCCATCCCTCCCACTGTCATGGCGTTGATGTATTATCTCAAAATTTTGAGATTATTCTTTAGACATCCTCATTGTGATTTTCTTTGCTGTTTTGTAGGCTCTAATTAGAAAAGGTTAAGGTGGGAGAGAAACCAAAACCAAAACAAGATACTATCCAGTTTTATTTTAAAGCAACAAATGTAGTGTCAGCCATCATGTGAGGAGCTGGGAACATAGCAGTAAAGGAGACAGGCTCTCTGCTCTCAGGGAGCTAGGGTTTGGCTCTATACTATACTAGCACATATGTTCAAATCAAGTGGTGTTTATTTAACAACTACTGTGCACAAGACACTGGTGTCTATACCTCAGAGTGATGCTTTTCACACTTTGGCAAGCACCAGCATCACCTGGAAGTTTTGCTCTAACAGATTCCTCCACTCTACCCCAGATATTCTGATTTGGGAGGTCTCTGATAAGGCCTGATATTCTGTATTTCCAGCAAGCACCTGCCTGAGGCTGATGCTGGGTTTAGACCATATTTTGAGTAGCACCATATACGAGGGGATAGAAATAAATGGGACTTAGACCCTGTCCTCAGGCTGCTACACTCACTAGAGAGAGTGGCTTGAAAAGAATGTTAAAATGGAAAGGTAAGTGAGGGCCTATGACGTTGGAAGCTACCGATCAGTGTCCTCGCAGCGCAGGGGATGGAATGGAGGGGACTGGTGAGCAAAGGCTGGACCTCTGAGAAGCACAGGAGGTGGGGGGTATGCTGGACATGGAGCAGTGCTTTGTGCCTTCCTAAGGGTGAGACACTGGGGTGGGGGTTCAGTTTGTACAACTCTTTCCTCTCATTTTATGACCTTGGGCTGTGTCCTGGGTCATCTCTCTAACTTCCCTCTTTTCTTTTTTTCTGAACATACAGTCATATCCAGGTTTTCCAATAAGTTCTTCTTCTTTTTTTTTTGCTCGTTGTCAGGAAGGATAAATGGAAAGAAGCTCTACAAAGCTTTCTCTCAATAATCCTTCTCACGACTACTTGGTGTTGGGCCCAGGCAGTAACTTAAAACATAATGATTCATCTTGAAGGTAGGACTTAAGCTCCACGTCAGAGAAACACAGACTGAAGGAGAGGATCATCAGTGCTAGAATGGGGTCGGGGTTTCCAGGCTGAAGAACTGAAGGTGATGGGCAGCAGGGGCCAAGGAGCTATGTGAGGGCCCCACACCTGGAAATGCTGGTGGTGGGACACTAGGGCAGGGGAGACAGGGTGGTCTCAGAATCTGCTCTTGAGGTTCCCATCAGCGGTTCCCCGTTGTGAGGTTAGCTCAGCCTGCCTTCCTATATGATCTGAAAAAAATGTTGGGGCTTTAGGAAAGCAGCCATTCCGAAGAGTTTTGTAGCTTGCTGGGGAGGAAAGGGGAAAGGAAAGAAAATGCTAAGCAGGGAGACAAGGAAAAATTATAATCAGGGTCAAGTCATGGACTTGACTAGGGGCTGCTGTCCCTTCCCTAGATCTTGGGTTCTGCACGACAGATCTGCAGAAACCAGGAACTGTCTGCTCTCTGTCAACATCTCTTCCCCTTCCAAACTCTCCTTCTCAATGTGTTTGAAGCATTGCTCTGTAATTTCCATAAAAATCATCCAGCTTCAGTGCACGCACGTGCACATGCATGTACACCACACCCCTTTAAGACAACAGTTTTTCCAAATGAACGAGAGCAAAGAGGTTTCTTCACTGGAGAGAACTCTGGCCTCAGGAAACTAAAAAAGATGCAAAGGCTATGCTCCACAGCTGCTGCTCGCCCCTGTTGCAAAGGATAGTTGCTTGCCAGTCTTTCAGAACCCATGTCAAACACCAGGTCTAAGGGGTCCAGCTGCCCACTGTGCCTGTGAACCAGAGCACTCGTGCAGACACACACTGTCAGGCAGTGGAGAGGTGGTTCACTGAACCCGCACTCAGCTCTGCTACATAGAGTTAGTCCTGGTCTCCTCATGCTTACGATCAGAATGAACCATATTTATCCTACATCCCTTGCAGGCAGATGAGCCCATAGTGCCAGCATTTTGGTGGAAGTAAATTCAAGAAGTCCACCACTCAAATAACTGAGCGAAACAAGCTACAAATGACTTGTACAGCAACACATTGTTGAAAAGAAGAGCCATCTCCTGTGTATATTAACACCCATTCTTCAAGTATACACTGCCCTTCTATTTCCTGCTGCTGCAAACTGCCTCCTATCATGGTGCTTGAGAAGATCTTACTAACCAGTAATCATCACATCTCAGACTGGAAGAACAAAAACAACACCTTAGCTCTCAGGAGATACATAAGCACAAAGCACTCAGAGGATGACTGTACCAACAGAAATGCTTCTGTTTCGTGACCAGTACTTTCCAAACAGGTCAGTCATTTGCCCATTTGTTACCCTATATTTTTCTTGCAGTTCCCATGCTGTTCTCTGTAGGGCAGGAGGCTGCCCCTTGCACTGCCTGTTTCCTAGACTGCCTTGCCAGCTGGTTTCCACTGGGGTCGGCATCGGGAGACTGGAGAGGGAAGAGGGGAGAAGCTAGGGGTTTCTCCTTCTCCTCTGCTTCTGGTGGCTTCTCTAAAAGGGGCAGCAGTTTTCTTGTTCCAGCTGTTGGTAGGTGGCTGCCCTAGCTCCCAGCCTTTAGTAAGGTCACCTGAAACCCGAGAGGATCATCTGTGGTTGTCTCATTGCCTCGGGTTATATAGGATTAGAGTGTCTCAGTGGAACAAGCTATCCCAGGTCTACTTTCTCGACTGGATCCTCACTGACACACCATGTCAATGCTTAAACAGTTATTTATTCAGGAAACAAAACCAGATGCTATTATGTAGCTCAAAAGTATAGGCTGTTTTAGCTACTCAGCTATGCAGAGGCTTCAACTGCCACATACAATTTGGAATGGATAAACAGTAAATAATAAACTCAATGCACGTAGAGATTCTCCCATCCTAATCTGTCAACTCTATGAAGATAAAATTTGGTTAAATGGATGTATTTTGTCAGCTGTGCGAATGCTGAAGGCTATATACTAGGTTTAGTTACAAAGCAGTGGGCACTATTTAATAAATGAAAAGGAAGAGGGAAATACTATGATCTTTGAGGAGAAATAAGCAGTAAATGTAGAAAAATATAGGCTACGCTAGGCAAAAGCAATTTAGTCAAAATTCTAAAACCCTAGTGTTTACTGAGCTATTTGAAATAACCATAGGTAGCTTCAGGCAAAACAAATAATTGTAAAATGACAAAACATGATACATTTCTTGAGATTTTGACATCCTGGTGCAGAGAAGGAAGCTGAAGAATAAATGTTCTTGCTTGACTCAAAAGGAGAGAACCAAAATCCCAGAGATGAAATTAAAGACAGAAAAATTGGATCTTTGTCTCAAGAAATGAAGCAACACTTTTGATCAGACTATTGAAGTATTCTTCCCTGCTCTCTTCATCATTTTCGGTTGATCTGGTAAGAAAACCCATAAGGCAAATCTTACGGTCACAGGCAGTTAAATTAGGTAGCCCAAAGTTCTTTTATATGCTTAATTGCTTTGACTTGTAACAATTTATAAGGTGAATGACGGAATTACTTTGAATTACTGCTATTTTATTTGTATTTGATTCACACTTAAACCTATTACAAAAAGCTTTTTCAAGGATTTGTTTTCTGATACATGGTGGACAGTCTATTTGTCCACTGAGGCATGCTTTTATTCCAACTATTAGATGTTTTAAAAAAATGTCTAACCTTAGCCACAAAGGGGATTATCACTTTCGTTAGTCTTAGAAACATAATGAATTCTCCTGCTTTCTGGACTAGCATGTCAGCAATCCGGTTCTGAAAAATTCTTAATTGCAGAGCAAACATCTGCAATACCAAGTATTCTTATTTGGCGGTCATGGGTTTCCTCTATCCACCATGCATTTACTTCACTCTGACAAGATAATGTCACTCGTTTCTCCAGCAAAAGGCATTCTAGAGTAAAGAATGAGGGCAATAGTCCAGCCAAATTAAAGGATGTGATGTGCCCAGGGGATGCTAATGCTCACGGTACCTGGCACACCGTGTACAGATGGAAGATAATATTAAATTCTGCAGAGTAGAATCAGTTCCTTTGGGTTTGCAATATTTAATTTTAACCAAAAATTGTTTCTTCTCAGATAAGATTAAAAGGGACAGTCCTTGAGAACTATGGCTCTCCCGGAAAAGGCAGTTTTGACTTCCATACCATTGCGGAATTTGTCCCTGAAGTCTCCTTGGAGGCAAACTTTGGATGGAAGAAGAGTTTCTATTAAGAAAGCTCTTTTTCAATAATGAAACAAGATGGAATTGGGAGGGAGACAAACCATAAGTGACTCTTAATCTCACAAAACAAACTGAGGGTTGCTAGGGGGGAGGGGGGTTGGGAGAAGGGGGTGGGATTATGGACTTTGGGGAGGGTATGTGCTTTGGTGAGTGCTGTGAAGTGTGTAAACCTGGTGATTCACAGACCTGTACCCCTGGGATAAAAATATATGTTTATAAAAAAAAAAAAAAAAAGCTTTTTCCTAGGGTGAAAAAAGATAGTAGAAAAACACATTTGGGGTGCCTGGGTGGCTCAGTTGGGTAAAGCCTCTGCCTTTGGCTTGGGTCATGATCCCAGGGTCCTGGGATCGAGCCTCGCATTGAGCTCTCTGCTTAGCAGGGAGCCTGCTTCCTCCTCTCTCTCTGCCTGCCTCTCTGCCTACTTGTGCTGTCTGTCAAATAAATAAAATCTTAAAAAAAAAAAAAAGAAACACACATTTAAAAATGATAGGTTCTGGTCCCAGAGGGAGACATGGGAAGACCACGAACTCCCCTCTTCCATGGACACACCAGACCTACACCTTTTTATAGAGTAAATCCTCCTGAAGAAGAGCCAATTGCTGACTGAACAGCTTCTGAATCACAAAAGATAGAGCCCACGAAGAGAACACCATGAAACACAGAGGCACTACAAGGAAGGGAATTCTCATGCCTGAAGCTGCCAGCTGCAGTGGGAAGGGACAGTACTCAGAGACCTGGTGGGGATTCGTCTGTCCCAGGGCACAGAAAAATAGTCATGCTTTCAGAGAGGAACTAGAATATAGAGAAACCAGCCAAATGGCTCAGGAGCTGCTCATGCTGTCTGGGTTAGAGCTAGTCACTGCCATTGTTTATGCTCCTCCTTCACTATAATAATGCAACAGGAGCAGGATACAGAGGCTGTGGTGGGCCTATCTCCTCAGCAAGCACCAAGATCACTAGCCCAAACCAGCCCCAGCTGTCCTGGACCACAGAAAAAAGCTGAAGTTTAAAATTGCTGTTAGACCAAAAAAGAACCAAGGTCACTAGCCCAAACCAGCCCCAGATGTCCTGGACCACAGAAAAAAGCTGCAGTTTAAAAGAGCTGTTAGACCAAAAAAGAACCAGCCCTAGAACCCACCCAAAGTGAGGGAACTGCTGGGACTCTGCATCAGAGGGGCCGGTGAATAGCTGGGTTTTACATTGTTCCCTCCACCTTGATAGCATGGGTGGGAGCATGGGTCTGGGTGTTGTATCCCTCCTGCCACCTCAGCAAGGCCTGGGCCTTAGCCCACACCAACCCCAGGCACCCCACGAAGTGCCAAAGTGCTGCGCCCATCGGCAAAGCCCAGGTCAGTGTTCACTAAGCTCCAACCAATCTGCCAAGGTGCCACAGGTGGAAAGCACCCTAGAACACTGCAGGGAGACAACACTTTAGCTTTAGATGGCTTGCTAACATACTCTGAGTAAAGAACCTTCTGGTTCATGCTGGCTTTGGATCCAGGAACCCTGCCAAGGTACTTCCTATGTGGAGGGTCCCAAACCCTTGGCCTATGCCTCAGTTTCAGCCAGTCCACCAGGGCATCCCTTGTCCGTGGTAGGACACATAATTTCCTAGCCCATACCCCATCTTACTTCTAGTCATCCCACCATGGTGCTCTCCGCACAGAGTGCTCGAGGACATACTAGCTTACACTGGCTTGCACCAGCCTCATCACCCTGCCAGAACACCCTCCGTGCTGAGGACCCCACAACATGCCAGCTTGCACTTACTTCAGCTTCAGCTGCTCTGCCAGGGAGCCCTCTGTGTGGAGAACCCAGAGACCATTCAAGACTGTACCCAGTTCAGCTCCAGGTGACTTGCCAGAGCACTCTGTTTGTGGAGTACCCTGGGACACCCACGATCCATACCCCACTTCGGCAACAGAAGCCTTGCTAGGGTGCCCCCTGTGTGAAAGAGTGGCTCCAGCCACTCTTCCAAGGCAAATTCTATATGCAGAGCTCAATGACCTCTCAGTTTACACTCTCTTCAGCCTCTCTGCAGAAAGCCTAGGGACTGCCCTGGTCCATATACACTTCAGCTGTAGTTACCCAACTGGGGCACCTCTGTTTGAGAGCCCCAGGACCTTCTGGCGTGCACCCACTTTAATTTCAGCTGTCCTGCCAGCTCTCCAAGTGGAGAGTCCCAGGGCTACTCTGGCCCAGCTCATGCCCAGTTCAACCCCAGCCATCCCATCATGGCACCCTCAGCATGGAGTGCTCCAAGGCCCCCAACTCACCCCAGACACAGCTCCAGCCTTCTAGCCGATGTCACCCAGAGTCTACACAGGGCATGACCATACACAAAACCAGTCCTCCAAATTTAGGACAAGGAGCTATTCTATCTAACTCACAGAAACAAAGACAATCAAGCAAAATGAGGAGATAGGAAAATGCTCCAAAGAAAAGCATAAGACAAAAACTCAGAAAAAGGACTAAATGAAACAGATATAAGCATTACCTAACAGAGACTTTCAAGTAGTGATAATAAAGATGCTCATGAGACTGTTCTTTCAGAATTCAAGATTTCACCAAAGAGATATGAAATACAAGAAAGAACCAAACAGAGTTGAAGAATACAGTAACTGAAAAGGAAATATACCAGAAGGAATCAGTAGATTAGTGGATGCAGAAGAAAGGATCAGTGATCTGGAAGACAAGGCAATGGAAAGCACCCAGACTCGACACCAAAAAGAAAAAGGAGTTTTAAAAATGAGGACAGGTGAGGGGTGCCCTTGGTGGCTCAGTGGGTTGGCTCAGGTCATGATCTCAGTGTCCTGGGATCGAACCCCACATCAGGCTCTTCTCTCTCTTCCTGCCTCTCTGCCTACTTGTGATCTCTCCCACTCTGTCAAATAAATAAATAAAATCTTTTAAAAAAAATGAGGATAGGGAAGGGATCTTGTGGAAGCATCAAGCAAACACTCTCATTATAGGAGTCCCAGAAGAAGATAGCAGCAGAGAACTTTTTTGAACAAAAAATAGCTTATGACTTCCCAAACTGGGGGAAGCAGACATCCAGATTCAGGAAGTACAGAAATCTCCAAAAAAGGAAAATCCAAGAAGGTCCACACCATGAAACATGAAAAAATATATTATATTTAAAAGGAGCCTGGCTGGCTGAGTTGGTGGACCATGTGACTCTTGATCTTCGAGTTGTGAGTTCCAGCCCCATGATGGGTATAGAAATTACTTAAAAATTTAAAACAAAACAAAACAAAGTAAAAGATTAAAGATATAGAAAAAACTTTAAAAGCAGCATAAGGGAAGCAAATACTAACATAAAAGGAAATCCCTGTAATGCTATCAGTTGGTTGTTCAGCAGAAACACTACAGGCCAGAAAGGAGAGATAGGATATATACAAAATGCTAAGAGGAAACAAACAACAGTGTAGAGCCAAGAATACCCTGCAAGGTTATCATTCAGAACTGAAAGAGGGATAAAATGTTTCCCAAACAAACATTAAAGGAGTTCATTGCTGCTAAACTAGCTTTAGAAGAAACATTAAAAGGAATTCTTTAGTTGGAATAGAAAGGTACATAATTACAAGAAAATTATGAAAAAAAAAACATGTAAAAGATGACAACATACACACAAAATGTAGAGATAGGAGTTAAAACCATTGTTCTTTCAGAATGTGTTCAAACTTAAGTGACCAACAACTGAATAAGGACTGCCAAGTATTTATGATGCTATGTATAAACCTTTTAATAACCACAAACCAAAACCTCTAATAGACAAAAAATAAAGAGCAATAAAGCCAAGCATAATACTACAAAAAGTCTTTAATCACAAGGAGAGAAAAAGAACAGAGAACTACAAAAACAACCAGAAAACAATGAACAAAATGGCATGAAGTACATATATATCAGTAATTATTTCACATGTAAATGGTCTAAGTGCTCCACAAATGACAGAATAGATTAAAAAAACAACAACCATCTATATGCTACTTACAAGAGACTCACCTCAGATTAAAGACCTAAACTGAAAGTTAAAGAATGGAAAAAGATTTTCCATGCATATAGCAGTGGAAAAAAAGCTGGGCTACCAATACTTTCATCAGACAAAATAGACTTTAAAACAAAGACTGTTAACAAGAGACAAAAAGGGGCATCACATATGATAAAGGAGTCAATCCAACAAGAAGCTATAAAGTTGTAAATATCTATACCCAAGAGAGAACCACCTAAATACATAAAACAAATATTAAAAGACAAAAAAGGAAAAGTTGACAGTAATATAATAATAGTAGGGGACTTTAACATATCATGTACATCAATGGACAGATCAGATCACCCAGGCAGAAAACGAGTAAGAAAACAGTGTCTTGAATGACATATTAAACCCAAAATGACTGAATACACATTCTTTTCAAGTATACATGCGACATTCTCTTGAATACATCATATTTAGGCCCCAAGGTAAGTCTCAAATTTAAAAAGATTGATATCATATCACACAGTGATATTAAACTAGAAATTAATCTCAAGGGAAAAAAACTAGGAAAAAAACTAATATATGGTACAACATGCTACTAACAGCTGATGGGTCAACGAAGAAAAATGAAAGTGAAAACACAACATTCCATAATCTTTGCTATGCAGTGAAAGCAGTTCTAAAAGGGTAATCTATAGCAACACAGGTCTCTGTGAAAAAATAAGAAAAAATCTCCAATAAGCAATCTAATTTTGTACCTAAAGAAACTTAAGAAAGAAGAAGACATCCAAAGGACAGAAGAGAAAAAATAGTAAAGATGAGAGCAGAAATAAAGGAAATGGAGGGAAAAAAAAAAAAAAGTCAAGGGTTTGTTTTTTGAAAAGGTAAGCAAAATTGATAAACTTTTAGTCAGATTCAAAATCAGAAACAAAGGAAGAGAAGTAACAACTGGTACTAGAGAAATATAAAGAACTCTAAGAGAACATTATGAAAAAATTTATGTGAACAAAATAGACAATCTAGAAGAAATGGATAAATTCTTAGATAAACATAATCCTCTGAAACTGAATGGGGAAGAAATAGAAAATCTGAAGAGACCAATTACTAGTAATGAAATTGAATTGGTAATCAAAAAAATCCCAACAAACAAGAAGTTCAGGATCAGATGGATGTGCAGGCAAATTCTACCAAAGATTTAAAGAAGAGATAACCCCTTTTGTTACTCCAACTATTCCAAAAAGGAAAAGAGGATAGAGAACTTCCTAGCACATTCCATTAGGCCAGCATTACCCTGATACTAAAAGCAGACAAAAACACTATGAAACAAGAAAACTATATACCGATATCCATGATGAAATACATGTAAAAATCCTCAAGAAATATTAGCAAACTACATTCAATGATACATTAAAAGAAATACCCATCATGCTTAAGTAGAATTTATTCTGGGTAAGGAAGCACGGTTCAATATTTGCAAGCCAATCTACATAATACACCCATCAACAAAACAATAAAAATTGTTAATCTCAATAAATGCAGAAAGCAATTGATAAATTGATAAATTGATAAATTTATCAATTGCTCATAATAAAAACTCACAACAAAGTGGACTTAGAGGGAACATGGTTCAAATTAATAAAGGCCATATATGAGAAACTCACACCCAACATTATATTCAATGGGGAAAAACTGAAAGGTTTTCTTCTAAGATAAAGAAGAAGACCATGATACCAGCCTCACCACTTTTATTCAAAACTATACTGGAAGTTCTAACTACAATAATCAGATAAGAAGAAATTAGAGGTATCCAGATTGGTAAAGAAGAAGTACAACTATCACTATTTGCAGACGACATGATACTATGCATAGAAAACTGTAAAGACTTTGCCAAAAACCTATCAGAATAAGTTAGGTCAGTAAATTGCAGGATAGAATATTAATATGCAGACATCAACCATGTTTCTATATACTAACAAAAAGTAGCAGAAAGAGAAACGAAGAAAACAATTCCATTTACAATTACACCAAAAATCAAATACCTAGGAGTAAATTTAACCACAGAGGTCAAAAACCTGTATTCTGAGAAGGTTAAAGTTGATAAAAGAAGTTGAAGATGACAGAAATGCAAAGCAATTCCATGCTTACGGATTTAAAGAATTTTTTTAATATGTCCACATTATCAAAGCAATCTACAAATTCACTGCAATCCCAACCATAATACCAACATTTTTCACAGACCTAGAGCAAATAATCCTATAAATTGTATGCAATCACAAAGACCACAAATTGCAAAAGCAATCTTGAGAAAGACAAATAAAGCAGGAGGTATTATCACAATCCCAGATATCAGATTATGCTACCACACTGTATTAAATCAAAACAGTATGGTACTGGCAGAAAAAGAGACACATAGATCAACAGAACATAACAGAGAGCTCAGAAATAAACCTATACTTATATGGTCAATTCATCTATGATAAAGGAGGAAAGAATATACAATGAGGAAAAGACTGTTTTTAACAAATGGTGTTCAGAAAACTGGACAGCTACACACAAAAGAATAAAACTTGTCCACTTTCTTATGCTATACACCAGAAGAAACTTAAAATGGACTAAAGAAGTAAATGTGAGACATGAAATCATAGAAGTCCTAGAAGCAAACATAGGCAGCAATTTCTTTAACATTGGACTAGGCAATATTTTTTTCACTATCTATCCTCAGGCAAATGAAACAGAAGCAAAAAAAAAAAAAAAAAAAAGTATTGGCACTATACCATAATAAAAAGCTTGAACAATGAAGGAAATCATAAAAAAACAAAAACAAACAAACAAACAAAAACCCAAGCAACTTACTGAGTGGGAGAAGATATCCACAAATGATATAACTCATCAAGGTTTAATATCCCAAACAGGTAAAGAACTTAAGAAACTCAAATCAGAAAAAAAAAAAAAAAGGTGTTTTTTTTTTAAATTTAAAAAGGGCAGAAGACCTGAAAAGACATTTCCCAAAGACATAGAGATGGCCAACAGATAGATGAAAAGATGCTCAATATCCATCATTATCAGAGAGATACAAATCAAAAGCACAATGGGGTATCCACTTTGTACCTCTCAGAATAGCTAGAATCAAAAAGATAAGAAATAAGTGTTGGCAAGGTTGTGGAGATAAATCCTTGTGCACTGTTGGTGGGAATGTAAATTGGTATAGCCATTGTGGAAAATAGTACATGTGTTCCCCCTAAAATTCAAAATAGAAATACCATATGATTCAGTAATTCCACTACTGTGTAACTACCCACAAAAACCAAAAATGCTTATTCAAAAAAATATATGCATCCCCATGTTTACTGCAACACTATTTACAATAGCTAAGATACGAAGTGACTCAAGTGGCCATCTGTAGATGAAGGAACAAGGAAGATGTGGCATATATATACAATTGAGTATTGCTCAGCCATGTAGGAAGATGAGATCTTCCCATTTGCAACAACATGGTTGGACCTAAAAGAGGTCTTTGATTTATAACAAATAAGTCAGACAGAGAAAGACAACTATATGACTTCACTTATAAATGGAATCTAAAAGCAAAACAATGAGTAAACAAATGAGCAAAAAGCACAGACCCATAAACACAAAGAACAAACTAACTGTTGCTGGAGAGGGGATGGGCAAAATGGGTGAACAGGAATGGGAAATAGTCTTCTAGTTAAGAAATGAGTAAGTCATGGGGGTAGAATGTACAGCATAGGGAATATGGTCAGTGGTATTGTAATAGCATTGTATGGTGACAGACGGTAACTACAATTGGGGTGAGCATAGCCTAACAGAGACATCTTGAATCACTATATTGCAACCCAAAGCTAATGTACCACTATGCATCCACTATATGTAAAAAAAAAAAAAATTAAATAAATAAATAAATAAATAAATAAGTATATATATATATATATATATACATACATACACACACACACACACACACACACACACACACACACACATACACCTATGATCCATGATCCTTGAATCTTATCATTTTCCAAGGTGGGTGATAGTTACAAATAAGCAATGTAAGAATTCCAGACAATTTAGTAAATTCCCAAAATTCACATTTGCCTCAAACTAAATGTGAAACTTGAAAATGAGTGCTAGTTTGTATCTATGAGCTCTCTTAACGGGAGACAGATCACCAGTACTTAGAAAGGTCCTGCGCTTCCCAACTGCGGTGACCATCCAAATGACACCATTTTGGCCTGACATGTGGCCTTAAAAAGCATGATTTTTCAGAGAAAGTCAAAAGTAGAAATTAACTAGTGGATTCATGTTCCTATTCACCAGAAAAATTTGAGCTACAAATCCAAACAGTAATGTCCAAAACAAACAAACAAACAAACAAACAAACAAAAAAATACAACAAACTAAACTGGCTACTCTGACTGCCTAGCACTTACTCTGTTTTATCATCCTGAAGAGAAAGATAGAAGATGACATCACTAGGCTATTCTGGTTGGGTGGAAGATGCCACTACTCAAATCTTGCAAAGTCTTCATTGCATCTCCAATTCCTCCTCTCCATTGGTGACTTTTCACCCCAGCCCCAACCTGCCATGGATACTGGCATGGCATGAGGTAGTTGATTTCCACCCATGAATCCACTGTGATGAATGCCTTGGTTTATTTGAGTGGTTATAGGACCAGTACCCATTGTGGCCATGCTCTCCTGTTTGAAAAGCAAAAGCAATTGGTTTCTTCCAATGGTTCTAATAGTGGTTATTGACTGGAGGTGATTTGGTCTCCTAGGTGATTTGGCATTATCTGGAGACATTTTTGATTGTCATGGCTTTGGGAAGGAGGTGCTACCAGCATCTACTGAATAAGGACCAGAGGTGCTACTAAATAATCTTCAGTGTACATAATATCAGCCCCCCCCCTTCCCCAACAAAGAATTCTTTAGCCCAGACTGTCAATAGTACCATGGCTGAGGGGCTCTGTGTTTTAACATACCAAGGGATTTACTTTCTTAAATAATCATTTATCCAAGGAGCTTGAGCTTTACCTTGGTATAAAGTCAGAGTAGTAGCATCTAATTAGTTCAAATAAACTCAAAAAAACTACTTGGGTTGCTTTCAAGAAGCACAAAACAACAACAAACCCTAAACACTTTTAGCTATTGCTTTACTTACAAAGTGAAAAAACATATTGAAAATGCCATAGACAACAGACATTTTTTGGTTTTTAAGTAGAATTCTTATTAAGGGAGTGGTATTTTTCAGATTCAGTAACAGCATGCGGCCATTTTCGTAGGGGGCCACAAGGTCTAGGACTAGGTGGAAAAGATTTAAACTTTCCAATTTCCTTTCTATGGTGTACCAGAAGTTTCAATATCCTTTCATCACTAAATGTACCCCAGATGATCCAATTTTTACTTATTCCTTTTTCCTCCTCATAACCTAAAACTGAAGAATTGGCTGCTTGAATTCTTCCTTCTTAGGGTAATTACGATAGTTAGCATTTACTGAGCACTTACTATGTGGTAGGAGCTTATAAAAGGATTTTTCACGTTTCATCTCATTTAATACTCAAAACAATGCTGTGACATAGGACTCATGTTATCCCCACTTCACAGCCGAGTAAAATGAGGCAGAGGAAGTTTAATAATCTCACCTAGAAATGCACAGCTAGTCAGGGGAGGGGTAGGAGTATAAGCCAAGGGGATTCAGCTCAAGAGCCAACATCTTTCATGTCTATGCTGTTTAGTCTAGAAGACCAGATATTCCCTCTCTTTCCTTTTTTTTTTTTTTTAAAGATTTTATTTATTTGACAGACAGAGAGATCACAAGCAGGCAGAGAGTCAGGCAGAGAGAGGGGGAAGTAGGCTCCCTGCTGAGCAGAGAGCCAGATGGGCTTGATCCCAGGACCCTGAGATCATGACCTGAGCTGAAGGCAGAGGTTCAACCCACTGAGCCACCAGGTGCCCCTTCCCTCTCTTTCCTAATACATTTTCCCTCCTTCCCTTACAATAATTCTGCTGGATGGGAATCCATCTATGGTCACGTTTCTTAAAGTGACAGGAAAAAATAACAATGCAGTCCAACAATATTTTTAATAGAAATTCAAAGACTTGTATTGAAAAAACCAGGACCCTGGTCACGTTTGGACCTCATATTTATAAACACAGTCTCTTCATACCTTCTGGCCACCATCCTTTCCACACTCTGTCATGATGGTGGAGGTTGTCTTTGTTCAGTGTGGTGGACTCTGCACTGCTCCCCATCTGCCATCCTTGCCTTTGCCTACCCAGGCTGAGCACTGACATTACCTTTCCAGGATTATCTCTTGCTATTCCTCTGCTCTCGAGTTATTCACTTTCTTAAACAAGCCCAACCTTGCATTGGGGTAACCTTTCCTAGGTTCTGTGCCTAGAATACCATCTCTTTTTTTGCATATATGCCAAGTCTGTCTGTCTTTGAACTCCCAGATCAAGTTCCAACTTCAAGCGATATTTCCTTTTTTCTTGGTTCTTACAGCACTGGCTAGCTCCAGTGTTCATTTGGCTCCTAATTCTATGGGATATTATTTTGTAGTGTTATAAAAGCATTATACAGGAGGATTTCTGTTCTGAGTTACGGAGTTGCATTCTAGAAAAAATATAAGGAGTGTCTTAGACTTCCTTGTGTTCTCCCAAGTATTTAACAGTAGCCTGCAAGGATTTAGCAAATGACTGAATAGGGGAAGGGAGGGAGAGCTGAATGGGAAGTCATCAGAGAGGGAGACAAACCATTAGAGACTCTCCACTATAAGAAACAAACTGAGGGTTGCTGGAGGGAAGGGAGGGGGAAGGGTGGGGGCAATTGGGTGATGGACACTAAGGAGGGCACATGAGGTGATGAACCCTGGGTGTTATATGCAACTGATAAATTACTGAACTCTACATCAGAAACTAATTATGTACTAAATGTTGGCTAATTAAATTAAAGAAAAAAAAAGAATAAATGACAAAATAAATGAGTAGAGTTTGGTGAAAATATCCTCTACCACCGCAATCTCTACTTTCACAAGAGGCAGGAATACCCCCTGTAGGGAATGGATGCTGTGGTGAAAAGCTGGGGAATGACAATCAAACACATTCTCTTAAGGCCTCTGTCAGCACCCAAACAGGATACAAATATTTTAATTACAACCCTTTTGCTAAAGAAGTCACAGTTTATCTATTGTAGGTGTCCTTTTCAGTACAAGGGAATGTTATTTTGAGAACTCTTAAGAATTCAGACTCTGAACAAACACTGTGAAGCAAACACACACTCACGCACACCCACCACTGTGTACAGCTCATTTTTTTTTCCTCCTGCTGCCATTTAGGCCAAACCAGCTTTAATTAACATTCTTCCCTAAATTACTCTTTATCGCTAATAAGGTGCTAAAGATCTGTTAGCAACGGTGGCTGAGTAACATGAAAGTCTCTTTGCGGGTAAGAGGGCACCTGGGAAGTCAGGGGATTTCTGTGCAGCCTTGTGTCTCATTCCTAAACCTTCCCTAGTTGGGAATTTGCCTGAGAAGGAAAAAATGCAGATGGAGCATGAGCAGTTCCTGTGGATTCTAGAAGATCAGAAGCCTGGGGGAGGTAAGAGGAGAGTAAAGCACCCAAGAAAAAGGAAAATTCTAATTGAAAACCCTGATTAAAATCGTCATGGCTCCTGGCACTTGAATCCAGAGGAAGACAAGAAAAATGACTGGCCAATTGCTTTTTGCCAGCTGTCCTGGAAACAAAAGGAAAAAAAAAGAAAACCACATTGGTCATATGAAGATATGTCACCAGTAATTTCTTTCAAAGAAATCTACTGTAAGATAACTGAGAAAGAACAATTAACTGAAGAGCCCCACAGTTGATAAGAATTTTGTATTTTTTTCCAAACCCAGAGAATAGGCTGAATTCCTTTAAAGCTCACAGTTGTGGACACTTTAGTTTTCTGGTCCCTTAAGCTATTTTTTATTGAGAATTTATGCTTTCCAACCTCACTGGACAATGAGTCACCTCACCAGAGACCATGTAGCAGATAGGGCACTAATAAAGTTCCAGATCGTTTGTGGAAGGCAAACTGGTGCTGAGAAAACAGGCTGGCAGACATCATCAGAGTCTGCTCGGAGTTTTACAGACTGGGATTTGCTTTTTTTCCCTTAATTTTATTTATTTGACAGTGAGAGATAGAAAGAGGGAGAGTGAGAGCACAAGCAGGGGGAGCAGCAGGCAGAGGGAGAAGCAGGCTTCCCGCTGAGCCACCGAGGTGCCCCAGAGGTTTTTGTTTTGTTTTTGTTTTTTAAGATTTTATTTATTTATTTGACAGAGAGACACAGCAAGAGAGGGAACACAAGCAGGGGGAGTGGGAGAGAGTGAAGCAGGCCTCCCAAGGAACAGGGAGCCCAATGTGGGACTCAATCCCAGGACTCCAGGATTATGACCTGAGCCGAAGGCTGATGCTTAATGATTGAGCCACCCAGGCACCCCCTCCTCCCAGAGTTGGCTTTTAATAAAATTAATTTACTCCTGATAATGAACAGCAACAGTTTATCTGGTAAGTCTTGTACACCTCAGTGGCTGCTCGCTGATATGGATACCAAAAGCCACATTTTACTTTTGACAGTCTCTGATAGAAAAATGAAAAGGCAATTATAATCTCATCAGAAAACCCCCAAACATAAACCTTTTGCCTAATGCAGTGAACTTCTTTCACATTAACCGTATTTCCCCAAAATGGAGCTCTCCTGCCTAATGCTTCTAGCATAATCGAAGAGGCTGGAGAAGACAAAGGCGCCGCCACCTAGAAGTTGGCCCACTCTGACCAGAGTTAATACAAGAACACTTGATTACAGAGTTGACACTTCAGTGTTGTTTAGCCAACACGTTATTGTGACAGCCCTTTATTAAATGGGCAGAAAAGTCTATTTGATTTTTTCTGGGAGAGCTCAATTGCATATTATCATGATCCTCTTAAAACCAGACCTTGGTTATAGAGACTCCCTTAATTGTGAGAATGGCAAGTCTGGCAGTAGATGGCTACTGGCTGCTTCCCAATCAGTTTTCCTCTCCCCAAGACAGGGCCACCAGCTAGAGACACCATTTCCCAGCCTCCTCACAACCAGACATGGCTAACCACCCATGATGGTTCATTTTCTGTGGTAAATTGACTGGGCCGAAGAAAGCCCAGATAGCAGTTAATTATTACTTCTGGGCATTTCCAAAAGAGATTCACATTTGAACTGGTACACTGAGTAAGGCAGATGGTCCTCCCCAGTTGAGGGCCTTCATAGAACCCAAGGATGGAGAAAGGTTGAGTTTCTTTGTCTGCCTTGGAGGGTGACTAGGAACACAGATTTTCTCCTGCCTTGGCACACCTGGTTCTCAGGCCTGCAGACCAGGGTGAAGCCCTATATTACCGATTCTATAGGTTTCACCCTCTCTAACTCTACCACTGGCTATCCTTGGTCTCCCACTTGCAGAGAGCACAACATAGGACTTCTCAGTCTCCATCATCATCTCCATCATCTCCATCTTCCATACAAGATTCCTTGTAATCAATCTCTCTAGATGTATCTGTATAGTATACATATCCTAGTTGTTCTGTTTCTCTGGAGAACATTATTACAGTGACTAAGCTCTGATCAATAGAATGAGAGAATGGGTAAGGACAGCTTCTGCTTGCTCCTTGGAAGGCAAGTATTTGCCCTGGACCATCTCACATGTCCCATCTTGTAGTAATCTGGCTCAGGCTTAGACCTGGCTTCCACCATGCAGAGCAGGTTAATGACCCAGTGAAGACCTTGGCAAACATGGCTGTCCTTCCAGCTTAGTCTGGTCAGGTTATTAAAGGAGACTGAAAGTGGCATCTTACCTATTTTAGATTTGTATCTTAGGGTCTTTTGTTAGAGCAGCTTAGCCTTTAGATGACCTAACAGCCAATTTTTGTTTCAACTTGTATAAATTCCATGCATCCACCTACGGTGGTATCCCTCTTTTAAAAAGACTCTGAGTCCTTTGTGCAGTTTCTAAGCCCAGTGCAGAGAGCTGGAAAATACTTTTCAAGTCCTATTTTTCAGCAGCTGATGGAATCAAGTCATTCATTTTAAGAGCTGCAATTTCTGAGATGTACCAGTCCAGTTATATGCTTTCCTACATCAGCAGCCATGGGCATTAAGTATAAGCTAACATTTCTTTCTGTGAACTTGGCATGTGAAGTTTCTGCATGATTTTCTTATCCTTTGGGAGTGAGCACACAAAACTATTGTGCTATACATGAATTCTCTCTTATACACAAACACTAAAGAAACCCATCTGAGTGTTTTTTTGTTTTCCCTTTGAAACTGGAATTAATGTGTGCTAGTCCATTAGTAAGGAATATGGGTTCTGTTACAAATGGGGGGAAAAAACTATCATTCTAAATGTAGTTTCTAGATTTATGAAGATGACAATTAAAAATCGTAAACATTTAAGGTATATGATTTGAGGTTTGATATACACTTGACACTTGAACCACGAGTTTGAACTGCACAGGTCCGCTTAGACACAGGTTCTTTCTTTCTCCTTCCTTCATAAACACACTGGAGTACTACAAATGTATTTTCTGTTCCTTAGGATTTTCTTACTAATATTTTCTTTTCTTTAGTTTACTTTATTCTAAGAATACAGTATATACTACAACATATAAAATGTGTTAATTGACTGTTTCTGGTATGGTTTCCAGCCAAAAGCAGGCTACTGATAAATTTGGGGGGACTCAAAAGTTATATGTAGATTTTCACCTGTGTGGTAAATTTGGTGCCCTTAACTCTGGCATCATTCAAGGGTCAGCTATATATTTACCTTGTGGAATATTCATCACAAACAAGCTATTAAGTCCATCATCTCCTACACTTACCTTTTGCATTTTCTTTTTCTTACTGAGCACTTAGGATCTTCCCTCATAGCAAATTTCAGTTACACAATGTTAACTATAGTCACATTTTGTACAGGCGTACCTCATTTTATTGTTTCAGTTTATTGTGCTTCAGAGGTATTGCATTTTCACAAACTGAAGGTCTATAGCAACTGTGTATTGACATTTGTTCACTTCAAGTCTGTTTCACGTGTTGGTAATTCTCATAATATTTCAAACTTTTTCATTATTATATTTTTATAGTGATCTGTGATCAGTGATCTTTGATGTTATTATTGTAATTGTTTTGAGACATCAGGAATCACACCCATATAAGGCAGCTAATTTAATAGGAAAACGTTGTGTATGTTCTGAATGGTCCATAGACCAGAGGTTCCCCCTGTCTCGCTTCTTCTCCTCAGGCCTCCCTATTCCCTGAGACACAACATTGAAATCTGGCCAATTAATAACCTTATAATGGCCTGTGAGTATTCAGGTGAAAGGAAGAGTCACATGTCTCTCACTTTAGGGGATAAGTTAGAAATGATTAGTTAGTAAGGAAACAATGTCAAAAGCTAAGAGAGGCCTAACATCATGCTGAACAGTTAGCCAAGTTATGACCATGAAGGAAAAGTTTCTGAGGGCAATTAAAAGTGCTACCCCAGTCAGCATTTGGTGTGAAGAAAGCATAAGTGTCTCACTGCTGAGATGAGGAAAGTTTTAGTGGCTTGGGTAGAAGATCAAACCAGCCATGACTTTCCCTTAAGCCAAAGCCTACTCCACATTGAAGCCCTAACTCTCCTCAACTCTGTGAGGGCTGAAAGAGGTGAGGAAGCTGCAGAAGAAAAGTTGGATTGGATGGTTCAAGGAAGAAAGCGGTCTTCATGACAAAAGCACAAGGTGAAGCAGCAAGTGCCAATGAAATAGCTGTGATGAGTAAGCTGGAAGATACGGTTGAGATAATTCATGAAGGTAGCTATACGAAACAAGAGATTTTCAACATAGACAAAATAGCCTTATATTGGAAGGTGCCATCTAGGGCCTTCATAGCTATACAGAAATCAATGCTTGGTTTCAAAGGACAGGCTGACTCTCTTGTTAGGGACTACTGCAGCTGGTGACTTCCAGTTGAAGCCAACGCTCATTTACCATGGTGAAGTTTTTTTTTTTTTTTTTTTAAGATTTATTTGACAGAGACACAGTGAAAGAGGGAACACAAGCAGGGGGAGTGGCAGCGGGAGAAGCAGGCCTTCTGCTGAGCAGGGAGCCCGATGCGGGGCTTGATCACAGAACCCTGGGATCATGATCTGAGCCAAAGGCAGACGCCCAACCACTGAGCCACCCAGATGCCCCACCATGCTGAAGATCTTAAGGTCCTTAAGAATCATGCTACATCTATTCTGCCTGTGCTTTACATGTGGAACAAAGCTTGGATGATGGCACGTATGTTTACAATATGGTTTACTGAATATTTTAAGCCCACTATTAAGGTTTACTCAGAAAGACAGATCTCTTTCAAAATAGTGTTGCTCATTGACAATGCATCCAGTCACCCAAGAGCTCTGATGGAGATGTACAACAAGATTAGTATTTTCACGGCAAACACAGCATCCATTCTGCAGCCTATGGGTCAAGGAGAAATTACGATTTCCAAATTCTTATTTAAGAAATATATTTTGTAAGGTTACAGTTGCCATAGATAGTGGTTTCTCTGATGAATTTGGGCAAAGTAAGCTAAAAACCTCGGGAAAGAATCCACCATTCTAGATATCACTAAGTATATTTGTGATACATAAGAAAAAGTCAAAATATCAACATTAACAGGAGTTTGAAAGAAGTTGATCCTGGCACTCATGGAGGACTTTGAAGTGTTTAGGATGTCAGTGAAAGAAGTAAGTAGAGAAATGATACAAAATGTAAGAGAATTTATAATTAGAAGTGGAGCCTGAATTTGTGCCTGGATTGCTGCAATTTCATGATAAAACTTGAAGGGATGAGGAGTTCTTTGTTATGAATGAGCAAAGAAAGTGGTTTCTTGACATGGAATCTACTCCTGGTGAAGATGCTCTGAAGAATGTTGAATGACAACAAAGGATTCAGAATATTACATCAACTTAGTTGACAAAGCCATGGCAGGGTTTGAGAGGACTGACTTCAACTTCAAAAGCTCCACTGTGGGTAAAATGCTGTCAAACAGCAGCACATGCTACAATCAAGAGCCCATCAATGCAGCAAACTTTACTGTTGCCTTAAGAAATGGCAACAGTCACCCCAACCTTCAGCATCCACAACCCTGATGAGACAACAGCCATCAGTATAACAAGGCGAGCTCCACAGGCAAGAAGACTTCGAACTTGCTGAAAGCTCAGATGATGGTCAACATTTTAAAGAAATATTTAATTAAGGTATGTACCTTGTTTGTTTGTTTTTAGACAATGCTACTGTACACATCATGAACCACAGTGTGGCCAAAGCATAACTATTTTATGCACTGGGAAAATCGGACCCATTTAATTACAATTTTCTCCCTATTGAGATGATTTGGAATTGAAACCGCAATATCTCATTTTATTTCCAGAACCACATCTTGTTTATTTGAAATTTCTCCAACATCTTCCCATTTCCCCCCTACCCAGTAACCACTAGTCTACTTTATGTTTCTAGGAGTTTGACTATTTTAGATTCTACATATAGATGAGATCATTAAGTAATTGGCTTTCTGCATCTGGCTTAACTCCCTTAGCAGAATGTTCTTCAAGGTTCATCCATGTTATAGCAGGATTTCCTTCTTTTTTAAGGTCAAATAATATTTTAGGATGTGTGAGTGACATAGATCTCTATCACATTGTTTTTATCCTTTCATCCATGGATGCATATTTAGGTTGTTTCCGTGTATTTTGGCTATTGTGAGTAATGCTGTAATGAACATGGGAGTGTAGATAGCTCTTTATGATACTGATTTCCTTTGGATATAGAACAAGGGGGGGTATTGCTGAAGCATAATACAGCTTTAAAAAAAAAATTAAAAGGAAGCCCACACTCTGCCACAATGGCCATACCAATTTATATTCCCCACCAACAGTACATAAATGTACATGTTTTCTTTCATCTTCCTGATAATTGACTTCTAACAGGTGTGACGACATATCCCACTGTTTTGATTGGCATTTCTATTATGATTAATGAATTTGAGTACCTTTGCATTTTATGATTAATGAATTTGAGTACCTTTGCATTTACCTTGAGGTTATTTGTGTATCTTCTTTTGAGAAATGTCTATTCACATCTTCTGCCCATTTTTATTTTTATTTTATTTATTTTTTTAAAGATTTTATTTATTTATTTGACAGATAGAGATCACAGGTAGGCAGAGAGAGAGAGAGGAGGAAGCAGGCTCCCTGCTGAGCAGAGAGCCCGATGTGGGGCTCGATCCCAGGACCCTGGGACCATGACCTGAGCAGAAAGCAGAGGCTTTAGCCCATTGAGCCACCAGGCGCCCCAAATGGGCATACTGTAAAGTGATTTTTGGGTGTGGATAAAAGTTAGATTGATTTATTATAATCAAGTGCAGGAGTTTTTTTAATTTATTTTCTACTTTCAAATACAACATGTTTTTTCATGCCTTCAGTTAAAAAAAATCTCCTAAATTCCTATTTCTCTTAGTTATATAATTCCAAGGCTTCATAGAAAAAAAGTCTAATATACCTCTCAAAATGTAAATTTTCACCCATTACCTATTATGGTTTGAACGTTGGTTTTTGGAGAGTTAAGAGAATGTGGTTCTGTATTTTCTTTCCTGTAGGGTTGTATCAGTAGCATTTGCTAAGGGGAAGAAACTAAAAAAGCTGAGTGCTTGGATGCCATTCAGCTTTTCAGGACTGACTGTAGCAGATTCTCCCCAGCCACTATTTGCTAACTCCCAGCAAAGGCACCTTGGTTTTACAAGTTGTTACATTACCACATTGAAAGAGTCAACTTTGGGCACAGCAATTTAAGTCCCATGGTCATCTGGTCTTACTACATCTCCAAACAGTTGATCTCTGGCCAGAAAACTGAAGAGCCCATTTCTAAGACTGAGATATTAATCTCATTTATTTTTATTATTTTTAAAAAGAAAACTATGTCCAACATGGGCCTTGAACTCATGACCTTGAGATCAAGAGGTACATGCTCTACTGGCTAAGCCAGCCAAGAACCCAAATATTTCTTCCAAATTCCATAATTTTCATAATTATCCGTGATCATAAGATGATGCCATGGTGTGGCCCAGTGGGAAAAACAAAAACCAAAATGAACAAATAAACGAAAAACTTCAGATGAAAAAGATCAGAATTTTAGAATTCTAGTATCCTTTCAGGAATCCAATCTTTAGTGATTAGCTGGATTTGAATTTTAACCTGGTCTCAAGGTTCTCAGACACTCACATGCTCCTCATTCGCACTCAAAGTACACCGGAACGGAATCTCTTGCTGTATCCTACAGTCATCATGTCATTTAATGATGGCCTTGTCCAGATTTGTGCAGCTAATCTTTGGAACTCTCAGCGAGACTTCTGGTTGTACCAAATCTTGTTTCAAGACCGGGCTTGTGTCTTACTTTGCTACAAACCCTCTATAGTCCAAGGGAGAGAGAAACCCTAAGAGTAGGGAAAGCGTTCTCCCTGCCTACTTGTGATCTCTCTGTCAAATAAATAAATAAAATCTTTTAAAAAAAAAATTAAGGAAGAGTCAACATCTTCCCCTCTTTAAAAGAAAAAGAGTAGGGAAGGCGCTGTTCGGAAGACATACAGACCAATTCCTAATGGGGGCGCCACAGACCCAGCCCTCTGCCAGAGTCCTTTGCCGTGCTGTCGATAATCCCTTGTCTGTCTAGACCCTCAGGGATGTACGCAGGGCAAATGCATTTATGCTGCTAAATATACTGACGGTGAGAAACAGAACAATCATTCCAGGTGGATAGGAAGTCACTCTGAATTCCTGTGGTAAAGCCATATTTTCACTAAGAATGACTGGACAGAGTGTGCATCATTATTTTCTATTTGGTTATAGAAGAGAATAAAAAGGATTTATCAATGCTCTCTCAGAACTAAACTAGGACTAAGAATTCGGTCTCCCACCTTTTCTACTTTCTCCTTTTCCTAAAACTTAGTAAAGAATTCCATTCAGAAAAAAATATGGCAAGTCCCCTGCAAAATGTGATTCCCCTGTCCTTACCCCTCCACGTGTGGCAGCTGGAGCAGGGCACAAAGCTGCACCCTGATGCATTCTCCACGGCAAGCATTCAAGGGCAGCTCTTTCATTAGACAAAGACGCAGCAGGGATTTACTTAAACATTAAAAAACACCCACCTTCGGGGTAGAGAAAATAAGCATTTCCTAGTAGGAGGGAAGGACCCGCCTATAGAATTAATAGCTTAAAACCTCCTATTATATTTTACCCCACTCTATAAAGAACAAAATTGCTAATGACACCACTAACCTACTGTGAGCTTTTCTCTCCCATCCGCGCAGAGCACTTGCCAAAAAAAGATCTGGCTCCTGTCAGCAATTCACAAAATCCAAATACTGAATGTAAGGTTAAAAGCAGAGGATGTCTAGGTCAGGCGGACGTGGGGCCGCTGTCCACAAAGCACCACCAAGTGGCCTTTGTATCTCTGGTCACACTGACTGAAGACATCCAGGGAGGATTTGCTCAGAGGTCCTAAGAATGTGTTATAATACAGCGACTTAAGATGGTGAGAGAGAATTCAAACTTCCATACACTGTTTACTGAGAGTCTGAACCTATTTATCTAAATTTAGGGACATGGAAGAGGCATTACTGAAGCCAGATACTTTCAAATTCAATTGAATACATTATTACATGATTAATCACTTCACACACACTGGGCAGATCACTGTTCTCATAAATAGTTGATAGACTCCTTGAAGAAAGGGGGCCAAAGGGTTTGAATAAATACCCTTTCCTGTGCCCTTTTGTTCAGGTGTTAGCACTGCAAAATTCGACCACAGTATCTCTGATCATGTTGGCTTTTATTAAAGCTTTTTTTCAAAGTTGTCTCCTATTGTTAGCAAGGACTGTGTCATCAGTTGATGCAAAGTCAGGATTAATTTGGATCCTGGCATTCCATGAGATTTGTATTGGGCCTTAATAACTGATATGGAATGAATTCAAAGCCACTGTCTGTAATATTCAAAGGAGAAGGAAATGTGTTCCTCCGTAACAGGGGGCTGGGGGAAAAGGGCAGCCTATAGTAAAGGGAACCTAAGTCCTCATCTCTCAGGGAGGGACCCTTATCTGTTTTGGTCATAAGAAACTTAGGGAGATAAAGGACGTTTTTTTTCAAAACCAGTTCACAGCGACCGTGTCCATACTGCCTATACCAGGGTCAAAATATATTGAAGGGATTAGTAGAGTTAGAAAAGACCTAGCTTTGAATGTTAACTCTAGCACACACTAGCTGGGGGACCTTAACTTCTGTTTCCACTTTTGAAAACATGGGGTCAATAATATATTGGGTATTTTCCCTCCCGTTAAAAAAATGCTAGGAGCCTACAGACAATTAGCAGTTGACAAACATCACCCAGTCCATCAGTAAATCAATGTATAAAGAAAATGGGTACATATATACAACGAAATATTATGCAGCCCCCCCCAAAAGAAGAAAAAAAGAAATCTTGCCATTTGCAACAACCTGGATGGATGAGAGAATGTAATGCTAAGTGAAGTCAGTCAGAGAAAGACAAATTCCATACATAAGTGGAATTTAAGAAATAAAACCAATCAACAAAGAAAAAAGAGACAAACCAAGAATCAGACCCTCAGGTATAGAGAACAAGCTGATGGTTACCAGAGGGGAGAGGAGAATGGGTGAAACAGGTGATGGAAAGAAGAGTACACATATCATAATAAGCACTGAGTAACGTGTAGAATTGTTGAATCACTATTTGTACAACCGAAACTATGTTAGCTATATTGTTATTTAAAAAATAAAAAGTTGTCATGCATCTAATTTTCACCTAAGTTCATCAATTGCTGACATTTTGCCAGATTTGCTGTATCTATTTAACATTTTGTGGTTGTTGAGCTTTGTGAAAGTGAAGTTACAGACTTGGTGACATTTAAATATTTCACAGATTTCTAAGACGAGAAGACAGCCTCTTCCATATGCACAGTTCCACTAAAACCACCAAGAAATTGGGCCCCAAACTATATAACTACCTAGTATATAGACCATTTCAAAATTCCCACATGGTCCCAGTAATATCTGTGCACCTGATTTTTTCCTCTTTTATCTAGGATCCAAATGATCACACAGTAAAATCAGTTGTCATCTTTACCATCTGTTTTAGTTTTGTCTCTCCTACCTTGGACATTTTTCAAGAGACCAGGCCATTTGTGGCCAGTTGTAGAATGTCTCTAACTCTGACTTGGTGTGCTTCCTCATGACTAGATTCAGGTTAAACATTTCCATGAGACCACCACATGGACGGTGTTGTCTAATAGGCACCACATTCCCCCACAAGCATGTAAGGTCAGTTGCTTCTTTCCTGGTGATGTCAGCTTTGTTCACTTCACTGATGTATGGTCAGCCAGATTTTTCTATTGTGAAGCTAATTTTTATCCTTTTGTCATTAGTAACCAACCTGTGGCATGATGCTTTGAGACTATGTGGATATTCTGTCCTCTATGCACTTCACCCACTACATTTAAAGCACCCATTGACAATACTTGCTTGAATCAGTTACTACATTCATGGTCAAATAATTCTGAGTTTCCAATTCCATTTTTCCTTTCCCTTTATTAGTTGACATTCTTCCATAAAGAAGGTACTCTTTTGAGTATCATTAGAAATTATTGGGTTTTTTTTTTTTTAAGATTTCATTTATTTATTTGACAGACAGAGATCACAAGTAGGCAGAGAGGCAGGCAGAGAGAGAGGAGGAAGCAGGCTCCCCGCTGAGCAGAGAGCCCGACGCGGGGCTCGATCCCTGGACCCTGGGATCATGACCTGAGCTGAAGGCAGAGGCTTTAACCCACAGAGCCACCCAGGCGCCCCAGAAATTATTGCTTTTTTAAATTCAGTGTGTCATCCATTAAGAGGTGTGAGGATTAGAACAAAGGTATCTAAACCTCTGGATACACAACTGGACCTTGGTGGGCATTTGACAAGTGATATGTATTATTTATAATTACTATATTCCTTGGTCAAAAGCTAATGCCAATTTAACGTCCTAGTAGAGTACAGATTAGTCGCCAAATCTCATCTTGTCCATGGGAGAAAAATGATAGGGCTACCTGACCAAGACATTTCCATGAGTCCTCTAGGACTGTGGCTAAAAGATTTTCCTCTTCTTATCAATCTAGATGGTTCCTGCAGATGGGCCAAATGATTGACAGTTGCTCGTGGTCTAGTCACACCAATGCTTCCATCTAAAGACTCATCACATGGATACTTTTTTCTGTTCCTAATAGGCCAAGCAATCTCCATCAACCTGACTATGCTCTACCTCTATGAAGGGAGAGGGAGGCTCTCCACCTTTCAAATGAATGACAGCTCCAGGTTGCCATTATCTAAAGAAGCAGTGTTGGTGAAGAATGGGGCTGAGAATTAGAAGCAACAGCAGTTTAGTGAACTACTCTCTCCTTTTCTTATTCTAGACAGTCTCAGACCCTCGGTGCCAAACTCACTCACTGGAAGTAAGTAAGGGTCTTTGACGGAAGCACATTAAGTCTCTCAGTGAGTTAAAGGATATTTATGTATCTTAGAGACAGGGTTTGGGTCCCCAAATTGTTACATCTTTCCAAGTGCATAACCACTAGTGCTCCTGAGTTTTGGGGAAATGAAGAGTCATGTTTAACTTTGTTCCTGAACTTGATATTCATTAATGGGATAATAAGCTAAATAAAAACTGCTTCTCTTAACCTTACATATTCAGTTTTATTTGGAAAAGTAAGGATGTGTGTGCCTATGTGATTGGTTAGGGTTGAGAGGTAGAAAGCACTTTATTGAAAAACTCCTGAGGATCTCCTCTTTGCCCATCCATCGCACAGGGAGGCCACCCCTTGCGACTCCTATCATCTGGGCTTCCTCTTCCTATGACTTCCAACTGGGTCTGGCAATGGGTGGGGAGGTTCAGGATGAGGAGCTCTGATGGCAGGAAGAGGAAGAGACCACTCCTACTCCACTTCTCTGGCAGTAGCTGGGTCCCTCCAAACTACAACATTCACAGGGTTCCCTTCCACGGCTCCTTCTCTCACAGGAGGGTGGCTCCTCATCTCTTGTGCCTTCAGGTCTATCCTGCAGGGACAGTCTCCACATGCTTTGCCCACACCCTTGGAAATGATCTCTTCACCGAAGTCTTTTTCTTTGAACCATGTGGATTAGATTCTGTTTCCTGGCAGGACTCTGCTACAGTTGCTATCCTCCAGGTCCTGTACTAAATGACTATTCACTGTCCCCATTTAAGCAGCCCAGGCAGTAGGTTTACAACCACCATGTTTTAGCTGGACAAAGGGGGCACTCACAGAAATTCCATGACATGTGGAACCTCATACCTTTACCAGGATCCAAGCCTGAGGCAGCCTTTCTCCAATACTACAGTGTTTCTATACCCTGCTTTAGCACCTTCCTCAAGGAGCTTATGCTACGTGGAACAAACACAGAAGACAGCTTTGGAGTTCCTGGAACAGGTTAGATTTGTATCTGTCTCCTTTCAAACACTTTACTTTAAATTCCCATTATAAATTGGTCACCTACTGAGCATACCCATTACAAAAGTGAACCTGACTGGTAGAGATGCTTAACCAAGAGGATTAATTGTACTGAAAGTAGTAATTTACAGTTCTTCTAAGGATTATAAAGAGAAGGCAGCCATACGTCTGGGAGATGGAAATGATGCACCTTTCAGCTGACCCACTGTTTGCGCTCGTTCTAAGATTCCTCGCACCATATCCATTGCCTGACTCTTCCTTCCTGCTCTTGTTTCTGTCTTCTGCCCACACTTCCATTCCAACTCCATTCTTTCTATCACTACTGTGGAGCTTTTCTTCTTGTCCTAAAGCTGCCTCACTTCCAGATGGGCATACCGTCCCGTCACAGTAACCGTCCCATCAGCAAGGGACGTAACATCCAATCAGAGCAGAAAAGTCACACCTGTTGCCTCCTCCTGAGCCTTCTTTCTCAACACACCCTTCCTTCATTTCCACAAGGCTCTTTGGGGTCTTTATTCTAAATGATATTCAAAGCACATTTTCAGTTTTCTCTCTCCCTTTCCCCCCCCTTTTTAAAGATTTTATTCATTTATTTGACAGATCACAAACAGTCATAGAGGCAGCAAGAGAGGTCGGGTGGGGAAGCAGGCTCCCCGCTGAGCAGAGAGCCCAACTCGGGGCTTGATCCCAGGACTCTGGGATCATAACCCAAGCTGAAGGCAGAGGCTTTAACCCACTGAGCCATCCAGGCTCCCCTCAGTACTCTAAGTTCAGAAATGATAGTTTAAAAAATTTGGGGGTGAAAAATACCCAGCAAACCAGGGTTGGGCGTAGCTTCCTCTCACCTCAGTTCTAAGGGGACAAAACCCAGGTAATATAAATAACACAGGATTGGGGAGTTCCTTTGTGTTCCTAATCTGAACCATCCCCCAGAGTAGGGCACCCACACTGCAAGCCTTTCCTGATTATGTTCAGGCTAACACAAATGCTTGTTAAAATACAGATTGCTGGGATGCCTGGGTGGCTCAACTGGGTGAGTATCTGCCTTTGGCTCAGGTCAGGATCCCGGGGTCGTGGGATCTAGTCTCACATTCGGCTCCCTGCTCACTGGGGAGCCTGCTCCTCTCCCTCTCTCTATGTGCTCTCTCTCTCTAGTTCTTACTCTCAAATACATAAATAAAATCTTAAAAAAAAAAAAAAAAAAAGATTCCTGGGCTCTCAAGACTACCAAAGGAGGAATCTCTAAAGAGAAATAAAAATTTTCAGCAGCTTCTTAGGGATTACATATGCCAAGTACACGAACTACCGGCATTAGGGATACAGACCTAGGCTTTTCAACCTGCAGATCTGGATTTTAATTTCAGTTCTCCAGTTTATCACCTAAATAATTTTATTTTTTTTTTTAAAGATTTTATTTATTTATTTGACAGAGAGAGATCACAAGTAGACGGAGAGGCAGGCAGAGAGAGAGAGAGGGAAGCAGGCTCCCTGCTGAGCAGAGAGCCCGATGCGGGACTCGATCCCAGGACCCTGAGATCATGACCTGAGCCGAAGGCAGCGGCTTAACCCACTGAGCCACCCAGGCGCCCATATCACCTAAATAATTTTAGAAAATATTGAACTTTTTGGAACCTCCCTTCCCTCATCTGAGGAAAACACCACTTTCCTATGGATATTAAAAAGTTAAAGCATTATTTAGTCCTTTGTCTAGAAAACATTAACACTCAGAGGGTCATTTTAATCAGTAATTAAAACTGGTGTTCTTCTATGAAAAATTTGAATTGTTAATATTCACATTGTATCTTTACTAAATATCCAATGCCAGTTAGACAACACAACAATGATTTTTGAAAGCATAACCAATGAGACAAACTGAACTATAGGAAGTCGGTTTACTACTAGAGAAGCCAATAGCAGTGTACTATACTGCTTTTTTTCTGTCTCCAACAATCTTAGCAACTAGATAAACCAAATAGTAAGTTATCTATGCTTCCCAGAAGCTTCTATATTTATTTTGACTGCTTCTCTTTCTTTGCAATTGTAAATTTTGTCGGGGTGGGGGATGTAAAAAAAAAGGGGGGGAGGGATTATTTAAATAGAAAGAACAATTTTATTCTTTTCTGAGGGAGATTCTTGTAATATATTGTCTATGAGGATATGAAAAGCACTGATTTTCACTGCATTTGATGGCACAGAACAAGCTTTAGTGATATGCTGGAACAACAGAAGGTCATACATTTTAAAATACACCCTGCTGAGAAACTTGCAGCTGATTTATGACCTTTCAAACCTACGACTTTGCATTCTGCTTGCACAATACTGAGAATCCGGGCTTTCTGGAAAAAGAAAAGAGAGAATTTTTTTTTCCTCCCTTTTAAGAATTATCTCCAATTCTATATTGGGATGATCTCCAAGATGAAATAAGAACATAAATACGATGACAGAATAGAAATGTAAGACCAGGACCACAGTCATTCAATACCATGAGGATAGATTTTGAAAAATACAGATGGTCACCAGTGAATGATTCCTCTGGCTGAATGACCTTTAGGAACACATAGGATGCTTTGTTAATTTTAGGTTTCTGGGTCTCATCCCAGAGATTTTGGTTCAGCTTATCTAGAGATTGGACTTTTAAGTGCTCCCCACATTGGAGAATAATTTAGGTCAGCTATAGCATTTGCTATGTATGCGTATGTACGTAGGGGAGACAGAGAAGACATATGCTCTCAAAACAAACATCACTAATAGTTTTTTATTCAGCCTGAAGGATCACTCATTACTCCACAACTTTAAATTTTTATTTTCCTATTCAATAAAAAGTTCTTGAACAGCTAAAATAATTTGTCTGCCCCCACTAAATTCAAATTAAAATTACATGTTGGTATTTGCCAAGTTCTGTAAAAGGTACATTACAGGCATTTAAAAAGTAATTTGAACGCCAGATTTAAAAAAAATACATTCCTGAAAAATGTCCCTTTCACGGTAAGAGAATTAACCATTTTTCAAAAATTAAAGACAGAGACAGAGAGAGAGAGAGAGACAGAAGAGACAGAGACAGGAGACACACTGGTGGTGAGGGAAGAGACAATGAAGGTGGGCTGTGTGAGGCTGCTGGGGGTTTGCGCATGTGCTTGGGAGGGATGTATGCATGGGCACATACATACCTATTCTACATTCTGTTGGACCCAGCAAATGAGGACAAAGAGGCAGCTATCTTTTACATAGCAATTCCTACTGCAGGCAGCCCAAGAGAACCAAGACTTTCCTACAACTTAATTTGCAAATAAATCCTTTTTGGTATTGCACATGTAGGACTCAGATCAAAATACTACCAGTTGTGAATGCTCATTTTTATCTGACACCATAATTTAGGAAAGCCCTCAAGGTCCATGAACATGCTTGCCTTTCTGTGTCCTTCTCTCCACACTGATGCAAATGTTTTCCTTTTTAGGCCGTGGCTCTCCCGTAGTGGTGGAACAGATCTCTCTCAAATGCAAGCAATAAAACTGTGCATTTGGTAGAGCTCTTTGAAAAAAACGGAATGTTTTCTTTTTATTGTCACAAAACTACATCAATGATACAGTACTCTTTCCCCCAAACATGGTCTCAAATTCTCAGCAATGACTTTGAGTTTTCATACTAAGTGTAGATGTGCTTTTTAGCTTCCAATAAGTCTTTTCTTGCTCGCCTTTAATACAAGTCTGTTCTCCACAGAGGCGAATCTGGAGAATTACTTCAACAGCTGGCCCCAGACACAGGTGGATTCCCTTATGTGTTTTCAGGTTCAGAATGTGAGTTTCTGCAGTCTGTCTTAATTGGCCCACAAAGGATAGAACTTATTTATATTTTTAACAGTGAAACAGTAACAAATCAAACACCTTGTAGTTGACAAGTGTCGATTTTAGTTTAGACAAATTTAGTTTAGACAAACTACTTTGCACAATTTCAAACCCATCTTTAAAAAAAGAAAAAAAAGGAAGGTTTTTCCTCTTTAACACGAAATAAATTTTTAGAAATACAATTGTTATTTCCTGTACAATTCAATAGCTATCACAATGATTTCACTTGGAGATATTTCACTTATTGATTTGCACCAGCTTTACAGTTTACGTTAAGTTCAGTAGAAGACATTATATTGAGTTTCTCTTTTTTTTTTCCCCCTATTCATTTCACAACCTCCTTATGAATGGATATGTGAGACAGGGATTGATAAGCCATAAATCTGCTCTGGTATCAGATCCACTAGGTACATGGCTGCTTCCTTCCACTTCCTCTCCCCCCAAAATCAGGGTTTCTATGGTTCACAGTTTAGCTTCTGGGTCTGATTTCCACGCTCCTGCTACAGCCCCTCGACTTAGTGTTGCTTGCTCTTTGTACTTTGTTCCCATTGCCCTTTCCTAGAATTTCTTGCTTTCTTCTCTGCCAGATGCTCCGTTTTGACCACCACTGTAGAACTGAGACTACGCTTTGACCTCTGCTTGGAGCACCTGTCTCCCACATGAGGAAGAATCTTTGCCCCTTATGGTTAGAGGGCTGTTGTCAGCTACTTGGAAGCTGTTCCTTCTCATCCTTTCCTTAGGTCTTGGCCTTATTCCAGATATAGAAGTCACAAGGCTTAAAAGTTAACAGTTAACAGAATTCTGCTTATCATGTTAAATTCTAATAAGCTCTGGTGGCAAAGTGAATGAACATAAAGTGAAAGTGAGTCATATTAAGATGGATTTTTTTTTTTTTTTGAGGAATACCTCATTTCCTCATGGTTATTTCCTTTAAGAATGCACAATACCATTCCCTACTTTGATAGTCCTTGCTATTTACAAAGCTATTTCATTTATATTAGTCCATTTGATTTTTACAATCTCATTATCAGACATTGTTATACCATCCAGTATGTTCTCCATTTCAGAGGAGGACCTACATAAAATTCGTCGAACTCCTATGACAGGAAGAGAAAATTTCTCCCATAACAAACTGCTTCTAAGTATGACTGCAAGTCTTGTTTTCTATTATAGCAAGATAGGTCTGGCTCTTGGCGGAGAGAAATTGAGTGAATATTCATTTCATTCTGATTAGTTGGAAAAAGATACAAAGGAACTCACAGGACAGAGCAGTTATGGTGTCTCCATGCTGGTGAATTTTAAAGGGGTAGCTCCCAAAACGTGATGGTTTTCTGAGTCCCTGAATGAAAGGAGCCTTGGCTTCGGCGAAAAAAGGAAAATTTGTGGACATTTGGAGTTTGAGATGCCTGTGCAGTACAAGGTCATCCAAGAATTAGTTATATTAGTAGCTCTAGACTTTAGAAAAAGTCTAAAAGAAAATGTCTATTTGTTAAGTATCAGAATCACTTATGAAGCTTTTAAAACCCGTGATGCCCAGGGTTCATCACAAATCAACTAAATTGGAATCTCCAGCAATGAAAACGAGGCATTAGCATTTTTAGACCTCCCCAAGTTAGTCCAACATTGAGAAACAATACTCCAGTGTGTCTGGCTAGTATTTCAATATATTTTCAACTATGGGGAAATTCAGGCAACAAAACACTTGGAGATTGAACTGTTGACTTAGGTATGGTTCCAGTTTCACCAAGAAAATCCTTGTATTTTGTCCCTTTATTATGGACTTCTCTAGATCAGTAGATCAGAGTTCAAATCCTGCCTGCTCCACTTGCTAGACTGTGGACCTAGGCTGTGGCACTTCCTTGTGCCTTTTCTTAGGTGTGAAAATGAGGTTAGCACTAACTGGAAGAAAACTATAGGTAGTCAACAATGTCATTCAAGTAAGGCTCCAAAGAGAAGAGCAAATACTTCGTAGCAGTTCCATATAGAGGAAATAGTAACAGCTGAGATAAGCTATGTAGTTCGTGTAGAGGAATAGGAGCCAGTTTCTGTTGTTCTGCTGCTAGTGGTCTTACGCGCAACGGGTTTGAGGTCTGCAGCCATCCCAGTGGATATACACACTGTATCTCAAGCTTCTGCAACTCACTGTCAAGGTTTTGTAATATGTTCACCTTGGTTAACAGTGTGAGGAGGACGGATTTTAAATGAGGCAGCCGGGAGGTATGGCCGGGCCACAGTGATAAGGCATACCCAAACACACAGCCGTTTTCTGTCTCCTCCACCAATCCCCAGGGGTCTGGCTTAGCATCTAAATTTCATTTTCCTTCTTGCCACTTGTCTCTTTTCAATGCATTTCCTTCTCTCATGCCTTCAGATACTCTTTTCCCTAGGCTGCTCTGGTTCATGCCTCATCCCCTTCGATGCGTGAGTCCCTGGTCCTTAGTAAAGATTCCTCAAGCTACCCTCTAAGTTTCATCTCCTTCCTCTTCCCTTCGCTATGGTGGTATCATCTGGTTTTTGAGATATTTCACAAAACCTTGACAGGCATTAAGCCATAGAAACCACTTAGGGAAATGGGAATTGGATTCATTTACATGCCATTACCCCAAATCCAAACGTTGCTCATTTGTGATAATACCAAAATGCAAACATCTATCTAATCTCCTGGCACATTTCAATACAAGTATGATTATACACAGATTGGTATCATTTATGGAGAACAGAATACAGGAGGAAGCATCCCTCCTTTGCCTACCACACCATTCATTCCTATGAGCCTTATTAATGCCTTTGGAATGCAGATGTCATCGACAGAGTGCCTAAAGCTTTCATCCCATCTGCCTTCACATCTAGTACAGCAGAGTCCAGCAACATTCACAAACAAAATTACATATACAGCATGCATTTCTTCCGGAGATCATCCGACAGACAAGCAAAATTAGAACCGATTTTCTTTCCCCTCGTTCCCATCAGAAAGGTCAGAATACTTGAACTCAGCACGTTCTCACAGAGGGAGCACGGGGTGAGGGGAGCACGCAGGACTTACCTGGAGCGGGGGAGGGGGTGAGGTGAGGGCTGGGCTGCAGGGTTTCCGGCCTGCAACTCATGCATTACGCACAAAGCCATCTTTGGCTGATTTTCAAGACAGAGGCAGGGGTGATGCAGACAGACACTGTGAACGCCTTATATGGAAAGAAGCCAGCCTGGAGCAGCATGCGGAGCAGGCGGAATTAAACGTGCAGATTAAATGAACAGCTTGCTTTATGTACATCAGTTAAGTTCAAAGCTTTCTGGCCTACTGCTAACAGCAGGCTTGACAGTGAAATCAACAGGGACGGGAGCGCCAAGGGGGCTGCGAGAAGGCAGGCGGGAGCCACTCTCAGGGCGGAGTCTCTCCTCCCCTTCTTCATCTCCATTGCCTTACTCCCCCTCATGGGACAACTTGTCTCTAGCACCTGTACTTGGGACCTTGAGGTTCCATCCCTACTGGGCCTCAAGTCTCCGATCCACGGCATTAGAGAGGAGGGCCAGCACCCTTTAAAAGGGGCGTGGATAACCAGAACTTACTAACACAGGTTCTAACACTCTAACCTGCAGAACAAGGGAGTAAGTCCTGCAGGCCCAGGCACAGAGCTCACCACAGACCCTAGATGACAATGTCCTCACGTATGCCACACGACACACAATGGTCCTGTACCATCAGAATTACTAATATGGCAGTTACAATCCACAAGGTCTAACAGTGGTTCCAGTATCAGCCCAGTGAGGTTGGCAGGTATACCCCTGGAGGTCTAGATGGAGGGGCTACTAGGCTCTCCCCTAGCTGCCAGCCCCCACTCTCCACCACACTTTGCTTCTTGAGAGAGCAGGGCTGCTCCTGGGATTGCCACATTATTGAAGGGTGCTGGCTCACTCAGTCACAGTACGAGCCGACTCCACTCTCCCTGCTCCCAAGTCACCCCTGTCCTCACCACAAAGGCTTTATTTATAGCATTTCTAAAGAGGCAGGCAGGAAGGCCTGGGGAGTTGCTTCTTGGTAGAGAGGATGCAGGGGCACTAGTAGTACAAGAAACCAGTAGTACCTGTGAGTCTGACTTGCTTTATGGTTGAGGCTGGGAAAATGGCCCCGGAAATTCCTCTCTAGGCTTTTCTCCACCCACCACCACATGAGAGTGTGAAAGGACAAAAGTGGTCGTCCACAAGGCCCCTTCTCTCTGTCCCAGTCTCCTCCTCCCCACCACTGTAGAGTCTCAGAGGAATGGGGGAGTAACTCAAGTCAGGAAAAGGACCCACATTCCTATCTGTCCTCACCTGCTAGAAACCATTCTTCCCTACCACAGAACTCTTCTCTCTCGAGGGACCCCATCAGCACCCTAAACTTGTCCTTGCTTAGTCAAACCCAAATCCCAAGCTTCCAGGAGGAAGGAAGCACTTTTCTGTCCCCTTCTTAGTTCAAAGGGACATATATCAAAATGAAACACTGGACTCTGCCTTCAGGCCTCTGTTTGCAGTTTGTATCAACTGGAAGATGGTGACTTTTTAATTTTTTTTTTTGACTTTTTTATTTTTTAAAGATCTTATTTACTAGACAAAGAGAGACATCATGAACAGGAAGGAGGGGCAGAAAGAAAAGCAAACTTCCTGCTGAATAGGGAGCCCAATGTGAGGCTCAATCCTAGGCCCCTGGGATCATGACCTCAGCTGAAGGCAGAGGTTTAACCCACTGAGCCACCCAGGTGCCCCAAAGATGACGGTTTCTAGACAGAGACAAGCCCAATGTCAGGACGACCACAACTAAGGGTTCTTAAGACACTACCTACTCTTTCTTCGGCGGGAGGGAGGGGTACATTCAAGAATGGAAGGCAAGAGGACCACGTGGTTTCAGGCTTTCACGGCAGAGCTCTCCTAAGACTGCTCCTGTCCATGCACAGACCCTGGCCCCAGAGCCAGAGGACAGAGCAAGAAACCCCATGTGTAACTGAAGATGAGTGGCTCTTTCGTTTTTAAACACTGAACAAGGCACTCAACAGCATTCTAAACAAGGAACCCCTTGGTCAGCTAAGGAACTTGAACTCTCTGCAACACTTCATTTAAAAAGAACCAACCAAACAAAAACATAAAACATTCTTCTAGAAAATACAGATAAACATGAAGACAAAACCATTCCCTACAATTCTACTCCCCAATTAATCACCATTAACTTATTTATAAACTTTTCAAGGGACTTTTTCTGTACTGTGCCGGAGTCTGGGCTCCTTCTAATAAAACTGGATTTTATAACCTCAGTTGTCCACTACCAAGACCTGTAACTTTAATTTGTACATATTACAAATTACAATTCCCACAGAGGGTATTTCTTGGCTGTAGTAACTAGGGGGAATCCCGACTTGTAAGGCTCGGGAAGATGCCAGAGCCAGCCTAGCTGCCGGACAAGGGGGAAGTGTTTTTACCTCTGAGCTCCTAGGAGGTCCCAGAGGCAGGTAGGGGGTCCTTCACGGGCACACGGAGCTCAGGCCTACACACCATGCAGGCTGCACGAGCAGCTGGCAAGACTGGTCACTCGCTTCACCTTGGAGGGCCTAGAAGGAGTTGAGTATCAGGACCTTTCCGTCCTGAAAGTACTCAGCGAAATTTCCGGCCCTTGCTGCCTTAGCTTTTCCCCGGACCTCTTGCTGCTTGGGTTTCCTCATCTCCTTTCAGCTTTGCCTCTAAAATCCTCATAAAGTCTCCATACTTCTCCACCTCTATCCGTGCCAGGCAGACGTGACAGCAGCAAGGATCCTTATTGGTTACGGAGGAAGGAGAGGGAAATAAAACAGAAGACTAACACTGAATGCTTCTCCCACACAAGGAAATGGTTCCTATTTTGAAAAACGGACTCCTGTGTGTTTCTTCCTGGGGGAGCCTAGGAGATGCAGCTCCTGTGTGGGACACACAGTCCCATGAAGCTTGTAGGTGGGCCTGCTGTCCTGCTAAGACTCTACCTACGAACAGGGGAAAGGCTGACTGGCCAACTCACTTCTTCCTATGCATCTCTGACCGCTGAACTCCAGAAACGCAGAGTGCATGGTGTGGGTGGGGTGGAGAGAGACGCTCAAAACCACAGGGAGAGCTGAGGTTCGGGCCTTGGAGAAAGAGGATTGAGAGTGATCTACTGACTTCCTGAAAAATGGAACGGTGTTACATGCCCACCCAAGCTGCAGACTGCTATCATACTTGTATTATTTTCCTATCATTGCCTCCCCAAATTCCAGCAAGGCTTAAAGAACACAAGCTTATTTCCTTACTGTTCAGTAGGTCAGAAGTCTGTCTCAAGTCCCGTGCGTGTAAGATCAACATGCTGGGCCCAGTCCTGAGTTATCTTCTGGAGGCTTGGGGGAGAGTCTGTTTTTCTGCCATTTCCACCAGTGTCTAGAATCCAGTTTCTGGCTCATGGCTGCCCTCACGCTTTGAGGCCAGCAAGGGGTGGTTTCCTCTCTAACAGAGTCCCAATACTGACGTCTGCCTCCTTCTTCCACCTTTTAAGGGCTCTTGTGATTGATTATATGGGGTCCAGTTGGGTAATCAAGAGTCACCTTCCTGTTTTGAAGTCAGCTGATAAGGGATCTTAATTCCATCTGCAACCTTTGCCACGGAGCCTAACAGATTCACAGGTTCCAGGGATTAGGATGTAGACAAGTTGAAACTGGGGACTGTATTCTGCCTATCACATCGTCAGTATGCATACCTGAGCTTCTACCCATGGTAGCCACCTTTACAGCCCTTCCTGTTTCCCATAATAACAAACCCTTCAATGACTTCCACTACTCTTCAAAAGAGAGAAGGTTATTTTCAGTGATCCTTCTCACCCTTTGATGTTCTATATCCTACTACTCAAAGTATGATCTGTGGACCAGAGGCATCAGCAACACCTGGGAGCTTGTTAAAATACAAATGCCCTAGCATCTTGCCAGCCCCACAGAACCCAAATCCACGCTTGGACAAGATCTCCAGGTGACTGCTATATACTGTTTTCGAACATTCCAAATTCCAGAAGCCTGAGTATTCTTGAAGAAGTAATATGCAAAATACCACCAACCAAGCCCCTTCCACCTCCCCCAAACAGGGCAAGTTTTTACCAAAAGAACAACTAAGGCTTAGAGAGGTTAAACAATTGGACAAAATCATTTAGTGTGGGGTTCCCAAACTTCCCTAATACAATTAGAATCCCCCTGGGGACCTGGAGGAGTTTTTAGAAATCCTCCAGGCCGGGCTACATCCCAAACCAAGGAACTCAACTGCTTCTAAAACTCCCTAGATGTCTGGAGTGTGCAGCCAGTTTAGAAAGACTGGGGTATAGACGACTTTCAATGGTGAAGAGAGACTAAATTATGAGTTTTCAGAAAACCCATCTGTCCCAGTTTGGCCTGGACTCTTCTGGTTTTAAAAGTGAAAGTCTCACATTTCAAGTACTCCTTAGTCCTAGGCAAACTGGGGAAAGGTGGTCATCCCTGTTTTCAGATACAAAATCCAGACCTCTCCAGGTGCCACAGAGAAAGAGTCTAGTTTTTCACCACTACATTTTCTTTTGGTTTCTTATGGGATGCACGATGGACATGGATTAGCCATTGTTGGGGGTGGGTTACTCCCAGAATGTGTGAGTGAGAAGGGTAACCCCATGCTCTCCTTTAGACCTGAGACACATTCTTAGGTGTGTTCATCTGTATCCCCCAGAGCTTAGGAAAGCACACTAACTGTCCTTAAAACCCATTAGTTCTCTTCGAGCCTGACAATGAATAGATGGGGAAGAAGGGCAAAAGTGGGTGATCTCTTTTTCCTCCCACTCACCCTTATATTTTTTTAAATGTCCTCCCCCCATTTCTAACATTCCTTACCTGAGGAACATATTTAGAATCTCAGGTCGTAAGAGGAAGGCATGTATTAGTTGCTTGTAACATTTTTTTCTTTAATGGAAAGCAGCCATACAAGTAAAAGCAGCCATATAAGTAAATAAGTGAAAGTATAAACAATTACATATGGTATTCCTCACAATTGAGGTGGATGAGCCTTTCTATCCATTTATTTTTAAGAAATGTTTTCAAACAAGAGTGGGGAGGTTTGACCTTCACTCAGTCCAGCTGGCTGGACAAAAGTCCACCTCCAGACCCAGCATATCCCTCAGCTTGGGAATGGAAACCAGACACACCTCAGGTAGTGAATAAAAGTACCTTCTCTTACCTTCACCCACAGACTCCCCACAATTGTCAGGTCTCCTAGTGGACTTTTATTTAAAGTGACACACACAAAAAAACCCACTCTGATTACCAAGAAGGGGTTGAACTCATTCAAAATTTAAGTCAGAAACAGTAACTTCTCAACGTTCCTGCTTCGCTCTGGACACCTAAAGGAAACTCTTATTAGAGGATCAAGAGGAAGGAGAGAAGAGAGAATGTTGCTGTGTTTAATCCCCCCTTTGACTCCAGGCTGTGCCTGGCCACATGCCCAGACATACCTACAGGATCGCCATGGACTTAATAATGCATTTGCTTTAAAGGGATTTCATCTAAAGCAAATGCCATGTGGAAAACACTTTGCCCCTTTACTCCTTAGTGCTTTGGGAAAGAACTACTTGAAAAGTAATTTTTTCTTTTTTCTTTTTGGATTCTCACATCAGCTTCAGGAGAAACACAAATTACTTATCTGGAATATATCCTAATAAAAAGATTATGCTTCTTACAAGAAACTACAGATTTATTTTTGGTGTACCAGGCACTGGAGAAAATCTTTTTGCTCTAAATGGTTTCTACATGTTGTGTTCATTCTTGCACTTCAGCTACTCATAATTCTTAATGATTGAAGCATCAATTTGAATTTTATCACCATCAAAATAATGTACTTTTTACTCTGTGGAGCTTAGGTGAAGATTTTTTTTTTAATCCATTCATCTGAAAAAAGTTCTCTTGAGCATATCATATAACAATTTCTTAGAAATTGTATCTCTGTTATAGATAGGATTTGGGGGCTGTTTATACTTTATAAACATATATGCATGTGTTAGGCACTTAATAAATTCATTTCCAACAAACACAAGATGGAATAATTGTAAGAATATATATTCTGACAATGCCATCACTATCTGGATGACAAAAAACACCTGATGCCAGAAGGAATCACTCTGAATATGTAGTGTTACAGAAATCAAGAAGGATTATGTGGTAGTCTACCAGGAAAGCACTGGAGCAATGGAAATAAATAACATGATAGGACATAACACAATCGAAGGCTATTACAAAGACAAAACCTTCACCTTTTAAATTTGAACGGCAAACATGGTCCCAGAGCCTGGCTCTGGAGGAATCATTTTGATCCTTCTATCCTTTGTTCAGGTGCTGAAGGCTATGAGTGTTTTCTGGGTATAAAGCTGATATTCCTAGCAAAGTACTCACTGATTCATACCACAGCGTGATTTATATTCTAGAGGTACTTTCAGCATGCTCAGATACAACGCACTTGAGAAATGCAAAGTTTTAAAAATTGTTATTGTTGGGGCACCAGGGTGGTTCAGTTGGTTAAGCGTCTGCCTTGAGCTCAGGTCATGATCTGGAGGTCCTGGGATCAAGCCCCGCACGGGGCTCTCTGCTCAGTGAGGAGCCTGCTTCTTCTCCCTTTCCTTCTGTCTGCTGCTCCCCTTGCTTGTGCTCTCTCCCTCTGACAAATAAAAAATTAAATCTTTAAAAAACTGTTATTGTTGAGATGATTTCGGAGTGGAGGCGGTGGGGGTGGGGCTGTTTGTTTTCCCCTGTGAGCTGATGTTTAACCCAGTAGTGCCCCAGGCCACACGTGGCAGGGTACTGGTCTCCCATTCATTCATCCACTCTTTCATTGATTCTTTCACCAAAGTTCTGTTGACATTACCTTTCTTAATCATGGGGTAAGGGGGGTGAAAGAAGACTCAGTCTTCCTCCCATAGGGCGCTTTCAGGTCAACAGGGTTTCACACAGAAAGTAGACATTCCTAAGTGCCACAAAATTGAAAAAGGAGAATCCAGGAGCAATTAGCCAGAAGTGAGAGTGACAGAGAGGATCCATGGAGAAGGTAACATCTGACCTTGGCTTTGACAAAAAACACCTGATGCCAGAAGGAATCACTCTGGCAAAGGAGTAAACAGAGACACACAGAGGCCAGCCTCAGGGACTGAAGTGGTGGGTGGGAGGGTGCTTTCTGCTTTAGCTTATCTTGGAGACTACGCCCAGTGGCCAGGCTGGAGGCAGAGAAGAGATAAGGCTTCAGATTGCATGCAGATTATAGAAGGTTCCACAGGTAAATGATTTAAACCTAATTCTTAGATTCAGGGAGTCACTGAAAGATTATGAGAAGGGTGGTGACAAGGACAAAAGAGTGGCTGAAGCTTGATCTAGCGAACTGTTCCACTCCCTGCTTTGTCCGCTCAACATTAAGTTTCAACGTCTCAAAAGTGTATACATTCTGTAGTATGTTAACATCTCTCCCGCCCATGTAAAATAAAGCTAGTTAAGAACCCTGCTTTGGAGAACTGAGAAAATAGTTTCTAAATCATATTCAGATGACAGACCCCGGCTGAGAAAGGAGGTGATAGGAAAGGACACTCTTTTTACAAGTCCAAGTGAAAGAAATAAACGAAGTTGATGCCAAAGGGGGAAAGAGGCCTTGATTTTAATCAGATAATATCTACCTAGTAGAGACCATTCTCCTGGCCAGAAGGACGTAGGTTAACAGGAAATTCTGGAGGGCCACACTGTGCCCCTGAATGTCATACTGATGAACACCTGTAGGTACTCTTGACTGCGGGTTTGAAATTTCTTTGTTTGATATCTTTATTTTCAGAAGGTTTTCTCCTTCATAGGAGAAAAGGTGGTTTTAGTTATCACTCAAAGATAGGGCTGGAGTGTAAGTCAGAAAAAAGCCACATTTGGAATCCCAGAGAGAAATGAAGATCTGAATGACGTTAATAGCCAGGACACAGGTAAAGACTATGAGGTTGGTCATTAATAACAAAATAGTAGGTATATCACGTTAGTCACATTTCTTTGCAATGGCCTGCCCATTTTCAGCCCAGTCATGAAACAACAAGCAACTCTGTCTTTCAAAAGAGGTTTTTCAAAGCTCTACCTAAGGTCCCCAGAGATCCTAGAACACCGATTATACCAGGCAGCCTGGCCTCCAAAATAATCTGGAACAGATTCTGGCTCACTCTGGCTAGGAGGACTGGGAGTTGTGGCTTCCCACGGCCACTGTCTGCATGCTGCTGAATATATTAGAGGGACGCTAATTTCAGTAAAAATCAATGGACAAGCACTCAGTTCATAAAGGTAAGAGTCTGAGCGAGTACATTAGCAAAGAACAAAATCTACTTACTAAAGACCCTAGTTACTAGGGGCCCAGACTGAAATAGTTTGGAGACAGAGATTACATGTAAGTTACAAAAGAAAGATCCAGACCACACTGCATTATTTTCTTAGACAAGAGGACTTGGAAAGATATTGGTAACCAACCAAGGACTACTCTTAATGATGTGTTATACTTAAATACATAAGCTGTTAAGCCTCAGTCCCTCATATCAGTGAGTACAAATGTGTTATTTTTTCAGAACTCTTCCAAATGTCAATACTTTGATCCCGAGGAAACCATATTTGGAAGCCCCATCCAAATTAATCATTTCAGAAATCCATTCCCCCCCCTCTAGGAGAGGGGCCTGTCTCTTACCTCCAGCTCTGCAGTCCCCTCTACGTGGAGTCCACAGACCTTACCATCATTTTGCTATGTGACCAGTGTTGCTTTGCAGCCCCCATTTGCTGTCAATAGCATACCCATGACATTGACCTTCTCTGTTTCTCTGCCCTTGTATGCTCTCCAGAGGAGTCCAGTAGGAAATACCTTTCTGAGGTTCATGATCACTTATCTGATAGAAGGTTTTTACAGCAGGGTGTTGGAATCCCTGTGTTACAGCCCTTTCTTTTATCCTTCAGTATCTTCCCTCCTCTCTGCAAAGTGCCACCAGACAAGTCTCTCTATCTGATTCCAACTCGGGGTTAGGTTCAAGTTATATTCCACATGGCTAGTTGGTATTTCTGACCTTAAGAGAAGTGGCTAAGCACCTGGTTAAGGTTTCCCCAACATTTCACACCCTTAAATTCTCCCAAACACCCTATGATAATCAGGAAGCTGGAAGGTGTGGCATGAATCACCATCCACTAGTGATTCAGTTCTGGCTCCTCTAAGATACCCCTTTGTTCATCATATACCTATCTTTCCAACTATCATCCATAGATGTGTTTATAGTTGCTCACTTCAAAAAAATCCCGAGTTAAATAGCTCCTTCCAGGTTTTGTTATGTAAATACTTAGAGCTGATGGTCGAGACAGTCAAGGTCAAGAGTGATAACCTGGATAAGGTCAGCTTGTCTTTGTGACTCTGCTTTGCCAGCACTGGACTGCACTCTCCTTTATGAGACTGATATTGTGAATGTTCAGTCCTGCACTGACTGTAATGGAAAACAGAAAGAACAGAAAGAGGTTGTACCATAACGCTTTAGCAGGGGCCGGGCAAAGGTGGCTTAATAAAGGGCTGTTAATGGAATGCACGAGCCTTCAAACATGGCCCCAACTTCTCTATCCTGCCTGACACAGAAGATGATGGTCTAATTAACTTATTAGCAAGAGAAGATAGGAGTTGCAGTAGGATTGGGAGTGAGGGTGATTCACTCAGTATTTGACATGCTGAGTTAGGGATTCTCGTGGGTGATCTGAGTGGAACTGCCCAGAGTTCATCAGACTTAGGGAACTTGGAAGAGAAGTCCAAACTCGGGACTTACGTTTGAGAGTTGTTCACACTGGCATGATAGATAGAGGCCATGGGTATAAATAATTTCAGTTTACTACTTTGATATTCAGGCTGGGTATGAGAAGCAGGCAAGTGGGCAGGCAAGTTAGTACTCTTGACATGTCTCACTTCATAATGACCTATTTGTAACTGTTCATGATAAGTAGGACAAGAAAAGCAAGTGTGTCTAGAATGACAGAGCAATGTCAAAGCCCATTCTAGCCTTTATTTGGACTTCAAACTCAGGTAGCAGTGGCTTAATTGAGATTCACAGCTTTGCCCTGCCTGTATTTCCTTTCCTTACTGGAAATGCATCTAAGTTAGTGGAAGTGGAAGCGATAACCAGCTCCTGGGTAACCGACAAATGCCTGCTCTTCTATAATGACTCATTAGTGATTCTAAGATTCACAATTTGTAAAACTGATTAGACCAAGAGGGTAAAATCCTGGAAAGCCCTACGTCTTGTTGAGCTGCAGCCAAGAACACATTGCAAGATTCTATACAATCTTCAGAAAAAATAATCTGCTAACTTGGCTAGTGAGGGATGCTGCTTTTAACATTTTTGCCTCCTAAATCCTATGTGATTCACATAGCTATTAGTTCCTAGAGCATATATAATAAAACTCTAAGGTGCAGAAAAATGATAGGCTGGGTTTTTCCAAATATATAGAGTAGTAGTTTGAATTACAGTATGATCACAAACATTCATTTCTTCATCAAGTATCAAGTAAGCACCGACAGTATGGCAGCCGTGAACAAGGTTCAGGGCCTACAGATCTGGTAAACAGAATTATATAAAGAACACAGTCCTTCTCCCTCAAAAATTCCCAGTATTATGGGAGATGACAACACATAGAAATAGTTACAATTAAATGTGCCAAAATTCTACAGTGTTATACGAAGTGCTGCAGACAGACAAATTAATTTTGACTGGAGGATTTGGGAAGGCTTCTAAGCGTTATTTGAGGTGGGTCTTGAGACTCAGAGCAAATGGTGAAGGCAGGGCCGGGCACTGTGGAAGGAGAGAGTACTCCTCACATACACACAGAGCCTTGGCAGTTAATTTAAGAAAGTAAGGAATTTTGGTGCAGGGCATGGAGTGAGTTGCAGAAGGGATTGAAGAAGAGGGCTGAAAAGGTAGGTGAGAGCCAACTTGGGCAAGACGGGCCCTCACACTGAGGCAGGCAGTAGTAAGCCGGCGAAGAGCAGATGCATCAAAGAGATCAGTGAAATGTGATGAAGGTTAAAAGGTAGGAAAGAGAAGGAGATGTGAGACTTTTGAAATCGGAGAACAAATCAACATATGGAATGGAGGGTGTTCTCAGGTTTCTATCTTGTAAGAACGGTATGGCTGAGAATCCTGGCAAGGTACAGTATTCTTATTTTTCCTCCTCTTCTTGGGCACACAGCTAAGTTCCATTTCCCGGAACTTCCGTGGTGAGTTGCGGTCATGTATCTGAGGTTGGTCCAATGGCATGTACACAGAAGGGATATACAGAGCACTTCAACACCTATGCCTTCTCTCCCTTCTCTGTCCGCAGTAAACTTCCGGCTAAGCTGTTGAAGAAGCCATATATCATGGCATGGCACTTTGGCTGTAACAAGTCCCGGGAGCTGAATTTCCCCAGCACCCTGTCCTTGCAGGACTGCAGTGGACTTCGACCTCCAATAGACCGAGAACAAGCAGACAAGTTTTGTTGTGGTAAACCATTAGAATTTCATGGTTTCTCCCTTTTAGCAGTTTGTGTTACTACCTTTAGTAATATGAAGGACAGAAAGGAGTGGTGTGAACAAGATAGGAAATGGAAAGAAAGTAATGGGTTTAGTTTCAACGATGTTGAAGTTGAGCTAAGTGCCGAGGCACCCAAGTGTTCAAGAAGTCACTAGGAAAATGGGTTTGAAACTTAACAAAGAAGCTAAAGCTAGCTTTCTTACATTTGGAAGTCACTGGCATACTGCTGTTCTTGGAAGTCAGAAGTACAGAGGATCACTCTCCATGCATACAGGTTGAGATGAGAACACAAAGGCAGAACTCTGGGGGCAACACCAGAAGAAGGAGAGGACACATCACCAAAAGAGTTTGAGAGAAGCATGGTGGGGGAAGAAAGCGAGAAAAATTTTTTGAGTTGTTTTAGTTACTTGTGGTATGACCCATTAGTTATTTTTTTAAAAGATTATTTATTTATTCATCAGAGAGAGCATAAGTGGGAGGATCGGCAGGCAGAAGGGAGAGGGTAGAAGCGGGCTCCCCACCGGGCAAGGAGTCTGACACAGGACTCAATCCCGGATGCTGGGATCAGGACCAGAGCCAAAAACAGAAGCTTAATGGAGTGAGCCGCCAGGCAACCTGGTTTGTTTTTGTTTTGTTCTTTAAATATAATGTAATAGGTGCATTTCCCAAACACGCAGTGAGATGGACACTTCTCAACCTGTGAATTACAAAATGGAGGCGGAGAAAAGTTACATGGCATCCTTAAGCTTCCGTAGCTCAAAAGCTAGTGAGTGGGGACTTGAATCTACACCCATCTATTCCCGAAAAGTACAACAGACCTACATGGTGGCTGAGGGAGGGAGTTGCTGCGGAAAGAACCAGGAGAGAATCTGCTACGTCTCATGGCAGGTGGGGTGAGCGGAACAGAAATGGGATGCAGCCATGGCCAGGGGGCAATGAGCAGAAGCGGGGTGGTGTGTGCCAGATGGGATGTTGTCGGGCAGGCAAGGGGGTGCCGGGGACTCAAAGAGAAAATGAGATTTGAATAAGGGAAGTGCCCCAAACCCTCACTGCACATCGGCGGTTAAGGCTGGTGACTGGGAAAACCATGACTAATACTCAGAGTTGGTACTTACTTAGCACCTACGGGGTGCAGGCCTGGGTGCTGTGTCACAACTCGGAACCATTCCCCTCAGATGTGAAAGCTGTGCCCTGCTGCTGCATAGGATGTACACACAGGTTTTGTTTGGCACCCTGAGGGGCTTTTAAATATTTAAGTTAGTAACCAACATTTAAAAATGGGAACACTTGACATAAAACTTTAGACTTCAAGATTCTTTTTAAAAATTAGAAGGTTTGGGGGTGTCTGGGTGCACAGTTGGTTAAGCATCTGACTCTTGGCTTCAGCTCAGGTCCTAATCTTGGGGCCGTGAGAAAGAGTCCTGCCTCAGGCTCCGAGCTCTATGTGGAGTCTCCTTGAGGTTCTATACCTCCCTCCTTCTCATCCTCCCACTTATAATCTGCCTCCCACCCCGATAAATATATAAATATTTTAAAAATGGGAAGGTCTGGCAGCTCTGAGCCACCTTTCCACACGGCACCCATTGCATGGAGTGATAAGTCTGCCACCTCAGAGGGGTCATTTCATTTCTGGCCACATTCACTTTTCCATAACCTGTCAGACCCTGTAGGATTTCAGTTTGCAAACAGTGCTCTAAGGAAACAGGAGAGGGAAACTGAGGCCTCAGTGGCTGTCATGATGCGGCTGAACAGGCCTCGTGGGAGCTTGTTCCTCAACATGGCTTTTAATAGGTCAAGACAAAGGTGGGCTTACTTCAGCCCTTTAGTTTCTTAAGAAGCCAGGCACTTAACAGAAGCTCTGGAGTTTGGCATTTGGTATTTAGGTCATGGGAGATGCTAGCCAAGAGTATTTTCAGAAGAGCGGTGGGGGCATTAAACAGATGGGACTGAAAGCAGACCGAGAGAGCTGCAATCATGAGTGAAGCTGCCCTTTTGACAAATGTGGTGGCAAATGGAAGGCCACGGTGGTCCTGCCTCTCCCCCCAGGGGCTGCAGTCACTGTCCAGCCATGCTTCCTGCTCCTTCCTCTGCCGCCTTAACTCACAACACAGTAGCTAATGGGAGCCTCTGAATTCTGAAATATGTCAAATTGTGTTATTCCTTTGCTCAAAACCCTTCCATGACCTTCCCAATTCAGCGGGAGTCAAACCCAAAGTCCTGCTTTACAGTGTCCTGCAAGGCCCCCCAGGACCCAGTCCCCCTGGCTTCGTACCCCGCTGCAGCCCCCTCTGCACTCTGTTCCAGGCACGGTCTTCTCTGTGCCTCCTCAATTTGCACTAAGAACACTCCCGCCCTGCCACAGGACGGACCTTCACCCTGGCCATGCCCTTTGCTTCAGAGACACGTTTCCCTCCAGACGTTGTCTCAGGGTCACCCATTCCTGACTGCTCTTTTTTTTTTTTTTTTTTTTAATTTTATTTATTCATGTGACAGACAGAAATCACAAGTAGACAGAAAGGCAGATAGAGAGACAGGCAGGGAAGCAAGGCTCCCTGCTGAGCAGACAGCCCAATGGGGGCTCCATCCCAGGACCCTGAGATCATAACCTGAGCCAAAGGCAGAGGCTCAACCCATTGAGCCACCCAGGCACCTCCTGACTGCTCCTTTTAAAGAAGCACCTGCAGTCCCTCTCTAATACTCTGTCCCCTTTTCTGATTCTTTTGTCCTAAGGCATTAGGAGACATCTATCTTTAATTTACTTTTTCTTCTCATTGGAATATTATCTGTCTCCCCTCCACTACAGGGCAGAAGGCTTTGTTTTATTCCCACTATTATGTCTCCCACACTGAGGGTGGTACCTCACCTGTTACTATTGTCCCACTGGTACTGGCTGGATTGGGCTGAGACAGAGAGCCAGAGACTTAAGAATGCATGTTGGTGGGGCACCTAGGTTGCTCAGTGGGTTAAAGCCTCTGCCTTCGGCATGGGTCATGATCCCAGAGTCCTGGGATGGAGCCCCGAATCGGGCTCTCTGCTCAGCAGGGAGCCTGCTTCCCCCTTTCTCTCTGCCTGCCTGTCTGCCTAATTGTGCTCTCTGTCTGTCAAATAAATAAATAAAATCTTTAAAAAAAATGTATATTAGCTTGTGGTCAGTTCAAAACTTAAAAAAAAAAAAAAAAGAATGCATGTTGGCTGAAGTGCCCAGCATGGAAAAAGGCACATAAGGTAGGATGTAATTGGTAGAGCCTGACCCTGAGAGACAGGGGAGGTAGATCAAATCAAGAGCCTTGCTAGAGGGGCTGGCTTTGAAAAGGCAGAAAGAGAATTCTCCTTCTAAGGTCAGCGTGAAGGAAGCAAGGGTAGGTACAGATACCACGTTAGGAAGGAAGAGAAACTGATTAAGAAGTCACTAATGAATTAGTTATTCATTTGCCGATTTACTGCTCCCCTACCTAGTTTGGGGAGTTATGCCAGGGACTGAGGGTGCAGCGGTAACTTCCTCTTGGGTAGAAGCAAGGTCAGCAGCTGAGAATGAAAAGAGGGGTGAGCTATGGGAAGCTTGTGGGAAGAGCAAAGGTTTGGGAACAGCTGTTTGGGGCGCCATAAGTGGAAGGTAGTTAGGACACGTGAAAGGACTGCCGAGTAGTACAGAGGGCCCAGCTGAGACTGTCCCAGAGCCAGTTGGCACAGGTATCTGATTTTTTCCAGTAACATTTGCAGCCTGGGAGCAGAATCTGAGAAAAGCAGATGGTTGGAATAAATTGTCCTGGGGATTGTTGGGGGTGAATGTTGGGGGAGGAGCAGGGAGTGAGAGCAAATCGAGGGATCGGCCGGTAAACCTCACCAGCCACCGCCTCTTTAGTCACCCTGGTGTGGCTCACCTGATTTGGAAGAATGATGCTGACTGATAGCTGCGCCTCCTTCCCCCCAGGAATCAGTCCTGGCCTTAACCAAGTGTACCCAGTATGAACTGCTCCACAAGCTTTGAATAATGGAAATGTTGAAATGTACTCTTTGGGGCCTCATGAATTATCCAGAAGGGGTACCCATCTGACTTCCACAGAATGATGCTTTCAGAGCTGATCCTCAGTACACAGCAAACATTTGTGGCCCATTCTGGGGTGAATCCTTGTTACTGAGCTCTGGAACAGGCAGCTGCAGTCCTTTGAGGGAGGATGACACTCATCCGATTTCAGGTTCATTTAGGAGAATCCCTTTAGTGGGTTCCCAAGGACATGCTTCTACTAATGGGGGAGTCTCTCTCACACATTTTCCTTTATACAAATCCCCATTTGCCATAACTTTTGGATACTAATTAGGAATGGTATGTACTCTCTTCCGAGCCAAACATACAGCTGATTAGTCCCTTGGTCTTAGGCTCACCTTGCCTTCACCTCTCCACTTTGATTGCTTGACAATATGCTGTTAAACCTGAGCCAAGCTAGCTCATTCCACTCTTGGCCTGTCCTTCTTAGGACTTTTATCAGAAATATTTACAACTACTCCCCCAAACACATAGTATGAGTCTGCTACTCTCTTGGGAGAATCTCTTATGTAAAATTCCAAGTCTGGATTGATCAAATGACGCATGCAATCATTAAATGCCTGCTTTTGTTGGCCACCTCTCCTTTCTGCCTGGAACTTGACACTCTCACCCTTGGGTTCATGGTCCTGTAAAGGCATCATTACTTTTCTTTGTCAATGAAAAACATTTTACATCTGCACTCTGTCTTTTTATAGCTTTCTATACAATTCAATTATGATCCTCTTATGTGTAACATTTGAACAATTTCAGATTTTTTGTTCTGTGAATTCCGGAAATCAGAAGAATATGAAGATCACTGTATTGGAAATGAGGCATCTGGAATAGTTAGAAACCAATAGCTAGACACCAATGCAACGAGTCAACGATAAAACTAAAAGACAAAAAACACAAGCTTGCCCTCTTGTCTACTTTGTTCTCATGACAAGGAAAGGACTTATTGCTAGGGAAAGAAGGTTCTTCTGGGACTTGGCTAGAGCTGTCCACACCTGCCCCCAGTGGTTGGAGAGATCCACTGTATCACTGTCATATGTGAGTCCCTTCCTGTGATCCAATAAATGGACTATCTCCAGTGTTGATCCTTTGCTCTTCAGTTCTATTGGAGAAGTCGAGTTAGATAATGTTAACCTGTCAGATGTTTTACCTTGATCTCCAACCACTGTTCTCCATGTGACTCTATTTTACATTCTATAATCAAGTTCACATTCTTTTTTTTTTTAAGATTAAAAAAAATTATTTATTTGACAGAGATCACAAGTAGGCAGAGAGGCAGGCAGAGAGAGAGGGGGAAGCAGGCTCTCTGTTGAGCAGAGAGCCTGATGCGGGGCTCGGTCCCAGGACCCTGAGATCATGACCGGAGCTGAAGGCAGAGGCCCTAACCCATTGAGTCACCCAGGTGCCCCTCAAGTTCACATTCTTGAAGCACTACTTTGACCCTGTTAGTCCTTTGCTTAAAACCTTTCACTAGTTCCCTACTGTCAACCAAAGAGTGAATTCCCCTGATCCTGCCCCTCAAGGCTGCACTTAACAGGCCTCTGCTAGCATCCTGCTAATGTTCTATTACCTGGTGTGTTTGATGTGGCCACACCTCTTGGGAGGGAGGAGACCATATAAGGGTGTGATCCCCAGGGGCGCTGTGTATCCCGATACCACTGCAAGGATTGTGCTCTACTCCAGCACTATTCCATTATTGCTCGGTCCCATTTCCACATTCAAGTTTGAGTTTCAAACCTTGTCTTTCCTCCCAGTGTTAACAAATGCGACTGCAGTGCTTAGCCTTGAGATACTGACCCTTCCATGAACATCTTTCAGTAAGACGAATCTCAGGGAAAAAAACCAAAAAAGATGTTTCCACTTCCCCTACAGTCACAGATAATCAGTTACTACTTTGGTTCATAAAAAAGAATCCTGAACCTGAGAACTTTCTCAAGAGTATTAATGTCAGTCGCTGGTCCATTGTGAAGACTTGTGTAACCATCACCATCCTTTTCTGATCTTTCTTACTTGAAAACATGTCCTTGCAAGGGTTATTTGGGGGGGAAAAAGAGTTACTGAGGACAGCTGGCCCTCTAGAAATCCTCACTGTCTCTACAGAATTCTAATCTTGAGCTTCTAAAACTCTGAGTACCCAATTGTTTCCACTGAAGATGAATTTGCAGTAAGATAATATTTAAAAGCATAAATACTTGTAATTTTTTTAAGCAACCAAGAGGAGCTTTTTGAGCTTTTTGCTTCTTCTTACATGGACTAAGGCATAACAAGCCCCTCTTTCTGATGGATTCTTTCATCAAATGGAGAGTTTGGAGATTTTTTTTGGTCTCACTTAAAGCATTAGTATTTAGTTAAATATTTATTTCTCCCTTGACAAGTTGGAATCTCTTTTAAAGAAGAACCGATTACATATGTATATCTATATTTATATAAATTATTAAATATATATGCATATTTCATCTTCATTACTCTTCCAACATCTAGCATCATCCTTTTTTTCCCAACAAGTAATTGCTGAGTAATTCTTTTTAGTAGCTTACTCATGATTTCAGTCCTTATGAAGACATATGCATGCTGCCTAATTGATCTCGTCAGGGCAGGAGCACTTGGCACCAAAGTTGGGAGTTTGGCCCCTGTAAGGTGAGATCATAGAACAGTGAAACATTTTCATGGTTCTGTGGGCCAGATTACATGTGCAGTGGAACATTTTTACTCTTCTATAAAATGCTTTGAGCACTCATTAAATAATTTTGCATCATTCTTCTTTAATTAAACAATGTAGATTTATTAATTATTCTGTGACATGTATACTTTGGTGTATCAATGTATTTGTTTCGACTGATTCCAATTTACTCTTAAACAATCTAGTTTTAGCTCTAACTGCTACTTATGAATTTTATATAAATACTAAGGAAGTATAAAATGAAAAAAAGGAGGTACAAAATGACAGATGTAAGGTAAAAAAGAATTATTATGATTAATGATAGTTAATATTAGTTATGGACCACATTTGAGCCAGACGGTGAGTAGGGTGAAATTTGTGGTATCTTTTAAAATGTTACTCCTTCTTGCTGAAGATCTGACGAGATCCGTGCTCTTTAAAGAAGGCAAACTATAGCAAAAATGCCAATTATTAAAGACGTTTCCTTATAATAATTTCAAGGAATGTTACCTTTTAGAAACCCTCAAAAATAAGAAACATCTGAGGGAAAGAAGTAGGCCATTTCCAAGAAAACCTGAACTGGATTCAGCCTTGCCTCGAAGCCCTGAAGAACTGTATTTCCTCTTTGTGTTCTGTCAGTCGTGCAGAACGAACACTCTTCCAAGCTGTTCCACTGATTATGCAGCTTCCTTGCCAATATCATTTCTGGGTTATAGACAGTGACTTCTTTCCACTCTGGTTGTGAAAATGATTTGAATAGTCCATTAGCTGGAAAGAATACCTCACAGCCTGCTGTACTGCACACATCTTATCAATGAGTCATCCATAAGGTAAGAGAGGGGGTGGTTCATTAATTAAACATCCTACTCACCTCAGGGCAGAACATATTAATAATTACCATCTTTATGCTTCAATAATATTATTCTGTGTTGAAGTGAATAATTAAATTACACAGAAACAACCTAGCAAAGATAATTATCATTATCATTATGAAATGGAGAGCAGCACCACTGTCCATACATTATGCTTTTCTAAATAGATGTGCCTAAATTTATTTTCACGGAATGTGATTTTAAGGTAGAAGACCATTTTGCATGGGTTCAACTAGTTTTTCATTAACATCCTTCAGAGCTTCATATTTTATCAGAAATAATCTGATGAAAATACTGCATATTGTTAATATTCCTTAGTGGAGAATATTAAATGTAAATTCATAACTTGAAGACTCTTGCAGATGGTTAGATTTCTTTTAAAGAAACACACATAAACCATCTCACTTCTCGGCAGAAGGTATATATGAGGATGCGGCCGAAGAGGTGCTTGGTAAAAGCGGAAAGAAATAAAAAGCCCAAATCTAATAAAATTATGCACTGAAAGATCAACTCAGAATTTCAGGAACTTCCTCAAATCAAGTCAAACTCTGAAAAAGCTGTTTTCCTTTTTTTGTTAAAGATCTGGTTGTCCAGACTCTCTTTAGATTTTCAAGCAGATGTAGTTCCCTTATATGGTCTAGTCTCCAGGGAAGAGAAGAGCAGGCATTCAGCACCCCTTCCCTAGTCTACTCCAGCCAGGAAGTACAGGGTGCATGTTCCTTAACACTTGAATGCTGATGACTCTGCTTTACGGCTGGATCCCCGACCTTCTTCCTGAATCAGGCACTGGTATCTAACAGCCAATCATGGTCTCTGCTCAGATGTCCAACAGAACTTGCAAATATGTGCTACCCAAGAGCAACCTGCTGCATCCCCCCTCACCCCGATCCCCACTGCCCACCAACACCGACACTGTCTTCCCTACCAGTTCTTGCTGCCATTAGCTATGCGGGAGCACAGGACCCAAAGCGGGGTGGGGTGGGGCGTGGCATCTGTGGTTCTTCTGGTTCTCTTCTGTCATCATCAAGCCCTGCCTGGCTTCCTTTCTGAGCACTTTCCGAGCCACTCTCCAGGGCTGCTGCTCCGCTCACCTGAACATCACATCTGGCACAGACTGTGCTCTCAGCCTGTTCATGGGTCCCTGCATTTCCTATCCTGGGTTCCCTTGCCATCATCTCTACACAGCCGCAGAAGTGATCTTCCCCAAATGCAAGTTAAGACACTCCCTCGGCTTGCTATCACACACTGAGAAGCCATGGCCCAAGGTGCCCTCCGGGCCAGTTCTTGCAACCTCTGACCCTCCCACACTTGCTCTCTATGCTCCAGCCACACTGGCCTTGCCACATGCTCTGCAACTCAGCAGGCCCCCACCCCTTCACCCCCCCCAACCCCCACCACAGTGCTGACACATGCTGGTCATTCACCGCTGCTCCACTGCCACTCCTCAGACATTGGATTTAAAAGTCCCCGGCCATGTCCCCTAACTCAGCTTTGTTTTTTCATAACACACATAACCCCCTGAAACTGTGTTATTTCTTTGCTTTTTTTTTTTGTATTGTTATTTATTTGTCATCTACCTGCCCAGCTAGACCTGTCCGCAGCTGGCACACTGTAGGCACTCCACAGTTCTTAGTGAAATGAATGACTAGCTGATTGACCCTCCTGTATAGAAACATAGAGAATGCATTTATGCAATCAGGTCCAGACAAAGCAGCCTGGAAACTTTTCTCAGTGGTACCTTTGTAATTAGTGCAGAAAAAGTAGTGCTGGACTCAACAGCCTTCCTATTTTGTTCTGAGGACGTAGGTAACAGCAAGGGCCACCTGCTCTGACTGCAGTTCTGTACTGACTGTACTATGGACTTCAAAGTCAGCATATTCATGTCAGGGCCCTCCCTCCATGCTGCCCTCCCCCCTCCTGCCCGATGCCTTGCCGCCTCCACTCCCACGACACCCTCTTCTTGCTGCTGGCTTGGAGGCCTTGCACTAACTCTGTGCTCAAGTCTTCTGTCCCAGAGGCTGGCTCCTTCTTAACCACTCAGAGCTCACCTTCAATGTCAGCTCCTCAAAGAATCCAACCGTTATCACTGAATCTAAAGCAGCTTCTCAGTCACACTAACTGTCATGATAATGGACTTTTCATCAAACCCCTATCACTAGTTTATTTTCTCTCCTTACCAAGAGGCTCTTAAGTTTCAATGTCTCTCTTGTTCCCTACTGTATCCCCAGGGCTCGGAACAATGCCTGGCATACAGCAGGCGATTAATCAATATTTGGTGAGCATGAATATGACCTTTGTCTAGCTTGGTGCCTTGAATCCACTGAATACATAAGCAGCACTCATTGAAATATTAGCAGAATTCTGATCTCCACACCTCTAAGTTTCCTATGGACTTGTAAAATGATGTTACTCTTATTTTGCAAAAAGGAAAGTTTCTCTTTTAACCCAAGTGTCTCTAGAGACTTTTTTTTGCAGTCGTGCTGCAGAATAGTTTCTCCTGTTTGAAATGAGCAAGAACTGTGTTTTATTTATCTGTTTGCAGCACATAGCTGAGTGTCTGACACGTAGCAGGTGCTCAGTAAATATTTATTGAAGAAATGAATGAATGAAACAAATGTCTAGAATAAAGCTAAGGATCTGCTGGCTGGGTGCCTGCCAAAAGTATATAATGGAGCGAAGCTAGACTGCCTGGCAGCATGTTAGCCCACCTTTCAGAGCTGAGAATTCCCCAGTGAATTATCTTGGCCCAGTCTCGGAGGTTTGGCTGGCTGTATGCCTCCAGTTCACTAGAGAGCCGCATACCCTCTTTACAAAAGATGGCCTATTCTGAGGTCTGTGAAGACTCCACAGATAACTCTGCTTTCTCCTCAGTGAGCAGCACCAGGAGACTCCAGCCTTCCCTGAGAGCCAGAGCACACGCACCGGCCCCTTGACCCCTTGGAGGGTGGTGATTTCTAGGGCAGAGCTAGGAGAGCCGATCCTAGGTTCCCCACTCCTGGGCTGTATGGATTTGGGGGGCCTACATTCACGCTTCGGATTCAGAGACATGGTCCTCCTTGGCCTGAAGCCTATTCCCTACCTCTTCCTCAGACCCCGTAGTACCTAGACCCCTCACCTTCTGGATGTTTGGAATCAGCTCCTGCCTATGTCTCCCATGACCTTTGGTCCATTGGCTTGTGCATCCTGACCTCTGTTGCTGTGTCTTCCCTAACAGCTACATTGTGCCCCATCTGCATTGAGCCTCTGACGACACCTTTAGCTGAACTATGTCTACTTCCTGGATTCTGAACCCCACTAGAAACATCCGATTTACACTGCACATTCATGACAATATACTCCTTCTCCCAGAAATGTAGGAACTCCTGAATATTCCACCTTCTCAGCTGTCATTTGCTGCCCTGGATGGAGCGTTAATCGCCTCATATTTCCATCTGGTGCTACATGGCAGCTTTGTCTCTGGGCTCTTGCCTTGGACCTACAGTTTTATTTCTAGACTTTATTTCAGTTTTATCTCTTGATAACATGTTCCTCAATAAATGGCTGAAGAGATTAAATGTTAGATAAGGTGCTCACACAGTGAAAGGGCTTATGGCCCTTAAAAGGATGATGAAAGCCTATATTAGAACGCAAGCAACTTCACAATACATTTTTGAATAAAAAGATACGGCTGCAAAACAGTATGTCTAGTATCAAATTATGTATCTGGATGTAAAGAGAAGTATAAAGTTTGGTTAAGGAATATGGATGGTAGTGAGTTCACAAATACCTGGGCTTTTTTATTTGTATGTGATGCATTACTGACATTTTCTAAAATGAGTGAGTGCTATCTTTGCAAAGGGGCCATACATTTAAAAAGAGGAAAGAAAGATAAGCCTTAGGGTAGGGACCTCTTATTTGATCATTTCTTCTCAGGTCTGTAGGGAAGGAAGTCAGAAGAAAATGTTGGCTGAGGGAGAGTTTAATAGGTCTGGGCCTCCAAAGGCATGCGGGCCTCAGAGCCTGTCCCCAGCTCAGGAGCAGAAGGGGCTGGCTGTAAATCCAGCCCATTGCAGGTAAAAGTTAGAAGTATGTTTACTATTAATCCTATTTTCCCAAATAGTGCATGATTCTTACTCTTTAAATCAGATTCTCTCTTCTTCGTCCTTCTTCTCCTTCGTTTTCCAAAAACTTTCCTTCTTTTTAGTTGGTTTTGTTGGCAGTTTTAAAGAAAATCAATTGAACTTGAAAATACAATACATGAAAAATATTTTTTTCCGAAAAGTACTTGAAAATAATAACTATGATGTGAATGGCAAATGGAATTACTTTTTAATTTTATTTTTATGTTCAGTTAGAAAAATGGAATTATTAAGGCCAATATTCTAAACACTTCCTTGTGTTAGGTTAAATATCATAACACATAAAAGAAAGTAGTATTAATGGAAGGAGAACTGGTTGATACAACCATTCCATGGAAGTATTTTACCTTGAAAGCCTCCAAAATGATAGTCCCAGATGGAAGACATTTATTTACTCCAGAGATGGTGGAAAGATAGTACAGATGTACCAGAATATTGGTTGCAGGTTTTCTTAAAACCAGGGGAGTAGTCTGATAGGATGAAACCAGTACTAGCAGCAGGGACAAACTAAGTTGTATATTCATTTAAAGACTGGAAGTTTATGCCCCTTTAGCTTTGAGGATTCCTAATACAAGTGACTAACACGGAAATATAAAGAATTTTCTAGATATAATTTTAAAAATTGGTTTAACTGAAAATGGCTCTCTGCTAGGCCTGGGGAGATAGCAATGAACAATTAAGACTCTGGGAAGAGAAAAGGCCCCTGAGCTGGCAGTGATGTCTCTCAGTGAGTGAGAACTAGCACTCCAGAGAAAACAAGTCCTGGTGTAACCCCCGCAGGGTCATCTCCTACAGGGAAGGCCAGGGATTACACAGGGGACCCTGCCAGGCTCCTTCCCCCCAACCCAAGGCTCCCCACACACAGAGCAGCTGTTTTCTAAACACCATGGTCCAGCTGAGCAAATCATCCTGCATTACAACCTCCAGGCTTGGATACTGACCATGTGTGATGGAAGTTAGGGTCAGAATCATCTGAAGGGTGTGAGTCCTTTTAAACTCATATGGAGAGGAGATTCCTAGTCCTTGGGTTGAAAGAGTACTGAAAGACAATTGTCCTCCTCTCTAATGTTTGACACTTTTTTCTGTATCCTTAAAGAGAAGAACTATGGGTTGAGCTCTACAAAGGCATCCTGAAGTCTGATATAGGCCCCCCAAACCTGGTTTATTTTAAAGTTGCCCCATAGTGTCTTTTCTTACTTTTGAAGGAAATAATTAAGAATAAAACCTTATCCAATTAAAGGGACATGACCCCATTTGGGGCAACCATAGAGAGGCTTCTCAAGGATGATCTAGAATAAGAGCTGAACTGAGTGCTGACCCTGATGTTCCTAGCTCGCCATTCATTGCTCTTCCACTGTGCCACCCTGTCCCTACATGGGAATTCCTGTCACTCCCAGGCAGCCTATTAGGGTACCATCAGCCATTTCCCCCTGCTGTCTCCTCTGCTGGTTAAAGGAAAACCAAATGGCTTTCTTCTCTAAATCCCTTGTTCTCTTCTTTTCTAAGTTGTAGGGAAGGCACAATTTTATTAAATGTCTATCATGCAAACCAGGGAGGTGGCAAGTTCCTCTTTGGTGGGAGTGGAAACAGAGTGATGAGCTCCCAAAACATGTGAGAAGCTTGGTCATCTGGGCCTTTGTGACAACCTGCAAATTCTTATAACATTGTTGGATGATATCACCAGCATGGCAGAAAGACTGCTTGGACAGAACCTAATGTACTTATCTAGCATAGGAAGACAGGTTTCTGGGTGGAATGTGCTTAAGTTTTCCACCATTTCAGCTCCTATGGGGCAGGGGTTGAGGGAGGCGGGAGGTGTTCCAGTGAAGATGTAACTTTTGGAGATCTTTCTTCCAAAGACTCATATTGCTGAAAAGAGGTTTAGCAAACATCTAGTGCCATTTCTTGGTTTATCAATGAGTAAAATGAAGTATAATCTCTCTGACTTGCTTAAGGTTACTCTAAAATTTGGGGGCAGAGCTGGGACTTGATGCTTAGATGGCTTTAAATGGATTAGCAGATTGAAAGACATGAATATAGGTACTTTATAGTTGCAATATTTTATAACATGGGTTACCTGGGTTTATAATTTTGTCTTTCTCCTTGTTACCCACTGCTCCCCTTTACTCAAGATGCTCCATAGATGAAGTTAATCCCAACTTACTTAAAATAGCAAATTTTTACCAGCTAAAATGAAATGTTCTTTAGAAGCAATTACTAAATCTAAAGACAAAAAATGAGGTAATCAGTAAATTTAATTTTTAAATGTTATCCCAGTTTCCCATCGCAATGGAAAATCAGATGTAGATACTCATATTTTTAATGTACTTAGAACTTCAAATAAAAATAATTCAATAAAACACTAGTTTAATAGATGTATAAATCGACCTAAAATGTAATAAATGCTGACAGGTTCTAGTCATTAGAGATATATATTCTATATATTCATAATATGTTATATCCGTAGCTCAACAGTAGAGAAGCAATAAAAGTAAGATATCAACAGTAGAGAAGCAATAAAAGTAAGATTTATTACTTTGATATGTAAAAAACCTTTTGTGTTTCTATAGATAACTATGCATCATTTACAGCTTACCCTTTCGGGTTATCAGGTTCTAGCTGTACTCACTGTCTTTGAGCTACTTTATAACTCTTTATAAATTATAGGTAACTGATAAATATTTTGATTCTGTCCTACCTGGGAGTGAGTTAATTGACTTCTTCCTACTTTTGGAAAAAGCAGTTTTGTCCCATTTGCAACTCGTCTGAACATGGCTTTACTGCATATAAATATGTAGTTTTGGCTTTGTCTTTGAAACCATTATAACATGTGCCTGGTTCTGTCATACCATATCAATAAAATAGATTTTTCAACATGTGTTCATTTTCTAGCTGTATAAGAGAAATGACATTTTTTCTGAAAATTATCTTTGAACAGATACTAGGGAAGAAATATTTATATTGTGATTTCCTCAGAATGTTAGTTATTAGTGGGGAAAATCCACCTATAGGGTAAATACTTATGAAAAGGGGAAATAAAATATTTACCATTAAATAAGATAGGTGGGTATGTTGTTCCTGAACTAAATTTCAGGAAGGTAAGAAAATCCTATAAAATATGGATATAGGATATATAGAAATAGAACTGTAATAACAGTTTCAAGGAAGTAACAACCAGCATTTAGTTCTCTGCTATCAAATATGGTAAACTTCAGCCACATATGACTATTGAGAATTTACTTTTTGGCTACTCCAAATTGAGGGGTGCTATCCATATAAAATGGACACCAGATTGGAAAAGAGATAGTATAAAAACATGGAAAATACCCCATTAATAATATTTTATGTTGGTTACATGGTGAAATAGTAATTTTTTTAAAAGATTTTATTTATTTATTTGACAGAGATCACAAGTAAGCAGAGACAGGCAGAGGGGTGGCGGTGGGGGGGGGGAGCAGGAACCCTGCTGAGCAGAGAGCCCTATGCAGGGCTCGATCCCAGGACCGAGATAATGACCTGAGCCAAAGGCAGAGGCTTAACCCACTGAGCCACCCAGATGCTCCCGAAATAGTAATATTTTAGATGAATTTGGTTAAAAAGTATTTTCTAAAATTAATTTTACCCATTTCCTTTTGCAGCTTAAATGTGGATACAAGGGAATTACAAGTTACATCTGTGGCTAACATTATCTTTCTCTTAAATGATGTTGTTACAGAAAATTAAACAAAAAGATAGTATTAAACTAAATGTTATTGGCATATTCTTGGGTTTTGGTACCTATGCTGAAGAAAAACAAAGCAAGAAAGATCACAGACTGAAGGGCAGTTAACTGGGAATTCACACATAGTTAATATGCTTTCTCTATAAATGTTCCCATAATACTTGGCTGCCATCACATACAGTTTACAGTATAAAGGCAAAAAAGATAAAGAAACAGCTGCATTAAACAACTTAAAGATCAATAAGCATGCATTGTTGCTGTCCCTTTTGCCCTTGGTGGAAAGTATTGTCAGCTGTGTGTGTGTGTGTGTGTGTGTGTGTAAGTTCAAGGTTTCCACAAGGCAATGAAAAGAGCCAAGCTTTCAAAAAGAAGAAAGAGGTAGAAGCGTGGCTAAGCTTTCTATAGATATGATTGGTTACCTTGGAAACAGTTTAAATTCTTATATCAAGAAGATCTTGAAGTTAGCTTATTTTTTTTTAGAGCAAGTAATATATGGATTTAATGTGTTTATCTCTCCAAAATGAAGTTTAAAATATACATAGGTATTGCAAATGCATACATTAATTAATGCATAATTTTCACTTATGCTGAAAAAGTAAATTATGTAACTATCAGGTTAAAAGTCATTAATGTGAGAGATAAATTGAATGTTTTCAGGAGTAAGGAATAACAAAAGTACTAAGTACCCTCCACTCCCAGCCCTAATCCCTTTGTCACGTCCTAAGAAATAGATTCTTGCTCTGTGTGTATGTTTGTGTATGTGTATATGTTTATGAAAGAGACAGAGGCAGAACGAGAGAGAGAGAGAGAGAGAGAAAAGGGGGGTGGCTGTGGACTCTGAGAAACAAACTGAGGGTTTTGGAGGGGAGGGGGGTAAGGGTTGGGTGAGGCTGGAGGTGGTTATTAAGGAGGGCACGTATTGCATGGAGCACTGGGTGTGGTACATAAACAATTGATTTTGGAACATACACACACAAAATTAAATTTAATTAAAAAAAACCTAATGATGTATGGTGGCTAACATACCACAGTTAAATAAATAAATAAATAAATAAATAACACAACATAAAAAATTTGACATTGTCATCAGTTTTCTCAGAGTATTTTTTTTAAAGATTTTATTTATTTATTTCACAGAGAGAGATCACAAGAGGCAGGCAGAGAGAGAGAGAGGGAAGCAGGCTCCCTGCTGAGTAGAGAACCTGATGCTTGACTCGATCCCAGGACCCTGAGATCATGACCTGAGCCAAAGGCAGCGGCCTAACCCACTGAGCCACCCAGGCACCTGGGTCTTTCAGTTTTTTGACACTCAAACTGCTTTCTTTTGAAAGCTTATTTGGCTTTAACCCTTACTGATTTTCTGTGCCTCAGTTGCTAACCAGTTTAATTGCAAATGTGTTATGTAATATTTGAATGTTTCCCCAGTATCATGCTCAATGGCTTCATTAAACTTGTCTTTTGACAAAAAGAAAGAAAGAAAGAAAGAAAGAAAGAAAGAAAGAAAGAAAGAAAGAAAGAAAGAAAAAGGGGGTGATAAGAGATGGGATCATATAATTTACATTGCTATATAAACTACATTTTTAAAAAAGATTTTATTTATTTGACAGAGAGAGAGCAAGCACAAGCAGGGTGAGCAGCAGGCAGAGGGAGATGGAGAAGCCGGCTCCTTGCTGAGCAGGGAGCCTGTAATGGGGCTCGATCCCGGAACCCAGGGATCATGACCTGAGATGAAGTTTGCTGCCTAACCGACTGAGCCACTCAGGCACCCCTATAAACTACATTTTTAATGCATGAATATTGTCTTTGGAAAGTTAAGATGTGTAAGCAATACTCATATCTATCTAACTGGGGGTCTTTTCACTGACAACCTCTACTGTCTATAGTGCCAATTATTTGAATTGCTGAACTGATGTTTTTGACATGTACCCATGGCCATGTCTCCATTAACTAGGCTGGGAGATCCCTGAGGGCAGAAATCAAATTTATTTAAGGGCGCCAAGCATCTAGCACACAGATATGTCCACAGTGGGCTCTCAAAAATACTTTCTCAAAAATAGATATTTCTTGTTTTTATCAGTGAATACTTGCTGATTATATAAGATATCCTACCTTAGTCCTAAACACTAGCTAACGTAATAGACAAATTGCTTGGTTATTAATAACTGCTCACATCCTAGCAGGCAGGATATTCTGTTAAGTCTAGGTTTTGGGTGATCCCATTCTTGAGAACCATAATGCTCAAAGCAGTCTTAAAGAACATCCTTAGAGTGAATCACCACAATAAGTGCTTTACATACTTTGCTTCATTGAATCCTCAGAACAACTCTGTACAATGAGGAATCAGGTGCACCCACAGTATTAGGCAGCGGCACTGGAAACTGAACCCAGGCTCTAACTTCAGAACTCACACTCTCAATCATTTTTGATTGAATTAAACCAGAAGTTTATATTCCAAAACTTCCATGACTTTTCCATATGGTCATGGTAGACAAAAAGGAACTGGTTAAACTTTTCAAACAAATAAGCACCAAAATCCTAGTGACAATAAATTCATTGCACATTTGTCTTTTCCATTATGCTCCCATTCACTGGCTCCCACTCATTCCACTTGAGAGAATGACCATGTGGCTAAGTGGAAGGGTCTCAGAGAAGGACCGAACAGGGCTGAGAGTTAGGCTAGGATAAAGTCTCTTATCTAGGTCAGAGAGACAGAAGAGTAAGGAAGGAGCACTTGAAGGATTCCCTTTCCTGCCTCTGCTAGTTCCCCACTGGTAGTGACATTTCTAATAACAAAGAGGAGACCAGCATGCATTGCTACTCTGGCCTAATTTTCATCTTCTAAATTTGCCATCTTGTACTTTATGCTCTTATGAGGTAAATGACTCATCACTAATTAATCAGTGCCATGATGCTAAATTTTGACCAGAAGACTGAACCAAAGCCAAGTCAACTTGGCCTTCAGTTAATTGGAAAAATTAAATGAGTGAGAGAAGCCAGTTCTTCCAGGTGTAAATAATCTGCTCTATTTAAAGGCATCAGCAAAAAATATTTTAATACCAACAGACTCTAATAAAACTGTCCAGCTCTCCTCTTTAGCATTTAATTAAGTTCTGTATGGACATAAGATTGATAGTAAAGAAGGTAAGATCCTATACACTAAGTATGATGAAGAATTTGTGTTGAATTTTATCAAGGTTCTCTTGTCTTCTGAGGACAAAATATCCCTTATGGTTAGACCCACTTGCTTTTTGCAAAATTGCTCCTACTGGGTGTCAACTGTGTGCCACACACTGGGGGGGTCGTGGGGAACTGCCCACTTCCTTTGTGGCTTTGCACATGCTGTTTCTGCCACCTGGATGCTGGGAACAGCTCAGAGTCTCTGGCTAACGAGTACCATTCTTGAAGTTTCTGCTTCACTTCCTCTTGAAAGCCTTTTCTATACACTTGCCTCACCTCCACCAAGTCTGGGTTAGAATCCCCTTGTCTGACCTCCCTCAGTGCCTTCGTACTTACTACTGGGCTTACCCTTGTCACAGTGCCAGCCTATGTGGTTGTTTCCTTCATTTAAATCTATACCCCAATGAGAGGCGGCATAGTCTGTCTTGTCCACCATCGTTTTCCATGTCCTGACTTAGACTGCTTTCTTTTTAAATTTTGTTGATTGTTTGGGGGAGTTGGTATTTAGTGCAATCTGTTGTGGTGTGGCTGTTTTATCATTTGTGTCCTGATGTAGAAGTTACTGGCATGTATGTACTCATTAATTTATAAAGATCCAATCTAAAGGCTGGACCCATGTTATTGGCAACAGCAGGGGGTTGCTCTGTTCCTACTTGGGAAGCTGTTGTAAACAAGCTGAAAGATCATGGAAAAGTACCCCGCCCCTCCCCCCCCCATTTTTTTTTTTTTCACTGAACACCTGCCCAGAGAAGCACCACTTGAACATTCACGAGACATCATGATGAAACCGTCTTCCTAGATTTTTTTTAATAATGGCTGGCCGTTATGTTACCCTGGTAATCATCCTCTGGCTTAGCTCCTGTTTTATTCTTTCTCTTACAGCACTTTTTGAAACCCGAGATTCTTGTGACAACTTACTTATCTAAACCTTGTTTCTTGACTTCTTCCCCCGTGTGAATGTAAACTCCTTGAGGGCAGTGACCCAGGCTGTACCCTCAGTTCCTAGGAAAGTTCTCAATATATAGGTGTTTGACAAAAACGTTCTTCTACATTATAGCTGTCCTCAGACCTTTGATCATAAATGCAGAAATGATGGGTCTGCATCCTAGAGGGGAAAGGATAGTTTGTATTTCTATTTTGCTCAAAGTTGTATCTCCAGAATGGATTATGGTGCCTGGCATACTACAGGCACTTAATAAGTATTCACTGAACAAATGAATGAATAAACCATTCAATTAAAATTTTATTTCAAGTTATAAACCAACATTGACATTCACCAGCCCATGCTAATGATAATCAGGTAAGTAAATAATAAATGGAAGAGCTTTGCTTGAAGTGGAATGCCATGGGCTGCTGGCAGATGGGAAGGGAGAGGTGAAACTGGAAAATCATAATTTTGTAGGCATTTTATTAAAAATTGGATCAGGCAAGAGTCACCAATGGATGTGAAATCTAGAGGGAAATGTTGATGAGGAACTAGCTATTAGCAGGCTTTAAAGTGTCTCCCCACAGACCACATATTATATTATAGGGGAGAAAATTAAACAGTAATTACCTAGTAGAGAAATCAGAAAAAACACTTGACTGGATGATTAAAGTTAACATTATCAATGAAGGACAGATGGACCTTGTGTGCCTCCAGATACAATACCCCAAGGACACAGTATCACCTAGGCAATATTCCCATTGAGAAGGGATAACCTGATGGGGACTTCAAAGAACCCCAGTGAGAAAGTTTCTATCTTAAAAGATGCGGGGGGGTGGGGGAAGATGATATTCTGTACTTACAAAATATTCCCCCATCAAAAGAGGCTAAAGAGACATGCCAATGCCTGACCCTAGGCTGGGTCCTGCCCAAGAGGGGAACAATGCTATAAAGCACATTATCACATTGACTGATAAAACTGAAATACGAAAGGCAGATTAGAGGAGTCTATTATCATTAAACATACTGAAATTTTTAGCACCACCTGTGCTAGATAAGGGAATATCCACATTTCTAGGAATGTGCTCTAAAGTCTGGGGTAAAGAGGTGTGACGTATGTGACTTACCAATGATTCTTTCAGAAAAAAAAATTACATATATTTATATGTATATCTATAAGGAGAGAAAGAGCCAGAGAGAAATAGTGCCTGCAAATCACAAAGCCCACTGTGTAAAATCTTAACAAATGAGTAATTCTGGGTAAAGGATATATGGGTATTCTTTGTACTGTTTTTATATTTGCAACTTATCTGTAAGACTGAATTATTTCCAAATATAAAGCAAAAAAAGAAAGGGGGGCTAGAAATATGTCCCAATGTATCAGTAATCAGGGTGCCTGGGTGGCTCAGTGGGTTAAGCCTCTGTCATTGGCTCAGGTCATGATCTCAGGGTCCTGGGATCCAGCCCTGCATTGGGCTCTCTGCTCAGCAGGGAGTCCGCTTCCTCCTTTCTCTCTGCCTGCCTTTCTGCCTGCTTGTGATCTCTGTCTGTCAAATAAATAAATAAAATCTTTAAAAAATATATCACTAATCACAATAAATAAAAAAATCACATCATTAAATACTACTTGCTTGAATTTTAATACTTCGTCCATTTCGGGACGCCAGAGGCTTTTAGCTTATGCATTCTGCAAGCTAAAATCTGGTTTAAATTCAAAAGTGAAAGTCGAATACTGTCAGTGACTATGAGGAAGTGTGTAAATTATTGCCAAGGACTCAGGGGTCCCCACACTTAGTGGTTCTTTGAGCTCCAAAATGCTGCTCAGTGAGGATTTTTGGAATGAGAGACCTCTGTCTGGACAACAGCATCCCCAAGGAGCAGCAGGTTCCTTCCAGCAGCCAGACCCTGCTTAAGAATTCCCCTTGCCAGAGCTGCCATCATCCCCATGCCACCAATGACCCCTGCCCCATCCTGCCAGCTCCCCCTCCTGATGTCAGGTCCTGTCCACCTGAATTCTCTTAAACTTGCTCACAGAGATAGAGCCAACAATATTTAGACCCACAGTGATAAGCAGCAACTTACAGTTTCTAAAGGTACCCCAAACACAAACACCATTTCACAATTCACTACACACAGTACACAGAGTACCTTCTGCCCTGAGGAACAGCAATCTATGTCAGATGAAAACAAATAGTCAGATTAAAGGGAAATGTTAATTGGAAATAGCCAATTAAGCTTGTATTACGACAGATTAGTTCAGGCTTACAACCACATTAAATCAGGACATCAAAAGGCATTGCCCTAGAATGAGAAGTCAGAAAACAGCAGTTTCTTCTGGAAACGGTCTACCTGGGCCCTTCTGTTACCCTCCTCAGGAACACAGCCCTCTTTGTCATAGCCCTGTGTGGCTGCCATTCTTCGGGGGTTGGTGGGTAAGTGATCAGAGAATGATTTCCAGTTGATAATGTGTTAGCTGTCAGCTCCAACTGCATGTCTTAAATCCAGCATATTAAAGCCAGTCTGATTTTTTCTTTTTCTCACCTTCTTTTGGTTTCCTTGTCTATGTTGCTCAGAATTTCACTTGGGCTGACATAAAAAGTTTTATTGATTTGTGCAGGAACCAGAAAAAAAAAAAGGCCAAGAAAACTCGCAAGCTTTCTGGATGATGCTGGGTGACCCAGGAGGGAGAGGGTCACAGGCAGTACTCAGTGTAACAAATACTAGCTAGGACAATGCACTGGGACATTTCCTTTCTGGTTTTTGTGCTTCAGTGTCCTGCCTTTCAGGAAGGAACACAAAGTTAATATATTGAATGTGAAATGAACATTTCTGGTTCCTCTTTGCTGCTATCACTCTTCATGGCTAGTCCAGCTGTATGAATGTTTGTTCTGTTTATTCTTGGCCTGTGGTAATTACCACTGTCAGGTGTGTGGGGGAGTGTATGTTGCCTCTCTCCCCCAAAGGCAAAGATTACCTCTCCTTACTGTCTTCCCTACCAAGCTGGCTCTGAGCTTTACACATATTCATGCTGAGGGTAATGTCAACCCTGACCTCTTTTCATCTGGTTAAGCATTTTTCTCACATCTAATACGGGTAATGTAACTGAGGTGTAAAAGTTTGAACTAGAAATCACAGTAAGGCCTAAACCTCAGCCCCATAATAAAGAGCTTGCCCTCTGACAATGTTATCTGGATCACAATCGTTAAACTGCTTTGCTTACATAAATTATTTGTGAGTTTCACACAGGACCTTTGTTAACAACACGGACCGTGTAATGACCGTGTTTGAAAGTGGGAGGTTCAACGAAGGAGAAATAGAGTATATTACACTAGTTCACTCCACGTAACACAGAGACGAGGATTAACCCTGTGAGTGCCAGAATTTAAATCTTTTGTGATAGAAAGCATTTGAAAAATATCTCGTATACTTTGCTCCTGTCTTGGAACTGAAGAATCTACCTGTCCCACCTCTACCTATTCCCACCCCACAACTTCCAGCCCTCTGTTACCCCTTCCCAAGTTGAAATCCATCATCTGACAAATCTTGCTCTACTGCCATTGATAAGATATTCTTCTTCCCCTATCCTCAACAGAGAAAATAAAACCTTTCAATGCTGAAATATTTAAAGGGCAATGGTTTGGTCATGTAGACAGTTGAAGGTTCTGCCCTGGATCTGAGGGGTCTACCCCTCCCTCCCTGTCCGGTCACAGCTGTCCATCAGCCCCATGATGCCCATTTCACCAACACTACACAATTGCTTCTCTGCCTCTCCTTTTGTTCTAGTTCTTCAATTCTTGCTTCTTACCACATCTCCCATGTTTCTCGCTTTTGTGCCTTTTCTGGTCAGGGTCAATCAACAAGGGTGCTCCTTTCCCTGCCAGGCTTCCTTCCCCTTTTCTTTCTGGGCAGACGAGATACTGAACCAACTTCTGAGCATCTCTTTGTTTGGCCTCAGCTCTCCTTAACGCTGACTTTTCCAGATGCCCAGGAGTCCCTTTTTGTCCTAAAATCCTTTTGGAGGGGTAGCTGTGGTACATATTACTAGATCTGAACAATTTCAGGGAAACTGGAGGTTCTGGAAAACTGGATTCTGGCTATTTGAGAGTTTACTCTCGAAATCGATGGGAATTTACTAGGCATTTCTTCTTCTTCTTTGAAGATTTTATTTATTGATTTGACTGAGAGAGGTAGCAAGAGATGGAGCACAAGCAGGGGGAGCAGGCAGAGGGAGAAGCAGGCTCTCCCCTGAGCGGAGAACCCAATGCGGGGGCGGGAGGGGGCTCTATCCCTGGACCCTGGAATTATGACCTCAGCTGAAGGCAGACACTTAATGACTGAGCCACCCAGGCACCCTTTAAATTTTTTTTTTTTTTTTTTAAGAAATGACTGCTTCTTAAAAATCTGTGGTTCAGGAATCAGAAAAAGGCAAGTGAGATCTTTTTTTTTTTTTTTTTTTAAATCCTTGTTTCTTTTAGGTAAGAAGTTAGTTCTGTAGTTCAGTTAAAAGATGCCTCCACATAGAGAAAGATCAAAATGATAATCTCTACTGGTTTCCTTCACACATTTCAAAATAAATGCAGGCTCCAGACAGGACACCCACCTTAGCAGATAATTATTTTCATTCTGCAGGAGAACATCAAGCTTCAAATAACTAATTGATTCAATGAATATTTATGAACCCTGGAGGATGTTTAAATAGGCTCAAAACATCCTATTAACTACTTTTTCAACAGGAATGTAATTTTTTTTTTTTTTTAATGATTCCTTTTCACTCTAAGGTCTAGGTGAACACTGACGCTACCTGGAATCCTAAAATGATGGCTTGCTGCCATAAAGCATGGAGGTTTATTCCTTACATGTGCTTAAATCATCAACAACTATTTTCAGATTGAGAGTGAATTTCCATAATATAATATTTTGGCAAGCTGGTATATGATTATATTATTCAAGTAACATGCTGTATTTTAAACTGATGAGTGAATATGCATTATAGGTAGTAGTTAGAGAGTAACAAAACCGAGAAAAGCAGAATAAAGAGCTTTCAGAGCTCTATAATTTCCCCTAAAGCTGTAATACCTCTGTCTTGTTTGTTCCTTCACATCACAGCTGGAGAAAGTCCATCAGGAATCAGTTCCCATTTGGAGTCAAGCAAAAGGGATGCCTATTGAGAATTCTCATTGACTAGGAATGCTGCTATATTACAAAACCTTAAAGATGAACAGTTTAAAATGAACATATGCTAATGTTCTACTCTGGATATATGTCATTCCCTTTGCAAACATCTTTTTTTGCCATAGAGTCAATGAGTTTTCTGCACTGTGATACTTGACCTATTCTATCTGAAGCAACCATAAAGATGTCACACACACACACACACACACACACACACACACACACACACACACACACTGAATGGTATGTAGCCATAAAATCAAAATCAAAAACAACAATACAATGAGATCTTGCCATTTGTGACAATATGGATGGACCTGGAGGGTATTATGCTAAGTGAAATAAGTCAGACTGGGAAAGATAAATACCATATGATTTCACTCATAGGTAGATTCTAATAAATAACCAACCAACCAACTAAACAAACAAAGAAAAAACAGAGTCAGACTTATAAGTACAGAGAACAAACTGATGATTGCCAGAACTTTTCTTTTCAAGGGTATTCCTTTGGGACACAGTCCTGTTGGGAGTTTCCATGGTTGGCTGAATTCCTAAATCCCTTAGAGCTTATTAGGGGCTGATATCTTGGTCTTTGTCCAGCACCGAGATACAGCCTCTTATTAAGTTATAGCAGTAGTAATTTGTGAACCAAGCTGTTACTTCTGGTATTTCTTCTGGAAGGGGGTCTTGCTTAGCTGACAGATTTGTGCCTTCATATTTAGAGTTCAGGTAATTAAAAGTTACTAAGTAAGTTCAAGAAGTGATTCCAGTATGAATTTCACTTACATGCCATAGTCTGAATTTCCTTTTTTTAAAATTTCTGGAATAATTTTATTACTAATTTGAGAAAAGTGTAGAGTTCTAAATACATTTAACATCTGCCTGAGTCAGATGGTAATCACAATAAGCACACCGAGTCTGAAAGCTGATTTCCATATATACTTTCACATTTTTTGCACTTGATTTTGCTACTTTATTCTGATATATAGCTGAAAAGACAATGTTTGAGAGGCTTCAGGTTAAGGAAAATCAGTAAGAACAATTCTGACCTGACTAACATTTAAATCGGTAATTCAGAGCCTTATTTAAACTTACTGAAATGGCATGTTTACTTCCATGTTCTGGAAAACAATTAAGGATTTCATAAACACAAGGTCATGTGAGTTCTGTAAACTTATCATTTACAAACAATCACTGATTCTAGGAGGTCTGTCTCCTTCTCCCCAGTATATCACCATGCACGGCTTCTGTCCAAACCTCTCACTTTAACATATCTGCGTTCTGCCTCCCAACCTAGTCTCCAAAGCCCTGACTTAGATCAATGATTATTGCTTCAATGAGCTGCTTTGTTGGCTGTGACTCATGCTTGAGACCACTTCAGTCAGTCAACAAATTTGACTGAGTGCCCACTACGGGTCTTCTGGTGCTACTCTACCACTGGAGATCGGGCCAGGAGCAAACAGGCCCTCCTCAGGTCTGCCTTGGGCTTGCCTTTCAACTAGGATCTGGACCTTTTGGCAGAACTGCAAATACGGCAATGGTCAAGACCTATCTATGATGGCACAACTTTTTAGTTTTATAAAGACAGTACCTCTTTCAAAGCTCACCTAGTTTTAAATCTTGTTTCTAGATGAAGGTGTGGATTACAATGAGCTCCATAAAGTAAAATGGGAACGTTTGGCAATGTGATTAAAATGAATCCATTGGCTGAGGAAAAAATTTCCATATGTATTAATAGAAACCAGTTAATTGCTTCGGAGAGTCAGAGACCTAATTTCTTCTTCTTTCTCAAAGCCCTTTTAACCTAAGAGTTTCAATGTTCTCTAATAAATATTTCCTAGAATTTCTCTCTATGACAAACAGCTGCTGAATGCAAGTCTTTGTCAGCTGATCCTTGAATAGAGTTCCTGGCATACAAAGAAATGAGCCAAGGCCAGGTAGTGATTCATTTCAACACATAGAGCATGCCTCCATTTTCCAAGGCCTTAATCTGAGTTACAAACAATAACAAGATCTCTTTCCTTGAAACACTTATAATAGCAAGAAATAGAAAGCATCAACTATACAGCTTATTATTTCCTTTTTTTCTCCCTACACCTCTCAATTCCTTCTCTTTCATTTTATCAGTTTCTAAACTTCCGGGCTTTGGAAATTGGTCCCTGGCCAGAGGGAACACTGTATAAAGCTGAGAGCAGGGAGAGGGGAGACTGACATCAAGAAACTCACCTATCACATATAAGAATATATTATAAAGCACTAGGGGTTAAAATTGCATGGTACTGGTTAAAAATACAAGACTAGAATGATAATACAGAACAGAAGTCCTTGGAATGGAGCCACTCCTATGAGCTTAATAAATTACCATACTGTGTAAAAAAAATAATGGTCAAATAGGTAATGATTAACAGACATAAATTAATAAGGGATGAAATAATCTATTAGTTATCATAGAAACCATAAATTCCAGGTGGACAATAGAATTTGATGTAAAAAAAATCTTCAAGCTTAAAAAAATTATAAATGAGATCGTGGGGACTGAGGCAAAGGAAAAAATTATTAATGGTAAAATAAATAATTGAAAACTTTGTTCAGCAAAAGTTTCCAAATAAACAATACATTGTTATTCCTGATGAATATGACCAGCTTTAATATGACAAAGTAATATCATTTTACAAAAAGCAATATCCTCTCTTCATTGTATAAATGTTTAAAAGGTACAAACAGTGACTCATCCTTTGGCAGACCTCACCTTCAACCTCCAAGACCTAAATCAAGGTCACCTTCTCTGTGATACTTCTACTCCAAGTAGAGACAACATGTTCCACTGGCTCCTAGAGACTCCATAAGGCAGTAACACTTTTTATTCCATTTCATTGTAATTTACCCTTCTTATGTTTGTTTCTTTTGATAATTTCATCAGCTAATTATCTTTTTACTCTGAAGGCCTTGCAAGATGCACGCTCTACATAATGAGTGCTAATGTTTCCTAAGTGAAAAGAAAATTTACATAGAACCAATCACTTTGAAATTGTATAAGAATCATCATTTCTCTGTACTGGGATTTTTCTAAGCACTATGAAGGAAAGATGGGGAAGGACAAACTATAAGAAATAATAGTCTGAACAACTGCTTCTAACGAGGATAGAAAAGGAAAAAAAAATAGTGTGAATAGGTGCTAAACAAATTCTACCAGTAAATTGTATTAGTTAGGAGTGAGGCTATTTTCTGAAGCAAATAAGCCTATGGCTCAAACACAATATACGTTTATGCCTTGTACACATCATGTCCAAAGTGAATGTGGCTGAATGAGGGGTTGGGGACGATTTCTTTCTAGAACTGATTTCTAGAAACCCAGGCTCCTTCCATTTCCTGGTTGTACCATCTTTACCCTATGGCATCCAAGATTCTGCATCTAGCCCTTTAAAAGAGGAAAATAGGGGGTTGCCTGGGTGGCTCAATCAGTTAAGTGCCTTCAGCTCAGGTCATGATCCCAAGGTTCTGGGATCCAGCCCCGCATTGGGCTCCCTGCCTGCGCAGTGGGAAGTCTGCTTCTCCCTCTCCCATTCCCTCTGCTTCTGTTCCCACTCTCACTGTCTCTCTCTCCCTCTGTCAACTGAATAAATAAAATCCTTAAAAGTTAAAAAAAAAAAAAGAGGAAAATAGGGATGAAGAAAACAAATTCACTTCTTCTTCCTTTTTTTTTTTTAAGAACAAAGGGAGCTGGAACTCTTTTTTTTTTTTTTTTTTTTTAAAGATTTTATTTATTTGTTTGACAGAGAGAGATCACAAGTAGGCAGGGAGGCAGGCAGAGGGAAAGGCGGAAGCAGGCTCCCTGCTGAGCAGAGAGCGCGATACAGGGCTCCATCCCAGGACCCTGGGATCATGACCTGAGCCTAAAGCAGAGGCTTTAACCCACTGAGCCACCCAGGCGCCCCTGGAATTCTTTGTAAATAGATATCTGCACACACACACACACACACACACACACACATACACAGGTCTTATAGATCTTTGAGAAATGCAAGGTTGGGGCTACAAGCAAGCCAACAGAGGTATGATTATTCCCCACATTAAAATGTTGAGTGGCTGTCCCTGTCTCAGTTCAATCAGATTCTACTTTAGAGTACCAGTTCCAGACCTTTTGAAATAATTACCCTTCATACTATGAACCAGGCACTACCAAACAATGGCAACACTAATAAAATGTGGCAGGGTTCATATTACCTCAAGGGAATTACCAGTTTAGGAGAGAGGAAAGACACAAAAGCAGGTAATTATAATGTCAAGGATAAACTCAATGACAAAATATGCATAGATTAAAATGCCTAAAAGGGTTAATTATCCCTCTTATTCTTAGTGTTTTCCCAGTATTCTCTCTGGATAGACAGATAAATTCACCTGAGATTCCTTCCAGATCATGTGGACTAGCCTACATGCCTATTAAAGAATTTCCTAATCTCTGTTATATTAATAAGTGTGAGAATGGGATGGGGTAAAGTTCTCTACTTTTCTAACATGTGTTCTGTTGTTCTATCCTGTCATTCGCTGATACGGTGTCATATGACGGACACAAGCAGTCACAGTAAAAGCTCTTTTTTGTTGTCGGTCAAAGATGACTCTAAGTGTAGTATTTAAATCTCTGAAAGAATGAGTTCATTTAATAGAAAGGAGGGTTGGACAGAGATAACATCAAATCTCATTTGGAGCCCTTTAAGCCCTAGGGATTTTTTTTTTTTAAGGTCTTGACAGTAATGCTTGCCATAATTTAAAATAAATATTTAGTGAGTATTTACAAAGTGAATTACTCGGAGCTGAATATTGTTAGATCTAAATACATTTACTTTATGTAGTCCCAAACTAAAGATTTTCCTAATTCTATTGATAGCAAAAGGGAATTTACACACGATGACACACACATATATATTTATTATATATTAGATGTTATTCGTAATAACAACACAGAATTAGGATGGGTGGGTGCTGTGAAATTCATACCAATGAGCCCACATTATGCTGTTTTTCTTATGAAAGTTTCCCACCTCAGCCTTCAGACGCTCACATGCTTTTGCCAGAAATAATAAATATTTTGACTAGATAATAGCATGCTTTTGGTTACCAGCTGTGACCTCCAGAAAAATGAGAGAGGCAGATGGCAGGAAGCAGTGAGACATTAGAATGTGAGTATTTTAAAATATTTTTTACTGTACTCAGGTTGTCTATATGTTTCTAAAGAATAGGGTGTCCAGTTAGATTTGTTCAGATAGACAGTAAATAATTTCTGAGCATAAATATGTCCCAAATACAGCATGGGAGGGAATACTTACACTAAAAATGTGATCATTATTTATCTGTAATTCAAATTTGCCTGGACGGTTTAGACTTTTCTTTGCTACCTTGGGCAACCCTACTGAAAGTTTCAGTCCAGATCTTTTAAATGTCAGCGTAATATGTGTCTATTGTTGCCTCACAATCTTGTTCAAAACAAATTTGATCAGAAACCATGTTAGAAAAAAATGGAGAGTTTCAATTGTAGGTGCTGGATCAAAGACAGCTGTACCTCCTCACAGTAGGGTTTAATTCCTGAGAGGAGAGAGAGCCCTTGATATTTCTGTCAGAATAATGGCGGATGTCAAGTCCACTGCTTTAGTTTTCCCTTCTGCCCTCCCCTTGCAAGCTTTTGTATGCATTGCCGAAAGGAGGAATTACTACCAAGCTCAAGGAGCCAGCCAAGCCATTTTCTTTTTCCTTTCTTTCTTTTTTTTTTTTTTAATTTTATTTATTTATTTGACAGACAGAGATCACAAGTAGGCAGAGAGGCAGGCAGAGATAGAGGGGGAAGCAGGCTCCCTGCTGAGCAGATAGCCCAATGCCATGCGGGGCTAGATCCCAGGACCCTGGCATCTTAATCTGAGCCAAAGGCAGAGGCTTTAACCCACTGAGACACCCAGGCACCCCACCAAGCCATTTTCTAATCTCGAAACAAGAACCCGTGAAATAATTAACAAGGCTAATTATTTAAACATAAATATCTTTATATAGAGGCACCTGGGTGGCTCAGTTGGTTGAGCATCTGGTTCTTGGTTTTCAGCTCAGGTTGGGATCTCAGGTTCCTGGGACTGAACCCTGCTTCAGGCTTGGTGCTCATCAGGGAGTCTCCTTGCCCCTCTCCTTCCCCCTTTGTCCTTCCCCCAACTCCTGTGCTCCTGCTCTCTCTCAAATAAATAAATAAATGTCTTCAAATAAATAAATAAATAATCTTTGTATATGCAGAGTGTTGCAGATTTGGATTCTTTTCAGAAATGCAAGCACACTGAATTTGCAAACCAACTTTGTGAAACCTTCTATTTGAGACTCCAGTGACAACAAAGACTCACAGGGAAGGTGATAAAGATGATGATTTGGCAGATGAGCGCAGACTCTCACCAGCAAGCCCAGTAGAAGGGTCTGAAAACCTGAACCCTGGGCTGAGAGTGACAAAGATGTCTGACCTTCCTGCCAAGGGACCCAGGCAGATTTAAACCCTCAAATCTGTAAGTAGATTAGAAATTAAAGGTTAGGAAGGAAACATAATTTATGGACTAAGTCAGCTGGACTCCCTATTAATGAAGCAGTATCTATTTCTGCTTTAACCTCCTAGGTATTATTCTGCAAAGCTTAAAAAATCAAAGCAAGCCCTCCTGCCCCCTAAAAAAGATATACTGAGATTTTTGACTTCAGAAAAATTGTATGAATTCCCTCTGCAGCTGCAGAAGTGGCATGAAACAAATATTGCTTTCCATTCTTGCTATCAACCACGTACTATATGGATGACTTAATTATTATGCAAGACGGTACTGAATCACAATGATGTGTAGTGGCTGCTAATGAGAAGTCATAAATCAAAGTCCTTAATGTTAAGCTCAGGCTACAAGATGTAGTTCTTTTGAAATATCATAAGGATGGCTACGTGTACGTGCATATATGTGCAATCACTAGCTCTCAGAGATTCGGCTGCTTCCTGATACCCAGTTAAAATATTCAGCATGTAACCCAGCCTCCCTGTCCTTTATCATGTCTTTGTTTCCTGTCAGTGCCACATAGAGCAGAGCTCTTTGCAAAGGTGATGAGAAAGGGTGGGCAGGAAGTGCCTGAAAATGCCACAGAATGATTCTGGCTCCATGAGTTTCTTCCCTGACAGACCCATTACAGGAAGCATAGTGACTTGCCTAGAATGAGAGGCTGTTTTTTGTTGCTTTGTATCTCCAGCTTCAGACAGTAAGAAAAAGACCCTCATTGTTATATTTATCATAAATCCTTTAAAAACTGGAGGTCAATTTGGGAAGCTAAAGCTGTCCTTCTTAAGTACAATGTTCCCAGCTACCCTAGGAAATCAATGATGGACTTACATATTCTGTAAACTATTTTAATCTGATTAGACCCTGGAAAAAATCAAAGCAATCAGCTAACAAGATTTGTTTAGATAGGGAGCAAACCCTAGAGAAGGGGGAGTTATGCGGGCAAAGGCTGGGCATGGTCATGGGTATTTATTTTCCTATCCACTCATTCATTCATCATCAATTGTGTATTGATTGTCTACTAAGCATAAGGTTCTCTGAGAGATCCTCGGCTCATAGAAGGATAAATCTGGTTCATACTCAAAGGTCAAGAACTTTATAGCATAGTAGAGTAAATGAACAGGTAAATAATGATAATACAAGGCAAGAGGAAGTGAGTTCTTATAAGATCTAGAAAAGGCAGTGTAGGAAAAGCCCCTGGGAAGTAAGTGACACTGATGGGGAGGGCTGGAGGAAGGAATGATCACTAACATTTAATGCATACTTGCCTCCTGGCTGGCTTTAGTTAGGACATTCTCTGCATAATCGAGAAGGAGGATTAGGTGAGGTGAGTTTTGGAAGAAGAGGAGAACACTACAGATCTACAATGGGGATAGGAGCCCATCATTCTGATGGAACAGTAGAGGTAGCAAGGAGCACTGCATATCTGAGTAATGGCCTGTGGTTTGGAATGGCTGGAGTTGGAGTGAAGACAGGTGCATGAGGTCATCACACCCCATCTATTTTTCAAACAGTAGACCTGGTAGAACAGGGCCTTTGACTATCAGAGGGTAGCTAGCAGAAACGCCCTGGTCACATGGGAGGCACAGAGGGAGCAAGGGCTAAGAGACTGGCCAAAGAGAAAATTCCAGGAAAAAGGCTGCTTCCATTATAGTGGCCCGGTGACCAGGGAACTGCGTGTCTTATTTCCCCTAAGAGACTCCGAAATTTGTGAGGGTGGGGTGTAATTCATTTAGAAGTTTTCGAAGTGAGTGCCATGCAAAAACCCCCAAATGCAAACAAAAACCAAGCAAACAAAAAACAATCCTTCTTGGTTAGCTGGAATCTCATATACTATACTCAGCATACTGTGTGCTTCATATCCAACTTAATATATATATATATATGGTTTGGATAACCACACGTGTGACCATACCCCCGTTCTGTCTAGTTAGAAGGCTCTAAAAGTTCAGAGTCTGGCCTTACCTCTTCTCTGTGTGAGCATCTCATCAAAGAGAATGAAGAAACCATGAAAAGGCACAATATGCACTTGTCACCTCCTCCCAAATCAGCACCCAGGTGGTGTTGTTGCTGCTCGTGAGAATCCTGATCCAGACTGAGTTCACCGAAAATGCCCCATAGGGCTGCTACATCGTGCAACTCCTACATGTTTGAGGTGGTGTTTACCTCAGACCTGCAGAAGCCCTTTCCATACCAGTCCTTTGGCCATTAATAAAACAGTAGTGAATCCTGGGGACTTTCACAGCAATTACACAGATGATTAATCTTTGATAGGAAGTACTTACTACTCGTCACTGCATCTCTTTACCCCTCCCTGGGGAAATTCCATGCTTCAACACATGGGTTCAAGCTTACATTTCTCACACTGGGAGAGAGTGTAGAAGGAGCCCCCGCCTCAGAACGTGGCTATTGGTTGGCTGGAGGTCTTGAGCTTGCTGACGGGACCAGGACTGTAGATCTGAATCCCCCAGGTTTGAACAACTAGACTCAATGCTGTGTTTCTACCAGAACTACAGAATTTTTGAGAAAGAAAAAAAAAAAAAAAAAAAAAAGCTGGCAAGCAATGTAGTCTGAAGGTCCAGTCCAAAGTAGAGAGATGTGGGATACAGCCATCATTTTTTATGAATTGCTTGTAGAGGTAGGGGCATAAAAACTCATTCTAAAAAATCTAAAGATACAAAAGGTTAAGAAGCTATGTAAGATATATTTATGCATTTCCCCAGAATGTTATTATTAATACAAGGGTGTCCAATTCCAATAATATGTGACAACAGTTGCCTTGGGTAAAGCTCTCTCTCATCTTTCAATGAAACTTCATATTACAATCAATTGGGGAATTTTTTAAAAATCCTGATGCTGGGGTAACAATAGCAGAAATTCTGATTGAGGTATTGCATGGGAAAATATGCCTTGAAAAGATGTCCAAGTGATTCTAGTGTGCAATCTGGATCAGGAACTACAATCTAATACAGACTGAGGGCAAGAGAAAGTTCTTCAGTGTCTACAACACAGCAGTGTCCCCTCTACTCCTCACAGGCAATTTTAAAGCAAGGAATCCTTTACCTCCTTTAAATATAGCTAAGGGAGTTTGAGGAATGATAAGCACTGTGAAAGTTCCCCAGTTATACAGTATTTTGGTTTGTTGGATTTGTCTAACTTGGAGGCAAGAGGCTTCCATGAAGGGTCTGCGAAGCCTTCCAGGTTCTCCTCGCCAACCCGAGTCCTCAGCTTGGTGCCTCTGTGCCCTTCTCAAAACAGAGATTTAACTAATAATTCCATCCCCTTCTTTTGGGCTTTCTTATTTCCTCCCCAGATCCCTGTTAGTTTCAAATGGAAGGAATTTAAAAAAAAAAAAAAAAAAAAGGCAAATTTTCCTCCTGGCTTAAGGAAATTTCTACTAAAATAAGCTGTTTTATCAAGTCACATAAATTAAGTCCTTTTTGGTCTTATTCAAAATATATGATAAGGTCATAGGATATAAAATTCTGTGCTCCAGCAATTCAGAAAGGACTCATCTCCAGAATACAAACTCTGAAGGCAAAGATTTGCATAAATTACCATATTAATATACATATTCAAAGTTCACAGTTTATCAAAACCAGAAAGAAAATAACCTCATATAGCAGAGCATCCACTTCTTCCCATTCCTTAAGTGTTTGATATGTAGTTAGGAAGTGCTAGGTTGGGGAGTGGGCACAGCTAGCTGTTACTATACTTAACTCCTTGAATGTCAGGGTAACAAATCTATCAAAAATGTCATGTTTACAGAGGAACTCAGCAAAGGTGTGAGGCTGAGGGAAGGGATTTGATAAGAAATGGGGTTAGGGATGAGGTAGGAGGTAAAAATGATTGTTGTTCCACTATTTGCTCAGAAAAAGAATGTTCCAACATTCTGATACAGGCATTGTGAGGAGGGCTATTTCCACAGGACCCTGTCATGTTGGCCTTCTCACTAGGAATTGCTTCAGTTGAAATGAAACTGATGTGAATAGCAAAATTTGGAGAGCCAATGAGGGAACAGAAAAAAAGGATGCCAAAGGGAAAGTGAGATGCAAGTCAGAGTAGTGGAAGACCCGGGAAGGCCATGTGGTATTGGCATAGCTGGTGTGTCCATGTTAGTCAGCCTTGCATGCTCCTTGGCAGGCTTGCTCAGTGCAGTTTTCCACAAAGTGGTCTTCCACAGGAGTGCAGAAAATTTAAGTATAATTCTTTCCTGAACTGTCAGCCACTTTAGTGACTTCTCAAACCTAACAGTAGTCATGGGAAACCCTGAATGTGTATTCAGCTAGTCAGAAGAGCCCTGGGGACCCCCAAACTGAAGTGAGGCCAATGTTACAGAGCACTATGCCCTTAATCTTGAGTTTGTCCAACTCTAGGTAGGCAGAATCAGGCTGACTACTCAAAAACTTTAAATTGCTGTGAGTTTTGGTTTAAAAAAAAAAAAGTCTGGAAGCCACTTAGACCTTATGACATTTCTCCTCTCATCTTCCTTCCACTGGTCATTGCTTTCAATATGCTATGAGAAGGAAGAAAAGAGAAAAAGCCAAATTCATCTGCTATTTATAAATTAAAATTAGGTTATAGGATATAATTGACCTTAAATGAGAACTGTCCAAAGGAATATCATATGAGCAAACAACATGAGACTGATGGCATGGAGACTGTGATGTATGGTTGGGCTGCCTGTACGTCCTTTTAGTTACACTGTGATTCTTAACTTGCTTTGGAAATCAATGGTACAGAAAAGGAAAGGTACAGACAACAGTGAAGAAGGGCTCTGCCTAAATTTAATGGAATCAGACATTATATATGATAACCTATTTTCTGGTGATAAAATGGAATCCTCCCATGACTACTATTGTGCTGTTTTTCTAATTTTCTGAATAGTTAGCTTTGATGCTCCTTTCCTTCCACTTCCTCCCTCTCCCACTCCTTCCCACCCCTTGCCTTCCCCTTTTCTTTTTTTCCCTTCCCTCCTCTTCCTTTCTCTTCCCCTCCTTTCCCCTCCCCACCACTCCTCTCTCTCTCTCTCTCTTTCTTTCTTCTTTTCTATTTGTTTTTAAGGAGTGTGTGTGTGTAGGGGGCTGGATTACAACTGACAATTAAGGAAATTATATTAATGAACTGAACTGCAGAGATACACAACCAAACCCAGGCCAACTGTAATTGAACAAAAAGGGCTCCAGAATACTCCCCCTAGTCAGGAGCCCTACATTAGGCAAACAATGTCAACAATTTAGAAAAAAGTAGACATTGGACTGGAGCCATACCAGTTCAGACCAAGAAGACTTAGCCTTTCTACTCATGTCATGATGCTGTAGCTGAGTATATATATATTTCCTGATTGGACAACTAGAAAATGAGGACCAGTAGTAGGTATCAAGAAGTACCCAACATATTCACTATGGTCAGAAAGCAGACTTGGAGACCTCATTCACCGCAGACCTGAAAACACCGGTAAGGTTCAAAAAAGGCATAACTATTCCTTTTTAAAGCCTAGAAATTCGTTTTCTTAATACTATCACCAACAATCCTAAAGATTTGTTTTTATACAACAATCATCAACCATACCACCCAGAAACCAAGATGGACATCTCAGAAAATAAGCTCTTACCACAATCTTCTTTCCTGAGGAGTTACATGACAAGTATAATTACTGTCCTTCAAGACAGATCTAAGGCAGGCAACTAATTTCAAAGAAAAGAAGGTGTATTAAAATAGGTGGAAACCAAGGAAATCCTGTGAGAAAATACTGGCATTTGCAATAAGCATAGTTATACAAAACCACACAAAAGGAGCTGCCAAGAAGTATATTTTCAGAGGGCAAGTGAAGCAGAACAAATAGCAATCATATTTATATAATATCTTTTGCCTAAGAGTCCAAGTTTTTTATTTAATCTTATATTCCCTATATAGCCTGACTGGGGTAAGGCTGCAGAAACTAGAATTTAGCTTCCAGCCTTTGGTTTAGTGTTAATATTTATAGAATAATTACCACCTCTGAGTACAGTTAAGGTTAGTTAAGCAACAAAACACCAAGTCATACAGAACAAGTTTCAGTCTTCAAAATTTTGCTATTTCCAGGTTAAGGAAGGAAGGAAGAAAGGAAGGAAGGAAGGAAAGAAAGAAAGAGGAAATAAAATAAAATAAGAGAAAAGAAAAGAAAAAGAAAAGAAAAAGATTCTCTCTGACCAAAATATGATCCAATGTTTGCCTTACAGGTCTGGGCAGATAGTGGGTAAAATGAAATGCTTAATTAAGATCTTTAATTCAAGGCTTTACATTTTGTACCATGCCTGTATTCTTCATGCAGCTAATCTTTATCTCAATTTCCAGTTGGGGGAATACATTGAGACAAGCCAGAATCAACTACAGTAAATGAAAGAGTAAGTGGAAAAAACAAAGAAACAAGAAAACCCAGAGGCAGTTGGTTAACTGGAAACAGAAACAGTAAGAAAAACTTTGAACTGAGGCCATGAGAGAGCAAATATTTCCCATTGGGTTAGATGACACTTCTAATTCTCTTTAGGTACTCTGAAATACGTGCTATGCATTTTTTGTACTAACCTAAGCCCCAAATATACTCTCTTTTCCCAAAACAAATACAATTCCAAACCAAACCATTTTAGAGTCAGAACGTACGACAAAAGTAACCAGGTAACTTCAAGTCACTTTGCACTATATGTATGCTAAAACATTTTAATTTCTCTTCATCAATTCTACCCATAAATCCCCTCCATTCTACTGAGAAGCTGGGGGATTTTATAATACAGACAGAATTTTGATAAAATAGGCATGACCTCCTTACTACTATGTTTGAATTGAAAGTATTGATTATTTTCATCATATTGGCCTGATACTACCTGGCCCTCGCCGCCAATTTTTTGTTGGACATAACTGAATATGCCATGAACTGTGTGGACTATAAAGACAGAAAATGAAGAAAATCCAGTCCCATATACTTCTGTCTCTGTTATTCATCTATTCATTTGCTCAGCAAATATGTGTTGAATACCTACTATGTGGTAGGGACTGTCCTGGATACATAAGACATAATACTGTATAAAAAGGACAGAAATTACTGTTCTGAAGGTAGCATTCTTATTGTAGAGACAGATGTGATAAATAAGTAAGTTATAAAATAAAAAATGGTTGCAATATAAAATAGGGTGGGCTATACAAAAGGTCTTGTTCAGAAGGTGACATTATAGTGAAGACCATTAGGTGAGGGGAGACCCATAAGGATATCGGGGAAAGAAACTTCTAAGCAGCGAGCAAAGGAGGTCCAATGCCCCGAGGAAGAAGAAGCATGTCTGGTATGTTCAAGGAATAGCAAAGAGGTTGTTGTGGCTAGGCAAGGGTGCAAAAGAGGAAGAATAGGAGAAGGTGAGATCAGAGAGGTGGTGAGTCAGTTGCACAGGATCTCGTAGCCTCTTGTAAGGACTTTGGCTTTATTCTAGGAGGGGTGTAATGCTGTGAAAGTCTGAGTAAAAAAAAAAGTTTGACATGATCTGATTTACAGTTTGAAAAGCTCTCTCTCTGCGCTGGGAAGATTCTGGGGGCAGGGACAGTGGTAGAAGCAAGATGATCATTAAGGCCATAGCAACAATCCAGACAGGACAGGATGGTGGCACGATCAAGGTGATATCAGTATGTTATGGGTTGAATTGTATTCCTCCAGAAATACTGAAGCTCTAATCCTAAGTACCTGTGAATGTGGCCATATTAGAATTGGGCATTTACAGACGATCAAGTTAAGATAAGGTCTTTAAGGCGGGTCCAGATCTAATATTACTGTATCTTTATAGAAAGGATAATTTGGGGGGCATGGCTTTGTCGGTTAAGTGTCGGCCTTCAGCTCAGGTCATGATCCCAGGGTCCTGGGCTCGAGCCTGAGATGGGCTCCCTGTTCAATGGAAGCCTGCTTCTCCCTCTCCCTCTGTCACACTCCCTGCTTGTGCTCTCTTGCTCTCTCTCTTTCTCAAATAAATAAAAATCTTAGGGGGGATAAAAAGGATAAAGTTGGTCACAGAGGGAGACATATACAAAGGAAAGATGATATGAAAACACAGGAAGCAGACAGCCATCTATAAGCCATGGTATGCCTGAGGCTACTAGAAGCTAGAAGAAAAGTCTGAAACAGATCCATTCTTGTGTTCTCAGGAACCAGCCCCACCAATAATCTGATCTGGGACTTAGAGCCCCAGCACTGTGAGACAATAAATTTCTCTTATTTAGCTACCCAGTTGTGGACCTTGCTACGGCAGCCCGAGCAAACTAAAACACAATAGAAATGGTGGGCAGTGATGGGATTCTGGATATGAAATTGGTTCTCATTATTCATGGATTCTGTATTTGCAAATTTGCCTAATTGCTAAAATTTATTTGTAATCCCCAAATAAATACTCACGGCACTCTCACAGACATTTGCAGACATAAGCAAAGTGATGAAAAATCAGAGTGGTCTGATGCATATATTCCCAGCAGAGACTGAAAAAGACCATGCTCTGCCTTGTTTCAGTCTTCTTCTGTAAATAGTGCCATACTTTTCACCTTTTTTTTTTTTTTCGCAATATGCTTAGTGCCATACTTTTCACCTTTTGTGCTTTTTGTTGGTGATTGTGCTCTTTAAAATGACCTCCAAGCATAAAGCCCAGGTGCTGTCTGGGTTCCCAAAATGCAAAAAGACTGAAAGTATGGCCGTGCAGGAATACGTGTGTCAGACACACTTCATTTAGGCATCAGCTTCCTGCTGTTGGCCATGACTTCAATGTTCACGAATCAACAAAATACATTAAAGTGTCTTTAAGTAGAAACACACCTAAAGCCAAGTATATATTGATCCGCTGGCAAAAACGTGACCAGAGGCCCACAGGAAACTGACTCTCTACTTTCACTATGGAACAACAATTCAGTATTCACCAACTGAACATTTTTGGTGACTCCATGGAGTATAACAACTTTGAACAACAAGAGCAGACTGTACTTTGAGATTAGAGCCAAGATACAATAGTATTTTTTGAAGTAGTGAATGTGGGGTATCAGAAAATAAGGAGTTAAGATTAACCCCAATGTTTTCGCCCTGGTAAATCAAAAAGGAGATGCAAAGAACAGTTGAGGGAACAGGGTGTTTGTTTATTTCAGGTTTGTTGGAAGGAGTTGTGCTTTAGGAGCTATCTATCCTTTAAATAGAAGCTTGAGGGTAAGTTGGGTTATCCATAGAGGAAAAAGGTTTAAGGCTGGGTCACGACAACAATGAAAGAGTGAGAAGTGAGAAATGAGAGAGAGAGAGGAGAAGAAAGACCCTTGATGCCCAGTGTGGGGTGGGGGTGACCTTGGCATCACACATCTACATTCTAATCCTACCACTGCTCACTCTGAGCTGTGACAGAACCAACTTTGCAGTTGATGGGACCCTGGAACAAGGTTAGGAAGCCATGAACAAAGGCTTAGCAATTATTCATCTTATCTTAGTTGTTATTACCAGTTAAAAGTTCTTTCATATTGAACATGATGTCACCTTCATTTACGACCATTATACATTTTTGGATAACAAAAGATTGCAGAGGAAAAGAATATTTGAAGGTGAAGTTTCATTCCTGTTCTAGCACATCTGCAATGGTACCCTGAACGTCATAGAAATGAATTATTTAAAACTGGTGGGAAGATGGTGTTAGACTTTCATCCTCCGTCTGGTGGTTTTTAAAAAATATCAATCTGCTCACCAGATTTCCTGCCTCAAAAAAAAAAAAAAAAAAAAAACCCACAAAAAACATAAAAACAAACTTATATTTAGAGTTCCTCATTGTGTCATAAAAAAGCCAAATGTAAATAAATAAGGTGGGGGAAGAGAAGTCAGTGACATTCTCCTATAAAAATACAGCAGCCTGTGGCCATGCCATACTTAGAACAGAAATGCATTTAAATTAAGGAAAGGGAAGATTTCAAGTCAAGTTGAAAGGCACTGCAGTAGGCATAGACAGTTGAGTCTTGGTGTTGGATGTTTAGGAAAAGCCTGGACAAGGGATCCACATTCTGTACACCTGGAGTCATGCTCCGACTGAAACCTAGGGAACTCTCTGGCCACCACTCATCTGAGAAATATTTCAAAGGCAGTGACATTTTCAGTGGTGATTTTGTGTTTCTAGAACTATTTAAGTCTATTTGGGACTGTCTCTCTAACCATTTATTTAATTTGTTTCTTAAACCAAAGCCTATAGGAGAAGTCAAAGCCAGAACACTATTATTATTATTATTATTATTATTATTATTATTATTATTTTAAATAAGAGGTAACTTCTCTTTTCTCATCTAATGGAGCCACTAAATTCCTACCCTTGACTTTACAACTGCACACAGTTTCCTCACTAACAAACTGCAGGTTTAAGCAAATGGGGATCTGGCAAATTCTACTCACTGACCATGATTTACACATAATTTCACCATGTGGACAAATCTGAAGAATGTTGTAAGCTTCGCTGGAGTTCCTAATATGAATGTTTACAGCCACCTTACTTTCCCTCATCTTTTTACAAAACATTCCAATCAATTCCGATAGCTTCAGGAGATGCACATTCTCCATGCAAGTTTCACTCACTCATTCAATAAATATTTCTTAAGTGGCCACTTGGTGCCATTCCCTAGAGTAGACACTGGGATACAAAGGTGAAGAAGACAAGCATAGTTCTTTTTTTTTTTCAAGAAACATGGAATTCAGCAGGAAAACAGAGCACTAAATGAACACTTAAAATATATTATAAGATACATGGGTGATAGTGTTTGAGAATATACTACAGAAGCAACTAAAAGAATATGGCATTTGAAAAAATATCAGAGAAAATAATGAACAACCTGAGATCTGAAGGATGAGAAGAAACTGTCTTGATCTTGGGTTGGAGGAATGTGGTTTATTATAGAAAGCAGAGCATGGGCAAAGGTCCCGAGGAAAAGAAAGCCAGAGAGGTATGAGAAGTTCAAGAGACTGAAAAAAGTTCAAAAACTAGATTTAACAATTCTAATACAAGATCAGTATTTGTATTACAAAATACTGGATGCAGTATTAGTGTCTGAGGCCTTCTTTAGGGTACATAACCTCACACTTTCTTCCACCTAATGTATAGGATAAAAAAAAATAATATTTAGGGAAGATAGACTAGGTAGCATGGAATCCAAGCATTCCCTTGAGTGGTTACCATTCAATTCTTAGATAGCTAAAGACCACAAAAAGTTAATGTATTCAGAATACAGTATTTGCCTAGCTTTTCATGCAAGCCTTCATTGAAGATGCTCTAATGTTTGCCTCCTGGGTTTTGAGGGCACTGTAAGAAAGGTATCTCCTGAGGTCCTTTCAGTACTAGTTGTAAAAGCTATTGTTGACATAAACCAATGTGCCCCCAATAAAAGACATTTCCATCAGAATTTAATTCAAAAAAAACTATCTTCACCCTGGGGGACTGGTGTGGTATTTTCTCCTCTTCCTACAATAAAAGCTATAGAATATACCGAGTATACTGTTTACTTTTCCCCCCAGCCTTGATCTTCACCTTGATTTCCAAGAATCTCAGAATTAAATTTCATTCCATTTTATCCTTTGGATTTCCATAAGCTTTTAAATTCTTTCTGACACCTTTTATGTGGCTCCTCAGATCTTCTTGCTTCATCCATCTGAGGTGGCTCTTGCCCACTTGCTATATGGCTCCCACGACACACTCTGTAAGGGCTCTGCTCAACTACCACCTCTCTTATCCAGTATGACAAAGGCATCACCCAAAGCAGGTTACCTCAGGCCAATGCCACAGTTTCTTGTCTCCTACACAGAAGCTTCCCTACTGCTACTACAGTGAGTCATCCATGTACATGGAATGTGGACTCCTCACTATTGCTGCTCTGAGACCTTACACTTCACAATCAAGAATTAGCATGTGGGGCGCCTGGGTGGCTCAGTGGGTTAAAGCCTCTGCTTTCGGCTCAGGTCATGATCCCAGAGTCATGGGATCGAGCCCCACATTGGGCTCTCTGCTCCGCGGGGAGCCTGCTTCCTCCTCTCTCTCTGCCTGTCTCTCTGCCTACTTGTGATCTCTATCAAATAAATAAATAAAGATCTTAAAAAAAAATTTTTTTAAATAAAAAAAATAAATAAAAAAAAATTAAAAAAAGAATTAGCATGTAAGTTTTTTCCACCCCACCTCTAGGGCATGAGGGCTAAAACAATTATTTGCTCCTGATTCTTGGGAGTTACTCTCTAATCCTATTTTATTAAGCATATTGTATGTATCTTTGGTGTTCCTTTCCTCACATTCCTTTTGAATATTTGACTCTGGATAAATTTATAAGTAAGCTTGCAGTGAGCTTCATTTTATATTAATTTTATAGAATTATGGAATTTGGCCAAATGAAAGAGGAAATTTTTAATTCCCCAAATAAAATTTCACCGGAAAATTGAAATCACAGTCTCATGTGTTTTCAAAAAAAGGATAGCCATCATTTCCTCAACATGACCTGCTAGCTTGTTGCTATTCTCTCTAAATCTCTACATCTGGCTTCTTAACACATTAGAATTCATGTGTAATGAAATTCGAAGAAATTTAACACTTAATCTGAATGTCCCTAGAGTTGGTTTAAGAATTTTACTGAAATCACAGCCAAAAATCATTTTCTTTCCTTTTGGTGCAATTGAAGTGCACTTCGTCAGAGTATTTGAAATGTTAGGTGTAAATCAGTCTCAATTAATTTCTTATTTTTTGCTATATATGTTTTCCTAGGCTTTTTTCTTTTTGGTCATCTAATGATCAGAACTTGGAGACTAGTAATTTAGAGAATATGTCCCTTGATTTTTTTTGAGAAGGCTTCATTTCCTACTATAGAAATTCACTACTGTATGAAGCTTCCTCCTTTCTCGAGTACTTACATTAGTAAGTAACTAATGTCATATATGTCATATATGTAAAACAAGTAGGAAATGCTGAACTGGAGGTTTTTTTTTTTTTTTCCTAAACAGGGTTTTTTTTTTTCTTACAATGCAATTCTGCTTTAATTTCTTTTTTTCCCCCCCAGATTTTATTTATTTGATAGAGAGATCACAAGTAGGCAGAGAGGCAAGCAGAGAGAGAGGGAAGCAGGTTCCCTGGTGAGCAGAGAGCCCAATGTGGGACTCGATCCCAGGACCCTGAGATCATGACCTGAGCTGAAGGCAGAGGCTTAACCACTGAGCCACCCAGGCACCCCTCTGTTTTTATTTCTTAAAATTTTCCAAGCTTTTTGACTCAGTTTTTTTAGGTGAGAATAATTTTTAAAATATCTGTTTTGTGATGTTACCTATGTTAAGTAGGGAACTCAAATAAGTGAGACATTTTTGCTCTGTAAATAATTTGTAATCTATTAAGAACTTAAGAAAATTATATACTTCAGAACAACACAAAGTTGAAAATAATTAGTGCCATAGCAGCAGTGGGCATAACAATATTAAATCTTCTGGTAGGAGGAGGAAGAATAGAACCCTTAAATCCCGACTATGTCAGTCTGAAGTAATTTTACATTTTCTGTTGGGCTATCAGCAACAGATGAGAACCTCTATAGCTCCTTAGATCATGCATCCAAAATAGACATTGTACAGTAAGAGATTACTTTATGATTCAACTTATATGAGGTAAGTACCTCATCTGACCACAGAATAGTCAAATTCATTGAGATAGAAAGCAGAATGGTATTTGCCAGAGGCTGAGGAGAAGAAAGAAGGGGAAGTATTTAAAAAATGTAGAATCTCTGGGGCGCCTGGGTGGTTCAGTGGTTTGGGCTGCTGCCTTCGGCTCGGGTCATGATCTCAGGGTCCTGGGGTCGAGCCCCGCATCGGGCTCTCTGCTCCGCGGGAAGACTGCTTCCCTCTCTCTCTCTCTCTCTCTCTGCCTGCCTCTCTGCCCACTTGTGATCTCTGTCTGTCAAATAAATAAATAAAATCGTTTAAAAAAAGAAAAGAAAAGTAAAACATTAAAAAAAATGTAGAATCTCAGTTCTACAAGATGAAGGGTTTTGGAGACGGATGGTAATGAAGGTTGTGACAACACTAAAAATGCATTTAATACCACTAACTGTATATTGAAAAAAATGATTAGGGTTGTAAATTTTGGTACATATATTTTACAATAAAAATTCAGAAAAAAAGTATAGGATTGTATTGTATTCAGTACTAGAGAAACAAGATTAATAAACTCACAGTCTAATACAGAAGAAAAGATGTAATCAAATAACAGCAGGGTCTACTAGGTTCTGTATGCAGTCTGTAGAAAGTGCTAAGGTAGCATGAATGCAGACATAAGGGTCTGACTAGCACTGTCCACTAGGATTGGAAATTGGGATGGGTAGGAAAGGGGATAGTAGTATCTTTAAAAGTTGTAGACAAGAGTTGATATTTGAGCTGTCCTTAAAAAGTCGGTAAGAGGGGCGCCTGGGTGGCTCAGTGGGTTAAGCCGCGCCTTCGGCTCAGGTCATGATCTCAGAGCCCTGGGATCGAGTCCCGCATCGGGCTCTCTGCTCAGCAGAGAGCCTGCTTCCCTCTCTCTCTCTCTCTGGCTGCCTCTCCGTCTACTTGTGATTTCTCTCTGTCAAATTAATAAATAAAATCTTAAAAAAAAAATCGGTAAGAGTTGGAAAGATAACAGAGAAGGTATTCTAAGCAGAAACATGGAGGTATTAGAGGTATCAAATATCTGTAAATTGAACAAACTTGTCTGGCTAACATACAGGACCAGTGGACGACAGTGGTAGGAGATGATGTTAGTGACACACGTGGGTTTTAAAAATACATATGGCCAGAGTTATTACTGAAGATTTATTTTTAAGACATGTTAACAACATTCGGGGCTTCCTGGGTGGCTCAGTCAGTTGAACATCTGATTCTTGGTTTTGGCTTAGGTCATGAGCTCAGGGTCATGGGATGGAGCCCCATGTAAGGCTCCATGTTCAACGGGGAGTGTGCTTGAGATTCTCTCCCCCTTTCTCTGTCCCTCCCCTCTACTCGCATGTCCTCTGTCTCTCTCTTTCTGTTCCAAAATAAATAAATAAATCTCTTTAAAAAAAAAAAAAAAAAGACATGTTAGAGTTTACTAGCTCTGATGGCAGTATGATATAGGATATGGAGTGGGTTGGACCTAAAAGTAAAAAGACAAGATAGCCAATGACAGTCCAGATGAAGACAGTGGCAATAAAGGATAAGAACAGATTTGAGAGGCATTCAGAAAGTCAGAATTACTGGGCTTGGGTAGTCAATGAGATATGATGTGTAAAAGAGGGAAATCAAAAATGCTGCTCAGATTTCTATATCAGAAAATGGGAAGAGGGTGGATCCCTAAACTGGGATAGTAAACACTGGCATAAATACAATGTTTGGGAGATTGTCAAAAAGGGGGTGCTCAGTAGATGTTTATGGAGTGAATAAACGCCTCCTGATGATAATGATCATACGACTGAGGATAGGGGGGGGAAGAGTGCATAAGGATTGATTCTGTTGGTTTTTGAGAGATCTAGATGTGCTGGGAAATGGAAGGGGTAAGCTCTGAAGAAGATAGGCAAAGCAGGGGGTGATATCAAAGCAAAACCCCACAAAGTTTAGGAGTTAAGGCTGGGCTCTAGAAACTGTGACTAGATCAGTTTGCCTCTATGATAGTGAGAAGAATAAAAGTATAGTGGTTCTATGATGTGGTATATCTGAAAGTCAGGCTAAAGAAGTTTTAACTAATTCAGTAGTGATGGTAAGTCATGGCTTTGGGGCAGGGGTTTAGGATTATGCTCTTCTGGAAGACTCACAGCAGCAGTGGGATAGGGTGTCTTGACACAAGGGGGAAAGATCAGTTAGAAGGCTACTATGAGGGGAGAAGCAAACAATAAGAAGAAAAGGAGCAATGACGGTCATAGCAGGAATGGAGAGGCAGGAGCAGAATCAAAAGATATTCAGAAAAAATTAATACACAAGATCAAGTTTCGGATTGGGATGGCGGGAGGTTAGAATTGGATTCAGGGTGGACCCAGGGTGATGGAGTGTTGCGGTGTCAATGAGAAGAAATAATGATGTCAGGAAGGCGAGCAATTTTATGCAGAGATAATTTGATTCTGAGGCACCAGCAAGATATCCAGGTGAAGAAATATTTTGGGCACCTGGAAACGCAACACTGCAGTTTCAAACACAGACTGGAGCCAGGAATGTAAACTTGGGAGCTATCTGGTGTATGTGATCAATGATGTGTGAGAGAGGATAGGATAGCCAAGGAAAGGAAAAATGAGCCCAACAGAAAAAATCATGGGGGTATGCTTACCCTTGGCTGGGTGAGGGAAATCTTGGAAGTAGAAAAAGAAGCGGACCTAGGGAGAGACAAGAATAATCTGGAAAACGCACCTCTCAAACAAAGGTTGGGGGACAGAGCCTCAAAAAAGGAAAGTGGTAAAGAGTCAAATAAGGAATCTGAGGCAGAGGAAGACTGGTAAGGGCAGGTCATCTGTGTACAGGGAGAAAGTGTTGATGGGGAGGAAGCTGTGCTGGCCAGGGTGAGCGAGGGAAGGTGTGGGATAGGGCATGCGGAAGCTGAACTTCACGGCATTTATGATGCTAGAGCCAGAAGTATAGAGAGCTTGGTTCCTGGTCATGTTGCCATTTGGTTTAAATAAACTCAATTCTTGGTATTCTCAGTAGTCCTATAACTTTCACTGAAACAACAGGGCAAGAACTATGGGTGCACACAGCATCTGTGACCCTGAAGTTTGGAACGTGATTCATGAACACCTCCTGTCTGGGAGCACTGGGTGTCAACATTTCCTGAGAGGAAAGAATTGAGTTTAAAATGGCCATTTTGCAAAGCAGTATGTATGCCTCAGCTCTGTGTGATAATTTACCAGATATCACCACATGATTAATTGACAAAACTTTCTGTCAGTAATTTGAAATGGTACTTTCATCATAAACTAACCCCCCAGATGGATTTGCAGCTATGTTTGGACTCTCTGTTTCATTCCATTTTGTACCAGACCTGTCGTTATTTAATTGGGGTTGCCTTGAATCTATGAATTAATTTGAGAAGAACTGGCATTTTTACAATAGTCAGTCTACTAAAAAGAAGAGGACTTAAGCCTTCTTTTATAATTACTTTTTCATACAGTCCCAAGCTCACCCTTTTCAGTTTATAGCTATATATTTCCTTTTTGAGTGGCTCCTGTAAATGCATTATTTCTTATACTGTAAGTGTGTGTGCATCTGTGTGTAAGTAGGAGAGAGGTAGGTGTTTTCTCAGATGAACAATTAAAATTTAAAAGAAATAACCTAAAGCAAATTAAAGTTTTTAAAAACATCTGACATTCATTGAGCTGATAACACGTGTAAAAAAATGACTTTGGATAATATTATGATGCAAAACAGAAAAAAAAAATGAAGGCAGTTTATTTCCCTTTTATCTGACTACTCTTCCCTTACATAAGCCGAGCTGTGATTGTTGGCAGCTAAAACGTGATGGCTGTTCAGGCCTCGTACTAGCAGCAGGAGCGCCATTTTCCTCCTCCTACCACACAGAGCCCTAGCTAGACTCTCGCTCTTGCCACAGAAAAGCAACTCTGCTCAGCCCTGCTGCTTGAATCCCCAACCAAGCCCATCAGCACTTCCACTCGCCCTCCCAAGGTGCTGGGAGGATAAGCTGAAGGAAGCCACACAAGCTCTCCACTGCCAGTCATATTCCCCACAGACAGAGGGGTTTTCGCACAGCTGATGCAGCCATGAGTCAGAACATGCTTGTATTTTTATCTCTGCCTTTATCTCAGTCCTTTGAAACATTTCAATATGAAGAAAAATGGAAAACTATTTAATGAATCTGGACAAGGGGTCAGCAGGCTTTTACTGTCAATAGCTAGGCAGAAAACGTATCAGGCTTTGTGGGCCATATGGTTTCTGTTAAAACAACTTACCTCTGCTGTTGTGTGTGAAAGCAGTCACAGACCATAAGGAAATGAGCCTGGCTACATTCTAAGAACTGGTTCAGTTTCCAAATCCTTATTTCAGACCAGTACATTTCCAAACCATTCATTATTTATATTAAAAAAAATTGAAAGTCTCGTGGAACCAAGCATGACAGGTTGCAAAGCACTAGAAGGTACAGTATGTAGAAAAATCACCAGGAGGATTTCTTACCAATCCTTAAACAATGACTCTGAGCATAGTTGGTATTTGTCCGCTTTCTGAAGCACAAGGGGGAATCACACACACCATAAACACACATATGACACTGCAGTGTGGTCATTGCTTTGAGGAAGAAGAGGAAGTTGAATGAAAACACTATTATTATTAGTGATGGGAGTATTTGTTCTTACTTACCAATCTTGTACTGCATTGAAGGATTCTTCATTTGTGATGTCATACATTAAAATAAAGCCCATGGCCCCACGGTAATAGGCTGTGGTGATAGTTCTGTATCTTTCCTGGCCAGCTGTGTCCTAAAAAATAACAATTTAAAAAATATTCTTATTATGTTATATAATTTTAATTATATATATTTTTTATTATAAATTCAAAGGCAATACATATTTTGGGAGGTGATTAATTATTCTAGAAATAGTCATAATAGAGATTCTACATTTTACTTGCAATGTATCGCTATATATCTCTTTAGTCTTGTTTTCCCTCATGATTTTCATAGGGCAGGTCTGTGAGATTATGAAAGATTCTTTTTTTGGTCAAGATCTAGCTCAAAATATGTTCTACATATGTTCATTCCTGTTAGGCAGCAGATAACTGTAGATAATAAAATAAAAAGATCATACATATGAAAATCCGTACCTTTTTGTTATGTTTAAAACCAGAAGAGTTCATTAACTCCAGCATTATGTGTTTATAGTACAAGCCACTATGGGGGGAAAAGAAGAATTTTATGAACAGCTTCCTGCTTTCAAAAGGATGCAGTTTAATCTTACTTTATTCAGCTGTAAAATGAGAATAAAAATACCTGCTTTGTGTGGCTATTTAGGCAACAGACCTGGAGTTCCTGCTCTCCTATTAGATAGTCGGGGAACATGGACAAGTCCCCAAACCTCTGTAAATAAACCTCTCCAAAGTCTAGCATGTTTGCTAGGACTACGTGAAACGGTGTATTTGCAGTGCTTCATGTAGAGCCTGGCATACAAAGAGTGGTTGATAAATGCTGAGTACTGGCTGCTGTTCCTAAAGGCTGGGGAGGCAAGGTTAGCATATGATGGGAGATAGCAGCTTACAAACACAGAGGCTCACCGAAGAGATGACATGCAATAGTGAAATCTGGGAATATGGCAGACATATTGTTAAAGTCACCTGCATACATGTCACATATACTGTTTAGTGTAGCTCAAGAAATTATTCCTCTGTCCACCTGACCCTTGCCCCTTTGTCTTCACTGGATCTGGGCTATGGTTTAGGACACAATGCTCCTTGGATTTCCCCTTCACCACTTACCCTAGAGATCCGGCTCTGATTTCTCTTTCCTAGTACTCTAGGTGCTAAGCCTTTGGACAGAAATATTATCTTATTTTAGACTTTATTCTGGATCCTCTTTCTGCTCTTTTCCCAGAGATACCTCCTTTGCACATGGAATACATCCTAGCTCCCCCTAAGATTTAATAGCCCTTGGAGGGGAAGCTAATGTGTTGGATGACACAAGAGTAGGTTCCTAATGGGGCACCTGGGTGGCTCAGTGGGTTAAAGTCTCTGCTGTCGGCTCAGGTCACGATCTCAGGGTCCTGGGATCGAGCCCCGCATTGGGCTCTCTGCTCAGCGGGGAGCCTGCTTCCCTTCCTCTCTCTCTGCCTGCCTCTCTGCCCACTTGTGATCTCTGTCTGTCAAATAAAAAAAATAATATATTAAAAAAAAAGAAAGAAATATATTTAAAGAGTAGGTTCCTTACCATCAAAATGAAACTAGTATCTCCTGGGTCTCACTCTTGGGATGGGCTCGTGTTGGATATGCTAACGCTCACCCACAGATGTTCTCCACCTTGGATGCTTACACTCCACCATAGACTAGCCCATGAGAAACTTGAGATTTCTCACAATTTTCTCCTAATCTGTGTGGTATATTTTATGCAGCCCCCTGGGTGATCAAAGAAGGCTGAAGAAACCAGCAAATGATTCTAGAAGAACAGGGGGGCATGAAGAGAAAGTTGATAATTAGCTGACTTTTCATGAAACCAACAATAGGACCAGGGATGAGACTGGCCTGACTAGAAGAAGATATTTATGTGGTGATATTAGGGATATAAGGTTCTAAAGATAGGATGAAAATCAATGATGGTACCCAAAATAGCAAAAACAGAGCAAAATCTGTGGGAAAGATCTTTCAGAACATAAATATATCACCGTTGGCAGAAAACAAAAAGGAAAGTATAGATTTTACCACATGAAAATTTAACAATTCCTAGAATATATAAAAAAGATACAAATAAAATTAAAATGATACATAATTTTAAAAAGTCAGAAATATATTTGCATCTTACCAGAGAGACCAAAGGTTACTATCTTTAATATGTCAAGTGGTATAAGAAAATCATTAAGAAAAATGTTAAACAATCTAATTTAAAATTATTTATATAGAGGCACATAAATAACTAATTAATCTGTAAAAAGAGTTGAATCCCAAGGATAATAATGCTGCAAAGTTAAATGCCTACCTAAAAGAAGTTTCCTGGATATTATTTGAATGTTTTATTGTACTTTGCTTAGTATTTTATATATATGAAAATGTAGATGTTTGACATAAACATGAATATCACAGACTGCATGTAATTAGGAAAAATAATCAAGTTTATAAGGCAGAAAGAAACCAGTCTTGAGCTTATGTGGATATTCTTTGGATTTAATTCAATTAACAGCATATCCAATTGTGAAATAAAGAAGGAATTTAGAGAACCAAATTCCCAAAGACTATGTACACAAAGCATGGTATACTCAGAGATTGTGTAATGTATTTCAGCTTTCTGGGGAACAAAACATCTTAAAACTAGTCATTTTATTTTAAAACATCTATTTTTGTCTTAAATGCCTATTCTCCAGAATACATTATCCATAGAATTACCTTTATTTTTTCTTATTGTGAAATAACTTTAAATGGCTATCTTGTCCACCATACAGTAATAGCGCTATGTGGTGATAGACAGTAGCTCCACTTGCAGTGAGCACAACATCACACATAGACTTGTTCAATCACTATGTGGTACACCTGAAACTAACAGTGTGCATCAACTATGCACCAATAAAATTTTTTTAAGCCATAAAAAATATTTAAAAGTTAAAAAAGATAAAAATCTGGAAAAGAAAAAGCTTTTTAACATTTAACTGAGTAGTCATCTCACAGGTTGAGGATCCCATTCTTGTTGCCTTCTCTATATAAGAGATAGCTTTCCCCTGAATTTTCTCCAGCAGAAAACAGCCAATACAGCTGAGGCACTGCTGAAATGTGACCCAGATCCTTCCTGTCAGGCATGTCCTTGACACAGACACTGAATAATGGTGTGTTGGAGAAGTGTGACATCTCTTTCTTCTTGACCTTTTTTGGCGATGGCTTTCCTTTTCATAAGATGTTAATTTTATTTTGACAGTGAAGAAACTAGTTCTAGTATTATAAAACATTCATTCCAGTCTATGAGGGTATTTAATCTTTAAGAGAGCAGAAATCAAGGCCCCATTATATTATGACTGATATGTTACAGGAAACTGCACGGTTGGATAGCCATTATCGAAATTTAAAAGTAGACAGAGGGGGACAAAAACTGGCTTTTAAGGAAAAAAAAAATAGAAGCTTTCAGAAAGCACATGAGTCACAGCAAGGATCAGAATCTTCTATACCATTCTGATACGAACCCAGAAATACAATCTAATTGGAGGTGGTTGTCACCTAAAAGCTCTTAGGGAGAGTAAGAAATCATAACAAATAGGGGTTGTGTATTAGGAAAAACAGAGAGTAGTTTCCCTTCCCAAATGCAAAGACAATAAAAAAGAGTAAAACTAAGCTAATAAACCAGGCACCAAGTTGGTTTTGAGTACAGAAAACAATCTCAGAATTACAACCTCATTAGCATGTTCTCTCCTATGGTTCCAGGAAGAAAAAGAAGTCAGAAAAACACTTCATTACGTTTGACATTTACTAATGATGATAGAAGGTTCTATCTAAAAGAAAGGAACATTTTATAATGTCAAGTGCCACTAATGTAATTAAATGTGAACAGTCTCAGAAGGTAACTGGCTAAAATGGTACCTCTTCTCAATTTGCTCAGAAAAATGGCTCCAAAGCTTGGTTTTGCACGATTCCTCTGTTCAGTTAATTCTGATAACTGGGAATACCTGCTGATTTTCTATAAATGCAGGCTTCCTAGAATTGAAAAACACAACTGGAAATCTCTTACAGAGAAAATGAGGGATGAAAATATGATTAAAGATGAAAACTTTCTTCCCTGAAAGTTAGTTGTCATTTTCTTCTTAAAACAAAACAAAACAAAACAAAACAAAACAAACATTTTAGTTAGTTTATTTTGATTTCACAGTCATGTTTTGTTTTCTTTTGTTGTATTTTTGAGAGAGAACCTGCGTAAATGGTAGAGGTGTGAGGGAGAGGGAGAGAGAATCCTAAAGCAGACTCCTGGCTGAATGTGGAGCCCACATGGGGTTGAGACCCTGAGATCATGACCTGAGCTGAAATTAAGAGTGGGGCACTTAACCAACTGAGCCTCCCATGTGCCCCATTTCTATTCATGTTTTTAAGAGGAATTTTTGGCTTTAATGATAGGTTTGATGAGCAAATACTTGAGTATATGTCAAGAACAGAACTGTAAAATGTAAAATATTAGCGGCTTGATAAGTAGTCATGAGAAATGTTTTCAGTTTTAATTTTGAGATTTTTGTCTTTGTTTTTGCCTTAATTTTTTTCTGATAAAATACTCTATATTTTTTAACTGTATGTATGGCATTCCCAAAGTCTTCTAAAGTTATGCAGACATAACCTGCAGTTTTAAGATAGGGGGACTAACCTTGGTTTGAGTTACATTGTAATAGATTTTTGTTTTGGTGGTGACTTCCCTCTGTATAGATTGAAAGGGAGATGAAAGTAAACAGTAGTAAAGTGATATCATTCAAATAATATCACTACAATCAAAATACATTTATTGAATGTCTAGATAGAGAAAAATAGATTGAAGGATAGATAATCCTAATACATGATAAAGTAGGTAATTTTATATGTGAAGAAACTAAACCGAACACACTGATGTTAAGTCATCAACAAAAATAACTAAGGGAGATAATATGTGATAACCCAAAAATATTGTCAACAGAAATGCTAAGTGAGGATCCTGCAACATAAGACATAAAACACACGTTAATGAATTTCCAGATAGATCAAAGGTATGAAATGGAATATACGCTCAGTCATTTAGTATCTATACATACGTAATAATCTTTAGTATTTTGCTACCAGTTAATTGTAGGAATTATTTTGAATCATCAAATGAAGGTTAAACTCTGCTTAATATTTTAATGACTGCTGACTGACTGATTCATTGATTCATTTGTTCATTCATTCGGTAAACATTTGGTATCTATTACCAGTTAGGGACTGCGATCAGTTTAGATTAAACTTATACTCTATCTCTTGGAGACATATTTTTGCATATTCTAAAATAATACACATTAAAAGCATTTCATTAACCACAATATCATATTCTCTACATGATAAAAAATTAGGTAAAATCATAAAAATATCATTTCTAAAGAACTAGACAGCCTAGCAACTTAAAATTGTAATCGAGGCCACCTGCTCAGTGGTGAGGTTCTCTGATTTATAGCCACTGAATGGTCCATACTGAATTCCCTCCAAAAGATATGCTGAAGTCCCAATCCCAGAACTTGTGAATGTGACCTTATTTGGAAATGGGGGTCTTTGTCTGTGTAATCAAGTTAATATGAGTTCAAACCGAGTTAGGGTGGGCTTTAATCCTATGACTAGTATCTTTCAAAAAAGAGAAAACAGAGATCCAGAGCACACAGGGAAAGTCACACAAAGGCAGAGGCAGAGACGGGAGCAATACATCAATGAGTGAAGGAAGCCAGGGATTGCTGGCAACCACCAGAAGCGAGGAGAGAGGGATGAAATGAATTCTCTGCTAGAACCCACGAGGGAACATAGCTCTGTCAACACCTTTATTTAGGACTTCTGGTCTCCAGGACTGTGAGAAAATAAATTTCTATTGTTTCAAGTCACTCAGTTTGTGGTTCTTCATTACTGCAGCACTAGGAAACTAACAGTCACTGACCCCAGTCTGGAATCTTCATGATCAGGGCAAAAGCAATATAAATTTCACAGCTACCCACACACCCATTTACTATTTCACAGAAAAGAATATATCAAAAGTTTAAGGTAGTCTTAGAGAGAAGTCTAACATAGTTTCTCTGTGTAAATTCATGAAGGATGTTATGCTAAAGTGCATTACTATATTCCATGTATGTAAAATTAATTCTGTTCACAAAAAGGTGAGTTGATATACCTTTGGCATTTTAAAAAGTAGATCTCCATATATTTACACACACATACATATATGGTAATCAGGAAGAAAGAACAGTGTCACTTGAAATGACAAAAATTATGTATTGCTTCATGTTGATATTTGACCCGTAAACGATTGACATGCTATTATAGAAAGATCCCAAGTCATGATGCACACTGGGACATAACCCTCCAAAAGAACAGAAACAACAAAATGGTGATAATTACACATCATTTCTTTTGTAGGATGGTACTTTCTCTCAAGTTGTATTTCTTTTTTTCACTCTCATAAATAGGCAGACAAAACAACATTGCATAGTCTTATGAATATAATAAGTAAAACAAGATGCTTAAATATTTTATGTTTCCTTGCTGTATATTTATTTTTGGAATGAAGCAAGAACTTTTTTCCTAACAGCAGTTAATCTTCTATTAAGATGAAATTTACAAACCACTTTTCTTTACTAATCTTGTACAAACAGTCCTTTTATTTCATTTACACACACTTACACAAGCATCTTTAAGTCAGACTCACATTTTAGAAGTGAATACTAAGAAACTGGGCTCTAAATAGTTCTTCGATCAATTTGGATGTCCTTCCTACCAAGTGTCCTTTAACCATCCTTCTTAACACCAGTTTATTGATCAGATTTTCTTGTCACAATGTTTAGCTTTGAAATACCCAAACCTTCATTTTATAATGGCATCCAGCTCTAAGTAAGACATTATAAAATAAGCCTGAGGCAGAGGAAAACTTGACCTATTATTTCTTGGCACTGTTACCATGGCAATTCATCTTCCCTGGAAGAGATGAATGGTCACATATAGCTCTCTTATAGGTGGCCTTTGACTCTACCATCAGTGAGACACTCATGTACCAACCCAGTTGTATGTTTCTGCTAACAAAAGTTGAGACACTCTTCAGTAAACACTAAAGGCTCTGGTGACCTTGCTTCAAGACCTAAATAAAACTCACAATCAAACCTGTCTAAAAGGCATCTTTACTCCTTTTATTTAAGAGCTCGTTTTCTAAGAATGATTAACACAAAGACAAAGAAAGACACAATTTTTGCTTTCTTTTTAATTAATCTCCTTGACATACTTCTTCCCAGTGGGATTTTTTTTAAAAGATTTTTTCTTTATTTATCTGACAGAGATCACAAGTAGGCAGAGAGGCAGGCAGAGAGAGAGGAGGAAGCAGGCTACCTGCAGAGCAGAAAGCCCGATGTGAAGCTCGATCCCAGGACCCTGGGATCATGACCCGAGCCGAAGGCAGAGGCTTAACCCACTGAGCCACCCAGGTGCCCCCTTCCCAGTGGGATTTTGATTATGTTCAATTTTGTCAAAACCTGGGGCATAAATACTTAAATGTAGGCAAGCTCAGAGCTTTTAGTCAAGGATGCTGATTGTTTTTCTTCACAGGACACAATTCAAAATGCTTACAATGATCAAAGGATAACAGGCTTTTGAGTGGGAATCTTCTTATCTCCCTAAAATTGGCATCTAAAACTCAAACTAGACTCCTTACAAAGGGATGGAACTTTCACTCACAAAAGCCACATGCTAATAGGATCGGGTTGGATGGGTGTTTGCATAGGCAGTAGGAATACTGATCTGCGCTTGCACGGAAGTCTAAGACCTGGAGAGAGATGGCAGGGTGGACAGGCAGGCAGTAGAGAGGTCTGATTTCCCACTGGTTAGGGTGACTGGGTTATGTGAGCTCGCCATGGACAAATAAACACCACAACAGGTAGCTGTGCTTGAGCTATCTCGCCATTAACCCACTTGGTGAGAGGCCTGTCTCCTGGATGAGGTATGGGAGGCTTGTGGTACACTACCAGGGAAAGGAGGGAGTTGAAGTAATGCTAAAAGGGAAGGGAAATGAACAAACTATCCATATTATTGCACTGTGCAGCAGGATAGCCCTGCAGGGCTCCCTGAACATCCTATTTAAGGGAACCAGCATTCGGCTGTATCTCACAGAGCGTGTGCACGGCAGGAAAGGCCCATCCGGAAAAGCCAAGAGAGAACTCAAATTCATGTCCAATTAGGTAAAATCACCTGCCCTCTCTTTATCTCCCAGCTCTCCTTCCACCTCTGACACAGTTAGAGCAAGACCTAGGAAAATAGGAGGGACAAAAGGGTGAAAGAGTGGATCAAACCCCTCTTCCAGTCCCTACGAATATAGCCACAATTAGGCTTAATGATATTGAGCTTTTTTTTTTTCTTTTTTTTGAGCAGGCTTTATTTTCCAAGATTGGTTTTTTTATTTATTAATTTTTTATTTATTTATTTTTAGAGAGGGAGCGTGCATGCTGGGGGAGAAGCACAGGAGGAGAGAGACGGACAAGCAGACACCTCGCTGAGCACGGGGCTCAATCTCATGATCCTGAGATCACGACCTGAGCTGAAATCAAGAGTCCCAAGCTCAACTGACTAAGCCACCCAGGTGACCCAGGGTAGATAGAGAAAAGACCCGATTAGTAATAACAATCAAAATACGGCAATTGAAAAAGTATCCCGGGTGATTTTTTTTTCTTTTGCCCTGACCTAGGCTTATGGTAAAACAATTTCTTGTCTAATTATATTTCTTCAGAAGTATGGAAGAAAAGTAAAGAAGGGTGAGAGGGAACAGTCAGTAAGTGGGAGAGTTTGGTAAAATTTCTGAGTTTTGATATTATCATTAAAATATGAAAAATGCTGGTGGCATATGAGAGAACTGCATTGACTTCAGTGTTTTGTACAAGTTCAATTTGAGTTACCTGTGTGACAAGACAGGAATGTAGTTCTTGGACCCAAGAATGTGGTCAAAGTCTCCTAGGAGAGTAGAGCTATTTATAGGATGGCTTTGAAACGATGAAGAGAGATGGCATGGGAAGATGAGAGAGGAGGGAGATCAGAAGCCTGTGCAAAGCCCTTAAGAGCTGAGCAGCAAAGGGGAGCTTACAAAGGCAAACTGAAGAAGAAAACTCAAAAGATTTCCAATTTTCTTTAGAAAAATTAAAGAGGATGGTTACAAATTCTGTCTGCATTGCTGGATAGCCCACAGAGGGATGGGGCACCTGTCCTTCCAGTCTTGTGTTTTCATGCTCAAAGGAACTTCAAAAAGAAATAAAAATAGCCTATCAAATGGCTATTCCTTTATTCTTCTTGACTCTCTTAACCAAGAATAAAACGAAATCTTAACTTAGCCCCAGCAATTCAGTGCCTGAGTAAAATTGATGTTTGGGCTCAAAATTTATATAAGGAAAAGCGTTGTTTTAACTAATCAATATTCTGTCTGGGTTACCTTCTTATTAAAAGTTAACTGAACAATGGAAATCTATATTCCTAATATTGTGCTCAGTACAGGAAAAAAAAAAAATACAGAGAACACATCCATGAGGGGCAATCTCTAAATGAAATAATCTGTATTTCCCATAAACCACCAAAATGAAGCTCATCAAGCGATCTGAGAAGCTGGCTGTGTTTGAAGACTTTACTGTGTGATGTGTGCGGTGTGCTGGGGGAATCAAAGAAGGGGCAGACAGAAGTGAGCTGGAAAAAGCTCCAGGAAAAGCTAAGGCAGGTTCCCTAGTGAGGGGCTGAGAGGAGGTGGTGAGCAGACACAACCACAGTCAGGATGACGGGAAATACATGGAAATAAGGGAGGGAACGAAGAGACTGACCTATCCTTTACAAAGGCTATCCTTTGTAAATTTCTCTTCCCTATCCCCTGCGGGGACTAAAACAATATTTATCTTTAAGTACTGCAGAAGGTTTTTCTTCTGCACCTGAAAATTCACCAGGTGCCGCAAATGGACAGAATTCCCTATTCCCATTTAAACTATACTATCTGGGAAGGAAAAAAAACAAAACAGAGAACAGATTCTGGTTTCTTTCAGAGCAGCGTGCACAGTCCAAAATGGAAGGGAGAAAATGTAACCTCTGACCAGGTACTAGGTGAGTGGGGTAGTTCGACCCCTCTGAATTTTTACTTTCAAGCTAGAATAAAGACAATGTGATTTACCCTTTCCAGGTTGTTGTAAGGATTAGATAAATTAACATACTTAAAGGCTTCTCAAACATACAAGGTGCTCAAATGGGACCTCTTTTTTGCTTTTCTCCCAGAGCAAGAATATATGGAGGAGAGAACAAGGGTTTTGGTGTTAAAATACCTGGGACTGCTACTCTGGTTCTGAGATACATACTGTGTGTCTTTAGAGATATCACCTAACCTCTCTGAGCATCACTTTCAAGATTTCCAAAATGAAATCAATACCTAATGCTGAGTTGAATTGAAAGCTGCAAATGAGAAAAGTCCTATAAAATGCCATAGCTAGCATCATTATTGATTGTGTTAAGGATAGCAAAGACTCGAAGCTAGCATGTCAAATCCCAAGAGAAGGTGACTGTTAAGATGAAAATGGCCTGCTCAATGGAATATTATTCCTTACTTATCCCACCCTCAGGAAAGGAGAGGAAATAAAGATGTGTGTCCTTCAGAATCACCCAGAATCTACATGCCCTCTTCTTCTCTCTCCGTGCCCCCGTACGTAAAAAGGGAACAGATTTCAAAGATGAAATACACAATTAATTCTCTATCATGACTATAACTTGATTATGCTTATAAAATTCTTGAGAGTCCTCTCCACATTCTTATTTCTGTAATTGTTTTGACTGTCCTTGAGACAAAAGGCCTCATGAATCATGACAGAGTTTCAAGGTTAAAGCACTGAGTCCCACATTTCAAACTATTGCTCACTGTAGTTGATAAGAACCCTTTAACAATAAGTATTATGTCTGATGAATGAAGTCTCTAAAGGACACAGGAGACAAAGGGAAATGAAAATGTAGAACCCAGATGCTACGGGAATATACGTCACTGTAGCATCTCATTCTGGGCTCCACTAGGCAGGAGGCAAGCTCGCAGCAGGCTGGCTGGGTAAGGGACAAGGGGGCCGAGAGAAGAAAATAATTATCTGTCCTCAGACAGACAGAAAGGGGAGCGCCAGAAAGCCAGGGAGAAGAGCCATCAGGGAAAGGGTGTTTACTGTGGAAAGGCTTCTTGGCCAGAGACAGACTACTGTTAATAATCCATACCTTTCTATTTTAGAAGTGGGGCTAATATATTTCTTTGTTTCTTTATGAATAACCTTCATCGCAAATAAGTTTTAAAAATATAATGAGATGCCTCTTTGGAGAACGGTGTGGAGATTCCTCAAGAAATTAAAAATAGAACTTCCCTATGACCCTGCCATTGCACTACTGGGTATTTACCCCAAAGATACAGATGTTGTGAAAAGAAGGGCCATCTGTACCCCAATGTTTATAGCAGCAATGGCCACGGTTGCTAAACTGTGGAAAGAACCAAGATGCCCTTCAACGGACGAATGGATAAGGAATATGTGGTCCATATACACTATGGAGTATTATGCCTCCATCAAAAAGGATGAATACCCAACTTTTGTAGCAACATGGATGGGATTGGAAGAGATTATGATGAGTGAAATAAGTCAAGCAGACAGAGTCAATTATCATATGGTTTCACTTTATTTGTGGAGCATAACAAATAGCATGGAGGACATGGAGAGATAGAGAGGATAAGGGAGTTGGGGGAAATTGGAAGGGGAGGTGAATCATGAGAGACTATGGACTCTGAAAAAGAATCTGAGGGTTTTGAAGGGGTGAGGGGGTGGGAGGTCAGGGTACCAGGTGGTGGGTATTATAGAGGGCACGGATGGCATGGAGCACTAGATGTGGTGCAAAAATAATGAATACTGTTATGCTGAAAATAAAAAATAAATTAAAGGGACGCCTGGGTGGCTCAGTTGGTTAAGCAGCTGCCTTCGGCTCAGGTCATGATCCCAGCGTCCTGGGATCGAGTCCCACATCGGGCTCCTTGCTCGGCAGGGAGCCTGCTTCTCCCTCTGCCTCTGCCTGCCATTCTGTCTGCCTGTGCTCGCTCCCCCCCCCCTTTCTGATAAATAAATAAAATATTAAAAAAAAATAAATTAAAAAAATATAATGAGATGATATGCCATCCAATGGAATATCTAAACTCAAAGGCAATTCTGAGTTGCTGACTGTCGTTTCACAAGTCATTGAGTTGGTGGAAAATAGGAATCCCATTGTCTGGCATTTGGGAAGCAGGGACATTCAAACGCCCCGCCTTGTTTAGCACGGGGTGATTTCTCACATGATCCCACGGGACTGGCATCATGATTCTGTATGAGATTAGATAGCATTAAATTTTATAAGGCACAAAGTATCCAGGATAAAATCAAGCAAGGGTAATTGAACAATTACAGCTTCAAGATCAGGATCATGGGGAAGATGACAACCCCGGGCTGTTTGCCTACATTTTTCCAGTTATGCTGAAACTGTCAAAAGATAGCTTTGATTGCTATTTAAGCAATTTTCTCTTTTCTGTTCAGTTGTGTTCAGACACCAACGTAGAGCTGAGGTTGATGTTCAGTTCAGCAACTGGAGGAATGGAAATTGGAGACAGAAGTCAGAGGCTAGCTACAAAGATGACGATAGGGTTAATAAGATATGTGCCTATGGAAAAAATTCAAGGAGGCTTTATTAAGTCTCACGAGTTTGAAGAGTGTCTTTCTACAAATATGAAGATATAAAAGTCTTTCTGATAGAGCATGGGAAGAGGCTCATTCTTTTTCTTTCTTTCTTTTTTCAAATACATCTTCATTCAAGACAGGAGTGGAGTTACTAGGGGTGGGAAGGGGAGGAAATAGGGCCTGGACATTGGCTGAAAGGATGGGGGAATCTAGGAAGACAGGCACCCACTGCTGAGGACCAACTGTGAGGTGTGGACTCTCCTTCAGGGAGGGGAGAGGGGCCCACAGGCACCCAGGACCCTCTTACTATCGTTACTGGGGCCCCTGATTTTGAAAGGGATAAAATCCAACCATAGAACTGTAAGCAAACAAATTCTAAGAGAGGCCAAACTCATACTAAAACTTGATGCAACCTAAATATAGAATAACATCTACAGAATTTATTCAAGCTGAATTCTATTTAGGAGTTACATCCTCTACTAAGTGAGAAAAAGCAAATTTCCAGAAGTCATTACAAATAAACCAACCACATTATATCTCCAGATCCAATTAAAAAGAACCTGTATCAAGTTGCAGCTCCATCACTCACTAGAAGAGTACTATGCTAACCACTCATACCTCTTAAATTTAAGAAGAAAGCTTAGCTAAGACAAAAAAAAAAAAAAAAAAAAAAACCATTATTGTTTTGTTCTGGGAAACAAAACCTGCGCATAAAGCAAATTTAGTTTTTATTTTTCATAGTAAAAAGATACCCAAATCACTGCATTACAAATAGACTAAATAGACCTAAATCATTTGCCAAACAATCTGGCAGCCCATAAAAGCATTTTTTCCCACATTTAAATTTCACTGACAACACGGCTGCTGGCATGAGAAGCCTGAAAGGGCATTAGCATTCTGACGATAATTCAAATTTTTACTTTCAATGTGAAAAGTTCTTTCAGGGCTCGTGTGCCAGACAAATGTATTTTTCTTACCATGTCAACAGATTCTACTGCATGAATAGCTTGATAGCGGAGTCAGAGAGCAGATGCACTGGCATCTACAGATCCCTCTCCTACAGGAAAGACAGAAATGTGTCCAGCTGGGCCCCACCCAGACTGGAGTATGCCAGGCTCGATGATCACGCTGTGCTAATAAGGTCAGGGTCTGATCCCTGCATGTTCTTTGTTCTGCTCGACTATATGCTCAAGCTGGCCTCTCAAATGTGAGGCAAAGATGGATGAGCAGGGGAGTAAGGCTGGATTTGCACATATCCATCATCCTTCCCAGGAAGACAAACGAATGATTCTTTATACCCAAAGACTACTTAGAGTTGCCGAAGAACAAGATGACTTGGGTCAAGTCTCCTTCCTTTGGAAGCCAATAGTGATAAATTCTGATGTAGCCCAGACTGGCTTGGGCTAACCTCATGTTTAGGAGACCTAGTCTTTCGAACTGGCTTATTTATAAATTATAGTTGGCAAATGAACATCGGGCCATACCCTCAGAAGCTCTCCTCTAGTAGATTTGGTGGTGGATGCTGGGAATTGGCATTCTCTCCAAGCATCCTTGGCCACTCTGATCCTGAGAGTCGAACTACTGCTAAAGAATTGGGAAGGGCAGGGATGCTGGGGCTAAGTGGCTAGTGTTTACACCTGGGCTCCGTCACTTACTAGCTGTGTGATCTTAGAAAAATAAGTTCACCTTTCTACCCCTTAGTTTTCCCAACTGTAAAATGGGGATCATGAATGATGACCTCCAAGGTTGTCATGAAGATCAAATCAATGAATACAGGCAATTGGTTAGCACAGACCCTCAAACATAGGAAGCCAACAATACATGTCAGTGATCACTCCCAGTGATGCTTTCATTATTTTAAAACTTTCTTTCTTACATGCAATGTTTTTTTTAAATTTTTTTTATTAATTTTTTATTTTTTATAAACATATATTTTTTATCCCCAGGGGTACAGGTCTGTGAATCACCAGGTTTACACACTTCACAGCACTCACCAAAGCACATACCCTCCCCAATGTCCATAATCCCTCCCCCTTCTCCCAACCCCCCTCCCCCCAGCAACCCTCAGTTTGTTTTGTAAGATTAAGAGTCACTTATGGTTTGTCTCCCTCCCAATCCCATCTTGTTTCATTGATTCTTCTCCTACCCACTTAAGCCTCCATGCTGCATCACCACTTCCTCATATCAGGGAGATCATATGATAGTTGTCTTTCTCTGCTTGACTTATTTCGCTAAGCATGATACGCTCTAGTTCCATCCATGTTGTCGCAAATGGCAAGATTTCATTTCTTTTGATGGCTGCATAGTATTCCATTGTGTATATATACCACATCTTCTTGATCCATTCATCTGTTGATGGACATCTAGGTTCTTTCCATAGTTTGGCTATTGTGGACATTGCCGCTATAAACATTCGGGTGCACGTGCCCCTTTGAATCACTACGTTTGTATCTTTAGGGTAAATACCCAATAGTGCAATTGCTGGGTCATAGGGCAGTTCTATTTTCAACATTTTGAGGAACCTCCATGCTGTTTTCCAGAGTGGCTGCACCAGCTTGTTACATGCAATGTTTTATATAACAATATGTTTCATGTTTATGGTTTGGATTTTTTAAGTTGCTATAGAAATTTATAGATAGATAGGTAGTATTTTATTAGTAGTATTTTTTAAGATCTAATTCTTATTGCCATATATTTTCAAAGATGTGACAAATCATTGTTAATTACTCTTATTTAAATAAGATGATGAATGACCAAGAGGTAAAGATGCCTTATAAATTATTATTCCACAGTAAAATAGGATTTTTTTTTCCTCAAATGGAAATGAGATTACTGCTACAGGCTTGCAGTTTGCTTGAAATTGACAGGTGAAAATCTATGAGCTTCAAAATTTCTTTCTGCTAGAAGACTTACTTGAATATGAAGTGTCTAAGGCAATTAAAAAAGAGACAAGCAAATAAAAATGGAAAATTTCCATGGAAAGAAAAGCAAACAAATAATGACTGGAATGTTCTCTGGGCCTTTATCCAAACTGGTTTTTGCAAAGGGATGAAGCCCTTTGCCTCAGTGGTAAATAGTGATTGGAACTCTATAGTTTTTGATCAAAATAGAGAAACTTACTAATAAAAAAATCAGTTGCCTCATGAATTCATGACTCCTTCATTGCTGGACATGTTTGAACATAGGCTGGGTGAGCAATGTCAAGGGTGATTAGAAAAGTGATGCATCCTGTAAAGGGTTAGACTATACGATGACAAGATTCCAAGAGGAAAGCTGTAGATGGTGCCTAAACTGTAAAAACTGAGCATTGGAAGCTTAATGTTTTTGATAAAGACCAAAATTCAGAGGAGTTACTAAACAACTGTAAAAAGACAAAGGGCTTAGATATGAGATATGTTTTACTTTCTTAGCTCTAGATGAGAATTCCAAAGCAGAGATGTTCTAAAACCAACACTCTATAGATAGGTATAGCTTCATTATATTACACATCTACTTTTTCTTCTTTTATTTTAAATTTTAAATTTTTTATTTTTTAAAAGATTTCATTTATTTATTTGACAGAGAGAAAGAGAGATCACAAGTAGGCAGAGAGGCAGGCTGAGAGAGCGGGAGAAGCAGGCTCCCCGCTGAGCAGAGAGCCCGACACGGGGCTCTGTCCCAGGACCCTCAGATCATGACCTAAGCCGAAGGCAGAGGCTCAACCCACTGAGCCACCCAAGTGCCGCTCTACTTTTTCTTCTAATAATTCTTTTAGATTACTGATGTTCTGCTTTTCCTATGGTATAAGTCTCAATGATTCCATAAGAGAGATTAGCCATTTGTTTGTAAATAAAGATACAAATTTGGGGCGGATGCCCAAGGCAACCGTTGACAGTATGCTCTTCCAGAGGGTGCTCAAACTCTCTTCCCCTAAGACTACTGCCCCACAATGTGTTGCTGGAACTGACCGATCTTTCTTCTTAGTTAGTAAGAGAGTAAAAGCTTAACATCCAAGGTGGACACACAAGCTACTCTTTAAGGAAAAAACTGTTCCTATCCTTGGTATCTTCTTTACACTTATAAGTAGATCACCTGGTCATTGCTGGACTAAATTATGTTAATTTGTACTTAAAAAAAATTGTCCCACATGTGCCCCAAACCATCAGGGAAACATTATGAGTCATAAAGAGATAATTTTATATGGGAGGCTCCGAAGATGTAATGCTTAGTATCTCCTATGTTGAAATAAACTGCAAAGCTGCTATGAGCAATGGGAAAGCAAGAGGAACTGGATGAGCCAGCGCTTGATCAAATGCAGCCTAATCGTCCCATCACAGGAAGATGGATGCTTCAGGCATGAACACATTAACATATAAAATTTAATTTGCTCCATTTCCAGAAACAAGTTAAATTAGACTAGGAACCAAACAGCCCCTCTCCAAAGAGAGAGGAAGAGAGAGAGGACCGGAGGGAGGAAGGTAGAGGAAGAGCAAGTGGAGAAAAGAGGACAGAGACACTTGGGAACAAATCATTGTATTCAAGAAGTCCTTCTAGCAGTAAGTTTGGGCATCATCTAATTCTGCTCCATGAACCCAGCTCCAGGAGACTTACAAAAGTCTTACAAAAGGAGACTCCTTACAAAAGGAGACTCCTTCCAAAAGAAGACTTCTATTTAGCTTTACTGATATTCATTGAAACAAATTTATTTTATCTTAGATTATGAATTCAAGTGCCTCTTACTTCCTTTCCTAATAAAATATACAAATGTCACAATATTATACGCATCATCAAAATTTTAAAGAGTTCATAAAAGAAGGGAGTGGTAATCCTTTGCAGATTTCTAGTGATCTACCTAAAAGTGATACTTCTAACCATAAAGACAGAAAAATCTAGTTCAAATTTGGACCAGATACTTCTCTCTAACTGCTGTAATGGAATTCACTTGTGAGAAGTTGTTTTCCTCCTAAAGGAGGAAAGTTACAAAATAAACACTAGAAAAATACCCCATGTGATGTATAGTTATTCCATTAGTCACTTGTTTACCTAAAAATACTTTGAGAGCAGAAATTCCCTGAATATCGATCTACCTAACATATAACCTAATGTCATAAATAAACAGATGATTAGAAAAATGTTATGAAACAGTAAGGAAAAAAGCAGAGAATCAAATTGATTATGAAAAATAATAAATTATGAGCTTCTTTTCTTTCGATAAAATTGTTTCTCAATATAATGTTTCACCATCACTCACTGCGAATGAAACAAAACTCACACCATCAGCTAACTGCTTCAAGTTCTCTATGACTTGGTAACACTGGTTTCGTAGAGTATCAATTAAGGATGAGCACGTCACCGGGTGACAAATCAGCCTTTCTGGTGTTGGGCAATGGGATCAGCGCTCCTAATTCAAGCTGAAGCCGACTGCCTCATTATAGAATGAATGAATGTTGCAGCCCTGAATAAAAGCTAACACTTCTTTAGACTTCCAAAAATATGGCAACCAAAATCATTCAGATAAAATAAAAGTCAATTGATCTACTTATCACATCCCTTTTTTATGATTGCAGTTCTGGAATTGATGGGAGCTCCAGCACCAGATATAGTTAGCAAAGTTCATTTGCACAGCACTTTTTGTTTTCTTTTGTTTTTGTTTTTTATCCAGACTCTTAGCAAGTTTCATGTCTGCAGTAAGTATATTACCTATAATGCTATGCACTAGATCTTCAGGACTTAATTACCTACTTTGAACTCTTAAAGATCTCTCCGATTTCCTCACCCCCAAATGCCATTCTAATTTCTGTTCTAACAAATTCAGCATATTCAGATTCCACATAGAAGCGATACTACACAGTATTTGTGTGGTATTGTTTTTGTGTATCCTTACTGCAAGATCCTCAGTGCTTTCAAGAATTCTGTTTGAGATTATAATATTCAGCCATTTAGATTACTTTTCACCTCACTAAATGAGTAGAACCTCCCCCCTATTCTGGAAATAGAGATATCTATGCAGTTTATTCTTTCAGGGTCCTTTAATATGGAGCTCTCATTGCTTCCTCTTATCTGAGCAGACCAGCAGGCAAACTTAAGAATTATGAACCACAAATTATATGCAAACCCAAGCCGTATGCAGTTAACAAAGATTTCATGGCTCTGCAGTTTCCATAATTACATTAAAACCAGGCATGTTTCTCTTTAAACATCAAAATGTGTTTTTGTAAAGAAAATGGATTCGGGATTTGTCATTAGAAAGCAAATAAGCAAGGATTAAAATGGCATTTACTATGATGAAACAGTGGCTCTAAGTAAGTAATCCAGCACTGAGAGTAAAGCCCACTCCCTCCTAGAAGGAAGGAAAGGGCTTTGCACTTGGAGTCAGAGGCTCTCTCTGGGTAACGGGATCAGTTCTTCCATAAACTCCTGCTGAGACTTGGAGAAGGTCACTTCATCTTTTGAGTATCCTTATTTGTAGAGTTACATGACTGAATTATATAATTTTTAGGCCACTTTCAATTCTAAAGATGCCTAAATTTAAGCCTTTTTAAATGAATTTATTTCTCAGGGGAATTTGCATTAATATACACATAGGGCCTCTGCAAAGCTGTTTAGTACACTGATTTATTTTTATAAAGTTTTATAAATTTCAGGGCAGTGATTCTCAAACTTTATTATGCATCAGAATTTAAACTAAAAATTCCTGGGGTCCATCCTTAAAGACTGATTCAATAGGACAGGGGTGAGCATGGGAACCTACACTTTGTTTAATCCTCCAAGAAATTCTGATATTGGTGCTCTGTGGACTTGACTTTGAGACTGAATTAGTAGTTTTAAAGAAGTAAAGCAATTTATTCAAATCCTGGCTTAATCCCTGGAAAAACTACCACAATAGGATGTTAAGACACAGTCATTGCAAACAAAAGCTTCTCAAATATGTTTATGAAAGAATACATTTGGTATTATTCATCAGGAGAGTTCAAATGTGGCTGCCACATATAATTTCGGACTTACCTTTTTCATCTTTCACTGAAAGTTCTTCACATTCCTCCTCCTTGTGGACATCACATTTCATTACCATATCCTGAGTATTTGTTAACCCAGCATATATGTTATCCTGGATTTTTCCGTCAAAAATTTCTGGCTCTAACAACACTCAGTGTCCAGGTCAATATCAGGTCTATTTCCAAAGGGTTAAAAATTCCTGGGTATGATCCTAGTTTTGTTTCTGAAAGTGTACAGACTCAGATATAAATAGAGATTAACTGAAAATGTATAAACATTACTAGTTATCTCTGGAGGGTTACTTTAAAAAAAATGGGTTTTACTTTCTCTTTATTCTCTATTTTCAAATTTTCGACAAAGGCTATTGTATCCTTTATCCTTTACGAGGAAAGGAAAGGAAAAAAAAAGTAAAGGAGGGCAGGTGAGAGGGAGAGAAGAAAAGGAGGGGGAAAGGAGATAGCACAGGTGTGTGGGCGTGAGGGAGAGAGAAACAGAGACAGGGAAGAAGGAAGGGGGAAAGAGAGACACCAGCTGAAAGTGTTATGCGGGACACATGATGGGACACAGGTATAGAGTGGTGAGAGCTATGGCCATCTAAGTGCTTGAAGGAAGTAAAGGAAGTCTTCCTAAAAAAGAGGTAATGCTTTGAGCTGAGTCATCAGCAGACAACGATACAATGATATCGTTGCAAGAAGAGGTTAAGCCTAGGTTACCTGGGTGGCTCAGTTGGTTAAATGCCTGCTTTCGGCTCAGGTCGTGATCCCACAATCCTGGGATCAGCCCCGCAGTGGGCTCCCTGCTTAGCCAGGAGTCTGCTTCTCCTTCTGCCTCTCCCTTTGCTTGTGCACGTGCACACATGCACTCTCTCTCAAAATAAATATATAAAATCTTAAAACTTTTTTTTTTTTTTAAAGAGAAAGAAGAGGTATAGCCTAAAGTGCACTGGGGCCTGGGAGAAAACTGCGTATCTGGGATGTACAAGGAGTTTGTTTGCATGGACGGCCTGTGTGGCACTGACACTCAGATTGTGGCTTGCAACCTACCAGCGGGTCAGAAAGTCAGTGAAGTGGGTCATGTACAGCATTTTAAAAATTAACAAGGATATAACAGAAGTATCACTGGACATCACACATAAACAGTGTCATTTTAGAGAGATTTTAGTCTGCATCTCTGGGTGTGTGTGCAAACTGGATTGTGATGTAAAATATATTTTTTATTGTAGTTGTGGTCAGAGAAGTTTAGAAGCTGCTGCTGATGCCTGGGAAGTCATGAGTGTCTCATGTGGGACAGTATACTCCACGGGACATCATTATTCTCTTGTAAAGGTTTTCTTATGATAAATTTCTACATATATACATGAATACACATATACATATATGTATATATACATATATAATTGTGTATACATTATATAAATACAATATATAAATAATAATATATACACAATAAATATACATAAATATATATGGAGACATTCCTATCTGTTCCAATTAGGAAATTAACTCAATACAGTGACACATTTTATAATCATGCCACCAAGGACAGCTTGAGGGAACCTACATTGATTGGCCTGGCAAAGTATGAAGCACTCTGTGGCTAATTACATGTACTTACATATATCATCTTACTTGATCTTAGAGCAACTTTGGAAGAGATGTGTCATAAATATCATCCCTGTTTCGCAGATAAACAAGCTGGGACTCAGAGAGTTGAAGGGAAAAATGTCAAGTTTACCCAAGAGATCTTAAAGTGAATTCTGTTTCTGAAGTTCCCTGAATAAGTTACATTCCAGTCATGGAACTGATGTTACACAGACAGACAGACACACACACACACACACACACACACACACACTTTTTGTTTGCTTGTTTTTGCTTCTCCCCATCCCTTACATCATGTAATGTGAAAGTGTGGGGAATCAGGATGTTTTGGCTTTTAATAGTTCCTGTAAGTTTCAGAAGACTGAATCACATGAAACATATGTAAAGATACTGCCTTTGTCTCCTAAAGTAATTCTCTTAATTTTTAAAATATATTCATAAACCATTCCCATGTACCATACTGACTCCAGGGATTTAAAAAAAAAAAAAAAGATGAATAGATGTGGCCCTTCTTTCAAGGAGGTTATGGTTTAGTCGGGAAGAAGGGGTGTTAATCTCACTCAGAGAAATCTCCAGACTTGGTTTCTCATCAGAGAACCCTGCTCTGTGCATCATCTACAATTGACACACCATCAGGCAAACATTTACTGAGCTTCTGTGTTCGGGTCACTGTGTTGGGCACTGCAGTCACAGGAATGAATATGATAATGTCCTGCACTCCAGGGCATGGAGTCTAACAGAGGAAAGCCTGCGTACTCTGTGGGGCTCTGTGAGAGTTTCCAGCATTCACCTCAATTGCTTAGCCCTACTGCTTAGTTGAGTTAATAGCTATTTAACAAAAACAGTGATTACAATATTACAGGTTTTTGATAACTTTGGATAGAAAAAAGAAAAAGTTGATGGTTTATAGTAAGCAAGATACATCCTCCCCTATCTCTCACAGCTTGAAACTAAAAATGTTCATTTCCAATGTATTTTAAAATTTGAACTGCTGATCCAGGTAGATTGCATGGTTTTAAGAAGTTATATTTGGAGTTTAAAGGGACTATAATATAATAGGTGTTTTAAAGAGTTACAACCACTGTCTGACTACTTTATTTTCTGGAAAGTAGTTGAAAAAGGAATAGAAATGGAAAGGCAATGCCAGAACAGGTGATCCAAGGAGAGTCTCACCAAATACCTGGTGAGACTAAGGGGAGTGTTTATAGTGTCTGTTTATGCTTACTTATGGGATGGAATGCCTCTTCAATGTTTACTACAATAAAAATAATACATATAGGTCAAAACTTGGAAACAAATGTAACATGCTCTGTCATAGTTGCCCACTTCAATTTAATTTACTTGTGTGGTAGCTGGCTATACTTAATCTCAGTTATTAGCAAAAGCTATCATTACCTGAGTTTACTATGTATTCATAAGCATGACATCAACTGAATCTTTTTTCCATGAAGAACACTATTTTCTTACTAGCATGTATATATTCACATGTCTGGAAAATGGTAAATCAATTTATTGTCTTTTGACAAATGTGTTATCTAAACATTGAAAAACATTGAATATTGTACTAGCTAAACTTTGAGTTTATGATACACTGCAATAAAAAGGCAAATGTCTATATTTGGAGATGCATTTAAAAAATATATATATATATCCCTGTTCTCTCCCTACTGTATTACATATACTTTGGGTGTTTTAGTATCTAGTCACTTGGAACTATTTTCACACCAGCTGTAACACATGAATCTATTAAATGGATATTCTGCAGCAGGCCTAGTTGCCTTTGGGTGTTCTGACCTTGAAGAAAAATCACCACTTTATTGTTTTAGCTGAAGTCTAGATGATTCTCCTCGTCCAAAATATGCTTAGATCCATCAATCTTCAGGACACAATCTGATTTTGTGAAGAGAAGAGTAGAATGATTCATTTATGATTAAAGAACAAGAAGACCAGTTCCACACACTAATCAAATCATCATATAAATTGGATTTATCTGATATATTCTTCCAGTGACATCATAGGTGAGCAGAAGACAGATAAAATACAGTATAAAACTACGTTACACTATATATATATATAGAGAGAGAGAGAGAGAGAGAAAGAGAGAGAGAGGGAAAGAAATATCAAACACACACTTAGTGTTCACTGAGTGTTTATGTTCTTGGCACAATGCACAATAAATGAAGTGTAAGTCACACTCACCACCTATCAGAAGCTTTCAGTTCCCTGAAAAGACATTTTGAACCAAGATGGCTCCTCCTGAATGGCAGTCAAAGTCTCTCAGACAGTCCCTTGTGTCTGGTAATTATCCATATTTTCCCGTTCTAGCTAGACCTTTTAATCAGTGTGTTTAAAGACTGTAAAAGTGGTTTGGCTCGTTTCCCTTCTATATCTATGTTAGTGCCGAGCTTTTGTAGAGAATACAGAGGAACATCTCTTCCCCTCTTCCTTGCTTCTTTCTTTGACTTTCCATTTCCTGTAGACTATACCAATATTCATCAAGCACCACCTCATCTATATATCTCCAATACTCTCTGCTTGTTAAAGCTTTTCTCTTTTTCTATATTAAAGCTCAGTCTATTTATGAAAACAAGCAAACAACCACGTAGAAGCAACCCAACTATACATTTACAGCAGACAATCTTCTAAAACTTAAAGCCCTCCATTACCTTCCCAGTGAACTTAAAACACAATCCAAACTCTTTGACATGAGCTACATGTCATTAGCCTATATCATTTGCTTCTTAGCTATCCCTCCTATCTTCTCTTCTTTCCCTCTCTCCTTCATTCCTGTCACATCGACCCTCCTTCCTTCCTCAAACAACCCTATCACAGCCTCTACTGGAGCTGTAGTTACCGTATAAAGACCCACTTAAAGTCAACAACGTAGGAAGAAGGGGTGTAATGGGAAAAGGAAGAGGAAATGCCTAAAGATATGTAACCACCCAGCTTCTAGGTTAGGGTGGGGTGAGGCTAAATTCCACTGTAAGAATTGAAATGTGATAAAACTGTGAAAAGTAAAAGATGTAGTCTTGTAACCATTAAAGCCTAATGTATGGTTCTATTGGCTTTGAACACAATAAAAATCACAAATACTTTATTAAGATAAAAAATGAAAATCTATCACTGGCTCATCCAGGTAACCTATGCCCCCGCCAGTTCATCAATTACTATGGTCACTTACCAAAGTCTCATCTGTCCACACTTTATTATCACAGCAATAAGGAATTTACCAATTCACTCTTTTCCCCTTCTATGTTTCCATAGCAGTTTGTTCATGATATTAATGAAGTGACTTGTGTAGGTCTATTATCACCCACTCAGTAGATTCACAATATTTCCTCCAAAGTACCCCTAGAAATGGCAAAGTAAGTGGTCATCTACAGCTGGCAAAGAGCTATAGCTATTTTCATGAAGCAAGTTATGCTATAGTCAGATGACTAATTCTAAAATTTGGGAACTGCATATAAAAGTTCCAGACTCTTTTTATGAAGCCAACATTACCCTGATCCCCAAACCAGGCAAAGACCCCACCAAAAAAGAGGATTTCAGACCAATATCTCTGATGAATACGGATGCCAAGCTTCTTAACAAGAACCTAGCCATCTTAACAAGATTATCCACCATGACCAGGTAGGATTTATCCATGGCATGCAAGGGTGGCTCAACATTCGCAAATCAATCAATGTGAGAACAAATCAATAAGAGAAGAGAGAAGAACCACACAGTCCCCTCAGTTGATGCAGAAAAGCATTTGACAAGATACAGCACTCATTCCTGATTAAAGCGATTCAAAGTATAGGGATAGAGGGAACATTCCTCAACTTCATAAAATCTATCTATGAAAAACCCACAGTAAATATCATCCTCAATGGGGAAAAGCTGACAGCCTTCCTTTGAGATCAGGAATACAACAAGGATGTCCATTCTCACCACGGTTGTTCAACATAGTACTAGAAGTCCTAGCAACAGCAATCAGAAAACACAAAGAAATAAAAGGTATTCAAATTGACAAAGAAGAAGTCAAACTCTCTATCTTCACAGATGAAATGATACTTTATATGGAAAACCCAAAAAACACTACCTCCAAACTACTCGAACTCATACAGCAATTCAGTAATGTGACAGGATACAAAATCAATGTAGAGAAATCAGTTGCTTTCTTTTTTTTAAATTTTTATTATTTTTAATTAATTTTTAAATTTTTAAATAAACATATAATGTATTTTTAGTCCCAGGGGTACAGGTCTGTGAATCGCCAGGTTTACACACTTCACAGCACTCACCACAGCACACAACCCCCCACAATGTCCATAACCTCACCACCCTCTCCCAACCCCCCTCCCCCCAGCAACCTTCAGAATCAGTTGCTTTCTTATACACTAACAATGAAAATACAGAAAGGGAAATTAGAGAATAGATCCCATTTACTATAGCACCAAGATACCTGGGAATAAACCTAACCAAAGAGGTAAACAATCTGTACTCGAAGAACTACAGAATGCTCATGAAAGAAATTGAAGACGACACAAAAAGATGGAAGAGCATTCCATGCTCATGGATTGGAAGAATAAACATTGTTAAAATGTCTATACTGCCCAGGGCAATCTACACTTTCAACGCCATCCTGATCAAAATTCCACCGGCATTTTTCAAAGAGCTGGAACAAACAATCCTAAAATTTGTATATAAACCAGAAGAGACCCTGAATTGTTAAGGAAATGTTGAAAAAGAAAAAAAAAAAAAAAAAACAAAAACTGGGGCATCACGTTGCCTGATTTCAAGCTTTACTACAAAGCTGTGATCACCAAGACAGCATGGTACTGGCACAAAAACAAACACATAGACCAGTGGAACAGAGCAGAGAGCCCAGATATAGACCCTCAACTCTATGGTCAAATAATCTTTGACAAAGCAGGAAAAAAATATCCAGTGGAAAAAGACAGTCTCTTCAGTAAATGGTGCTGGGAAAATTGGACAGCTATGTGTAAAAGAATGAAACTTGATCACTCTCTTACACCATACACAAAGATAAATTCAAAATGGATAAAAGACTTCAACGTGAGGCAGGAATCTATCAAAATCCTAGAGGAGAACATAGGCAGTATCCTCTTCCACATCGGCCACCGTAACCTCTTTCAAGATATATTTCTAAAGGCAAAGGAAACAAAAGCAAAAATGAACTTTTGGGACTTCATCAAGATCAAAAGCTTCTGCACAGAAAAGGAAACAGTCAACAAAACAAAGAGGCAACCCATGGAATGGGAGAAGATATTTGCAAATGACACTACAGACAAAGGGCTGATATCCAAGATCTATAAAGAACTCCTCAAACTTAACACACACAAAACAGATAATCACATCAAAAAATGGGCAGAAGACATGAACAGACACTTCTTCACAGACATACAAATGGCTAACAGACACAGAGAAAATGTTCATCATCATTAGCCAATGGGGAGATTCAAATCAAAACCATATTGAGATACCAACTTACACAAGTTAGAATGGCCAAAATTAACAGGACAGTAAACAAGTGTTGGAGAAGATGTGGAGAAAGGGGAACCTTCTTACTATTGATGGGAATGCAAATTGTGCAGCCACTTTGAAAAACAGTGTGGAGATTCCTTAAGAAATTAAAAATAGAGCTACCCTATGACCCTGCAATTGCACTATTGGGTATTTACCCCAAAGATACAGATGTAGTGAAAAGAAGGGCCATCTACACCCCAGTGTTCATAGCACCAATGGCCACAGTCGCCAAACTGTGGCAAGAACCAAGATGCCCTTCAACAGACAAATGGATAAAGAAGATATGATCCATATACACAATGGAGTATTATGCTTCCATCAGAAAGGATGAATACCCAACTTTTGTATCAACATGGACAGGACTGGGAAGAGATTATGCTGAGTAAAATAAGTCAAGCAGAGGGAGTCAGTTGTCATATGGCTGCATGTACTTGTGGAGCATTAGGAATAATAGGAAGGACATTGGGAATTGGAGAGGACACGTATGTTGGAGGAAATCAGAGGAGGAGACAAACCATAAGAGACTGTGGACTCTGAGAAACAGACTGAGGGTTTTGGAGGGGAGGGAGATGGGGGGTTAGGTGAGCCTGGTGGTGGGTATTATGGAAGGCACGTATTGCATGGAACACTGGGTGTGGTGGATAAACAATGAATTTTCAAACACTGAAAAAAAAATTAATAAAAGTACTTTGTCTTCAATGATTCCTCTGCTTTTATTCATTCTTTCATATTGCCAAGGATTTTTTTTCCCCCTTCTAGACGAAATTTTGGATTTCCAAAGCTCATAACTCCATGGTGCCATCAAAAGTTTTTCAGTAGGTTCATAACCACCCCACACACTATTTTGCCCTCACTTTGCTCTATTACTCTTTAAATACTACTACTACTGTTAAAGTCTATTACTTTACTTTACTTGTCAAAGTAATTATCAAACTTTACCTTAATCATACAGAATATAAAACTGCCATGCCTTAAACCAGATATTCTGGTTTTATCAAATCACACACAAAATGACATACAACAGTGCTTATTCCAAAAATTAAGCATACCACCATACAAAGCACCTTTTCTCTTTCTTTTTCTCAAACCAACGTACAGAACTTTCATGAGAATACCCATGCAGCTTTTCAAAGGTTTTTGGGTTATTTTTTTGAGTGGAAATGGTATGAATCATAATTTGTGGGTTCTTTGTGACTTAAATATAGAGCTATTATTAATAAGCCAGATCTAAAAATGGCTTAAGAGCAGCTTATTTATGGAAATCTTCTTCTATAAATTATCTTCAGTAATGGCCTCTTATCTCATGATCAATTGTTATCCTTTTTAAATGTGGCTACCAGGTTTCTTAGTGATTAGAAACTTATTAGTTACATCACTATTTTATAACCTAATGGAACTGTAGTAGTCAGTATCATTGGTGATCTACAATTAATTGTACTTCCTGGCACTTATGCCTTTCTATAGCCTATGACACAGAGCTGGGCCTGTAACATGCTTAAATTACAAATGCAGCAAAATACCATTATGCCATTTTAAAGCCGGAGCATTAAGCAGATCTGCCGGCTTCAACTTTTGTGCCTGGGGGAGCCTTAAGTTGCAGTATAAAGCTGTATGGGTTGCCCTGTTGTAGAGACCACATTGAGAGAGCAGGAAGAGGAGGAAAGACTCCTATAATGCGTGGAGGAAATCTAAGGCCAATAGAGAAAATTGTGTCCCCACAGTTGTGACTCCAGTTGAGTTATTCCAGTGAACACCAGCTGCTCTAACCTTCTGACTGAGGTGTCACGCATGTGAGTACAACAGCCATTTTGGACACCCCAAACAAGCAAGCATCATACAGAGAGAGATGAACCACCCTCATCATGCACTGTCCAAATTTCTGACCCATGAAATCACAAGAAAGAGTAAAATATTTTAAGCTACTTAGTTTGAGTATAGTAGGATACACAATAATAGATAGCTGAAACAGGAATGTACTCAACCACCATTTTAAAACAATAATTCTTTTAAAGTTAAAAAAAAAGTTCAGAATAACAGGGAGGACATTGGGAGATGGAGAGGAGAAGTGAGTTGGGGGAAATAGGAGGAGGAGACAACCATGAGAGACTGTGGACTCAGAAAAAAACTGAGGGTTTTGGTAGGGAGGGGGGTGGGGGGGTTGGGTAAGCCTGGTGGTAGGTATTAAGGAGGGCATGTATTGCATGGAGCACCGGGTGTGGTGCATAAACAACGAATTATGGATCACTGAAAAAAAATTAAATTATATTTTTAAAAAGTTCAGACCAACTCATATAAATACAGAATTACTTAAGAAGTATTTATTTTCAATGCAGAGGAATGAGGCACATATAGAGCCATATAGCATTCCTTGTAGTTTCCCAATAATCTTCTTAATTCCTGTTCTAGAAAAAGTGGGGGAGGTGTTGTGCCTTAGCCAGTTAAGCATCTGCCTTCAGCTGGGGTCATGATCCCAGGACCCTAGGACTGAGCCCCACATTGGGCTCTCCACTCAGCGGGGAGTCTGCTTCTCTCTCTCAGTCTTCTTCTGTGCTCTCTCTCTTGCTATCTCTCCCTTAAATAAATAAATAAGTCCTTAAAAATAAAAAAGAAAAATGTGTGAATTTAGTAGTCATTCAAATAGGAGGACACAATTTGGATGGATGTACATACACCTCTTTTCCTAGTGTGAATAACTCAAGGAATAGATTGTAAAGCATTTTACAGGAATATAGAGACCATGCAACCTTTAGGACTTCCTCCCTCAGTGTTGCTTCATACTCCTTAGCTTTTGATAAATACTGAATGCCAAGGGGGCAAATTATAGGAACTGATGGCCAAAAGCCCATCGAGTTTTAGATGTCTTTTGTAAAACATTAATTTGGCACTAGAGAATAGAATAAGAGTTTGTATCAAATTTGTATTAAGAAAACAACATTATGTTCCTATTAGAGGTAGTATATAATAATGGAATTCTTCTGGAGTCAAGACTTCCTGCCTTAACTTCTGGTCTCACCTCATGGAAGCCATGTTACCTTCAATTTCCCTGGGTTTCAGTTTTCTCATTTGTAAAAATGGGAATAAAAATTGCATCAAATTCATAGAGCTTCTGTGAGGATTAAGTGAGAGGAAACTACATATAATGTTGAGCATAATGTCTGGCACACAGAAAAAGGTCAATAAATGTCAAACTCTTTATTTCCTATTACAGAGGATATATATCTAACTCACCAAAGAGTTCTAACAAACTATTAATGTAAAACTTACAAAGACAGTGAAACTAAATTAAATGCATGTTGGACTTCACTGATTTATCAAGAGACCATGTCTACTGATTTTCTAAGTGGTATCAGGTTATCATCATTAATAAAGATGCAAATATGTCTATACTTAATTTCTGTTCACAGAATCAAAGACAAAGAAATATCAATAAAATACCAAAATAAATTAAAGTAGATTGCAAAATGATAAGGAATATAAAGGTTTCCTGATCTTTCTATTGAATCTTTGGCTTGAGAAGACAGTAGTGAGATATTCTTAGGAAAGATGGGGAGCAAAACCTATTGTGTAGAATGATATATTACATTAGTTAAAGTTTTCATAATTTAGTGACATAAAAAAGTTGTCTTTTAAAAGTGGAACAGAAGACATTCCCAATACAATAAAAGAAATATCAGGCTTACAGACCTGGTAAAGTCAAATACATTGCCAGATACTAAAGCCTACAATTTAGAATTGTCCTTCACCTATTCTGGATCCTGGAGATATTTCTATTTCCCCTAAAAGAGTAAGGAGGGGTGGTAAGGCTGTTCCATGGTATACATAGCTACTATAAAGAATATGCTTTTGGGGAAGAAACCTTTAGCCAGCCAGGCTCAGAGCTCTGAGGAACATGTAATGTTTAAAAGAAGGAGAAGTAAATGCGAAAAGTCAACAAAATTGTTAACATATTTATGGAATTTGTCCTTTATAGGGAGATCTGGAAAGACCATGAAATGCTCAGCTCCAAGGACATAGAAAACTCCAATCTCTAGCAGACAGTGAACAAATTATTAAAAATCTATGGCTTTTAGCAAAGAAAAAGAATTCTAAGCATTTCTACAGAAATAAACATTCTGCCCTTTCTAAAGCATTTACAAAAATTAATTAAAATAGATATGTTGGAAACAGTTTGTTCAACCCAAGTGTCAAAGGTGGTTGATAGGTGAGAAAAGGTGAAATAGCAGAGATTATAAGCCAAATAGAACCTTAACAAATCTATTCAGGGTCCTGGATCAGAAATGTTTTCAGTGATCAAAGTCTAAAAAAAACTAAATCAATGTATTATTTGGAGAATGCCAAATAATACATTAGTGACTACAAAGGATACCAGTACATCTAACTGCCCAGCCACGTTTTTTCTTAAGCATATATTAAACTTATTTTAAACACAGGATGAGCTATACTAACATTTGCATTAGGCTCATTATAGAAAATGTAATCTGGGCCTTATTCTCTTTTGCTGACTTGGGGCTTTTTATTTTTTGTCTTTTACCTCAATTTATGCCACATTCATATAGACCAGCATTTATTAGGTGCAGTTTCCTAACATTAATAAAATCAGTATTTTCTAACTGCACAAAAACATGTTAACAGCCACACCAAGCATATTATTACTGTAATGTTTACAGGGTTTTATTTACTTATAATTAATTTTCATTGTTGTTCTTGTTTTAGTTCAGCATTAGTTAAATCCACTTTAAGCATGATTCTAGCTAATTCATATATGAAAAGAAATAGTGTCAAGGAAGAAATCAACTTAAATGAAACTCCAGCTGTCTGCCATGCACTAGCACTAGAAATAGCAAATAGAACTTCATTTTAAAATGAGTCCTGGCATGGTTCCCTCTCCTCTAAAGCTTGGCATAAAGTATGATTTGGGGAGTGAATGCACATTTTGCGAAGACAGCAGGTTATTTTGGTATTTAGTGGGTGGACAAAATGAGCTGCAATCATTTCTACAAGGGCTTCAACTCATGAAGGTGACAGGATGATCTTGTTTTTAATAAGCCACTAAAGGAAACAAAGAAGACTATAGTGTCATTATTGTTCACTGGAGAGCTGGTGGTTGGGGTTGTTACCGATGGAAAAAAGCTGTGGAGCTCTAGGTCAATAGCTGAAGTCTCCTAGAAATTTAAAACTAAAAGTTTTTTTCTTTTTTAACTATTTCATGGAGTTATTGGGGTTATGTCAAAATTGGTAGTATTGTTGGAGAGATCTTGCTGAATAGGTAAAGGCTTCTCTTCTTCAGTTGAATATTTTAGTAATCATTGGGTTGAACAACTGCATGGGTCAAAAGATGACCCTGTTATTTATAAGTTTATTTCAAGATGAAAGTATTGACAAGAGTCTTTCCTCTCTTCTCCCTTTGAATAGAAGAGCTGGTCCTAAGAATTAAATTTGTATTTGTGTGTGTACACGTGTATATGGGAAAGAGAGAATGAGAATCAGACAGAAGCACAGCAAAGAGATAATAGATAATAAGAGACACTCTTATATAGAGATACTCTTATAAGAGATAATAATAGAACTCATAGGTTGTGAGAGAATTGTTAATATTTTTGTTAATTGAATCTAAAAAGGAAGACAGGGGCAACTATATTGTTGTTTGAGTGTTTGACTTTGACATCACGTACACAATTCCGTATGTGATTTACACAACATAAGATAGCTAAATCAGAGGATCTGGGCACCAACATTTTTATTTCATTTAACTTGTACAGATAATTTACTCAGTTTCCCCTGTAGCTTTCAGGGCTAGATAAAAGTCCTACTGAGAAATGGTTAGGATTAAGTCCTTAAGCAGAAACGATTCAGTGTCACATCTGACTTTAAAAGGGGAAAGAAAACTGAGAAGAAAAAAAAGCATTTACTTCTCTTCAAGCAACATTCATTGATAACCTACAACTCTCCAAGCACTTAATTAAGTCCAGAGAATGCATGAGCTACATCCCTGCCCTATGGAATTCATAGAAGTGGGGCTACACAGAGTTGAACGAATTCCCTGAATGAGAGACAGGAAGTCGAACTATCTGATGGTAAGCTGGGAGATCTTGATTCCTTTTTCCCTGTCCTTATCCTCATAAGAATTTTCTTAAACCTGTTTTAAAACAAAGTTTCACTTTGATCAGCCTTATATTTCATTAACAAATTTTCCATTCCCCTCTTCCTATCTGCTTAAAGAGTATTAGTGTCAAGAAATGAGTATATCCATTGGATATAAGCAAATCTGATTAGGATCTTATGTATTGTTTTATGAGAGAAGTTCCATTTTATTGATTATGTCAATAAAAGCAGATGCTATTCAAGCCATTTCCCCCTACCTTTTCTTTCCACTCACTCCCCTCCTTTCTCCATTGTTTATAAAACACCTCAGGTGTCTTGTCTTCTTTCTTCTTGATCTTTTCCTCTACAAATTGCCACTTCCAGTCATCAGCTCTCCTTGCCCTCATCTCAGTTGACAATTTTCCCAGCCTAGAAGGCACTGGGATATGGCAGAGTGAGAATATGAAAGCTAGGAAATCTGACTGATTGTCTCCACACCACCAGGAACTTCTGTGCAGCCCCAGGCCTGCCCTCACTGGTCTCTCCCTGTAGTGGGCTCCTCAGAGTGTTCTGCTCCTAAGGATGGGGACGCCATTGCTCCCTGGCATTCAGCTGGCTCACTCACTTCGGTTCTGTGGTGTGGCTTTTAGTGTTGACTGTTGGCTCACTTATACACTGCCCCTAATGTACAAGACAATAAATAACCAAAATAGTTTTTGTCAACTAACTCTTCCTGAAGGGAAGCCTATGATGGGTAATGTTAATAACTGCGACAAGCGATCTTAATGGTGAGTCCATGCTTTCACCTACAACAGCAAATACAAGGTCAGCTCCTTTACTTTAGATATCTAATCCAGTCTCCCACCTTCCACTCTGAGACTTGTTTTTCATCTTAGTAAATGTTAATTTATATCACAGTCACATATACACCTTATTTTAAAAACTTACTATGAAAAACAATAGCCCAAGGCCTCACTACTTCATATGACTTTAATCTTAACACCCATATTTCTCATTAATATGTTTTCTTACTATTTCTGATGGTCAATTTTAAACATTATCTATGGGTGTCCGATTTGAAGAGAGGAGGGTTGAACTCAACAATACCCTCACCCCAATTTCTTTTCCCTCCAAATTCCAAAAAAAAAAAAAAAAAAAACCTGCAGTGAAAGAGCACAAGCTTTTTTTCAATCTAATGTTCTACTTCACTTATAACTCGTAACTATCTTTCACTGCTGAGAGAAGTAGTATCTTTTTCTTGTTCCTCTTTAAGGTTTTCCTGAAGTTAATAATTTCCTCATGTCTCATTTGTATCATCATCTATGGAATTATAGTTAATTCCTTCTCATTGCACCATCAGCCTCTTAATGCTATTGTTATTTGGTCAAATACATCAGATAATCTGTCAGATTGTCTCTTTCACTTCCACTTCTTGTGGTACTGGATGCTTCCAAGTTCTGAGATTTTACAAGGTTCAGTAGAATGAATCTACCCTCACCTTGCACCTGAGACACAGGTCCCGCCACGGGAGTCAGTTACCACTCTGCCATGTGCTCTCCCTGTTCCAGAACTGTGTAACACATTGGCAGCCTTCCCGTTCTCTTTATCTCCCATTTTACCAGGTGTTTAGAAGGCAGAGGAAAGGAGTATCTGTAGTCAAGCTTCTCTGTTTAACCAGGAGTTTCCTTCCTATACTCTTCTGTATTCTATACTGTTTGACACATTACTTTACAATCTCAACTTCATTTTATGTAGAGTAAGGCCCCTATGTGAGAAAACTGGACAAATAATCATTTTAATCAGACAGGGGAGCTCTGATTTTAAGATTTCAAGAGATATGCCCAGGATACACCACAATGGTAGACAAAGGACTTGGAATAGAAGGCCCAAGTCACTGGTAATACAGAAGTCAAGGAAACAAGAGGCTAGCATGTTAGAAGAACCATCATTTCTTGAGGCAAGGAAAAGCACAGTTTGTGGAAATTTGCTACAGCAGCAATAGGAAACTAATGCAGGGGATAACTCTAATATTTTCCTAATTGGTTTGCAGGGGTGTGTGTGTGTGTGTGTGTGCACATGCGCGCACGTGAAGAACACACAAACATCAGGTCATTGTCTTTTCACAATTTAATAATGCTGGATGCAAACAGTGTGTTCTTTTTTTTTTTTTAAGATTTTTATTTATTTTTTTGACAGACAGAGTTCACAAGTAGGCAGAGAGGCCGGCAGAGAGAGAGGAGGAAGCAGGTTCCCTGCTGAGCAGAGAGCACGATGCAGGGCTCAATCCCAGGACCCTGAGATCATGACCTGAGCCGAAGGCAGAGGCTTCACCACTGAGCCACCCAGGTGCTCCATTTTGTACCCGTTTTAAGCCTAAAGACAGAAGGTTCCAGTGAGCCTGACCTTGATATTCTCCTGCACTTGGCCTGTCTTCACAGGATGCTGCCACGATACCTGAAGGCCATTTTTTACTTTTTTTTTTTTTTTAAGATTTTTTTATTTGACAGACAGAGATCACAAGTAGGCAGAGAGTCAGGCAGAGAGAGAGGGGAAGCAAGCTCTCTGCTGAGCAGAGAGCAGGATGCGGGGCTTGATCCCAGGACCCTGGGATCATGACCTGCGCCAAAGGCAGAGGCTTAACCCACTGAGCCACCCAGGCACCCTAAACAGTGTGTTCTTGATTACTCATTCCCGATCTGGTTTCTGGGCACTTTTTTTTCTTCTTGGTTAGATAATCTGGCAAAATCACTTGTTTTTTTAGGTTCTAAGATCTCAGAGAAAGGTTCAGTGGCTCACTTTACAAGGAGCTAAATTGCTGGTACTGTTTTAGGGTATCGCATTTTCTCCACATGGGAAATTTTTATACTACTTATTCACAAATTATGTAACTCCTTCCCTTTTTTTGATTCTTTTATTTGCTATAAATTAGTGCCACATTCTCTTGAGTACCACTTGTAAATATGATGAATTTTCCTGTTTATTTCAGTTTATAAGGCTGTAGCCATCAGTTATCTAACATATTCAGAGGAATTTTAGATTCTGAAAGAAATAAGCAGAAATTTGAATTACACAAAAATCTGCTGACAAACGAAACCTCTAAAAGACTAAGCTCAGCACACATTTCTTGTCGAATATCAAACATTCTGTTTCCTAAAGGATATGTTTGCCATTCATGGACTCAGAAGAAAACATTGCCTCTGCTTATTTCTCTGTGCAAAGAAAAGCCTGCATGAATTTGCTGACAAATTCACATTTGGAGTCTCTGGTTCTGATTCTGGTTTTTGAGCAAAGAAGCAACATTCAATAGCTTAATTTGAGGTTAACATATTTAAATACAATAAAGACCATCTGAAGGCAATCTTCAGGGAGATGTCTATGTGAACTGGAAAAACTGCCTTTGGTCAGAGAAACAAAGAGCTATGAGACTATCACAAAACAGAATGTGTTGTTGCATGTGGAAAAACTATCAGGTGAAAGGCTCTACTGGGAGAACTAAAGTGTTGTAGATGAGAATACAAGCTTAATACATAATAGAGTTGTCTGCCTCATAAACACTGAGCCCTGCATGCACCAAAGATTGTATCCTCATTCAGGACAAAGATTCCCCTTTTCAACGGAGAAACTGTTAAGGCTACAGAGAGATGAAAGGGCTAAAGAAAGCATCTAGTTCAAAGTGACAATGAGACTCAAAGCCATCAGGGAACCTAATGAAAGCCACATAGATATTCAAGCACCCTTAGTCCTACCCATCCCACACTGAGTATTCTCCTTCACTCACTCCTCAAGGTCCCTCCGTGCTTACGGTGCCTGACACCTTGCTTGAGCAAGGACAGTGAGGGGTGGGTGGGGGGATGGCAGGGGTTACAATATAGCTATTTCGGGGCCCAACAAGTTGGGAAGCACATATTGGCCAGAATCTAAAATAATAAAGGCTCACCAAACAGAAAAAAATGTTGTTTGGATACATAATAACCTCTCCCTGGTTATAGTCTTTTTCCTATTGATATCCTCATTGAGCAAAGACAGCAAAAGATTTTTTTTTTTTTTAATCAGAATAACCCTTTTGAGTTGATGACGGAGCTCAACATTATTCATGTTTTTTCTAAGTTTTTTTTTTTTTTTAAAGTCATGATCATATTGGAATTGGAATGACTTTCAGTTAGGTTATTGTTAAAATAGAGTTAGGTTATTGTTAGGTTAGGTTATTTTTAGACTAGTAGGTTATTGTTAAAATAGAAAATGATTCCATTTAGATTTTTACTCACCTTAAAATAAATCTCTTAGAGAGAAAAAAATATTTGCTATTAATACAAGAAGTATTTGTTTCAAAAGTTAACACATTCTTTCAGAGAAAGAAACATTCAGGGAAGATTATGTTAAGATACAAAAAAAAAAAAGGAAAAAAAAAGAAGTATCTATCATTTTGCTGAGAGATGAGTTCTTTTTTTTTTTTTTTTTAATTTATTTATTTGACAGAGATCACAAGCCCGCAGACAGGTAGGCAGAGAGAGAAAGGAAGGAGGAGGCTTGATCCCAGAATCCTGAGACCACAACCCGAGCTGAAGGCAGAGGCTTTAACCCACTGAGCCACCCAGGCATCCCCAGAGATGAGTTCTTGACATAATTTTTTCCTAACTACTTTCCCAAAGTCTGAAACTTATCTTGTCACCTTGTACAGTGAAGCTTCTTCACTTAAAGAAGCTAATCAATTGGTTAACTCTAGGTACTACCTTTATTTATTTATTGTTATTTTTTTCCATGTACTCCCTTTAAAACACTAGTAATGATAATCACTTGGAGCATTAATGTACATTATACCATATGAATTGCAGCTATTTGCAGTATAATGTGTCAAGTACATATCTTTTCTTTACCAAATATCAAATATGACCCACATAAGTTTCATAACTAGCCATCAAAATTGAGTTTTCAATAGTTTCCATAATATGAAAAAATATTTATGAAGTGAAGTACAGCAAATTAGGGTCCTGTAGGCTTTAAGATTTTAAATGGCTCAACAATGATTTTTATCATTGCTCTAAAATGTTGCTTATAAATATTTTCAAGAGCTTACATGGCTGCTTACTGCCCATGCCCAACATATATACACTGAATACACACACACACACACACACACATACACACACTCTCTAGCTACCAGATGGAAGAGTAGAAGACATCTGTCTTATAAATCAGTCCTCGATTCTAGCTCATTACCCTGTCCTCTAAGTTAGTGAAGAAGATGTGTCCTTTATTTCCTTCAATAAACAGAAAGTGTTAGTATTTCTTTAATCCAATATTCTCTAGACTACTATGGCTTTAGGCTTTGCTATTTCTCTAGCATTTCTTCACAACCTGGCATTCAATTTTTAGATAGCTCCTTATCAGTTCAAATATTTAGATAAACCATCATGTAGTCAGAAAGGTAACAATCCAGTTCACTGATAAGCGATTTGATTCTATCTAAAAGACATTTATGGAATATCTGGTTATGATTCAAGTACTTTGCTAAGTTCTGGAGAGGATAGCATAATGGATAAGATACTGAAATTAGCATTAACTAACTCTTTGGTAAAACATCAAGGCACATCCTTACCTCTACCTTACTCTTTATATCAAAATAAATTTCAGGTTACCCACAGATGGGGAAAACACCAAAAACAAAACAAAATAAAACAAAACTATCAATTTGGCTTGCTGATCATCTGGAAAGTTCTATAAGAAAGGACAGTTTTAAAAATATTGGAGCATGTTATGCCAATACATGGAGAGTGCCACCCTCCAAATGCATATGTTGAAGTTCTAACACCCAGTACCACGGACTGTGGCTTTATTTGGAAATAGGGTCATCACAGACATAATTAGTTAAGCTAGGCTGAGATCATATTAGAATAGGATCTGCCCCTAATTCAGTATGACTGGCAACCTTGTAAGAAGGGAAAATTTGGACAAAGAATACACATAGGAAGAATGCCATGTGAAAATTAGAGTTATGCTGTCATAAGCCAAGAAACTGTCAGAAGCTAGGAGAGAGGCCTGAAAGTGATCCTTCCCTAGTGCCTTCACGGAGAGTATGATTCTGATGACACCTTGATTTTAGATACCTGACCTCCAGAACTCTGAGACAACAAATATCTTCTGTTCAAGCCAATTTATTTCCAGTTTGTGAAAATTTGCTGCAGCAGCCCTAGTAACCTAGAAGAGAGTGAGAAAAGCCACTCTAAGCAAACATAAAATCTAGAAGCCATATGGCACAAAACCAGACACACAGATCAATGGGACAGAAAAATAAACACACAATTATATGATCAATTAAACTTCAACAAAGGAGGAAAGAATATGTAATGGGAAAAAGACAGTCCCTTCAACAAATGGTGTTCAGAAAACTGGACAGCTACATGCAAAAGAATGAAACTGGACCACTTTCCTACATCATACACAGAAACAATCTCAAATAGGTGAAGAACCTAAAAGGGAGATCTGAAAACCAAAAAAAAAAAAAAAAAAAAAAAAAAAAAAAAAAAAAGAAAGAGCACAAGTAGTAATTTTCCTGACATCAGCCATAGCAACATTTTTCTAGATATGTTTCCAGAGACAGGAAATAAAAACAAAAATAAACTACTGGGACTAAATCAAAATAAAAAGCTTCTGCACAGTGAAGGAAACAATCAACAAAACTAAAAGGCAACCTCCTGAATGGGAGAAGATATTTGCAAATGACATATCTGATACAGGGTTAGTATTCAAAATATATAAAAAACCGTTACGACTCAACATCCAAAACCCAAATAATCCAATTAAAGATAGGCAGAAGACATAAATAGACATTTCTCCAAAGAAGTCATACAGATGTGCAACAGACACATGAATAGAGGCTCATCATGGGAAATGCAAATTAAAACTACAATGAGATATCGCTTCACACAGTTCTGAAAGGTTAAAATCAAAAACACAATAAACAACAAATGTTGGTGAAAATATGGAGAAAAGGAACCCTTGTGCATTGTTGGTGGGAATGCAAACTGGGGCAGCCACTGTGGCAAACAGTATGGAGATTCTTCAAAAAAACTAAAAATCAAACTACCCTATGATCCATTAGTCACACAACAGGGTATTCACCCAAAAGATACACAAACACTAACTCAAAGGGATACATGCACCCCTATGTTTATAGTGGCATTATTTACAATAGCCAAATTATAGAAGCAGGCCAAGTGTCCATCAATAGATGAATGGAAAAAGATGTGAGATATATATATATATATATATATATATATATATATATATTACTCAGCCATAAAAAAGAATGAAATCTTGCCATTTGCAATGACACAAAAGGAGCTACAGAGTATTATGCTAAGTGAAGTAAATCAAAGAAAGAGAAATACCATATAATTTTGCCCATGGGTGAATTTTACCCACTGGGTGGCTTAGTTGGTTGAGTGTCTGCCTTCGGCTCAGGTCGTGATCTCTGGGTCCTGGGATAGAACCCACATTGGGCTCTCTGCTCAGCAGCAAGTCTGCTTCTCCCTCTTCTTCAACCTCTATGATCTTTCTCACTCTTGTGCTCTCTTAAATAAATAAATTAAACCTTTAAAAAAATAAATTAAAAAAGAGAGAGAGACACACAAACCAAGAAAGAGACTCTATTTAGCCAAAGAGACAAACTGATTGGTCCCCTGGGGGTGGGAGGAGGTGCCTGAAATAGGTGATGGGATTAAGAAGGGCACTGGTGATGAGCACTGGGTGTTGCATGGAAATGATGAATCGCTGTATTGTAAACCTAAAACTAATAAAACACTGCATGTTAACTATACTGGAATTAAAATCAAAAACTTAATTAAAAAATTCTAGAAGCCATAAAAATCATTGATAATTTTTTTTATTTAAATTCAATTAGCCAACAAAGAGTACACATTAATTTCTGATGTAGTGTTCAATGATTTAACAGTTGATAATTTTTTAAAAAATATTTTACTTATTTATTTGATAGAGAGATCACGAGTAGGCAGAGAGGCAGGCAGAGAGAGAGGGAAGAAGCAGGCTCCCTGCTGAGCAGAGAGCGGGGCTCGATCCCAGGACCCTGAGATCATGACCTGAGCTGAAGGCAGAGGCTTTAATCCACTGAGCCACCCAGGCGCCCCTCAACAGTTGATAATTTAAAGTGCATAAAATTTTTTTAAAATGTGAATGGTGAAGGAAAACAAGACAAAAAAACTTACAGCTTGGGAATTTCATTTGTATGCCCAAAGTTAAGAAAAGGAGATAACAAGTGGCTCCAAATCCTCATCAGGTGCTGGGTCATCAATCCAGGGCCTACAAAAGAGGTGATCAAAACCATCGCAGGAATAGCCTGTTCCTCACCAACAGTCTATACAAGCAAGGACTGAAAATCAGTGTGGAAATGGGTTCTTCAGAGGTAGAGAGAAGGCTGTCAGAGTGCTACAGAGTTTCCTTGGTTCTTGACAGAGATGGAATGAGTCAGGTGTCAGAGAACACCTCAGAAAAGCAAACTAGGTATCTTGGGGCCTGGGGACTCAAGTATATATTTCTTTGGACATTTTCTTTGACATGATCCTAAAAGCAAAAGGCTAATGGAAGCAAGTTTCCTGGAAGAGGCAAGAGCCAAGCTGTATCAGGACAGTAGTGAGGACACAGAGGGCAGTTTGTTGGGCCAGATGGAGACCTGTTACAAGAGTGGTGCTCGAGCAGAATGGAAAGGAGCCCAGCTCAAGAGACCTGCCTGGAGGAGAAAATTAATGCCAGCGGAGGGGTCACAAGAAGAGGAACCCAGCCGACTAGGAAACGATCACTAGAAGCTTAGAAGACACATTCATTTCAGATTCTCCATGAGAAATAATCTCAATAGGAATCCTAAACTTTAAATGATAGAATCCAGTAATTTGTGTAACAATGGTTGGAAGTGCTACTGACTTGGGTTCGGATTTTTTCTTTGGTAGTCATTTGCTTAAAAGGCGGAAAAAAAAAACCCCGAAAAACAAGGCAGAAAAGACAAACGGTGGGAGATGCTGACAGGGTGCTGGGAAGCACATTTCCCTCTCATTTCAGGGTAACTGTGACTCCAATTCGCTATGCTTGAATGCCTGCCAAGTGTGGAAATGAAGCAATGGCAAGGTTTTCTTTGGGGAAGAAAATTTAAGTAGCAGATGGGAGAAAAAAACAAAATTACGATATACAGAAAGTTTAAAATGTATCTTTACAAAGGAATCTTAAAAGTGTTATTACGAAAAGTGTTATTATAGAGATGGGACTTAAATAAGAGTAGAGCCAAGGAGGTATTGATAGAGATGAAGAGAATAAGGTTTGGAAGGGAAAAAAAAAATGTTTCTTTCTTTAAGAGATATTTAATGTCATCTGAATTGAGTCTCAAAAACCTAAATTAATGAGATATGGGATGGACACAAGGCCGTTTTAATGGCAAGTCTCATAGAAAGGTAACTGAACCTGAGATAGGTTTGCGACTAAAGCCAAGCTCGTGGGAATAAGCATGAGAAAGCTACTCCACATGAGTGACATGCATGAACTGTGGTGATGGGGCTTTTAGGCTCAATTCAGAAACTTCAACATGATCCTGAGGGTGCTGGATTGCCACTAGGTCTGAGGAACGCACTCAGGAGAATCCTCTGCTTGAGCCCCAGGGAAACAAATGAAGCTTCATAAGGTCATCGTACTTTGGTTGTTCAACACATGATTCAGAGGTGAGCTGGACTTCAGATTTGTAAAGACTGGCTTTTTTATGAAGATGTTTCATCTCAATCCCTCCCAAGTTCCAAAGAGAGTTCAAATCTCTCAAGAGCACCAAAAGTTCTTATACTTTCCATCTTTACCTTCTTTGGTGTCTTTGGTCGGCAATGGACTTTCATATCTTCTGACACATTGCAACCCATAGGAAAGATCTCTACCCATTAAAAATACACTGCATTACTCAATGTAAAACACCTTAACATGAATGTTGAACTTCACACTACTGGAAACTAAGTTGTAGGGTTAAATCTTGAATTATAGCAGTGTATTGACTACACAGCCTACTGTATCATCTGAATTTGTAGTTCAGCAGATCTTTTTGACAGTCACCCATGAATTGTTCACCTGGAAGGAGCAGAAAAACATGACTTTTGGCATGAGGCACCATTCGCCCACCATTTTCTCTTGTGTAGGAGAAAGAAAAAGCTTTCTAAGCAGCATCCATTCAATACTGGTGATTTATATTTAACCATGTTCTTTAAAGAGCTTTCAATTAGAAACCCAGGACTCACCAGATATACTGAAAAACACATTAATATAGCTTTTAAAAAGATAAGGCAACAACTCAAATTCTAAAGTTGTTTACTGAAGAATGAGAGAAATGATGCCTTGAGGTCTGAATCTATGTATAATATACATGAAGATGATTCACAGAGAGAATGGATACACTCATTGTTCTCACTATATAATATGCATCACAGCACATGAAATAATCTCAACCCTGATCCCAAGATACTACTTTTAACTTCTCTGTTTAGATTCTCTCAAATGTTTGAGTAATTGCTCTGAAAAACACCAATGCCTTGCATCTTTGCAAAACTTATAATCTATTGTCTATTCTGCAACTAGTCTGTACTGTCCTGACCTGTTCTCAAATCCAAGAATGTCCTTTAATAATTCATTGATTTATGTCATCTATAAAATAATTTCAATATAAAGTATATATTTCTTTGATTCTATATTTCCGGTGTGTTTGTGCCAGTGCTGGAGAAAGTATCTGCATTTTATTGCAGGGGTCATGACCCCCTGTTGATTAATGCCAAATGCCTCTAAGTTACATCAGATGATCAGGTTGTGATACAACTAAACCTTGCCAAAGAGATGCAGATAAACAAAACGTATCTGAACATAACTGAAATTTCTGATCCTCTTAATTGGGAACATTTCAGAGAATCAAATCCAAAGCCCCTTCTCCTCTACACACACTCCAACCATGTGTAACTGAAATTTTAAAGGCCACCCAAGGCAGTGAGAAGAATGTGCTCTAAAATCAGACATCTTTGGGTCAAATCCTGTGAAATGGGTGGGGTTTTTTGAGTTTTAACTTCTATGACATGGGAATAGCCAGACCAACTTTGCAGTATGGTCAAGAGTATTGGAGATTATAGGTATGTAACTAGTTTGTTGAGGAGAAGGAAGGAATAGACTTACTTCCTCACTACAATTCTCCAAATTAGGTCAGGCTTGATGAGGGGAGAAACTGTGAACTGGATACCAGATGAACATTTTGTTTTGGATCAGGTTAGACTTTCTAATATCTGAAAGTTCTGTTACTGTAATATCCAAAACTAATCAGAGAATTCACGGAAGCTGACAAAGTATCACATAAACCCAGGGAAACATATGAACAGAGCATGTTTTAAGGGCTGTACATTCTATCATGTCCAGTCTATCCACCAAATAGGTTTCTCAATGCAAAACACCTTGCCTAATGCAGAGAATAAAATAAACATTAGCTTTTGCACAGAGAAAGAAACAGTCAACAAAACCAAAAGACAGCTGACAGAATGGGAGAAGATATTTGCAAATGACATATTAAAGGGCCAAAATCTATAGTATCCAAAATCTAGAAAAAACTTATCAAACTCAACACCCAAAGAACAAATAAACCAATCAAGAAATGAGCAGAAAACAGGAACAGACATTTCTGCAAAGATGACCTCCAAATGGCCAAGAGACACACAAAAAAGTGCTCCACATCACTCGGCATCAGGGAAATACAAATCAAAACCACAATGAGATACCACTTCACACCAGTCAAAATGGTTAAAATTAACAAGTCAGGAAACGACAGGTGATGGCGAGGATGCAGAGAAAGGGGAACCCTCCTACATTGTTGGTGGGAATGCAAGCTAGGGCAGCCACTCTGGAAAACAGTATGGAGGTTCCTCAAAAAGTTGAAAATAGAGCTACCCTATGACCCAGAAATCACACTACTGGGTATTTACCCTAAAGATACAAACGCAGTGATCCGAAGGGGTACGTGCACCGGGATGGTTTATAGCAGCGATGTCCACAATAGTCAAACTATGGAAAGAACATAGATTTCCATCAACAGATGAATAAAGAAGACGTGTTTTATATATACACACACACACACACACACATACATACATACAATGGAATATTATGCAGCCATCAAGAAACGTAATCTTGTCATTTGCAATGATGTGGATAGAACTAGAGTTCTAGTATTGTGGTAAGTGAAATATGTCAGTCAGAGAAAGACAATTATTATATGATCTCTCTGATATGAGGAATTTGAGAGGAAGGGAGGGGGGACATGGGGGCAAGGGAGGGAAAAAATGAAACAGGGTAGGACCAGGAAGGGAGACAAACCATAAGAGACTCTCAGTCTCAGGAAACAAACTGAGGGTTGCTGGGGGGTGGAGGTGGGGGAAGGATAGGGTGCCTAGGTGATGGGCATTGGGGAGGATATGTGCTATGGTGAGTGCTGTGAATTGTGTAAGACTGATGATTCACAGACCTGTATACCTGAAGCAAATAATACATTATATGTTAATAAAAAATCTCTTCTTGTCCTTCTCAAAGAAACCAACTTCAAGAGCTTAATATGTTTATTAAAATTAAATACTAACATATCCTGGGAATATCCTTAGAGATTGCTTAAAGTAGTAGAGGCTAGAACAAGTGAATAATTGAATGATGAGGGAGCCCAACAAATTACAACTATTTCATATAGTTTAATTTGTCCTTAGCACATAACAGTGGCCAATAAGGGAGAGAAGAGCCACAAGACTAAAGCAGGTTGAATTTTTGCAGATCACCCATTGACTTACAAGTTACAGGCCAAACAGAAGCTCTCCAAGAAGAAACAAGAATGATAATGCAACAAGGTCAAATTCGTCATAGTTTGATTCCTTACACATTTAAGTTTCAAGACTGAGGAATACTGGAGATGGTATGACCTTCAAAAACCATTTGGTCTAGTTTCCTGTATTACTGATGTGGAAACTGAGACTCAAGACACAACCTGGCAAATTGAAGGCAGAGCTGAGGGAACACAGGACTTCCAACAACTCATTCAGATGCTGTTTCTCCTCAATCCCATTGTTCTGAAAATGCGGGAACACCATACCTTTAATACAGTTTAATTAGCAGCCTCACTTGAAAGCTCCATAGTAGCACATTTTAAATCTTTACCATGAAGTTCTGGCATGATTGCACCTGGTTTATCATCCACCAAGCTGGGTAAAGAGCAAATGGTGAGTATGTAAATAATCCCTAATTAATATTAAAGTCATTTCTAGAAGCTTTCTTACATGTATCACGTCACTATTTTTTTTTCATGTATTTTAATTCACTTAATAACTTCTCAGCTTCTGTTCTGGTAGAAGTAGTATATTCTCAGAATTTCTGAGTAACAGTTGTGTCACTACAAATTATTTCTTATGAAAATGAACTTGCAAAGATTTTGGATATCAGCACACACAAAAACAGATGAAAAGTAAAGCCTCAATTATATTTGAGTCACATAAACTACAACCAAGACTCATTAGTATAAATCATACTTTATTTTTAAATTCTTTTTTGCAAAACTTAACATTCTTTGTTATTATGTTAGACAACATATAGTACATCATTAGTTTTTGATGTAGTGTTCAGTGATTCATTAGTTGTGTATAACGTTCAGTGCTTATCACAACATGTGCCCTCCTTAATACCCATCACCCAGCTACCCCATCTCCCCTTGCCCCCTCCATTCTGAGTCTCTCATGGTTTGTCTCCCTCTCTGATTTCTTCCCATTCAGTTTTCCCTCCCTTCCCCTGTGGTCCTCTGTGCTATTCCTTATGTTCCATATGTGAGTGAAACCATATTATAGTTGTCTTTCTCTGCTTGACTTATTTCACTTAGCATAATCCCCTCCAGTTTCATCCGTATCGATGCAAATGGTAAGTATACATCCTTTCTGATGGCTGAGGAATATTCCATTGTATATGTGAACCACAACTTCTTTCCCCACTCATCTGTTGAAGGACATCTTGGCTCCTTCCACAGTTTTGCTATCATGGACATTGCTGCTATGAACATTGAGGTACATGTGGCCCTTATTTTCACTACATCTGTATCTTTGGGGTAAATATCTAGTAGTGCAATTGCTGGGTCATAGGGTGGTCCTATTTCTAATGTCTTGAGGAACTTTCACACTGTTTTCCAGAGTGGCTGTATCAGTTTGCATTCCCACCAATAGTGTAAGAGGGTTCCCCTTTCTCAACATCCTCGCTAACATTTGTTGTTAACTGTGTTGTTCATTTTTGCCATTCTAGCTAGGAAAAAGTGGTATCTCATTGTGGTTTTGATTTGTATTCTATCCCGTTAGTGACCTATATGTCCATAGCTGAGGGAGGGTGGATAATAAGAAGAGATGGGGAGGACTTAATTAAAAGCAAATGTGCTTGAGAGGAGATTAAAAATACCAACTATTTCAAGGGTGCAATTTTTTAATGGTTCTAATTTAAAAGTATGTAAATTTTGGTTAAAAGTCTCAACTGGAGGAAAATACACTGGAAATAAGCAACTTACTCAAGGAATAATAATAACTTGAAACACTCTATTGCTTTACTCTTACAACAGAGTCAGTATGTGTGCTCGGTCTGGAACTAGAGAGCTTCTGTGAGGTCTCACTCTGCTTCTGGCTAACTGTGTGATCTTGACCAAGATATTTACCTTTTCTGATAAGCTGTTCATTCATTTTTCAAAAAGGGATAATAATAATAGCACCTACAACATTAGACTGATGTGAGAATTATCTTTATTATTATTGTTGTTCAGCATTGAGAACAGTACCTGGCATTAAGTGTCAGTTTTTTGGTAATTACTATTATCATCTTCAGAACAGGAAATAACACACCGTCAATCAAGAGCCCACTGTTGATCAACACGAGGAAGAGGAGAAGGAGCACTGAACAGGGCTTAGAGGTAAATGGCTTAACGAGTCACTTGGTGGAAGACTATCTGGGGTCCAGAGAGACTGTCCTTGCTGAAACAGAACAAAAGTCCCGCTTTCCTCTGCCCTTTCCACTTGAAAAAATATATGATGGCCAGAACTTTGCATGAATTTGATTTCACAGATTTCATTACATATTGAATAGATAAGGAAAATGGAGTGCACTTTGTGACTCATCAAGGTAAGGTTGGACAGAGTCAGCAGTGGAAGTAAGACCAGGATTTCTGACTTTGACCATGAAGTTGGCTGGGCTCTATAATGTAGTCAAAAAAATAAAGATGTCCCTGCTGTCATACAAAGCAGGCATGAGGCCTCTGATTAACTTACTTTCATATAGTTACACATCAGGGATATAGTTTAAAAAATAAGAACTGCAATTCTGTATTATCTAGATTTTAAGGTGATAAATTCAAAATTTGTCTCTGATAACATTTCCACATTTCGACCATAACTTTTTTTCTGTTGCAAATGCATAATTACATAACTTTACTTTGAAATTTGGCAGATCCTTAAGAGATATTTGGCTAACTTAGAATTATTATCACATTTAGCATAGCCCAGGAAGTCCAAAATCACCAAAAAGGGAAAGATATTGAAAAGAAATGTGTCTTTGCCATAGATGTTGAGAACAAATCACTTCTGTTGTTTAGCATTTTTTTTCTCAAGTTATATCTGAGCCAAGGCTTTTAAAAAAAAATTTTTTTTAAGATTTATTTGAGAGAGACAGCAAGAACATGCTTGTGTGTGAGTGGGGGGAGGGGCAGAGGGAGAGGGAGGGAGAGGATCTCAAGCATACTCTGTGCTGAGCACAGAGCCCCACAGGAGGCTCGATCAAATGACTCTGAGATCATGACCTGAGCCGAAACAAAAAATCAGGGGGGAGGGGGTTTGGGAGAAGGGGGTGGGATTATGGACATTGGGGAGAGTATGTGCTTTGGTGAGTGCTGTGAAGTGTGTAAACCTGGTGATTCACAGACCTGTACCCCTGGGGATAAAAATATATGTTTATAAAAAATAAAAAATTTAAAAAAAAATCAGACACTTAAACACTGAGCCACCCAGGTGCCCTTAAAAATAACTTTAATCTGTCCTTTGGAAATGTGCTTATTTAAAAAAGGGTACACAGGCTTGGAATAGAGGGCTTTATCACTCCCAAAGAATCCTGAATAGGCATCAAGGGCTGTCTGGGTAACTAAAATCATATATTAATTGTTTGGATATGCGTGTGGTGGTAGTGCTGGTGGGGGAGGGGATGCTGATAGGTGCCATCAGATTCTCAAAAGGTTTCATGACTCCCTACCAGAAAGATAACCCAGTCCTGAGAATAGAGGAGAAAGATGATCCATAGACATGTGCGTTAAGGGAAAATACACATGCAGATGGTATAAATGGCTGTGTGTTGCCTCACCTCAAGATTTTCATAACAAAAGAGGATGAGAACAAAATAAGATTATAATTGCCAGCAATCTCCAAATCATCCTGTATAAGAAGTGTTGGTTGGATGGAAAGAAATATGAAGAGTTCACCTTTGATGAGAAGAGAAGAATGAGTTTTTGGTTGACTCAAAATTGGTCTTGCTCGTATGAATGCATCAAGCAGGGATCACACAGGATTCATTCATTTGAACCTCTTAACTCTATGGAGTTGATATTACTAGAGCCATTCTATAGATGAGAAAACCAAAGCACAGAGAGGACTAGAAGCTTTCTCAAGATCAATTTTAAAACTAGTTATCAGTTGAACTAGCAGATGACTGCAGGCATTCTGACTCCCAAGGCAACACACCTAGACATCTAGGTCTTCCTGCCTTCAGTGACACCCTGCTGACCTTGGAAACTGGATTTATACAATCACTGTATCAATGGCTGAGGGAGCTGGCTGAGAAGCAGGTTGAGTGTAAGTTAAGCCCACCACTTTGTCCTGACTCCCCTCCATGTTCTTGCAGCCTCTGAGTGTGGTTCACTGTGACTTGAGATCTTTGAACATAGGGATTTACTCTATTTCTGTCGAGGGGAACTGATACCATATGTGACCACCTGTGGGATGAGAATTTAATTTTAACAAGAAAGACACATTTGAATGCCATCAGTTTCTGGAGCCTATAGCTTAAAAAAATCCTACACATCTACTGAGACGTAGAATGTAAAAAAAAATTCTAGGGGAAGATTTCACGGGAGACTATGGGAGACTAGAAAGAATCTTAAATAAAGAATTAGAAGCCTCTGATTCTGGTCTTGGTTTTGATATTAGCACAGATGACTTCCACCTCTCAGTCACAGTGTTCACATTTATAAAGCCAGTTAAATACCCTGGGGTCTTTACAATTGAATGATCCTATGATTTGATCCTGATTATGCCTCGTGACTATATACTTCATGCTGACTGAGAAGATATGATTTTGTAGACTTGGATGATCTTCTCCATACAGGGTACTAGGCTGTGGGATTCATTAAAACTATTACCTGAAGTTTAATAATAATTTTGTGGAACACTCAAGTACCAAATACATTTACAGTCATTCTGAGGTTAACTAGAATTTCAGACTGATATTAAAATCTAATTTAAAACTAGATTCTTAATTTGTCTTCCAGGATGCTAACCTCCCACCCCCATATACAAGCTGCAAATAAATTCTAGAAAGTGTGGACCGTTTCTTTGCAAGCTAATTTCTCCCTTTATCTCTGAGGTTCAGGTCAATTTGCTCCACTTAATGTTCTAATCACTTTTCTCTAAAAAGGAAAGGAAAGAACATGACTTAGCACAGACAGGCTCTTAAGGTAGGCAATTGCAATAAAAAAATTAATGAAACCGTCTGTGCCACTGGGATAGAATACTCATTTCAGGATGTGCTTAGGTGAGCTCTGTTATGTACTGGCAGCATCGACAGGGGGCTAGTTCTACTCAAGCCAGTGTTGCTCCACAGTCTACATCTATGTTACAAGAATCAAAATTGTTTCCTATGGACTCTGAAAAACAATCTGAGGGGTTTGAAGTGGCGGTGCGGGGGGGGGGGGGAGGTTGTGGTACCAGGTGGTGGGTATTATAGAGGGCAAGGATTGCATGGAGCACTGGGTGTGGTAAAAAAATAATGAATACTGTTATGCTGAAAATAAATAAATTTAATAAAAAAATAGTTTCTGGTAGAAGTTTCAGATGATTTGAGCCCGATGGGAGGTGGAGACTGATAATTAGAAATCAATATAATATATTTAGGACAATATCACTATAAAGCTGGTGTCAAAAGACTATCTTAGGAGTTAAAGCAAGTTAATATAAATAAATGTCAAATTTGCCACCAATAAGTTGCTACTGGCATTATTTAAGGTGGATATTCTTTTTTATGCTATTTATTCTTCTTAGAAACTTTTGGTAAAATGGAACAATATACCTCTAGGCGGGGGGCTCTACGGAGGTTAAATTATACAATACATATAAAATTCTTAGTTACTTTTAAATTCTCAATATACAATACCCATTTCATCTGTTAGAAATTTTGTTTGGTTCCATGAAAGAGGCACACAAAAGCAACTGCTTAACCAAACGAGTACATCTTCCTTATGTAACAGAAAGCTGGGGTTGGCAGCCAAGGGCTGTTGTAAAAACTGCAGGATGCCAGGGTCCCAGATTTTTCCATCTTTTCATTTGGCTTTTGTCCCAGTGCTTCCAAAGATGGCTCTGACACCTCCAAGCCTCACAACTACATTCCAGAAACAGAGTAAGAAGAAATGCCGAAGAGCATTACACAGCTGAGTCTGTCCTTTTATTTCTTTAAATCAGGAAAACCTCAGGACAACAGAAGCCTGCCTGGAAGACTCCAGGTCATGCCCTTCTTGCTAGAACACAGTCACATGGATCCACATGGCTATAAAGGAAGCTGTGAAATCAAATTTTATAACTGGGCATACTGCTACACTCAATAAAATCTGCCACCACTGTTCGGGCCATCAACAGTATATAAAAACCAATCCAGTTGTCCTCGGTTAATATTATACCATGACTCTGTAGGCAGCGAGGAGGGGTGAAGAGATACTGGGAAGGCAACCAGGAGCATCTGACATAGCTATTTCCACCTTGTGTTTATACACGATTGATACATTACATCTCAAAAAGCACCAAATAATTTTGTTTTCCAAGATGCATGGCAACTGGTTG